>NC_062273.1:22342095-22990012 GCF_916048215.2 Malus sylvestris | reverse complement strand
ATGAAGCCTAAAAATTTGCCAGAGCCTACGCCGAAGGCACATTTGTTGAGGTTTAACCTCATTTGATACCTCTTCAGAATGGTGAAAGTTTCAGATAGGTTAGTGATGTGTTGGTCAGAATGTTTGCTCTTGACTAGCATATCATCAACGTAAACTTCCATGCTATTCCCAATCTGTTCGGTGAACATTGAATTGATCAGTCTCTGATAAGTTACTCCTGCGTTTTTTAGGCCGAATGGCATGACTTTATAGCAATATAGTCCCCTGTCAGTAGTGAAGGCTATGTATTCTTGGTCCGGATGATTCATGAGGATTTGGTTGTATCTTAAGTAAGCATCCATGAAGCTTAGGAGTTCACACCCTGCTGTAGAGTCTATAAGTCTGTCTATGAGAGGAAGAGGAAAGCTATCATTCGGGCATCCTTTGTTTAGGTTGGTGTAATCGACACACATTCTCCACAAGACCTTTTAGAGAATGAGACTTTCCTTGGTCGGATTCTTCTTAACAAGGATAACTGTAAACACGGGAATTCCTGCGATGAATGAGACAAGAACACGTGTACAAAATAATATTTGTATTAATGATTTAGGGGTTACAATCTCTTCTACAAATTTATCCTCTGATTCTATCTTTGAAACGTGTAGATGTAGTGTTGTTGATCCAAGGGCCGTCGAGGCTTGATCTTGGACGAACAGTTGATGAATGATGAACACCTTCTTCAAGGGCTGTCGGGGCTTGATCTTGAATTGGTGGAAGTTCTTCAAGGGGGGCGTTAGGGCTTGATCTTGAAGGAGGATTTCACGAAGAACGAAGAGGGCTTTCTTGATCCTTCGGGATTTGCTTGAGAGCTTCAGAGTTTCGAGGCTTCAAGGCTTTGGTGTGGTGTGAATTCTCTTCCAATTTGGGAGTAGAGAAAGTGTATGCCAAAATCCTCCCATGATTCTTTGATGGAGGAGCCTATTTATAGGCCTTGGGAATGAATCACCACCATCCATTTGTTTTGGTGGATGTTGTAGGTGAATTTTTGGTGGGTGTTGTAGGTGAATTTGGGTGTATGTTGTAGGTGAAGTGAATGAAGGTTGTAATTTTAATACAATGGTCAACATTTATTACACTAAAATTTTAATGTTTTACAAATGTGATCTTAATGCAATGGCTAACATTTATGCCACCGAAATTTCAATGTCTACAAATGCCCCCACTTCAAGGTGCGTTGTATACATGTGCTTGTTACATGTAGAAGATGCGTTTTGAAGTCCCTTAATGCAGTTGTCGATCCAAGGGCCGTTGAGGCTTAATCTTGGACTGGTCTGGGAGTTTCTTCAAATGCCGTTAGGCTTGTTCTTGAATTTTGTTTGGAATTTCTTCAAGGGCCGTTGAGGCTTGATCTTGGATGAAATTGGACCACAAGGAGCTTCGTGTAGTAGACGATCCTTGGCTTTGATAATGGATGAATTAGCACGTATTTTGTTATGCTTGTTGATTTTCCATAGCTTTGATCTTGAACTAGGCTGGAGGAATTTTCTGGTTTCCTCCGAAGGACTTTCCACAGACTTAATCTTGAACTGGATTTGACTCAAGGGTGGTGGACACTTGATCTTGAGTCAGGGTCGTTGAGGTTTGATTTCGAACTTAAACATGACCACGAGCAGTTTCAGGACATGCATGCTTTGAAAGATCAAGGAAGTTCGCAGCATTTTCATATGAACCTTGAGCAGTTTGGTCAACAATATGATCTTCAAGATCGATGGGCTCTTCTTCCAGTTGGTGACTTGATCTTTAAGGATTATCGAGGCTTTGCTCTTCGGTGACGATGCCAGCGAAAGGTTGTTAAAGCTTCTCAAGCCTCTTGGTTAGAGCAACGATGTCCAGCTTGGATCTTTACTTGAACTCCTCTGTCTGGATTATGTGGTCATGCAGGGAAGGCTTTGTGCTTCATGATTTGTTCCAGCTCGTTGTGTTGCATTCTTCTCTGCTTGTTTCTTTTGCATAGCTGAAGCGGTATGCAACATTTTACCTTTAAATGGTTCTTCGGAGCACCACCTCTCAGCGACTCACTCATGCTTGGCAGCTTCAGTGCAAAGCGCCGATGTCAACAGATCCACACTCCTGAAGCGTTTGCTGAGGGAATTCGAGACACATCAGCGGTTGAAGATGAGCACTCGAGAGCAACGCTAGGTAAGTAACCAGGCAAAGGTTCCGGGCAATCAGTTCCTGGTCGGACATTTAATTTCAGGTTCCGACTGATTGCTTCCTTTCTCCTTGTTCAGCAGGCAAGAGCAAGGGCAAAGGAGAAGATGGGGGAAGAGCATGATATGAGATACCTTTGCTTTCGACCCCAGTGATATGAGATACTTTTGCTTTTGAAGAAGTAGCGGACGATCAGCACATGCATTCGTCGCGCTTGTCTCCATATGCTTCGATGCATCATCTTCACCTGCATCATCAAGAGCTTAAGTGGAGGTTCCGACATATTGCTTTCTTTATCCTTGTCTTCGCAGTGAAGAGGGAGGACAAAGAAAAGGATAGGGAGAAAGCATGCTATGAGATACTCTTGCTCTCAACCCCAGTGATATGAGATACCTTTGCTCTGACGTGGCTTGGTTGAAGAGGCGCTTCCAGGGAGGAAGAAAACTGAGTTTTGGTTGCAGATGCCTTTGGCAAGGAAGAAAGGTCAGGCTGGGTGTGTTTTCAGGGAGGAAGAAAACTGAGTTTTGGTTGAAGATGCCTTCGGCAAGGAAGAGGGGTCAGGCTGGATGTGTTTTCAGGAAGGAAGAAAACTGAGTTTTGGTTGTAGATGCCTTCGGCAAGGAAGAGGGGTCAGGCTGGATGTGTTTTCAGGGAGGAGGAAAACTGAGTTTTGGTGTAGGATGGGGGTCGAATTATATGGTGAGCTCTCAACATCAAGTGGTAGGGTGAGCGTGGCCTTGTCACCCACGCTTGTCGGCAGAAGTGCGGTAGTTGGCGTAATGGACTTCACACGTTTTCAATTTTGTCAGTGATCTCTGACAAAGTTGCACGTGATAGCCGAAAGCTGAGATTGTGTCTGAAAAGTGTCGACGGACTTTACGCAGGAAAATCCTGGTTTTGAAATTCGGAGAGTGGCGTCTCTTCGATTTATGAACGAATGGTTGTGCTGCCCCTCCTTTTAAAGAGGTGTCAATTGTATTCAACATGCACAATTTGAAGGTTGCCTGCCCGTGAAAAATTGTCTCTGCTGCTCTGAGATTTTACTTCCTCTAACCCTTTTCTTTTAGTATTTTTGAAAATGGCTTCCCCTTTTAACATTTGCTTAGATTTGAGTCTCAGCAATGACACAGGCGCACCGCGTAAGGGTAATGTATGGCGCCCATCCTTTTTTTCTTCTAATGGTCCCCTTACAGTTGAAGACTCTGTGATGAGGGATGCAACAACGGCTACGGTTGTAGCCAGAAACCTCATCACTCCTAAAGATAATAGGATACTTTCACGACGGTCCGATGAGTTAGCTGTTCAAGAGTCCCAGGCTCTTAGTGTCCAGTGTGCGAACTCTGTTTCCAACATGGGCCAACGCTTACTTGCTCGAACTCGCCAGGTTGAATCATTGACAGCCGAGGTGGCAGCTCTTAGTCAAGAGATTAGGCAACTCAGGAGTGAGAATAGAGAGTTGCATGTGCTTGCAAATAGTTATTCGACGAGCATGAAGAGGAAGCTTGATCAGCTGATGGACTCCGAAGGTCGAATTCAAAGTGACCATCGGAAGTTCGTGGATGTATTCCAGAGGCACTTTTTGCCTTCGTCATCTGGAGTTCGACCAAGTATTGAGGCTCCGAATAAGCTATCTTCAGTGCCTCCCTCCTTTAGGGTTCCACCGAGCACCAAGGCTCCAAGTACTGAGGCTTCACACAAGTGACATTCATGAAGACTCTTTTTTTTTGTTTTTTTGTTTTTGTTTTTTTTGTTCTTTTGTTTTTTGTTTTTTGTTTTTTTTGTTTTTTGTTTTTTTTTTGTGTGTAATTTCTCGGAGATATTAATGGACATGCCTTATTTTATTCAGTATGTTGTGTTGAAACGCAAATAAAACGCATATCTGACTAAGATGTATTACTTCCCTATGCACCCACTTCCTTTTAGATGGTGAGTAGTGCACCCATTTCCTTTTAGATGGTGACTGGAAGCATCATTTTGTCATCACCACCTATTTCCTTTTCCATTATTGACTTGCTAATAGTAATACACACTCGTGAGTGGCTTGACAATAGCACGGCTGGGTTTTTTTGGTGGCCTTCCTCACTGCACTGCGTTCTTCTCGCATGCGGACCATCTTTTCACTTGCACAGTCACCTTATTACATTCTTCACTGCATGCGGATTGCTTTTTACACAGTCACTGCATCGCATGCGGATCACTGTTTACACAGTCACTGCACTACATGCATACCGGTTTTATTTGCAGCTTGTTGAGACCAATATATATATATACACTCGCATTCATACACACATGCATACATACATAAGGCACTGCGTAGTCTTTACATAGACACTGCACCAGCTTACTGCCCTGAATCTTAACTGCACTGTCCTGTTTCCTTGCTGCGACGTGTTCTTCTCGTCTGCCGTGTGGTGAGCTCGGTGTTGGACAAAAAGTGGTGCAGCTTCTTCAACCCCATCGCCCTGCAGTCGGTCACGTCGATATTCATCATGTTCATCCGAAGTCTTCACTGCGTCAAAGGAAGAGCTCACCATCATCAAAATTAGGGCAGCAGCAACAAACTTCATTATCCTGCAAGCTTCAGGGAGAGTTGCAGGAGAGCATGAGGACGGAAGGATGAAGGACTGCAGCATGGTTGCTACAACCGCTTGGGCTTCCGTTTATCGTCCTCGATGGCGCTGCAAATGTTTCCACCAATGGAGAAGAGGAAGAAGGGCGCTGCCTTCACTCTGTGAGGTATGTTTTATTGCTGAGGACGGTTTGCCGCATATATAAATATATATATATATATGTATATATATAAATTTGTGGCAGGTGATATATATATATTTTTTTTTTTTATTTTATATAGTGCTCTGTGAGGCTAAGGTTGCTAAACCGGGGAAGAACCTAGGAAGGCATCGAAAGTCTGCTCTGCTTGACTCGGTCAGAGAAAGTGAATGCGAGTGCAGGTTCGAACAACAAGGCCGAGTTGCTTTCCCCGTTTTCAACCGCTGCAGCTTCATTCTTGTTGCTACAGGTTCATCTTTGCTGTTACTTGGAGAGAGAGGCGTCGCTGCATAGGAGAGAGAGAGAAACACCACCTCTGGATTCAGATTTTGTGCATCTGCAGGTCTTCCCTTCGTTTGTGGGTGACTGTGCAACTTTTATGAGAGGAAAAAGAAGAGTCAGCGGAAAAGAAGGTGTTTGCAGACGAGGTCGCGTGGCTGACTTGGAGGTCCACTTGCTTCGGGTGTGCGCACCATGTGTTGCAGGTGGTTGTCCTCTCACAGCCCATCACGGTTTGCATATATGTACACATATATATACCTTTATATATATATATGGAAGTTGGTTTGCTGATTTGTCACATCACCCCGTGCACACATATACACACGGGCTTTCTTTGTTCCATCACCGCACGCACACATGTACACATATATATACCTTTATATATATATATATATGAAAGTTGGATGATGGTTGCGTCCCATCACTCTGCATGCATATATATAAGTTGATTTATATATATATACCTTATGGTTGCGTCATGCATATATATATAAGCTGATTTTTTCATTATATATATATATATATATTTTTTTTTTTTATGCACAATGCGTGTATGCCTCCACTGATGGATTTCTTTGCTTATAATGTCAGGAATCTCTAATATTGAGAAGGCGGAGCTTGACGCCAAGATCTTCACGAAACTTGTAGGGTCGTGGTAGCAAGTCGTGGATGTGCCAGATACTGCAACGAGGTTTCGCTGTGTAGTGCCTTTTGATCACAGTTTTCCCTCGGTGGTGCGCTGCCGTGTGGAGCTGTGCAAGGGACTGCAGCGGGGCTCCGCCGCGAGTTTGCGTAGCATTTTGGTTTCCTCTGCCACTGCAGCGTGCTTTGAAGGACCGTCTTATAGCTGCCTTATTTGCCGATGCTGCTTGGAGCCTGTTCCAGTGTGTCACCTTTACCATGTGGGGTTGTGCAAAAGGTTGCAGCGAGTTTATGCTGTGTAGTGCCTTTTTGGTTACAACTTTCCTCGGTGGGGGACGTTGCCGTGCACATTGACCTTGCTGCTTGCCATGGGCTCTTTGTCGCTGCTGCTTGGAGCTTGTTCCAGTGCGTCACCTTTACCTTGTAGGGTTGTGCAAAAGACTGCAGCGAGTTTATGCTGTGTAGTGCCTTTTGGTCACAACTTTCCTCTGTGGTGACGTTGGCGTAATGCTCACCTTTGTGATACGGCTTTGTAACCAAATCATTCATTTAAAGAAATAAAGTATTCATATTTTGAATTTGCTTTTTATTCTTCAAAGTGTTTGTGTTTTTTATGATGATGTGACTGTACTTGAAATTTTGAAGTCTCAAGTTGCCTACGTACTCTTCTAAAGAAGAGATCAAGTCATAACGTAGTTCAAATGAGCGATGATTTTTTTTTTATTTTTTTTATTTTTTATTTTTATAGTGATTTTGATGATGATTTTGCCGTACACAGTTTATGCTCTTGCGGGCCAGGAGCTCTGTGCCGTGTGCAGTTTAGGCTCATGCAGGCTAGGAGTCTGGTCGTCGCCTTTTAGGGGTAGTAACGCTTCAAGAATCTACCATTGATGGGACCGATCTTCAAGCCGTCTTCTGCCATGATTAAGTAGGCGCCGCTTGTGTAGACCTCTTGTATTACGTACGGTCCATCCCACTTTGATGTGAACTTGCTTTTTGTCTTGTGAGTTGTGATGATAGGCCTTCGTAATGCAAGGACGAGATCTCCAGTTTGGAAATACCTTGGGCGGACCTTCTTGTTGAATGCCTTGGATAGCCGTGCTTGGTAGCATTCCAGGTGTTGTTGAGCTTCGAGCCTTCTTTCGTCAAGCGATTCCAACTCTTGAAGGCGCAACTTTGCATTCTCTTCATCAGTCAAGCCTTCTTGTATAGCCATCCTAAGTGAGGGGATTTGACTTTCTAGCGGTAAAACAGCTTCCACGCCATATACGAGAGAATAAGGGGTAGCTTGGGTAGGAGTCCTATGCGTCGTCCTATATGCCCAAAGTGCTTCGCTTATTCTTTCATGCCAGTCCCTCTTTGTTCGGGCGATCACCTTCTTTAAGAGGTTGCACAATGTTTTGTTGAATGCTTCCGCGAGACCGTTGGCCGGAGCATGATACATGGAAGACTTGTGCTGCTTGAACTTGTATTTCTCACAGAGCTCATCTACAAGTCGGTTGGAGAACTATTTTCCATTGTCCGTGATAATGTAGCGAGGCACACCATATCTGTGGATGATATGTTCTTTGATGAAACGGACAACAGTTTCCTTTTTTACTTCCCTTAGGGGTATGGCTTCAGCCCACTTGGAAAAGTAATCTGTTGCAGCTAGGATGTAGGCTTCTCCTGCAGATGACTTTGGAGTAATTGGTCCCACAACGTCCAGTCCCCATGCATCGAATGGCCACGAAGCAGTTGTAGGGTGTAATGGTTCAGGTGGTTGATGTATGAAGTTGGCGTGGAATTGGCAAGCTTGGCACCTTTTGGCATGTTCCAAGCAATCCTTCACCATACTTGGCCAGTAGTAACCCATTCTTTTGAGCTGGAAATGTAGCTTTGGTCCAGATTGATGCGCCCCGCACACGCCTGAGTGCGCTTCTTCCATGGCTTGATTGGCTTCTTCCTCACCTAGGCATCTCAGAAGTACTCATTCGAAAGAGCGTCGGTAGAGTGTTTCTTTGTAGTAGAGGAAGCGAGGTGCTCGTCGACGTATTTCAGAGCGGTGTCTAGGATCATTTGGAAGTTTTCCATACTCTAAGTAGTCAATCAATGGTTGTCTCCATTCTTCAACATCGACTGGAAGTACCGAGATGACATTTGTATCATCTAGTAGCATGTCGGTGGCGAGGGGGATGACCCATCTTTGGCAAACTGGCACGTCTGCCGCTTCGTCTTCTCCTAGTGTCATACTCGAGGCTAGGTTAGCGAGAGCGTCTGCCATTTGATTTTCTTTTCTCGGCACATGTTCTAGTGTTACGGCCTCGAACTTTTGTAGTAGCTGAGTTGCCAGTCGGAAGTACGGGACGAGATCGTCTTTTCTCACCTCATATTCAGTCAAGAGTTGACTAATTATGAGCTTGGAGTCGCCATATACCTTGAGGGTTGTGATTTCCATGTTGATGGCCATTTGGAGCCCGATGATTGGTGCTTGGTACTCAGCGACGTTGTTGGAGCACAATTCGCTTAGTTGGAATGAATAAGGTAGTATTTGCCTTTGTGGCGACATGAATACTACTCCTGCCCCCGCTCCGTCTGCTCGTGCGGATCCGTCGAAGAACATCGTCCATCTCGGGAATATGTCAATGTAGACTACCTCCTCGTCAGGCAAGTCGTCTGAGATTTTCCAATCGGCTGGGATTGGATGATCGGCAAGGAAGTCTGCTAATGCTTGTCCCTTGACGGCTTTAGCTGGGACGTAAATGATCTCGTATTGATTGAGAATCAACGCCCATTTAGCTAGTCGCCCTGTCAAAACTGGCTTGGACATGACGTATTTAACCGGGTCAGCTTTAGCAACCAAGTGGATGGTGTAAGCATGCATGTAATGTCTGAGCTTCTGGATGGCAAACACCAAGGCAAGGCACATTTTTTCTATTGGGGAGTAGTTCAACTCAGCGCCGGTGAGTGTTCGACTCAGGTAGTAAAGCGCTCCTTCTTTCTGGAATTCGTTTTCCTGTGCCAAGAGTGCTCCCACTGAACTTTCCTGAGCGGCGATGTACAATATGAGTGGTTTCCCGGGCACAGGCGCCCCCAGGACAGGTGGACTTGATAAATATTTTTTTATGCTTTCAAAAGCGTTGTGGCACGCTTCGTCCCATACGAACGGGACATCCTTTTTCATGAGTCGACTAAACGGTTGACAACGCCCTGCAAGGTTGGAGATGAAGCGTCTGATGAAGGCTAGTCGTCCTTGTAGACTTTTCAGCTCGTGCAGGTTTCTTGGCTCGGGCATGTTTTGAATGGCCTTGATCTTTGATTGGTCCACTTCAATGCCACGGTGCTTGACAACGAAGCCGAGAAACTTTCCAGAGGTGACGCCAAATGCACATTTTAACGGGTTCATCTTGAGGTTGTATTTTCGCAGCCTTTCGAACACTACTCGCAAATCCTTCAAGTGATCTGATCTTTTCTTTGTTTTGACCACCACGTCGTCTACATAACATTCTACGTTTTTGTGTAGCATGTCATTGAAGATTTTCTGCATTGCTCGCTGATATGTGGCTCCAGCGTTCTTTAGACCAAAGGGCATCACCTTGTAGCAGTAGATACCTTTTGGAGTGCGGAATGCTGTTAATTCCTCATCTTCGAGAGCCATACGAATTTGATTGTATCTAGAAGAGCCGTCCATAAATGACAGTGCCTCATGGCCAGTGGTTGCGTCCACCATGATTTCGATGATCGGCAAGGGAAAGTCATCTTTCGGGCAAGCGTCATTGAGGTCCCGAAAGTCTACACAAACACGTATTTGTCCAGATTTCTTAAGGACGATGACGATGTTGGAGATCCACTTGGGGTATTGCACCTCTCGAATGAAGCCTGCTTCAATTAGCTTGTCAATCTCTACCTCGATTTGTGGAATGAGCTCGGATCGATAGCGCCTTTGAGTTTGCTTTATCGGTCTCGTTCCAGGCTTAACTGCAAGATGATGTACAGCGATGACAGGGTCAAGGCCGGGCATTTCCTTGTAAGTCCAAGCAAAGACATCTTTGTACTCTGATAACATTTGGTAATACTCGTCTACCTCGTCCGCACTTAGCAGCGCACTCACGAAGATAGGTCTCTGCTCCTCTTTTGTGCCTAAGTTGAGCTCCTTGAGATCATCGACCGTGGATTGCCCCCCATCCTCCAGTTGTGGTGGCGCAGCAGTGACATCTTCTTCGGGGATCTCATCTTCTTCGTTTTCTTGGATCGTGATGTGGAAGACATCTTGGAATTCCTCTTCGGTGTCGTCCTCTTGGGCTGGTCGGCATGAAGATTGTCCAGTGTGGATGATGGTGCGCCTTCTTACTTTTAGTGGTCCATTTGTGTCCACCTCCAAGATTTCTTGGCGCTTCATCCTTGAAGGAATTGAGCTTCGAATATCACCTTTTTCTGCTATCATGTCGAGCTTTTCTTCCTTTGACGTGGTCTTCCTATTTCTAGAAAACTTCTTGTTGTCTTCAAGTCTTTCCAAAGCTGACTGACGAGGAAGAGAGCTAGTCGTGTTGCTTTGCTTCTTAGGTTTTGACAACCTTTCAAAAACAGAGCTTTGGGATGCTGGCATGTTAAGTCTCTTGAAGACGGAGGTTCGGTTTTGACCACCAATGCGGTTAAGTGCTGACATTTTGGGTCTTGAACGATTCATCCTATCGAAGACTGACGTCCAAGGGGTGGATTTAGGCTCATCATGATCTTGTTCAATACTCACGCTGATGTGTTGAGTGCTAGCATTTTTCGCTTTGCTTGAAATCTTCACGGGTGCATTTGGTGTGAAGCCTAGTCCAGCTTTGTTGTTATCAACTCCGTAACCGTGCTTCTTCAACTTCTTTTGAGTCTCGGTGAGGTCACGTTCTTTATTGTTAACGGTGTTTGAAACCTTCTTTCCATGATTCGAAGAAGAAGCAAAGTCGTAGCCAGCTTTCGACATGAGTTTATAGGTGTTTGGATCAAAACCTTCTTCGGTCCTCTGGGTTGGGAGAAAGCTTGGTTCCACCCCCTTTGGTAGAGCTTTTATGAAGCCTTGTGGTAGTCTTGCGACCTTAGTGCCGCCTAGCTGTGTCAGAGGTAAAACTGCATTCGTCTTGAGCAACTTTACATTATCCATATACCTCTGTGCATCGGCTTTGTTTGCTCCAGTTTCGAACGAAGATTGACCATTCTTTCTTCTCGACATCGGGATGTATCGGAAGACGGGTGTGTTTGGTCCATTTGAGGGCGTCTTACTCCCCTTTGTTGTTGCACGTTTAGCCAGCTCATTATCGTTCTTGCTTGAAGACAGCGTAACTTCTTCTTCTTGCTTCTTGGGCATGGCTTGTCGCTCCTGCTTTTTAGGTGTTGCTTTGCCCGTGGATTTGATCTCTTTTGGAAGAGCTTCGGGCACCATGTCTTCATCCATGTAGAACTTGGCGTCTGCGAAATGTGATTCGGCTTCAGTGAATGGTTTGGTGTCGCCATAGATCACCTTCACTCCTTCTCGGTAGAATTTTAAGCATTGGTGAAGGGTGGACGGTACTACTCCATTCGCATGGATCCAAGGTCTTCCTAAGAGTAAGCCGTAGGAAGTTCTTGCATCAATCACGTGGAATATCGTGCTCGACTTGAGTTCGCCAATAGTCATCTCCACTCGGATCATGCCCATCGCTCTTTGTCCTCCTTGATTAAAACCTTGGATTAGTAGACGACTTAGGGACAGTTCATCTGCCTTGATGCCGATTGTAATCATTGTCGACTTTGGCATGATGTTTATGGCTGATCCACCATCCACAAGCATGCGGTTGACTTTGTGCCCCTTTACATACCCAGAGACGAAAAGAGGACGGTTGTGAGGCTTGGATCCTAGCAGCAAGTCTTCATCGGTGAAATGGATTGCGTCCTCGATGGCACAACATGTGGCACATTCATGTGGCCGAGGCTTCAAGCCTTCGTTCTTGCTTTCTTGCACTTCGTGTTCATTGGGACTTTCCAAGACAGCTGCTAATGCTATTCGCATCTTCTTTGGTAATCGTAACGCTTCCTCAATGTTAAAGTGTGTTGGCAGACCTTCTTCGAGCGTGAAAGTTTTTTCTCCCTCAGTGGTGATATCTTTGCCTTTTGAAGGTTCTTCCATTTCTACTCCGACCATATGGCATGCAGCGATAGTGCATTGTTGGAAGAAGTCCTTCGGGAAGTACTCGTACAAGGAGACAGGAATGCGTGGCTCTTGCTCCATAGGTTCCCCAGCATACGTTGGCTTATCGACTTTTACGTTTCTTTTAGGCTTCCTACTGTTGCGGCGACGGTGTTTTCTCACTTGTTCCACCTTTGGTCTTGTGGCTTGTGGTTTTGGTTTCCTTGTTTTTTTGTAGGTCACCAATGTCCATCCTTCATCATCATCGGTATACGCATCTTGTTCGTTTGCCCCCGGCGATGGTTGTGTAGAAGGCGCCGTGTAGCTTGCACATTGATAGGAATGGTCGGGTGTCGTTTGGAGAGGCACGGGATCGAAGGATCCGAACGCCACTGTAGTAGTATGTGTTGCGGCTGTGTCCTCAAGGTCTAGCTCGATTCTCCCTTGTTGCGCTAGCTTCATAATGAGTTCTTTGAGGACGAAGCATTTGCCCACATGATGGCTTACGATACGATGGTACTTGCAGTACCTAGGATCGTTCGTTCGATTCATTTCTTCAGGGCGCTTGCACTCTGGTAACTCAATTACCTTCTTTTCCAGCAAGTCATCTAACATTGCATCCACGTCTGAGTCAGGAAAAGGGTACGTCTTTTGCTCCAACTCTCTCAAGGTGTTTTTATACTTGTCTTGGGTGCGAGGAGGCTCACTTCTTTTTGTCTCCTTTGCCTTGGTCTTGGAGGAAATCTTGATAGGTGCAGAGGTGGTCTTGATAGGCGCGGATGGGGTTTTGATGGGGGTAGTGTTGACAGTAAAAGTTTCCTTGGCAGGCTTTTTTCCGGTCTTGTCCACACTCGGGGCGAACACCTTATCCTTCTTGAAGTGGGTGATCGGCTCATTCTTTCTGTGATTGGCGATACTCAGCTCCATGTCGTGGGAGCGCGTTGCCAACTCCTCAAACGTTCTTGGTTTTATGCCTTGGAGAATGTAATGTAACCCCCAGTGCATGCCTTGAACACACATCTCAATGGCAGAGGTTTCAGAGAGCCGATCTTTGCAATCCAGACTTAATGAACGCCATCTATTGATGTAGTCGACGACGGGTTCCTTCTTCCACTGTTTCGTACTGGTCAGCTCCAGCATGCTTACGGTGCGGCACGTGCTGTAGAAGCGGTTGAGGAATTCCTTTTCTAGCTGATCCCAACTGTTGATAGACTCGGGCTCGAGGTCGGTGTACCAGTCAAAGGTGTTGCTTTTCAGCGAGCGCACGAACTGCTTGACGAGGTAGTCTCCCTCTGTTCCAGCATTGCTGCAGGTTTCAATGAAGTGGGCGATATGTTGCTTCGGGTTCCCCTTTCCATCGAACTGCATAAACTTTGGTGGTTGATAACCCATCGGCATCTTCAAAGCGTCAATCTTCTTGGAGTAGGGCTTTGAGTATAGTACGGAATCATGTGAGCTTCCTTCATACTGCGCCTTGATGGTGTTGGCGATCATCTCCTGCAGCTGCTGGATAGAGAGAGACCCCATGAGTGTTGCCGCTTGGTCTGGCTTCAGCGTCTCTTCGACGTTCTCCAATGGAGGTTCCTCATCCTCGTCGTTTTCCTTCTTTACTGGATTATCCCCTTGCCTGACTTTTTCATCGGGCTTTGCATCTAGTTGGTTAACGAGTGCTGCGATTTGCAGGTCTTTTTCCTCCACAATCCTTGTGAGCTTTGCGATTGCTTCATTCATCTGAGCCAGCTGCTCCTCAATTGAAGTTGTTCCAGTAACCATGACTTGCATAACTATGCCGCTGCTCGAGTCGGCATCGGAAAGTAAGGATTCAGAGTACTTCCTCTGGCTTTCCTCTCTTGACGCCCTGAACGAGGCCAGGGTGATCACCGGTTCGAACCTCGGGTGCTCTTGTGCCTTCGGTGGAGTTGATGAAGGGGCGAAAGAGGCGGCGGAAAGAGCTTTTGCCTTGCTTCGAGTTATGATGCCTGAAGTGATGCCCCCTACCGTGATGACGCTTTTGTTTCTTGCATCGGCAGCGGGAACAACTCGGGCCTTTTTTGACGCCATTTGTGCTTGTTGCGGATTCACAGATAGAGATGAGAGGTAGAGACTGTCCCACTGGGCGTGCCAAATTTGTAAACACGGAAAATTCCTGCGATGAATGAGACAAGAACACGTGTACAAAATAATATTTGTATTAATGATTTAGGGGTTACAATCTCTTCTACAAATTTATCCTCTGATTCTATCTTTGAAACGTGTAGATGTAGTGTTGTTGATCCAAGGGCCGTCGAGGCTTGATCTTGGACGAACAGTTGATGAATGATGAACACCTTCTTCAAGGGCCGTCGGGGCTTGATCTTGAATTGGTGGAAGTTCTTCAAGGGGGGCGTTAGGGCTTGATCTTGAAGGAGTATTTCACAAAGAACGAAGAGGGCTTTCTTGATCCTTCGGGATTTGCTTGAGAGCTTCAGAGTTTCGAGGCTTCAAGGCTTTGGTGTGGTGTGAATTCTCTTCCAATTTGGGAGTAGAGAAAGTGTATGCCAAAATCCTCCCATGATTCTTTGATGGAGGAGCCTATTTATAGGCCTTGGGAATGAATCACCACCATCCATTTGTTTTGGTGGATGTTGTAGGTGAATTTTTGGTGGGTGTTGTAGGTGAATTTGGGTGTATGTTGTAGGTGAAGTGAATGAAGGTTGTAATTTTAATACAATGGTCAACATTTATTACACTAAAATTTTAATGTTTTACAAATGTGATCTTAATGCAATGGCTAACATTTATGCCACCGAAATTTCAATGTCTACAATAACATTTGCTACCCACGTTGGATAATTGACTTCGCGGACGAAACCTATGCCTTTAAGTTTTTCAACTTTTACCTTCATTGCCTCATACCGTTCAGCGTCATAAGATTTTCGTTTCTGTCTCACTGGCTTGGTCTTAGGGTTAATACTTAAGCGATGACAAATGATATTGGGAGAGATGCATATCATGTCCTCGTATGACCAAGCGAAGACCTCAGTGTTCTCTTGTAAAAAAGAGATCAATGCTAACAGAATTGGTGGTGACAAGGTGGTGCCAATCTTCACCATGCGATCCAGATAATCTTTTGAAATAGAGACCTTTTCCAACTCTTCAGCGGGTTATGCTTGATGGGTGAAAGAGTCATCTCGAGGATCTTCGGGTTGACTGTTGCCACCGTGAAGATCCAAGTTGGCTTCATCTGGGCTGGTCTTTATGACTTGGTCATGTATAGAAAAGGTTTCCTTGGGCACAAGCAGTGTTGTTGCTTGATCGAAGTGTTGTAACATGATCGTGCACTAAGTTGATCTCTTCTTATGTAACCATTGCCATAGGGGTTTGGAAATTTCATCAAAACATATGTGTGGATACTATGGCCTCATTGATGCCTGTGTGTCTAAAGATGATATTGTATGCCGTTGGGCAATCAACCACCAGGAAGTTAGTAGTAATGGTAGTTGTGTAAGAGCCTGTACCAACGGTGAAAGGTATGTGTATGCTCCCTAAAGGTTGCACGATATCACCGGAGAAGCTTATCAGAGGAGAATTGAGCGATCGAGCAAGTGTTCAGCTACATTAAGTGTCCTAAAAGCTTCAGTAAACATTATATTGACCGAAGCCCCCGTGTCTACCAGGATTCGTCATACTTCAAAGTTGGCTATGTGAGCTTCCACGATCAGTGGGTAAGGGTAAATGATACCTCTTTATTCCTCAGGGTAGAAACATATTAGATCCTAGTTAGGCTTTTAATACTTGCCTCCCCTGATGTCTTCCACGTGAAACACTTGGTGACCAGGCCTTAAAGCTCGTTCGCTGATTTTCATGGCTCTGTTAAAAGATTCAAATATGGGTGTACCGTCACTTATGGAATATATCACATTCACTTGGCGTTGGTTACGGTTATCCCTTGAAGGGTGAAGGAGGAATTGATCAATTTTTCCTTCACGCGCCAAAACTTCAATATGATCACAAAGGGTTATACACTTCTCGCCGTCATGGCTGTTATGCTCGTGGTTGCAGCAAAACGTGCCCGTGTTCTTCGTGGGCTTGTAATCCGGGTGCCTCAGCTTTGGCTTCCATATCGGTGTGTTATGCTGGGGTAAATGACCATGCATATGGCGTTCAAAGGTGTGTATGTCTTATACCTCAGGGTAGGGCTTGTCTTGACACGTGCTTGGCCCACTGTGTTGACTGCCTAGGGGCGGTCGTTATCGTGGCGATTCCCTTGGTTATCGCGATAGTGTCCCTTACTTCTTTTACTAAAATGAGACTGGTAAGGATGAAAATCTTTCCTTTTGCCCTGAGATTGATATGTCTGTTGACTTGGCGAAGTATTAAGTAAGGTAGAGGGAGGCACCGCTGCCGTTTAGAAGGTCGAGGTATTCTCATTTGGTTGGATCTGGCTTCCACTCTCTACTTGCTGATAAGGGGTGGCTGTGGGGGGTTTCCCTTGATATGTCTTTGCCTCAGCGGAGGCATGGTTGTAAGCATGTGCCATCACCTTAGAGTACGTCTTCCAAGTGTTGGCATTGATCATGTACTTGAAGAAACAATCACGTAGGCCTTAAGGGCGGTCTTGTCATCTACCTCCGCACAGCAAAAATACTCATGGTTGAAGCGACCAGCATACTCTCGTAGTGACTCGTCCGGCTCCTCCCTTCCAGTATAGAGTTGTAAACCAAGCTTTTGTTTTGTCTTTACTTGAAGGGAGGTGTCGATGATCCTCCTTGTGAGAGGGCCAGGCCTGGGCTGGTTCCAGTCAGGTATCTCGGCCTGACGTTCGGCCTTCAACTTGTTTACTTCCTCAAGGAGCTGTAGGATAAGGGGGTCTTGAGTGGAGTCATGTACCACTGCAATTTTCTTTCGTAAGTCTCTATCGCCTCTTAAAAGTAGGAAAGTTTGAGCAAGAGCGTGTGGTTTTTCCTTGGACTGGCTATACTGACTTCTAGGGCGAGTCTGTCGAAATACCTCCGAGTCCCCTGTACCTTCATGTTCCTCTAGGACCTGTCGTTCCTTCCCTAGATTGGCAGCTGGCCTGGGTCGTGGGAGGGCACCGAGTCTTTCAGAAACCCTTGGGTCATTGATCTTCGAGCATATGTGGAGGGGATTCTCTCGACGTTGCTTTAGGAAGTCTCGGCAGTCATGATAAACAGTTTTCGATCCTTCAAACCCTGCTGCAAGGAGGTGTCTTCCTCCACTTCTCCTACTTCGAGTCAAAGCAGCTGTGTTGAGAGAAGTCTCATGTTGATCATGTTTTGATGATTCGCTCGCTCATCATCAGGGATACCTATGTCGAAGGAAAGTGAGCCTCCGTGTTGGGGGCACCTAGATGATGGTTGGTGTCCACAGAGGTAACGAGCTCGCATGTTTGAGTACGCCTAGTTTCGTGGAGCGTTTCAAAGAGCTTCTCATATTGCTCCTGGAAGACCTCATTCTTCATCACTATCTTGTTGTTATAAACTTCTAGCTCATCGACTTTAGCTTGAAGAGCAACCCTCTTTCCTTCATTCTTTCATTGATTCACACTAAGTGTAAAATGGGTGTCATTCTGTGTGCTGTGGCTTCCTTCGCTCCCCATGTTAAAGAGGGATGCCTGGTCAAAAGAGAGTGTACAAATGGTGGAAACCAGCTTGACAAAGCTGAAGAGAGTGGGAATAAGTGTCGTTCCCACAGACGACGCCAAATGTTGATGTACAAAATCAATGAGGACTTTGGTACAACAGAAAATGTCAAGTTTGTGACCTTTGCTAGATTGCTCCGGTCACTGGTGTGGATAAGTATGTAAATGGATAGAGACATGGAAGCAAACACAAGATGTACGTGGTTCATCCAGATTGGCTACGTCAACGAAGTAGATGAGTTCTCATTAATTGTGAAGGGTTTACACAAGTACATAGGTTCAAGCTCTCCTTTAGTGAGTACTAGTGAATGATTTAGTACAAATGACATTAGGAAATATTGTGGGAGAATGATCTCCTTTTATAGAAGAGAGTTTCTAGCTTAGTTCTGACATTGACACGTATCGTGTTGTGATTAGCTTCTGATGTTTACACTTGTCACGCTATGATTGGCTTCTGATGTCGACACGTGTCAAGCTGTAATTGGCCTTCTTGTTTGAGGGAAACTCTTCTGGGTCCTTGACGGTATAACGTTAACCAGTGCTCGGTAGTTTCGGGATTGGTCAAGTATGGTACAAACAATATCATTGTTCAACAATGACTTAAAAAAATAGGGTAAATCTCAGTTTACTACCCTCATGTTTCGTGGTTTTCAACATTTAGTACATCAAGTTTTTTTTGTCCTAGAGTCATGCCTAAAGTGTAAATTTTGGGATAGTCTCATATATCCGTTAGTCAAATTGTTAAGTCTCCCGTTAAGTGATGACATGGCGCCCATGTAGACAATGACTGGGCGCCACGTGTCATTAAGGGTCCATGTAGATTTTATTTATTTTTTCTTCTTCTTCTTCTTCAGAAGAGGGGTTCACGTGGAATTTTTTTTTTCTTCTTCTCCTCCTTTCTTTCTTTCTTTTCTTCAGATGAGGGGTTCATGTGGATTTTATTTTTTATTTTTTATTATTGTTTTCCTTCTTCTTCTCCTTTCTTTATTCTCTCTAGAGGAAGGGTTCATGTGGATTTTTTTTTATATATTTTATTTCTTCTTCTTCTCCTTTCTTTCTTCTCTTTAGATAAGGGGTTCACATGGATTTTTTTTTTTCTTTTTCTTCTTCTTCTTTCCTTTCTTCTGTTCAGAGGAGGGGTTCAGTTTTGAAAGAAAAAAAATCATATTAAATAGGGAAAAAAACCACAACTTTCTATTCCAAATCTGCAAATTCAATTCCAAACAAACTTTGAATTCTAAATCTGCAAATTCATCATTTAAACTACTAACTACCAACAAAGTTTCAAGGGTTCACAACAAAGTTCAATATACACCCTCCAATTCACATGAAAGTATCAAAAGACCACAATTTTAACAACTAATGGGTCAATGTGTTCTTCTAAAAACCAAAATAAGAGTACCAAAAACACCAAAGATCTGTTCAAAACACCAAAAATCTGTCCAAAACACTAAACATCTATCGGAAAGTTGTTTCCAAAAAATCAAAGGGCATATTCTGTAAACTATATAAGCCAACAGAAGGTTTCTTAAGAACAGAGAAGCAGAAATACATCAAGAAAGAAGAAGAAGATATGAGAGAGAAATGAGAGAGAAAGATTATATTTTCGTATCTGAATATTCTTTCTAGTTACAACAGTTTACAACTAACATTATATATCAGTAATCATAGCTTGCTCTCTAAGCTACAATCTTTAACAAACTAACTCCAATCTTGATCTCTTGACACATGTCTCTTTTGTAGCCATTTGATCTGAATACTTCTAACATCCCCCCACAAGCTCAGGGGCAGTAAAACTGAGCCTGAGATTGGCACAATGGGTTTGAAAAAAAGGTGCAGATAGACCTTTTGTAAGGATGTCAGCGAATTGCTTATTTGAAGATACAAAATGAACTTGAAGTTCTTGTTTAGCAACCCTTTCTCGAACAAAGTGCACGTCAATCTCAATGTGCTTAGTTCTTTGATGCTGAACTGGATTACAGGTAAGAGCAATTGCTGATAAATTGTCACAGAACAAAACAGGTTGCACAGATATTGGAACGTGAAGAAATACTAACAATTGTTTAATCCAATCAAGTTCTGTTGCAGTTGTAGATAAAGCCCGATACTCGGCTTCAGTAGATGACCGGGAGACCGTGTTTTGCTTCTTAGAGGACCATGAAATTGGATTAGACCCCAGAAAAACAACCAGTCCAGTAGGTGACCGTCTATCATTAGGGTCTCCAGCCCAGTCTGCATCATTATAAGCAGTAATCTCTAATGAACCTTGGATATAATGAATACACATCCCTGTGTAGCTTTTAAGTATATGAGAATTCGCTTAACAGCCATAAAATGCAACTCCATTGGACACTGCATAAACTGACAAACCTGATGTACTGCAAAAGAGATATTAGGTCTAGTAAATGTCAAATACTGGATAGCACCAACCAAGCTTCTGTATAGAGCATGATTATTATAAGGCTTGCCATCATCTTTGAGCAGTCGATTGTAGGGCAAACATGGTGTAGCACATGGTTTAGATAGCAACATTTCAGATTTTGTTAATAAATCTGTGACATATTTATCCTAAGATAAGAACAAACCATCCTCTTTATGCACAATTTGGATTCCCAGAAAGTAGTGAAGAGGTCCCAAGTCTTTGATATCAAATTCCTGAGTTAAAGATTGAATCACTGCATGAATAGCATGTGTTACACTTCCTGTGATGATGATATCATCAACATATAAAAGCAAAATCACTACAGAGTTATCCACAGTCTTGACAAATAATGATGAATCGGTAGGTAGAAGCCAAATGATTATTCTTTCCACAAATCTGACAAGGTTGAGTCTGAAACCCATAGTTTTGAGCCCTTGGTGGAGATGTACCAAGAATGCCAGGAGTAGGACTCGAATGAAAGACCTTTTTGTTGCCAAACTTGGGGTTAAAGTTGGAATTAAACCGATTTCGACCCTTATTATTGTTGTTGAATGACGTGTAAGCATTAGAATTAGGACTGTTATAATTCGCATCAGAACTGGAAAGTGATTGATGTTTGGAAGGAAAGCCAGTGTTCTGTGCCATAAGTGCAGATAACACAGGTAATGCAGATACACTTTCAAGTAAAGTTTCTTCAGCAAGTAATTGGGAGCGAAGATCTTTCAAAGATATAACAGTTTCACGACCCCTAATCACGGACCTAATGGTATTATATTCAGCAGGCAACCCATTAAGTGTAAGAATCACAACATCATCATCCTCAAATATCACAACAGCAGCAGTTAATAAATCCTTTGCTTCTTTAATTTTCTGCAGATATAATGTGATAGAATCATTACCCTTCTTTATAGTCTGAAGCTCAGACTTAAGTTGAAAGATACTTGCTTTTGTGACTGTAGAAAACTGGTCTTTAAGCCTGAACCATAAATCTTTGGAGCTGGTACTGCTAATTGCATAAGAAATTGCAGCAGGAGATAAAGTTGCCGTGATCAACTGCATCAATGCCTTGTCATGCATTTTCCCTTCTTTGATGTGCAAAAGTTTGCGCAACGTAAGACGGCGTGCGAGGTCGAGCGACGGTGCGTTGGTAGGGTTTCGAAGAGAGATGGGGGATCGCAATTTCTAGGGGAGTGAAAAGTGGTTTTCACTTTTCACTTTTTCACTTTTAACTGTCCCCCTTCTCTGAATTTTGAATTTTGATTTTTTTTTTAAACTGAACCCCTCATCTGACGAGAAGAAAGAAGGAAGAAGAAAAAAAAATCCACGTAGACCCCTTAATGACACGTAGCGCCCATTCATTGTCCACATGGGCGTCACGACATCACTTAACGGGAGACTTAATAGTTTGACCAACAGATGTATGAGACTGTCCCAAAATTTACACTTTAGATATGACTCTGGGACGAAAAAAACTTGATGTACTAAATGTTGAAAATCACGAAACATGAGGGTAGTAAACTCAGATTTACCCAAAAATATATGTGCAACTTTTCACCTTCAATTATGTTTTGCTATATGATTTTATTGTTTTTTATTATATGTATACACAATAAAATTAGAGAATTGAAGAGAAATTCATCACTTAACTTGTTTTTTTAAAGGTCAATGTTAGACAATGACATTGAGACCGAAAAATTTGAATGGCTGATCATCGAAAATTTGATCAATCAGTCGCAGGAAAAAGTTGACCGGTCGAGAAACGTGGTAGGATTGATTGACAATCATGTAGTTATTTTGAATTATAGTAGTACTTATAGAATTGTTTTAGTTGACTTTCCATTGGTATCTAATATGTGAAGAAAGTTGAGGTTTTACCACAAAATCAATTGGCAATAAAGAGAGTAGCTCAGCCTCTTATAATTGGTATTTAAACTAAAGATCCTTAACAAAAATAAGAAGCATGAACAAATTAATTATTAACAAATAAAAAAAGTAAGAAACCTCTAGACCATGGATTCAAAACTTTGGAGCATATCAACCCAACTGGTCAGTGATTTTCTTCATCCTCTCTTATTGTCCCTGTGAATTTCCTATTTACTTTCTTCATCCTCTCTTATTGTTCTTGTGAATTTCCTTGGTAGTAAATATGATGATTTGCATTACCACCAGTTAAGGTTAGTGAACAAAATGCACCGTTTTTATTCATGTCTTACTAAACATGGTTAAAGTCGATAGTTGTAATAATTCTAGGAAAGTGTTGTTCACATACCCATTTTTACCTTCCATACTCTTGTTAATTTTTTGTCATTGATCTCCTTAAATTCATTTGATCCGACGGTCCAAATTTGAAAAATATGTGAGAAGTAAAAATGGATGTATGAATAGCACTACCCTAATACTAATACTCATGCATTAGTAATTTAGTAAATGCAGGGAGGCCCAAAGTATTAGAATTAATTGCAGTTTCCTTTCTGTTTGCACAAACACGCCCATGGATTTTAGTTATAGAAAACCGAATAATGCAGGTTTGAATCTCAGTCTGCATCCAAATTTGAATCTCCCTTTCTGTAATTCAAATGTAATTATCGGTTGTATGAAAGGAAAAGAAAGCAAAAATAACTCTTATCAAATGGTACTTCCTTTGTTGTTGTTGCATTTCTACGACTACAAACCCAATCAAATAAATATGAAAAATTCCTGAACTTTGTTTATATGGGACATGAACACAAACATGACGTATTTATAGAGAGACCCAACCCCAGCAGGAGGAGGAGGAGGAGGAGGAGGAGGATCCAATTTAATTTTTAATATTTGATGACCTAGTTGTGAGGGAAGATCTCATATCTACAATTGCTGACTCATCTGCTCCCAATTTTATAGCCTCTTTGCTTGCTCTAATGAACCTTGAAACTGCACCTTTCACATACTCATGAGCTTCCCTCACACTCATCTTCTTGCTCATTTCGTCCGGGTAGCTGCTCAAGTAGTGGTCGCCGTTGAGTACAGCCGCTAACTGCACTACCTCGCCCTGAAACTCCGATAAATTACCGTCTTCCTTGGCCTCAGTTTTCCTCAAAGGCACTACGTCCGGCAAGGTCACTGCAAGAATTCAGCGGGATAGGATACAGAGTCAGTTTTCTTCCACTGTCAGCTTCAAATATACCCACAATAACAAATGTATCTTCTTGTCTATTTGGGATTGCTAATGAAAGGGGCAAAAGCGCTTTCTGACAACTACAGACGCTTCAAAATTCGGTTACTTCGTAAAACTTCTATAAACGACTTTTATAATGAATGTTGCATAAAATTCATTATGTAATTGGGGGTATAGAATATGATAGATACCTGGGCAGTCAGTCCTGGGAGAAGATAATTGCCCAACAACTTGCTCGAACGTCCCCGCCCATGCGTCTCTGTGAGTCAAGAAGTTAGAGTTGAGGTTGAAGATTTTCTTTATGGTGGCCGGGATCGAGGAGTGCTCGAACTCAGAGTTCGGTGTAGGTCCTTGAGGACCGCTCATCACTGCAAAACCAAACAAACATCAGTGCAATGAAAAATGGAAGTCAAACAGAAAAACCCTTATTGATCTAAGATGCTCAACAATTTGCACCTATGTTAAATAGGCACCAACCAAACCCCTTGCAAATAACAGCAAAAAGACCGGGAGCACAACTTAGCAAATTGAACTCAACGGCCCACCAACCAAATTCTACTTCTACTTAATCCACAGAAACAGTGTGTACAAGAAATTTTTCACTGAGAAAAAAACCAACTAATCCAATTTAATTTCGATACTTGAAGACAATTTAAGCGTCTGTTTGGGATTGCTTCTGGAGGGGACAAAAACGGTTATGACTGGGTTTTGATGGAAATATTATAGGGGGTTTTGGGTCTTACAAGCTCTTTCTGGTAAGCACCCATCATATGCTTCTTCAGAAAGCGCTTCCAACTATTTTTTCAGAAAGCACTTGAATTTCTATCGAAAGCTCTTCTAGTAGAGCGCTTATGAGCATAAGTACTTCCTACAATAGCAGTTCAAACGTGCCGCAACAGAATCAAACCAAATGATACTAAACGATCATGCAGAACAAGCTAATGAAATATCCACCTAATATTGCTACCATAAAAGTTAAACACATCCAACATTCAATGTAGTTATGCAAACACATTCGAAAACAATGCCAATACAATCTTACCAGTCCCCTTCTTAATCCACGGCGACACCATAATCGTCGGCACCCGAACTCCGAGCCGATCAAACTTAAAAAAATAAGGAGCCGGACCGCTATTCCCATCCGGGTTCGGAACATTAACATACGGAGTCTGGACGTGATCAAAAACCCGCCATGCTCGTCGTACGTAATCACCAACAGCGTCTCATTCCACTGAGGACTCGCCCTCAATGTCTCATAAACATCCTTAACCAACCTCTGACCATTGGCGACATCATGCGACGGGTGGTCGTCGTTCGCCGGCATCCCCTTGAGGTCGAAGTAACGCGGTTCGATTACCGTCAAGCTCGGGAGCTTCCCCTTCCGAGCATCTTTCTTAAACTTCAAATCGTACTGGTGGAACTTTAAAGTGTACTTCAGTTTTCGCATGTTTCGGTTGAACATCGTTGTCGGGGTGGTCTGGAAGTACACCCCGAAATCCAACCCGTTGTCATGGACCGAATCGAAGATTGTTTTTTGTGGGTACCCGGAAGCTAATTGTTTCTTGACGTGGCTGGTTGATCCGTGGGAAGTTGCGGAGTAGACAAACAACCGGTTCGGTTGGGTCGGACCTGGAATTGAAGAGAACCATCGATCGAACACCGCGAATTCGCGGACCAGGGCCGCGTAGACCGGGACGGATTCCGGTCTGAAGCCTTTCATGACGGTTTCGGAGAGGTTTTGGGACATTGACAATGCTTGTTCGACGAACCCGGTCATTGACGGGAGGGGACCCGACCCGAAAACCTGCTGCTCAACCGCTTGGAAAATGTGGTAAAGTTTTGGTCTTTGAAGCTCCCATTGCTGAGAGAGAGAGAGAGAGAGAGAGAGAGAGTTCTTCAGCTAAATGGGTTTCTTTCTTTCTTCTGGTTCTGGGTGATGAAGAAGAAGGAAGCAATGATTGTGGAGGAAATCTGAATAAATAAAGTAATTAAATAATTACTTCATCTGTACCTAGATTTTTTATTCAAATTATTTCTTAAAAAAAAAAAAAAAAAACAGAGTGAGATAGAGAGAGATCCAGGAGCAATGGATTTTTGGGGTACAGAGTATAAAACGGCAGAGGAGAAGCTTCTGGTTTGTACTGGTGCAAAATGAGAGGGATTTTTTGTCCCAAAAAAAAAGGAGAGGGATTTTATGCTATCGAGATATTAATCCGATTACTCAAGAAAACACAAAAACTCAATGTCACGTTATTCGGTTCAGGTGCCAGTGCCACGATAGCCTGAGGGAGTGTAGGTAAGTCGTTCTCGCTTTAGTTTGCTTTATTTTGCTTTATTTCTTGAGTAAACTGTCATTTAACCTTCTAAACTATCACATGAGAGTCAATTCCTCTTGAATTGTTTTTTCAGCCAATTGACCCTTTAAACTATGTCAAAGTGGCCAATTCACCCTCTACCGTTAAGTATCTTTAACTCCATCTAATTTTCTATTAGAAAGTGTCATGTGCTTGGCACATGACCACATTTTTACATTTTCTGTTTAAATCTTTACAAAGAAAACATATAAAACAAATATTAAAAAAAAAAATACATACAAACCATAAACTTAATCATTCAAAATAATAGAAAAAGTAAGGCTTTTTATATTAACACCCCACAAAATGTTGAATGCACTCCATATTAAAATTTAATATTAAATGACTTATTTACTTCACTATACAATGACAATTTTGACCTTATTAGGTTTTAAAAAAAAATTAAAAATACGACCTAATATAAAAGTGATTTCGGGTGTATTTATAATTTTTTTTTTTACAACCTAATAAGGTCAAAATTGTTATTGCATAGTGGAGTAAATAAGTCATTTAATATTAAATTTTAATATAGGGTGCATTCAACATTTTGTGGGGTGTTAATATAAAAAGCCTTACTTTTTCTATTATTTTGAATGATTAAGTTTAGGGTTTGTTTGTTTTTTTTTTTAATATTTGTTTTATATGTTTTCTTTGTAAAGATTTAGACAGAAAATGTAAAAAGGTGGTCATGTGCCAAGCACATGACACTTTCTATCAGAAAATTAGATGGAGTTAAAGATACTTAACGGTAGGGGGTGAATTGGCCACTTTAACATAGTTTAGGGGGTCAATTGGCTGAAAAAAATAGTTCAAGGGGGAAATTAACACTCACATGATAGTTTAGGGGGTTAAATGACAGTTTACTCTTATTTCTTTTGCAAAAGGTAATGGGATGCATAAATCAGTTGAATATTCCAAAATTAAATACTTTCTGTTTATATATATTTTTAAAATTTATTTCGGCCATTTTTGTTTCTGTAATTTGTGATAAACATGGTAATTAAGATTGTTCGTGGTTCCATCTGTTAAGATGCAGAAGATGAAACTTCTGCAATGGTGTTATCAGAGAGATAAAGCATATAGAGAGAGAAGAGGAAAGCTTCGAAGAGAAGAAAATTATCACTGAATAATATCTCAATTGTATTGAATGAATGATCTTTACAGTAGCAATACAAGTATATATATAGTCATAGCTTTTCTCACACACTAAGTATATTCCACTAACTGTTTTTAACAACCTAACAACTTACTGCTTAACTTCTTGACACCTGTCATCATCTGGAACCTTCATATTCTTACATTTCCCCTCAATCATATGCTTGGATCATCCAAGCATAAGATTGGAACAATGTTGATGAAACAAAGAATTAGACAAGCCCTTGGTTAAGATGTCTTCAAACTGCTCATTGGAAGAAACATGTTGAACATTGAG
The DNA here is from genome assembly GCF_916048215.2 of Malus sylvestris. NCBI lineage: Eukaryota > Viridiplantae > Streptophyta > Magnoliopsida > Rosales > Rosaceae > Malus > Malus sylvestris. Next base: position 22,962,999 of record NC_062273.1, on the reverse strand, counting down.
GTATCCTCGAATAACCCTCTCTCTGACAAAATGATAGTCTATTTCTATATGCTTCACTCTGGAATGGAACACATGATTAGAGGAAAGAGCAATAGCCGATATATTATCACAATATATCACTGGGGCAACACCAAAAGGGATATGCAAATCACATAGCAGCTGCCTAATCCATGCCAACTCAGCTGCTGCAATGGCAAGAGCTCCAAAATACCACTGAGATACCTTAAGATCATCTTGACAGCCACAACATGAGAATCTATAGGAGTATGCATAAACTGACAACACTGATTCACTGAGAAAGCAATATCAGGCCTAGTGAATGTTAAATAATGCAAAGCACCTACTATACTTCTGTATTGTTCAGGGCTGTGATAAGGAGTACCTTTATATTTAAGTAACCTGTGATAGGGTAAACAAGGAGTAGCACATGGTTTAGAATCCTGTAAATCAACCTTGTGAAGGAGATCCCTGAGATACTTGGTTTGTGAAACAAATAGACCTGTAGACAAATAATTTATTTCCAAACCCAAAAAATAGTGCAATTGCCCTAGATCCTTCATATCAAAATCCTTTGTCAAGTCTGTAATAACTGCATCAATTAACTCAGAAGAACTCCCAGTAAGGATGATATCATCCACATATAACAAAAGAACCACAGTGCCAAGAGAAGAATGTTGAACAAATAAGGAAAGATCTGCAAGGGAAGATTTAAAACTCAATCCAGGCAAATAGCTAGTGAATTTCTCATTCCAAGCTTAAGGAGCTTGTTTCAAACCATACAAAGAGTTGTTAAGCTTTCAAACATAATAAGAAGGATGATTTGCACTTTGAAACCCCTGTGGCTGAGACATATAGACTTCTTTATGAAGATCGCCATGCAAAAATGCATTTTTAAAATCCAACTACCTTAATGACCATTTGAACTGTACAGCCAAGGCTAAGATTAACCTAACTGTAGTGGGTTTGACAACTGGACTGAAGGTCTTAGTATAATCAATACCCTCTTCTTAACTGTAGCCTTTAGCTACTAATCGAGCCTTGTATCTGGCTATGGAACCATCTGGATGCCTCTTGAGCCTATAAACCCACTTGCATCCCACTAAATTCTTATCTGGAGGCATTGAAACCAATGTCCAGGTATTTTGAGCATGCAAAGCATCTACTTCTTCTTGCATAACAACTTTCCATTTAGGAACTTTATTAGCTACCTTAAAGGTTGTAGGTTCTATAACATCAACAGAGGACTAAACACTTGCAGAGAAAGCCTTCTTTTTACTTATCCCACTTTTGGACCTAGTTTGCATAGGGTGCACATTCACAGTAGGAACAGGAAAGACAACTTGCAGATTTTCAGAAAGTCTGGATCACTAGGGACAACAGACTGTGTAGAGGATGCAGAGGTTGATAATGTGGTAGGAAAAGACTTTGGAGCTCTAGGAATGTGTGTATTGGAACACTCTGAGGCATTAGAGGTTGCAATAAAGGAGGACTCTATAGCTCGAAAGGGTAAAGAAAAAGATTGAATGGGAAGTGATGAAACTGTGACATTTTGTGAAATGACCAAATGTGGAGTGTGTAATGCAGAGGATGATGAAGATGCATATGATGAAGATGCACCAATAGATTGAATGCGAGAAGAATAAGGAAAACTCTCCTCATCAAACAATATATGCCTTGAAACAAGGATTTTTCCATAAACTGGATTAAGACATAAGTAATCCTTATATTGACATGCATACCCTCGGGCTCCACCATATCCCGAGCTCGACTACGTCATAGCACGATATTGTCCATTTTGGGCACTGACTATGCCCTCATGGTTTTGTTTTTGGGAACTCATGCAAGAACTTCCCAGTGGGTCACCCATCCTAGGATTGCTCTCGCCCAAACTCACTTAACTTCAGAGTTCCGATGGAATCCAAAGCCAGTGAGTTCCCAAAGGGCCTCGTGCTAAATGAGGTGAGCATGCACATATAAGGCATAATGATCCACTATCCTAGGCGATGTGGGATCTAACAATCCACCCCCCTTAGGGGCCCAACGTCCTCGTCGGCACACTTCCGGCCAAGGATTGGCTCTGATACCAAATTGTCACAGCCCGGCTCCGCCTCCGCCGTAGCACAATATTGTCCGTTTTGGACCCTAACCACACCCTCACGGTTTTGTTTCTGGGAACTCATGCGAGAATCTGAAGCCAGCGAGCTCCCAAAAGGCCTCGTGCTATAGGGAGGGGATCATATACATATAAGGCACATCACCTCCTTTCCGTTGGTCAATGTGGGATCTTATAATCCACCCCACTTAAGGGGAACCCGACGTCTTCGCTGGCACATCCACACCGAACGGCAGAGTGACTCTGATACCAAATTGTCACATCTTAACCCGGGCTCCACCACATCCCAGGCTCGACTCTGCCGTAACATGATATTGTTCGCTTTGGGCCCTGACCACGCCTTTACGATTTTGTTTTTAGGAACTCACGTGAGAACTTCCTAGTGGGTCACCCATCCTATGATTACTCTCACCCGAACTCGCTTAACTTCGGAGTTCCGATGGAATCCGAAGCTAGTGATTTCCCAAAAGACCTCGTACTAAAGGAGGTGAGCATGCACATATAAGGCATAGGGGATCCACTCCCCTGGGTGATGAGGGATCTAACAGTAATGACTATCTCAATGATGTGTCTATGCTTTCTTTCAGCTAGACCATTCTGCTCTGGGGTATAGGAACACGACTTATGATGGATGACACCTTTATCAAGTAAAAACTGTGTAAATTTGTGTCTTGTATACTCACCACCACCATCACTTTGAAAAACTTTAATATTGGTAGAAAATAGGGTAACTAAGAAGTTATAAAAGTGAACAAACACACTGCAAACTTCACTTTCAATTATTAATAGGAAGATCAAGGTAAACCTGGCACATTCATCGACAAAGCTTACATAATATTTGTAACCTTCAACTGAGACAATAGAAGAAGACCCCCAAACATCACTATGTATCACTTCTAAGGGTTTAACAACTTTATTTGCAGGAAAAATGAATGGCAGTTTGGATAACTTGCCTTCGAGACAATATGTACAAACAGAAGACACATTATCAACAGATGTAGGGATTTTAGATTGACTTAACATTGTAGAAACAACAATGTTGGATGGATGCCCTAATCGTTTATGCCACAAATTTATTTGACTTGATGTCCAAGATAGCATGCTTGTTGCTTGAATGATGCAGTGTACTTTTGTGCTTGAGAAAATAGATGGTGTGGAACATGGAAAGGTATAGGGTAAAGACCATCTCTACACAGTCCTTGGAGGAAGATTGTCCTTGTGAACTTGTCCTGAATCCAAAAACAAAATTCATCACAAATGAATATGCAGTTTTTGTCTTTACACAATCTATATATGGATAATAGATGTTGAGACAAATGAGGCACATGCAATATTTTCTTCAACTCAAATGCATAATGAGGAGTTTTCAAGGTAGTAGAACCAATATGAGAGATTTTCAAACCTGTACCACTAGCTGTGGTGATTGTCTCATTGCCAGGAAATGGTTATGCCAAACTGAAAGTAGCAAGATCTGAGGTCATGTGTGAAGTAGCATTTGTGTCAGCCACCCAAAAAGACTCATGAGGTGCAGAAGGCTGATATGTTGTGTGCATGACAGTGAGATTTGAGGAAGATGGTCTCCCTTGATAAGAGAAATTGGCCATGTGATAGCACTAAATAACAATATGACCAAACTTCTAACAAATTTGACATTGAACTCTGGAGGATGAAGAAATGAAGCTAGAGTGCCTTTGAAAACAATATGAAGCTAGGTGACCCTTTTTGTTACAGATTTGACATACAGGAATATCAAATCCACGCTCGGGACAGGTAGAAACATGATGCTTAAGAACCAGATGAACCAGTAAAGCCTCCAGTGTGATTGGACAAACTTCCAGAGTGAGAACCATTAGAAGGGCCAGAATTGTATGCTTAAGACTGAGATGATCCTCTAGAAGAACTACCAGAAACATTATCTCCAAACATTAAGGCTTTTCCTTTCCCATTATTGCTTTGAGCAATCATAGCAATTGCAAAAGTCTCAGAAATTGTACTATTTTCAATAGTTGCTTCTTCTGCCAATAGTTGTGCTCTAAATTCTGTTGATGCACAAAATCAGTGAGGACTTTGGTACAACAGAAAGTGTTAAGTTTGTGACCTTTGCTAAATTGCTCCGGTCACTAGTATGGATAAGTATGTAAATGGATAGAGATAGGGAAGCAAACACAAGATGTACGTGGTTCACCCAGATTGGCTACGTCCACGGAGTAGAGGAGTTCTCATTAATTGTGAAAGGTTTACACAAGTACATAGGTTCAAGCTCTCATTTAGTGAGTACAAGTGAATGATTTGGTACAAATGACATGAGGAAATATTGTGGGAGAATGATCTCCTTTTATAGAAGAGAGTTTTTAGCTTTGTTTTGACATTGACACGTGTCATGTTGTGATTGGCTTCTGGTGTTGACACGTGTCGCGCTATGATTGGCTTCTGATGTCAACACGTGTCGTGCTGTAATTGGTCTCCTGGTTGGAGGGAAACTCTTCTGGGTCCTTGACGGTATAACGTTGACCGGTGCTCAGTAGTTTCGGGATTGGTCAAGTATGGTACAAACAAACTCTTTTAGGGAGATGACATTATCTCTACCTCAAATAACAGTCCTAAAAGTGTTGTATTTAGCTGGTAAATCCTTGAGGGCTAAAGTCATCACGTCATCATCTTCAAAAGTAACACCAGCAGCTGATAAATGATCTCTAGCATCTTTGATTCGTTGAAGATATTGAGAAACAGAATCAGCACCTTTCTTAATATTCTGCAACTCAGTTTTCATCTGGAAAATACTAGCCTTGGTGACAGTAGAGAATCTATCCTTCAAATTGGTCCACATATCATATAAAGTCACACATCCAATGATACATGGGAGACAATGTTGCAATGATGAGTTGCATGAGTGCACGATCATGCATCTTCCAGATTTGAAAGTCATCAGTTTCAACTTCTTCAAGCTCATAATCTTTCTCAAATCGAGTAGGACATCGACGAGATCCATCCACAAATCCAAGAATCTCATGACTTTCAAGTAACAATTGTAACAAATAGTGCCAAACAAGATAATTCGTATCATCTAACTTCACAGTAACTGATGTGGTCACATTCGGAATGAGATTCGTAATCGGAGATTGCACAATTTGCAACTGTGTAGAAGTCACCATAGTTCTAGCACAATTTCAAAGAATTGACGAATTTCTTGAAAATCTTTGAAAAAATTAGGGTTTCAAACTTCATAATCTTGAATATACAGAAACAGAGATTAGAATCAAGAGAGAAAGAACAAAGAATTTTAGAGTAGAGAGAGAGAATTTCTAGTCAGACATTTCTTTAAATACATGGCGATCAATCAGCAGAAACAAATCACATGTCGCAATTTCACAAAAGTAGAAACTGGCAACATCAAATCAGAGAAGGAAAACATGTACCGATCTTCAGATGGAGTGTGCGGAAGCAGAAAAGATCTTAGGATCGAAGAAATTAATCCTCAACCTGTGAAGATACCATGTTAAGATGTAGAAGATGAAGCTTCTGCAATGGTGTTATCAGAGAGACAAAGCATATAGAGAGAGAGAAGAGGAAAGCTTCGAAGAGAAGAAAACTATCACTGAATAATATCTCAATTGTATTGAATGAATGATCTTTACGATAGCAATAGAAGTATATATATATATATATATAGTCATAGCTTTTCTTATTACACGCTAAGTATATTCCACTAACTATTTTTAACAACCTAACGACTTATTGCTTAACTTCTTAACGCATGTCATCATCTGGAGCCTTCATATCCTTACACCATCTACACAAATTAAGTTTTTGCATGATGATAGAAAGTCAAACTTTTTTATTGAAATATGTGAACATTTCTTATGATCCATTTTTAGTTTTTTTTTTCCCCTTTGCCGGGGGAGTTAATTTTGAAAATTAAACATATTTTACCTTCTCCCGGAGAAGATAAAAACTTTTATGAAACATATTCACTGCTATCTGTTGTTCCGATCTAATAATATTATGTTTCATGTAAAGTTATTTTCACATAACATAATATTGTCAAACTGAGATGTCATATGGCGATGAACTGATTTGATACATATTAGTATCCCTAGAGAGAGAGACTGGATTCATTGTGTGCTGGCATTAAAGGACTGACGTTATTTCCTTGAGGAAGAAGGGGCAATATGTCATTGGGTTCGTAACTATCGGCAGAAACCCAATGAAATGAACCCCTGTGAATTAAACTATGTCATCGAATTGTTGTAAATTACTTTCTTCAAAATTTAAAGAATATTATTGTTTGTACCTGATTTTACACGATCTAGTCTAATTAGTTATGTACATTAATCTAACAGTCCAATTATCTCAATACGGGAGTATACGGTCATCGTAAGGTTTAGGCCAAGATTCTCGACCAAATTCTAGTCTAGGTCGAAATGATTTAGGCTAGAATGAGTCGATATCGTTGCAGCCATTATTTATGTCAATATTGATAGCACAGGTTGATCGTGCTTGCGGTCAATCTAAAAGTTCGGTCGAACCCGTCTATAGCAAGGGTAGAACAATTTATTGGAGCCTGAAAGTCACAACTTCGGCCATGATACATGATTCGTTCGTCTAAGAAATCAAGCAAAACCCAAGATATTGAAGTTAAAATATCCGTCAAGGCCCGGAAACAAAGAATGTTATGGTGGTCTAAAGAAATCCCACACGAGGAAATATCTAAGAGTAGCAACGATCAAAGTCTGGATGAAAACGGAGTAATTGATGGTCAATATGAGGTAATCATGGTTCATGATCCACGAAAGAAAAAGGTCTAATTTCTCCTAGAGATATCCAGAGGAGATTAGCACATAAGAAACTCAAAAAGGCAAGAAACAAAGTTAATCAACGCATAAAGGCATGAATGCTTAATCACGAGCTGGTGACTTAATAGTAAATGATGAATTACGGCACTTTTTTAAAACTAAAAATTAGAGGTCTCATATTCGAAATCCGCTGTTGGTGTGAAAGTCAAACTTGTGGCTAAGGGGAGGCTGAAATGCTTCTGTGAGTCTTCCCGGTCCCCGGAAGGGGTGATAACCCTGGCTTGCCACCAGTTATCCCCATTTTTAAAGAAAAATAAATAAAGGCATGAATACTCCAGGATGAGTTGATTTCGCAAACATCAAATTACAGGATTGGAGAAGTTGCGGAAGGAAAGGTTATTCAAATGGACAAGATTTATGGGCCAAATAAGTGGCCTATATAGGGCTAGGGGTGCAACTCGGACGGGTTGGAAGGTCAACCTAATCCTAAGCCAACTTTTACAATACAGGCTCAGGTTCGGGTTGGATTTCATTCGGGTTCATTTGGGCTCAGGTTTAATTGGGTTGGGTTTGGGTTGCCCAAACTTTTTCAAGTTTAATCTTGTAATAACTTAGTGTCCAAGAATTCCTAAAAAGTTTAAGCCAAGTAGCACCAAAGCTAGCTAACTTTAATTTTATAAATCCATCTACTATAAAGCTTTAGGATTTAGAGACTACAAATATGGGCTGACTAATCAAAGCCTCTTATTCCCTAAAAACTTAAGTAATTATAAAGGGTAATTTATTAAAAAAAAATATTAGAAAGCACATTGGCTTTTGAATTTGGCTCACTTTAATTAATATGGGTTACAATCTAGTTAGATTGGGTATGGTTAGTCGTGTTGGATTGGGTTGAGGATGAACGGGCAAATGATCAACCAAACTCAAACCAATCAATGAACAGGTTGAAATTGGGTTGGGTTCGGGCATGTTATAACTAAAAAAAATCCACTTGTTCGAGTTTAAAGTCGAGTTGGACATGAACGGGTTCAAATTGACCCAACCCAAGTTGCACCTCTATATAGGGCTAGTGTTGCCCTATAAATATAAAGTTTGAAAGAAAGAAGGAGATCCCTCGATCAACACACAAAACTTCATATTCTTGTTATCCTTTACTATTATAGTCTAGGTTTTTATTTTCAGCTACGGGCCATTTACTTTTCATGTAAGTTTATTGCTTTAGGCTTTAATGTTTTAAGTACTTCTAGTTATCTTGGTATTTCAGTGTCATTTTAATTTAGTTTCTTTTATTCAATCGCATTTTACTTCACGTCGTTTACTTTACGCGCTTACCTTCCTATCCTTTTATGTTATTGTTCTTTATGTTATCTCACTTTACGTTCTTGCACCTTAATTCCCCGCACCTTTAAATTCCTTTGCATCTATAAACCCAAAATTACAAACTATTCAAATCCGCTCTAACCACCCTTGATCCTAACGGAGTAAAATGACCTAGGTCAAGAAGAGATTTCTTCCTTGGCCGTTCAATCATTCGGTTAGAAATTAGTTCACGACGCACAACATTCACATATTCCATCCAGACCACTCCGTGATTTGGTGGACACGCCTACGCACCCAAATAGAACCAAAAATCCTTCTCTCAATCGGCCCAACCCGACTGAAAAGAGAGAAACAATTATAGAGCTAAATTTATGCATATCTAGCCATGCACCGTCAGATTTTTCCATCTTAACTTGTAATGCACATGTTAAGGTCTGCCGAGAAGCTTGAGGGCTTGTTATATGCAACAAACCCTAGCTAAATTTAGCCTTGATTAGCAGATTCATCTTGGCTCCTGGTTGGTGACAGGTTTTGCAAAAATTGGAGCTAAAAGTGGCATGTAATATTTGGCTGGAAATGACCTAAGTGCAATAAAATATCAAAGTAATTTTGGTACACATTTGGACCTCTTAATATTACTATCCATTGATATTTTTCTTTATTTATAAGTGAGTAGTTTTAGAATTGATTTCTATAAATAATGAGTTCAAAACTAATTTATTATAATTAGTGACTTAACTCGAACTCGTAAGTCCTTAATTCGTTGTATTAAAAATACACGTTCAAAACATTCAGATTCCATTATTTCCACTGTACAAAAGTTGGTGGGTGCTAAATTGGCTAAGATTGTGATAATGGCATAATGCTATGCATGTGATAGCATGCCACTGTGAGTCTGTGAGGTGAGATTTGATTTTTTTATTCTTTTTCTCGTTTTTGTTTTTTCACTGTCGTAGGTGGTGGGGGGAAATAGCATATAAAATATTTAACATGTTAATGTGAATGCGTGACTTTACGCGACATGTTCATCATTTTAAAATTTGCCTTAATCATGTTGACGGACCATGATTTAAGGTAATCAAGATGTGGTTCATGTGGAATTAAAAATTAATAATGATTACAATTTAATAATGATTAAAGCAAATGGTGGTGTAAATATTATAGCTTTTTAGCTAAAATGGTTTTTTTAAATTAGAATAACTCCTTACTTTGGTCCCTTAGATTTAAATCAATATAAGTGGTCTCGGAATTTGTCCACTATCAATCATTTTGGCTATTATGTGAAATTTTTATTAAATAAGAATCAAAATAACAAAAATACTCTCAATTTAATAAATAATGGGTCTAAATGATTAGACAAAAATTAAGAGTATTTTTGTCATTTAATCTTTATTTAATGGAGAGTTTCACAAAAGCACTAAAATGATTGATGGTACACAAACTCTGGGACCAGTTCTATCGATTTCAAATCTCAAAGACCAAAGTGAAAAATTATGCCAATCTTAATAACCATTTTGCTAAGAAGCCAAATATTATTAATCGTGTTTGAGGTTATTATGTACTATTTAAGTAGTTAAGACATTTTTTATGTAAATTTTACACCTATAAATAAAATTTTAATGAGAAAAAAAATGACACTTTGAATTCTCCTGCTAAGAAGCCAAATATTATTAATCGTGTTTGAGGTTATTATGTACTATTTAAGTAGTTAAGACATTTTTTATGTAAATTTTACACCTATAAATAAATTTTTAATGAGAAAAAATGACACTTTGAATTCTCCTCCTAATTTCTCTTAGCTCTCTATGTTTCTCTTTACTCTCTCTTTATCTATATTTTATTTTCAACGCATTATCAGCACAAATTTGCTCTTAATTTTTGTTTTAGGAGAATGTAAACATAAAAGAATGGCACAAAACTACGAGATCAAAGAAGTGTAGAAAAACTATTTGGAGGATTATGTTGTAGGGGTGGGTTCAAAAAACCGAAAACCGAAAAAAACCGAAAACCAAACCGAACCGAGGCCGAAAAAAACCGAACCGAAAAAACACCGAACCAAAACTGTCAAACCGAACCGAACCGAATCTGACCGGTTCGGTTTCGGTTTTTGAGGTTCGGAAACCGAACCAAACCGAACCGAACCGATATATATATATTTAATTATTTTTGTAAATATTATAAATAGTTTAGTCATACAATCATAACAAAACATACCTTGTTGCTAAGTTGGTTTCGGTGAACCTTTTCAAGCCCCAAGGCACGGGTTCGAACCTCCAGGATGTAGATGTTTTTTAATTTTTTTGGAGAACTTATACTTAACAAAACCCTTTAACCCTAGCAGCCATACCGATACCTTTTATTTTTTTTCATTCCCTTCCTTTCTCTCTCGTTCCCTGCCTCCTCTCTCCTCCAGTGTAACCCTAACCCAGCGCAGCCGAGCCTCCTCTCTCCCTCGCTGGGTCTTCAACTTCAATCGCTCTGTCTCTCTCAATCTCTCAGGCGACCCACGACGCCGCGACCCTTTTCCCTTATCCCTCTCCTCTGTACTCTGGACCCTCTCTCCTTCCTTCCCAACTCCGCCGCTCTTCCGCTTCGTCTTCTTCCTTCACATCGATTTTGTATTTTGTATTTTTTGGGTCTATCTTACTGAGCAATTTTTTGGGTCTATCTTACTGAGCAATCTGATTTAACTTTCTATTCGATTTTGTATGTTTCCTTTTCATTTTCCATATTTATGTTTGACTGTAGGTGATTGAAGCTCCTTTACCAAAAGCACCGCTTGATACTGGAATTGTTTGTCACTGGCTTGCTATAGAAGGTGTACAACCTGCAATTCCAGAGAATGCTCCTCTAGAAGGTTTTTCTCAAAGTTTATAGATGTGGCGGCGGCTGGGAGCTGCACTTTGCTTTGGAACTTAGGGTTCTTTTTGTTATGGTTGTTTCAAACATAGATATTTACTAGAGCATTAATTAATCCCTTGCATTTCGACTTTAGGAAAGCATTGCTATGGAGTTTGTGAACAGGCTTGAGGACTGGACCAAACTCATCAAGATTTCGGATCCTATGGAAGAAGGTTGCAGGCTTGGCCCTGTTGTTAGTAAGGGGCAGGTAAATCAACTGTCAACAATTTCTGCATTTTATGTGAAGTTTATAAATCAAACTTCCAATATAGGATATGTTACATTTACTTGGTTGTGAGGTTTTTGTAAAAATAGAAAATTTGAGTGGTATGTAATTATTAAGTTGCAGTGTTTTTTATTTTGTTTAGCTTTGATGAGAGGATTAAAATAGTAATTTCAAAGAATTTTGGTTGACAAATAATGTGAAATGGACGCTAACTAGAGATGAGGATTTCAACTGCAGAGCAGCACATTGGGCTGACCTGCATGCCCTTCTGTACAATGCATTACCACCAAACCTGTTTCTTTGGGGTCACCATTTCCTATCTTTCTCCATTTCCAGTGACAAGTCTTCAGTTATAGTGAAGGCTTCATCCCATCAGACTAATGAAATCATCGAAATTGTCGGTGATTTGCTCGTTGCAGCGGATGGATGTCTCTCTTCGATCCGCCAAAGTTTTGTCCCTGACCATAAACTGAGGTTTGTTATGTCAAGTGTCAACTTTTTCATGAAAATTTTCATATTTGGAGCTTGTAGTGTGTTGTGATTCATGATATTGTGTGTGTTTTGTTAGGTATTTGGGTTACTGCGCATGGAGAGGGGTGCTTGATTTTACAGGAAATGAGAGTTCAGAAACCTTAACCGGCATCCGAAGGGAATACCCTGAGCTTGGGAAATGCTTGTACTTTGGCTTAGGTTCTGGGACGCACACCGTGCTATACGAGCTTCTGAACCGAAGGCTGAATTGGATTTGGTATGTCCACCAACCGGAGCCTGATCTGAAGCATAACTCGATGACCATGAAAGCGACCAGCAACATGATCCAGAGTATGCACAAAGAAGCAGAGAAAATGTGGCTTCCAGAGTTTGTGAGAGTGATCAAGGAAACAAAAGAGCCTTTCTCGTGGCTTGAATGATTATGCACTTCTATTTGCATTCTTGATGGGTCTATCTTATGTTGTGGTTGTTTTGCATTTTTTGGAGGAAAAAAAAAAAAAAAACCGAAAAAAAACCGAAACCGAACCGAAAAAACCGAACCGAAAAAAAACCGAACCGAAAAAAATCGAAAAAAATTTGGGCCGAACCGAACCGAACCAAAATTTCGGTTTGGTTTCGGTTTTGGCAAAAAACCGAACCGATCAGAACCGAACCCAGCCCTATTATGTTGTCTATATTTCTTGCTAAAACTTTTGCACTGATAATATTAATTATTTATTCTTTAATCCCACAATATCTCTTATAATATTTTAGCCTTTGTTGCTGATTCATTACTTTTTTTTGTCTTTTGATCAAAAGTGTTCTACACTTTGCTACGTTGGAAGACGATGAAAATACGAAGGAGGAGATCTACAATTTACTTGTAAGACCTCCACTATGATTGGCTGTTGGTTTGCATTGGTTACTAATTCAAGAATGAGGATACTCTCTGGATCCTCTTTGTAGAGATTCTTCAATCATGTCCATTCATCGTATATTGTTGTTGACCCTAAAAACTACCAAGCCTACGTGGCGCGCAGGCCGAGTAATCTACAAGCTAACTACGTTCTTCGATGAATGCGGGGCGTGCCAACTCATCGGCCGATGAGTAAATTTGTTGATGTTGCGTTGGGTGCGCGGCTAACTTCTGCGTCTTGCGATTGCGACCGAGGAAGGAACACGTCTCGGCCTCTTGGGTTCTCGAACCTGAAGACAAGTCTACTATTCTTACGAAGTTCACGAATCGTCGTCGTTGGATTCGATCACAGTGATGGTATTCGTCAGAGTAAACTCACGCTAAATCGACACCAAAGTGTAAGGGCACAAATACTCAAAGCAGATATGAGTCTTAATAGTGAACGTGGTTCGGCAATCTGAATGCCGAACTCTAAATCCTACTTGAGAGTATCCAATCATAAAATAACTCGGCGTACAATGCACCGAGCTCAGTAAGCTGTAACACCTCGCTTCGCCGAGAAGGCTAACGAGATGACCTCAATCAATAAGGATTCAGAAATCCTTCTCGACCGAGACTTGGATAGGTAACCAACCGTCCTCGCCGCAGTGCTGTTAATGCCAACGAAAGATACTGTGAGATCGGCTGATTCTACGGCGACAGAGCTATCTATGCCGACTGAAGATATCACCAATTGCTTTCACAGTGTTGTTGATGCCAACGAAAGATGTGTCAGCGAAAAGAGAAAATAAAAATCTCAAAGTTGTTGAGAGAGTTTACGCAAGGCAGTTGTGTGTTGAATTCGAAAGGGCTTCGAACGATGCACAGCCTCCTCTATTTATAGCACCGGATACCTTCAAGGTCGAGTTAAAAACCTACCCGGATTAGGACTTCTTCTCCCAATCAAACTCCAACTCGACCAGTCCTTTTTCACTATACTTTTGAACCCAGTCCTATATCGAGCCGGATTCACTTCCGGGTTGTTAATCTCGCCGAGACTCCTCATTGCACCAGGATTCGACTCATCTTGCAGCATGACTTAACCGACCCAGGTTTGGAAGCCCACGAACCAAACGATCCATGGTAACTTTGTCGTAGGGCCTTCCGGGTCGAGAATAATTCTATACTCGGCCCAAACTGATATTTTGGGCCCAAACATTGCCCCCTCGCTTCTGAGGTCCTCGGCCTGAATTCTCTAGTCGAGCTCCGACCTTGAAGAAGCGAAACTAATACTTAGAATCCACATACTCTATTTCCAAGGCGTATTTATTGAGCACGATTGCACGATCTTGATCCTGCTGACCAATACACCACGTGGCATCTTTTAACACGGTTAATCCCTAATGATGACTTTTAAAACGTGCAGCCCTCTGAACCGTCATACCATCATGACCTTATTGCTGAGCACCACCATGCCGCCTTGATCCGCGAACCATTCACCATAGTGTAGACGCCAAACATCTTTCATCATAAATCTCGCCGCCACACGCAATCGTGCGCCCCCCAAGCCACGAAACCCTCGGTCTTCTCAACTGGATTCTCTGAATGTTCATAATGATTAGAGGATTCTTTGGTCGATTTTACCCTTCTTTTTTAATTCAAACGATTGGCCTTCCCTCCATATTCCTATAAATACCAAAATTCCCTCATTTACACCTTACACTTTCAAATTCTCTGAAATCTCTTGCCCTCATTCTCCGGTGAATCCCTTTCTTCCAGATCTTTGTCTCAAAACCCCCCAACCCAGAAAAATTCCTTTCGTCTCATCCTCAACCCTCATACAATGGCCTATTTCATCTCCAAGCTTTCCAAGGAATGTGACCAATGCCAGAAAATTATTGATCGAAGTTCGATCAAAACCATCCGTGACATGAGCACCCCTTACCAAATCTTGGGCCCTCTCTTCAAAGCGGCAGTACCACCAACCATCATCGGACTTCTCAATGAGCATTGCCTATCACCCTTGCTGCAAGGGTTTGAATGGTCGAAGTGGGACCTGGCAAGGCCACAAAGTTCATGGCCTTCGACCACTACAGCCTGGGCAGTTTGGGTCGCACGAATAGAAAAACTCTTTGGTGAGCAATGGAAAGCCCTAGGCATCTACGACGCCATTCACCTCTCATCCATGGAAGTTATTATGGACAAGGAGCTCCTCCTAGCGGTCTTATGCTTCTGGTGTTCGGCCACCAACACCATGGTCCTCCTTCTCGGCCCCATAGGTCACACCATCCTTGACATTACTACCATCCTGGGGACTTCCCCGACTGGAATCCCAGTTGATGCTACCCTCTCTGGGTACCCATCGAACCTTGACCTGAAGGCGCTTTTCAACAAGCAGGCCCTTGAGACGCTGAGTGGTGAAGGCCAAGCACCGTCGAAAGAAGAGGTTCACAAAATTCATAAGAACTTCTTCAACTATACCACCATTTATCTCCATTTTGTCGGTTGAGAAGATGAGGCTCTGTGAGAAGGAGAACACGAGGCCTTCCTCTTCTATTGGTATTTGTTGTACCAAATCCAATAAGTGTCTGGTCGAGAACATGTCAGTGGCCGAAGCCCTAGCTAGCGGTCACATTCTGGCACTCAGCCCGGCCATTCTTACCCATCTCCTACGATGCTTGGCCGAGACAACCCAACATAAGATCGACCCGTACCAGAGTGGTCCCCTCTGGGTATTTCAACTCTGGCTTCAAGTTTACTTTGCATCTCTTCGGCCAAAGATTACCGATTTCTCACCTACGGGAGCGTTCGGCCCTCAGCTGGGTTCTCGGCCAACACCCCCTCACCAAGCTGAAGAGGTATTCAGATACCTTTTCGCTCTCGACGATCTTTCTAATGACGAGTTCCTTATCTGTCGTCGTCGAGAATACCCTTCGTCGATCAAGCTTCCTACATCAACGTGGGGTGCGGATGAAGATGCTGACCTTCGTCAATCCTGGGGGTCCTTCGTGCTTACCCGCGACCTACCCCTCGTCTACGAGGGTCGCCGAGTGGGTTGGGAAGTGTATCATCCCAACTTCCTCACTCGGTAGCTTGGCTACCTCCAAGGCTGCCCGGTCCCTCTTCTTTCTTCACGGTCCATCTTAAGTCGCGGACGTGAACCCGATTCTTCAGAGAAGGAATGCCACAACGCCAAAAAAGAATTCTAAGAGCAATGCCGAAAATTCCGTCTTTGACCGGTCACTCCAGAATCCCTTAGTACCGATACCTTCGGTGATTGGTGGGAAGAATATACTCAGAGCAGCGCACCGGTCGAATATGTCATTAACAAGATTTTCGGTGATCGTCCCCATAAGGCTCCTGCTCCCCGACCCAAAGAGGCTACCCAAGGTATATAGCTTGCTCTATATATTTGGATATATCTATATCCTTATTGTTATTGACTCGGTTTTCAATTCTCAGGCGGTCGAGCGTCGAAAAAGGAAACAGCGGTGGCTGCAATTGCAGCCAAGCAAAAAGTAATCCCCTATTCCCAGCCGAGCAAACGACCCCAACAGGAGACTGAGATGGCCGCCGCAGTCTCTCGTCTTACCAAACACGTCAAGAAATTGGCAAACAAAAGGCAACGAGAAATTCATGTCATTTCCAGCCAAACGTCGGGAACGGCCACTCCCGACATTTCTCTTTCCGCCCCAGCTGTACGTATCTCAACGGCTATGAAACCGACCCCGATGAGTCAAGCTCCCAAGGCTCATCCTGACCCTCCAGTCGTGACCGGGCCAAGGACTGCTCCATTGGTCGTTTGCCACGATTGGCCGCTACACCTGTCATGGAAGAGACGGCCCCCCTGGCCGAGAAAACTCCTCCCAAAAATCTAAAACATGCGACAGTCGTTCTAGAAGAGAGCGACGGGAGCGACGAGATTCCGCTGGCGGGTCACCTCCAACCACGTAATCAACCTCCTCCTGCGTCTGAGACAGCTGTCCAAGTAGGCCTTTCTGCGGTCGATCGTGGTAAACGACCTGCCGTCGAACCAGAGGAAAGTGATGGGAGCGACGAGATTTTGCTGGCGGGTCGCCCTCAACCCCACAGTCAACCTCTCCCTGCGTCCGAGGCAGCTGTCGCAATCGGCCCTTCTGCGGTCGATCGTGGTAAACGACCTGCCGTAGAGCCAGAAGTGACGGCGGTAACATCCGTTCATCTGCAGAACCAGGACTTCACCATTCCTCCCCAAGAAGCCACGTCGGCCTTCGTAAGTACCCCTACTGCTTTCCTTAGTTATTTTTCTCTTAGAGCTCTAAACCAAGAAAATATTAAATGTCAGGTGCCTGCCCACTCTTTTCATCAAAAATTCTATGCGCCGAAGGGTGTTATCTATATTTATTGGCCGCATCCATGACCATCGAATGTAGATAACCTTCATCGGCCGCGTGAATTGAGGAACAGTCTAAGGCACTGGGCTCGGCCATTAAGTTCTTTAGGTTCGAGCAATGAACCTGAGAAGTTTCCTCTCGGCAGGTTTAAAACAAAACCTTCTTGTTATGTTCTTTTGTGATATATTTGAGCTTAAGCTGAGTTTCATGTGCAGCCTTCATGGGAAGTCGAGTTTAAATACCTCCTGTCAAGTACTACTGGAGCGGCTGGCTCTTCGGCCCCTACAACTGACCCCACCGATTCAACTGCTCTGGTTCGGGTGCAAGAAGTTTTGTCTCTCTCTGCGTCGCAAGTCCTTGAACGCAAAGGCCTAGATTTATTGGGTGCCTGCCTAAACAACATCGGCACAGATGGTCAAATGAACGTCGAGGCCATCGCTCAGGCGTCGTCTGCCTTAGAGCGAGTTCGGGAGACTTTTAGTGTCCTTGAAAACGCTCTTCGGGCTGAACAAGATCTAAAAGCTGCCATGGCCGTCCAAGACGCTCTTCGTCCGAAGATCGATGCTTTAAAGGCGAAAGAGGAAGCCTTGGCCGACCTCAACCGTCAAATAGGCGAACTGGCAAAAAGAAGGTCGGCTATTGCTTCTGAGCTTGCGAAAGACTTCGAGTCGGGCGGTAAAGATTGTCTAACCGAGTATGCAGCTAGCACGAAATGAATCGAGCAGTTGAAGATGGACAAGAAGAACTGGCAGACCGAAGTCATAATGGGCGAGGTGCGGTGGCTGGAGCTTAAGGCTCTTCTCGGCACTCTTTTTCCTTCTTCGCCCTGAATTTATTTAACTGTAAACTGATCGACCAACTCAATTTGTGTATTCTTCTATCGACCTTAATGAAATGAATTTCTATTCCCGCATTTCCCATGTGACCGGATAGTACTTCTTTAAAAACTTCCCATTGATTGGCAATTTGTGAACTAAACCAATCCGGTCTTTAAGATGATATGCGTCTTTGCCGAGAACCTTATGTATGACGAAAGGCCCTTCCCAAGTTGGCGACCATTTGGCGAACCTAGGGTCTTTAATTCCTACGGGCAACACCGTTTGCCAAACTAATTCTCTTTCGCCAAATGTTTTCTGTCGGACCTTTTGATTGTATGCTCACTCGGCAATTTGTTTTTGTGCCATCAGCAAGTTATAAGCATCGAGTCGCGCTTCTTCCAAGTCTTCTAACTCCTGTCTCATGGACTGATTATATTCGGCACTGAACAACCTACTTTGTTCAATTATTTGTAACGAATTTATGCTTAGCTCGACTGGTAACATTGCGTCGTGTCCGTAGGTTAGTGCATACGGGGTTGTCCCAGTCGCCGATTGGAGCGATGTTCGATATGCCCATAAAGCCTCATTTAACTTTAAATGCCACATGCCAGGCCTCTCTTTTATTATTTTCTCGAGAGTGCCGATCAACACTTTGTTACTTGCTTCGGCTTGCCCATTTGCTTATGGATAATATGGTGTAGACTGTTCAAGCTAAATTTTTAAACTTGCCGTGTATTCTTTAAACCTCTCGGCTGTAAAGATTGTGCCATTGTCAGTGATAATCGTTTCTGGTATGTCGAATATGGTCACAATGTGTTCTTCCACAAAGTCGCAAACTTCTTTAGACGTTAGCTTGGCATACGATTTTGCTTCGACCCACTTAGTGAAGTAATCGGTTGCTACTAGTATCCATGCGTGCTTGGCAGCCCCGGAAGATGGTCTGATTTTGCCGATTACGTTCATGACCTATCCTCTAAACAGACATGGTTTAGTGACCGAATGTAATGACTCGGCCGGGACCCGTTGTATAGGACCATAAATCTGACACTGTATGCACCCTCGTGCAAACTCGATACAATCCTTTAATATTCTTGGCCAAAAATAACCGTGTCGTCAAAGCAACCACCGCATTTTACGTCCGGACTGATGAGCTCCGCAAACCTCTTCATGGACTTCTGTGATTGCTTGAGCACCCTCTTGGGGGCCGAGGCATAGCAGTATTAGACCATCATCACCCTTTCGGTATAACTCGTTTTGATACGTGACATAGTTTGCAGCGTGAACTCTTGTCTTGCGACTATGTTTGCCATTGGGATTGTCAAGATACTACATAATGGGCTTTCTCCAATCATCTGGTGTTGCCTCGACGGCGCAAACATCTATAAGGTCTTGTCGGTCTAACAACGAAGGTAAGGACATGACTCTGGTGCGTATCACGTTGTCGCGTCGGAGGACTTACTGGTTAACCAAGGCCAGGTATAGCTGTCGTAACACGGGTATTTCTCGGCCTAACTTGCCCCCCAGGAGTTGTGCACCAGAAGCGATTTGAGCCAATTCGTCTGCGTTGGTATTATGGATCCGGGAAATATGTTCAAATGTAATACCATCGAAGGATTCGGCCAAATAGCTGGCGACCATGTGGTAGGGTGCCAGGGTACAACTCATGCATCGAAAAGATCCATTACGTTGGTTAATCATAAGTTCGGAGTCGCCGAGGATGAGGGCACGGGTTGCCCGCAAGTTATAAAGGATGCCAAGGCCGATGATAAAGGCTTCGTATTCAGCCTGATTATTTGTGCATTCAAAATCCAGCTTGAGCAAAAAATACCAACGATCGTGGTTTGGGGATTGAATGACAATTCCGACGCCAGCGAATGATGAAGTACTTGACCCGTTAAAGTACATCGTCCAGTAGTTATCACGCGTTTCAACCATGCCGATTTCGACGTCGGTGCCCCCAAAACCATAGGGGGAAGGGTGTTGAGCAAGGAAATCAGCCAGTGCCTGGTCTTTGACAGCTTTCTAGGGCACGTATTGCAAGCTAAACTCGGACAATGTCATTGTCCACTTCCCAATTCAGCCTTTTACGATTGGTCGGGTGAGCATGTAGCGGATGACGTCGGTTTGGGCAATGACTTGTGTGACCGACGGGAGCATGTAATGTCGAAGCTTGGAGGCGATGAAAAATATGGCGAGACAGAGCTTCTCGATGATGGAATAATTGATCTCCGGTTGATTAAGATTTCGACTGAGGTAGAAAATAGCTTGCTCTTGTCCGACATCTTTGTCTTGCGCGATGAGGCAGCCAATTGACTCTTCGGCCACCGAGATATATAGCTTGAGAGGCTTACCATGCCGGGGTGGGACAAGGACAGGTGGTGTCGTGAGGGAGACTTTGATTTGCGTAAACGCCGCCTGATGTTCGTCTTTCCACTCAAATTTATATGAGTCCTTAAGTTTCAAAAGCGTAGATAACGCTTTCATTTTACCCACCAAGTTAGCTATAAGTCGGCGGAGAAAATTTATCTTACCGAGTAAGGACTGTAGTTGTTTCTTCGTCATTGGAGGTGGAGCATTGATGATTGCGCGTGCTTTATTTTCATCCACTTCAATCTCACGGTGATGCACGAGGAAGCCGAGAAAATTACCGACCGACACACCGAAGGCACATTTGGCAGGATTCATTTTGAGGTTGTGTTGACGCATACGGAGGAAAGCCTGTCGGAGATCATCCAGATGTGTCTGCCGACGTTTAGATTTAATTACAACATCGTCGATGTAGACTTCAATGATGGTTCCAATTAAATCATGAAATATGGTGTTCATTGCTCGTTGGTATGTGGCGCCGGCGTTCTTGAGGCCGAATGGCATGACAACTCATTCGTAAGTATCGAATGCCCCCGGGCAGCGAAAAGCAGTCTTGTGCACATCGGCTGCGGCAATGAAAATTTGGTTGTACCCGGCATGTCCATCCATAAAAGATAAGATTGCGTAATTCACCGCGGCATCGATTAATAAATCCGAAATCGGCATTGTATACTCATCTTTGGGAGTTGCCAAATTCAGATTTCTGAAGTTGATGCAAATGCGCAATGCACCACTTTTCTTTAAAACAGGAACGATATTGGCCAACCATTCAACGTATCGAGCTGTCCGAATGAACCCTGCTTTCAAAAGCCGAACCAGTTCATCCTTGATACCGAGTTGCACTTCGGTCGAGAATCGTCGAGGTGGTTAACGGAAAGGTTTACACCCAGGTTTAATACGTAACTCATGCTCGACGAGAGTGCGATCTAAGCCAGGCATCTCGTGGTAGCTCCAAGCAAAACAATCTTTGAATTCTTCAAGTAGGGCACGAAGTTCGGCTTTCATAGGTTGGGGAAGCAAAGCACTAATAAATAAAGGCCGTGGGTCATCGGCTGTCCCAACATTAATTTCTTCCAATGGGTCCTTGACTTGGGGCCTATTGTCTTCGAGCTCGGCCGGGGCAGCTTGAACTTTGTCAAGAGATAAGACAGGACCATTATCTCCTTCGGCGAGGAACTCTACGAGGTTGACGTCTAAATTTGATTGCTTAGATATAGTATACCAATGAGCCAGCAGCCGTTCTATAGTAGATGAAACCGCGGCTCGATGTTTTTCCCGATCGGTGTCAAACATCGGGGTCAGGGATGAAGTTAGCTAACCCGAGTCTCGTCGAATCCTAGTAAACAGTCTCGGTGCCAACCTCGATAGCTTTCTGAACAGAAATCCAAGTCGGCCGTCCTTCATCATTGAAACCTTGTAGGGTGATGTAGCCGACGTGGTCATCATAATACCGTGCTTGGATCATGTTAGCTTTGAAGGGTTGGCTATCGACTAGGTGAACAATGACCGATTTTCCGTCCTAAAAGACGAGCACTTGATATAATGATGAAGGAATACAGCTGGTTTGATGAATCCAGTCTCGACCGAGCAGTGCATTATACTCGGTCTTGGAGTCGACAATGAAAAAGACGGTCATGTGATTACGGCCGGCAATGTTTACCGCTAAAGGAAGCACCCCTTTGGTTTGGGATTTATCTCCGACGAAACTGCTCATTGTGAT
Source organism: Malus sylvestris (assembly GCF_916048215.2). Classification (NCBI taxonomy): domain Eukaryota; kingdom Viridiplantae; phylum Streptophyta; class Magnoliopsida; order Rosales; family Rosaceae; genus Malus; species Malus sylvestris. Next base: position 22,941,002 of record NC_062273.1, on the reverse strand, counting down.
CCCAGAAGGAATAAGTTCGTCATTGGAGCGACGTAATGCCTTCATGACGTTTACAGGCATGGTATTGACGGTGGCTCCGCAGTCGACAAAAACTTTGGATACTGGATACCCTTCGATATGGGCCGTTACATACAATGGCTTCAAATGATGAAGTTTAGCCAATGAGGAGCGAGGAAACAATTCAGCCAAAGCTGCCTTGAGATTGTCATCTTTTGTTGTCGACTCGACTTCAGCAATAGTTACAAAATCAATATGACCGGCTTCCTCGGTAACAACGTCGCCATCGAGGAAATTCGGTTGAGCTGTGCTCGACTGAAAATCAGCAGGCAAAACATGGACCATACTGATTTCCATGTTATCCAGGACTGACAGGCCCATCAGGTTACGATCATCTTCTTCAGCCTCTTCTCTTTCCTGGTCACCGACTGCAACATCCACTTCCGTCAGAGTTGTACCAAGAGACTCATCTGCTTCTTCTTCAATGGTTTGTTCCCGCGATGTCTCTTCGGTAGCCTGTTGGTTCTACGTAAGTGCCTCAGATGGGTCTGAGATCGGAAGTGTGCCTGGGATTGGTACCAGGATACGAGCTTGCTCTTGGTACATTATACGGGCATCCCTGGTGTCGAGATAGGCATCCAACTGTGCGACTCGTGTTATTTCATCGGCCGTAAGGCCGAAGAGAGAAACAGCCGAAAAGAATTCGAAATGGTATCGTAAATACTGAAGGTCCTCCATTGCGAAATGAAGGTCGATTGCATCGATATCAGTGTATGGGTTGACTTCAAAACCAAGGACTCGAGCTTCTTGTATGTGCTGGAACCTAGCTTTCAATCTTGGATCTGAGGTCTTCTGAATAATTCGCTCGGCATCCGGGCAAGTTAGGACAAGATCGATTGTATCTTGACATGCTTTCGGCAAACCATATAGATCATTGGCCGAATGTTTTTTATGAAACTCTCTCATATATTCCAAGGCCTTCCCGAGGAATAGTGGATGTAAATTCCACCGAATTTTTATCAAAGGTGCTTGTGTGGTTGGCGATGGCAGTTTGCTTTCAGCTTCTTGCTTGAAATGCTCGAAGCGTGCCTTCATCTCCCCAGGCTGAAGAAGAAGTTTGATCCGTTTATCAGCCTCCTCAAACGTGGTTTCGACATCTCGATTGACCAGCCGTTTCCCTTGAACCAGCTCTGTCATAATCGTTGGAGATGGTCGTTCATCGTTATTGGCAACTGTTTCCTTCGACCGCCATTTAGGGACCGAAGTTTCTTGGGCTGCCCGTCGGCGGGCCATGCAATCTATTCTTTGGTGCTAACGTATCTGGGATTTGGACAGTGCAATGTAGACACCTTTCGAAGAGTGATATGTATACCAACGTTGGTCTCGAGGTTTGGGAGGTTTGAAAGTTTTTTGGCTCTGCGATGATTCCAAGCTGCTAGAATTACGTATGTAATAATCTTCGTCATAAAACGGAGCATCAAAATTGAGGCGCCATCTGACTAAAGGTGTCTCTTCCACCCGTACTTTAGGACCGAGCCTATCAAAAACCCCTTGATGTTGGCCTACGTTGAGCACATTTTGCTGTGTTGCAGCTGTATGTTGTTCCATTATAGGTGGAGAGGACTTTTCCTTTGGCTCGGTATTGACATTTGCTTTACATTTGCTGCATAAAACTGACGACCCACTGTCTTCATCAGTGTTGTAACCTGTCATGGGCTTGACAATAGCGGGTCCCGTTAGAGCTGTAGGTGGTTTGTTTGAACAAAAATCAGCATTGAAACGTGGCCGAGAATTCTTATTCAGAGAATGTTGCTGTGTAGCGACCTCTACTTTCCCTTTTCCTTTGTCCCTAGGTAGGTGAGCATCTACCATATTTATTGTTGTCGTGGGAAATGGGTCGATATCAACACTCATCTTCTTCTCCGGAAATCTGAGTTTGCCTTTACCAATCCAGCTTTGGATGTTGTCTTGAAACACGACGCAATTATTTGTCGTATGTTTGCTTGAATTATGGTATTTGCAATATATCTTTCCTTTAAGCTCGTCGGCCTTGGGAATGGTATGCCCAGGCCGAAGTTTAATGATCTTCGCTGATAACAATTGATCAAAAATTGCATCGGCCTTTGTAATATCAAAAGTATAGACTTTTGACGTTTTCATTGTTTCTTCAGGGGCCGAGCGGGTTTTGACTTCCTTAGCGTCAATTTGAGTCAGTGCCTTGCAAATGTATGGCTTATCTATGACTATCTCATTTGCGTCCACGCTAACGCATTCACCTTCGGCCGATGCATAACTAACAGTGGGATTTTTTTAGACCGTCCCTCTGGATGGAGCTTTCGAGATCTTCTCTTCACGGAGCAAATAATCATATTGCTCGACATGCTGGGCTAGTTCATACATATCCCGAAAGTTTGCCCCCAAGAATTTCTTTTTGTATTCTACGTCAAGACCATTCAGAGCGAGTCTGACGAATTCGACTTCGGGAAAAGGTACTCAGCACCAATTCCTGGCTGATTTAAATCTGGTAAGATAATCCATTGGTGACTCGTCGGATGCTTGAGCCATCCTTGCTAACGAGGATACTGACATTTCCATCTCTGGCCAATAAAACTGCTCATGAAATTTCTCTACCAACTCCTCCCAGCTTTGGACAGAATTCGGTGGGAGGTTGATATACCAAGCAAATGTTGAACCGGTCAGCGAAAAGTTAAACAGTTGCAGCTTATGAAAGTCGCCATTGACATCTCTGCATTGCGCGGTGAAACGAGCCACATGTTCCAACGAGGATAAAGATGATTCTCCGGCGAAAAGGCTAAAATCTGGGATTTTGAAACCTCTAGGGTATTCGAATTGTTCCACATAAGCTGGATACGGATGTATAAATTTAGGGAACTTCGGCCCTTTCTTCATGGCCGAATCAATCATTCGTTGGACCTCGATCATATCGACGGGTGTTGATTCCACTCTCTGGTCGGATCCGTCTGACCTACTATTTGATCCTTCTCTTTTTTCCAAGTTAATTGGTTTGAGCCGAGCAGGGGTTGACTCGACCGATGCAATTGGTAATAGATTATTTCTTGGTGGCAAGTGCTGGCCAAGATCAAAAGACCTACCGTCGCTGACCTTACTAACCAGTATTTCGAGTAATCTGGTTTGTGCCTCACTGGTATTGCGTATCACGTCATGAAGTTTATCTATTCCTCGACTAAATGTCTGTTCAACCGTCCGAGATTGCTCGTCAAGTCATTTTCGAAGAAACGATCTTGTTGGTGGATCAGATGCCTCACCACCATCCTCGTCACAATCCTCCATTATCCCTTCATTGAGAACGCAGGTGTTCCTGTTAAGGATTTCAAGACTGCGAAACTGACCGCCGAGATTAACTTCCCTTTCTCGACGAGTCACGCTCGTGGACTCAGGTGTCACGGCGCTAATGGGATTCTGTGCCTGCGGCACACTTTGTCCTATGTTCTGAATTGGCAAATCGGCTGTTGATTTTCCCATAGCTGTTTTCTTTTTTACCGATCGCGTTTCAATTGGCATGAACTTCGTAGTTTAGCATTGGGTCCCACTGGGCTTGCCAAAATGTTGACCCTAAAAACTACCAAGCGTACGTGGCACGCTGGCCAAGTAATCTATAAGCTAACTACGTCATTCGATGAATGCGGGGCATGCCAACTCATCGACCGAGGAGTAAATTTGTTGATGTTGCGTTGGGTGCGCGGCTGACTTCTGCGTCTTGCGATTGCGACCGAGGAAGGAACACGTCTCGGCCTCTTGGGTTCTCGAACCTGAAGACAAGGCTACTATTCTTACGAAGTTCACGAATCGTCGTCGTTGGATTCGGTCACAGTGATGGTATTCGTCAGAGTAAACTCACGCCGAATCGACACCAAAGTGTAAGGGCACAAATACTCAAAGCAGATATGAGTCTTAATAGTGAACGTGGTTCGGCCGTCTGAATGCCGAACTCTAAATCCTACTTGAGAGTATCCAATCATAAAATAACTCGGCGTACAATGCGCCGAGCTCAGTAGGCTGTAACACCTCGCTTCGACGAGAAGGCTAACGAGATGACCTCAATCAATAAGGATTCGGAAATCCTTCTCGACCGAGACTTGGATAGGTAACCAACCGTCCTCGCCGCAATGCTATTGATGCCAACGTAAGATACTGCGAGATCGGCTGATTCTACGGCGACAGAGCTATCTATGCCGACTGAAGATATCACCGGTTGCTTTCACAATGTTGTTGATGCCAACGGAAAATGTGTCAGCGAAAAGAGAAAATAAAAATCTCAAAGTTGTTGAGAGAGTTTGCGCAGGGCAGTTGTGTGTTGAATTCGAATGGGCTTCGAACGATGCACAGCCTCCTCTATTTATAGCACCGGATACCTTCAAGGTCGAGTTAAAAACCTACCCGGATTAGGACTTCTTCTCCCAATCAAACTCCAACTCGACCAGTCCTTTTTCACTATACTTTTGAACCCAGTCCTATATCGAACCGGATTCACTTACGGGTTGTTAATCTCGCTGAAACTCCTCATTGCACCAAGATTCGATTCGTCTTGCAGCATGACTTAACCGACCCAGGTTCGGAAGCCCACAAACCAAACGATCCATGGTAACTTTGTCGTAGGGCCTTCCGGGCCGAGAATAATTCTATACTCGGCCCAAACTGATATTTTGGGCCCAAACAATTGTGCAGTTAAAAATTATTTTATTCAAAATTGAACATAAATAGTTTTTGGGCTTGTTTTATTGCCATTCAACTTTGAGTGTTGCTGCCACTCTTCTTGGTCCTCGAGTTGATTTTTGTCTTGTTGGTTATGCTGATACTGATACTGATACTTATCCGACCCATACAGAGCAAATCTTAGATGAGTTATGTACCATTAGTGGGACTACAATTTCTTGGAGGTCTACTAAAAGGATTTTAGTTGCTACATCTTCGAACCATGCCAAGAAACTCACCCTCTATGAGGCCGCACGTGAGTGTACATGGCTTAGACCAGATTCGGGACGTCCCAACAATAATATTTGATGATAATTCCGCATGTATAGACCAGATTCGGGAAGGATACAAGTAGAGTTCAGCAAGAAGAGTTGATATAAGACTTGCACATGGAAGAGCCATAAATTTTGTTGAGGGTCAACTTTAAGTAACTATAAAATAATGATAACTTGAGTTTCATATAAAATTTACTTAAGAAATAATCATAAGTATCAACTTATTTAGCATAAAATATATTCTTAGTTTACAACATTGATATTATTATGTTTTAATTAATTACACTATAGCAGGTGACGTTTTTCAACAATAGCGAAAAACAATCATGCCTATATACCTTGATACGAATTCGAATAAAAATAATTGAATATGAGTATGAAAACATGAAGTTAAATATATTTTATTTGATTAAGAGGCAAAGAATGAAATTACAAAATTAAATGTTCAACCCTCTGAGCAAATTGGGAGAGAAGGGTCAAAAAACCCTCCTAGGCCTTAACTATCTCTGCCAGTGCAGCACATTTGAAAATTCAACTAGCTTGACTGGTGTATACAACACTGACTGCGAACTTTTCCACAAGAGAACAGGAGAAAATAATTAATTATAAGTTAGTCAAGATTGATGGGTGGCTTCAGCCAATAGCAAAAGCTTAAGATATGAATATATATATGAAAAGATAAAGAGAGCTTAGTTGTTGCTTTTCCTTAGTTGTTGCTGCTTGCTTTTGCCTCGGGTAGGCTTCTTTGTATCTTTGGCATCTTTGCCCGGTTGATATTGATTCCAGTTCGCCAAAAAAAAAAAAAAAAGATAAAGAGAGCTTGCCACCAGGAAACGCGGTTGGGTCGTGTAGAAAAACACCAACATCAAAATATGCGGTGCGATGAATTCATTGGAATTCACCTCTGAGTTTCGGAATCTTTAGGGTTTCTTCTTCTTCTTCCTCCTCCTTGTCGAAATTCCAAGACATGGAACTCGAAATAGTATCTAGAGAAATCATCAAACCCTCCTCTCCAACTCCATCTCACCTAAGAACTTTCAACTTCTGCTACTTTAATAAGATGGCTGGTCGTATGTACGTGCCGGTGGTTCTTTTCTACAACCCTGCGGGTGGCGCATGTGCTGTTGAAAAATCCAATCTGCTCAAGAAGTCTCTCTCGGAAACACTAGCCTTGTACTACCCATTTGCTGGAAGGATCGTAGATGCAGAATATATTGACTGTACTGATGAGGGAGTGACATATTTGGAAGCGAAAATCCATGCCAAGTTGTCAGAAGTTCTCCGAAATCCTGACAATGAAACATTAGACCTTTTATTTGCAGACAATTTGCAATGGGAGGACACAAATCTGAGCACTTTACTTGCCGTTCAGGTTAGCAACTTTGAGTGTGGAGGAATGGCAATAAGCATGTGCATGTCACACAAACTTGGCGATGCGGCCACCCTGATCACGTTCATCAAAGACTGGTCCGCCATGGCTTCAAACTCAGGTGAACATGTGATCCCTCTATTCGATTTAACCTCAATGTTCCCACAGGACGACCTACCGATTGGTAAGGAACATGTTAATGATAAAGGGAAGCTTGCCACAAGAAGGTTTGTATTTGATGCCCTAAAAATTGCCGCCCTCAAGGCCATTGTTGCTCAGAAAGTGCAAAACCCTACAAGGGTAGAGGTTGTGACTGCACTACTATTTAAGTGTGCAAGCTCAACCTCTGGTGGACGAGCAGTCCTTTGCCAAAATATCAACTTGCGTTCGAGGCTCGTCCCTCCGTTGCCGGAAAATTTTGTAGGAAATTTGGCTTGGTTCTTTCCAGTACCAAAACTAGAGGAGGATGGTGAGATAGAGTTGCCTGGCTTCGTGGGACAAATGAAAGAGGCTTTGGCTGAATTCTGCAATACATATGCGAGCAAGTTTAGAGGCAAAGAATGGCGCTTGAGCATTAAGCAACACATGGAGAAGGCTAAGGAATTGTTTGGGAGCAACACAGCTAAATATATATGTAGCAGCTGGTGTAGGCTTCGAATATACGAAGTGGACTTTGGGTGGGGAAAGCCGGTGTGGGCGAGGATCGGCAGCCGTGCGGGGAAGAATGTCAGTATTCTAATGGATACAAGAAGTGGGGATGGGATTGAGGCCTTTGTGACGTTGGAAGAGCAAGACATGGCAAAGTTTGAGCGTAATGAGGAGTTACTAGCATTTGCTACTTTTAACCCAAATCCCATTGAGGAACTCTCGTGAGCTCTTTGATTGACTAACTCTCAATCACTACAAATTGTTTCACTTTCTTTTCTCTTGCACACAACCGGATTACAATGCCGGCAGGCCATATATTTAGGCTTTGTAGAAAACTCTAGCTCTGTGTTTGGCAAAATCAAGAAATGATGCGTGGAAAATAATGTGAACAAGTTATGGGAACGGCGTCTTAAGATTTCGAGTTTATGTAGAAGACGACGTTGAGTTTTAAGTTTGTATTGGATAATGTTCCTAAGTGAAGTTAAATAATGTCTTCTTAAATATCACAAGAAATTGCTATCAGCACGCCACAGACCAAACTATTCATCATGCACTCTTCTTTTATTCTTCTATTTATGAGAGCTCTTGACGGCTCTTAGTGGCAATAACAGCTCTCGTGTTATGTATCATGTCAATCATAGACAACCAAAACAAAAGTTCCTAAAATGACAGTCTTCACAACAACATGGCACTTCGAGCTGTTTGACAGGAGAAAATCAAGAATCCAAATTCCCCGAATCCGAAAACTTGTACATTTCATGTGGCAGTGTTTACTTCTTTGTTTTTTTTTAACACAAGTTCATGAATCTGCGCGAATACGCGTAGGAGAAAAAAAACGTCACACATGTCATCGATCAATAATCAGCAAAGGAAGAAGTGAATTTCACCTGTGTATGTTGTTGTATAGTTTCTATAAAAAGCACGTATGAAGCACAGATTTTGCCCTCCCAGCCAATTTCAATGAGGTCCCAGGAAGAGAGTTTCTGCTGCTCTAGGAAAATCTCTCTAGGCTTCAAAACAGAAAAATGAATCACTCAGTTACCGGATCTCTTCAGGTACGCTAAAACGCCTAAGCCAACAGCAAGAGCAGCCCCAGCTGCCGCAGCATTGTATGCTGATGCCCATGCAGAATCTGCATATGCATAATCCACATTTCCTGCAGCTGAACCCCTTCGCCGGCGACTGCGTGTTCCTGAATAATCCAAATGCAGTCTCAAACCCTGCAGAGTTGATCATTTCAACGTCAGACTGAGCTCATCACATACTTCCTGCTATGACTAATCACAAACGTATATTATCGTCCCAGATGACATAATTTCGGGATCACAGCCTAGATTTTGAGTCTCGGGGAGGAATAAGTAGAGTACAGGAAAATCTATAGCCAAAAACTAAGATCAAATTCTGTTGGAAACTTAGCTATATTTCTCCTCTATAAGCATCTAGCAAATGTGGACAGACATATCATACCTTCCAACCAACTTGCTTTGCATGATCCACAGCCGCTACAAGATCACTATCTGATGCCAATATAACTTTATCACGGTCCTCATCTTCATACTGCAGAATGCAACACCAATTAAAATAATACGATTAGGATGAGGGAACTCTAGCGCCCAACTGAAAAACAGATAAAAAATGTTTACGATTATAATCTATGAAATACCAAAATTTGAGGAAGGTTGTTGCGGTCAATGTCATCTCCCATTCTCTGAATGATGGAGGTTATAAGTTCTGTCAAATTCTGAATGTCTGAAGAGGAAAGAAAACTCAGTTAAGAGCTAAATTTAGTCACACTAATTTGATGAGTAATTAGAACAAGGAGCATACTGCAAGTGAATCTATGCATTCGGCCCCTTTTATCTTGAAGTTTGAAAGCAAACGTATTTGGAAAATTGGACGGTGGAAAGGGAAGCGATCTCCCTGTCACTGCACTCTCAGAAGCCAGTTTCAAAGAACCTTCACTGAGATGGCAATTATAATGCATAAGTACATGCAAACAGAAAAAACGGTCAAAACTTTTGATGTTTAATATCCCTAACATATGCATATATAGATATATAACCTCCGAGACTCATCGTCATCATCATTGGGACTCAAGGCCATGGCAGAGTCCCAAAACTTTTGCATCATATTGGTTGCAGCCTCATTACTCGCTCCAGCAGTATTTCCAACCTGGTTAGCAACGAATATTATGTAAGATATTTCTTCTTGCTCAAGGTTAAGAAACAATTAAAAGATTATTAAACAAAAAAAGCAAAACAGAAATGTGAAGATGATTGTGAAAGCAAACAGCGGCCACAGCAGGAACGACAAAAATGTACAATAGCTAACAAAAAATTGTAATAACCAACAGTAGGTAAGGACTAGACTTACAGTGGCCACAGCAGCATGAGTGATATGAATTACATCAACAACGGCAACTACAGCTCCATCTGCATCCCGGTAATCAATAATTATCATAAACTATAGTCTTATGTTACTTGACAAAGCAAAACACATTACTCTTACTATCAGCATCTTACCTCTGTCGAGAACAGGAATGTGTAAAAACTTTCCATCATGCATGGTATGCAACGCATCAACGATTGGTGTATCAACTGTAGCACATTCGGGATTTGGAGTCATGACCTATTAATCAAATCAAAAGAATGCAGAGATGGTTGGATTATTTGTATTCATTCCATTATACAAGCATAAAATGAAGAGCTTCTTGGAATTAGCAGATGTTACAACTTCTGGACAGATAAGACAAGGACAGAGGGATACATTTGCAGTTTTCATTAAAATGGCCCTAAGGACAAGATTTCCAAACTGATAAAGACGTGTACCTTCTCTACAAGAGTGGTCTTCGGAGGAAGATTTTGTGATATCACGCGCATTAAGATATCTTTTGAGCTGACAAGAACCAAAAGCGCAGATTAGAATCCAACTTATCTATGAAACAAAAAGATTATCACAGCGACCAAAAAAGGATGGAATTACTGTGAAAAAGTTAAAACTGTAATTTTGTTACTTTAAAAAACTTAAGACAATAAACTTACGTAAGAATTCCTCGTGGCTTGTTGTCAATCGTCACAACTGCCGAGCTTACTCGCATTTCCTGCATCTTCTTTGTTGTCATCAAAACTGTATCTGTTGGTGAAACTATTAAAACCCTGAAAGACAAACCTCTAATAAATCAAAACTGGTAAATTTTATAAGCGTGTGGCCACATAAAACAACAGACATAAAAATATTACCTACTTTGTACTCTCCGGAATGATTGTTGACAAGGATGGTCTAAACAACCGCTCTCGAAGTGTCTCAACGAATGTATTGGAACCTGCATCTCCAAAAAAGAAAAAATAGCATTAAGTTAATATTGTTTTTTTCAGAAAACTGACTACTCGTCATCACGCAAGTCTACCAAAAAAAAAACACAGATATTCCTCCAAAACTGCAAAAATATCTTAAGACTCTGACATAAAGTTCTAAAGAAAACACTGAACTCTCTACTAACCAGAACCAGATGTGCCCCAATGTTTTTCAACACCTTCCACAGCAGCAGCAATAGCCTTTCCCTTTTCAGCTGCTCTTTCCATTCGAGCAATGGCATCATATAAACACTTTGCTATATCAAGTAAAGCAATGACCTCTCCATTCTCCACAACAGGCAAATGTCTGAATTTCCCTATAAATGCAGAAATCATCATGTAGAAAGAGCAAGCCACAATAAGATCGTATGCCAAGAAGTAAATTTGCCTCTCATTTAATACTAACCTTGCACCATTTTCTGAAGGGCCTCAACAGCAAGAGTGTCTGAAAGAACAAATATCGGGTTCCTTGTCATAACTTTAGAAACAAGGGTTTCTTCAAGATCAAGCTCACGAGAAATAACCCTTGTCGCTATATCCTTGAACCAAATAAAGGAATAGATGCATAAGAAAACAATGCAACATTGAGTTCAAATATCGGGTTCTTTGTTTTTCTGTGATGGTATTTTCTTGAAAAATGCGACACTGAGTTCAAAGTCATACCTTGTCAGTAAGTATTCCACAGAGCAATGCATTAGAGTCCGTTAACAACAAAGCATCGACTCTACGAGCAGCCATCCGACGACAAGCTTCTTGAACACTGGTATTTTCAGGTACCGTCAGAGCCTTTGATAGCCGCAACCGTTTCACCGTGCGCTCTCCAGTTAGCCCCCTGCCACCAAATGCAAAGAGATAGGATACTATTGTCACTTTCATTCCAATGCACAAAATTTCAAACAGAACATGCCTATGCCTATTGATTTAGCTGTCCTCTACAGCATAAATCGATTCAACCTCAATATCTACCGATACCCAACTTCTAATCAGAACATCGAAATCAACCATCATAAAATTTTACTGTTTTACATATACACAATCATGGGGTTTTCCACCCAACTCACATTCATGTAAAACCTCAATTCTTTCAAATAATAAACATTTCATTTCATTGAATATATACATACATATATACATATATATATATATATATATATATATATATCGAAAGTCGAATACTCACATTGAACGAGAAGCTGTGAAAGATTTTCGGGCAGAATCAGGGCCTCCGTTACTAGCATCAGAGGGTTTCTTCTTGTCCTGCAACGATGTGTTCGTCAATGACAGACTTCTCCTCGAAGAACCGCCTTGACTAGCCATCGTCGCCTTCAATCAAAAACCTTTATATTCTCCCTCTTCAAATCCCTGCGCCAAAATTAATTATTCAAAATTCAAAGCAATTCACGAATTTAATTTCCAAATTTTATTCATTCCCAATATAGAAATTTCTCAATCTTCGATTTTCAGCTTGTTTTCTCCATTTCCAAACATCCCAACCAAATAAACGAGAAAAATATCGGATTCTTTTATTCAATTTTCTTCCATTTTCTCGGCAACCAAACAGAAACAGAAACATAAACTCACCGGACCCAGAAAAAACCTCCTCCTCCTCTTCCTCCTCTACTACAATCGAAATTCAAGACTGCTTCAGAATCAGAATCCGAAAATCTCGACGAAAATTCAGAATTTGATTGAGTCACATCTTATCCCAGGTCCAAGGCCAAGGAAATCGAAGCTAACGAGCGACTCTATTGGAATTGGAGGCGGTGCTTCGAGAATTTTCCCAGGAAACTGAAACGCTCGCGGTCGGGGAATCTGGTCCGAAAACCGTGAAATTTTCCGGGAAAAATACACCGACCGGCGAGAGTGAATGAGACCCAGAGAGGGAGGGAGGGAGGGAGGGAGAGAGTTTCCAATAAGCTAAAAAGATGAGAAGACGGGCCAATCGAAACCGCCCACGTCGACGATTTTCTAACAGAAATTTTCAATTACCTCCAATTTACTGGCGCTTTTTTTTCAGGCCCTTCGAAATTCGTTTGATGTTGATTTACGGATTTGGCCTTCGAACTTGAGGAAGTGTATCCTTTGCCGCCGCTGTAGTGGGAGGGCTTTCCAGTCTTTTTATCAAGAGGTTGGGCAAAATGTGACAAAATGTGTATTTCATATGAAAAACAGTCAACTCTTGGTCTTATAATAATGTTGGTCTTACTTGTACTAATAGAGGAAATCTTTTGTTGACCAAAAATGGCAACGATTTTATGTTTGTTGATGTACAAAATCAGCGAAGACTTTGGTACAACAGAAAGTGTCAGGTTTTGTGACCTTCGCTTGGTTGCTTGGTTGCTTCAGTCACTAGTGAGGATAAGTACGTAAATGAATAGAGACAGAGAAGCAAACACAGGATGTACGTGGTTCACCCAGATTGGCTACGTCCACGGAGTAGAGGAGTTCTTATTAGTAGTGAATGGCTTACACAAATACAAAGGATCAAGCTCTCAATTTAGTGAGTTCTTGTGAATGATTTAACACAAAATGGCATTCGGCAATATTGTGGGGGGATGACCCCTATTTATAGAAAAACTTGTAGCTTTGTCACATTGACATGTGTCATGTTATGATTGGTTCTTGATGTTGACACGTGCTGCGCTCTGATTGGCTTCTAATCTTGACACGTGTCGAGTAGTGATTGGCCTCCTGGTCGGAGGGGAACTCTTCTGGGTCCTTGACAGTATAGCGTTGGCCGGTGCTCGGTAGTTTCGGGATTGGTCAAGTATGGTACAAACAGTGCTCCCCTAAGTTCCCGAGTGAGGGAAACTCCTCGGTTGGGGACTTGCAAGATCCAATCCCTTGAGTAATCACGAAACTTCTAAGTACCGAAGTGTGGTCTGATCTTCATCTGCCCTTCTCTGGAAGTACCTTTCCTCCATCCGGGAATGGTGTATTTAGCTGATGTTGACGCACAAGGTAATGTATCAATTTCACTTGAAGCTTAGTTGTAGTTTCGGGCTTAGTCAAGTGTGATACAAACCCTATAGTAGGAGTCCCCCAAGTCGCCGAGCTAGGAGATCTGCCGAAAGAGGTGACAGACAAGGTAAGCAGTCAAACTTCCAAGTAAGCAACCCAGGATCAGAGGTTTGACTTCGGCTTCCGGTTGATTGTTCTCATTCTCCTTGTCTCTCATTCAACTGCGAGGATAAGGAGAAGCAAATGGATAAGAGATGATATGAGATACTTTTGCTTTTGAAGAAGTAACTTTCCACAGGCTTATTCTTGAACTGTGCTGGAGGGTTTTCTGGTGCCCTTCAGAGTATAAGGCCGACTCAAAAATTTGAGGGTCAAAACAAGTCCATCAAATCTAGAGTACGTTCGACCTTGATGATATGGGATACTTTTGCTGTTGATGGAATAATGAATGTGGTATGGAAAGGTGTCGTGCTGTAGTGATCTGTTTCAGCTCACCGTTGAACCTTCTGCTTCAATCTTTTGCATGGCAGAAGTGGTGTGCAACCTTTGCATTTAAATGGTCCTTCAGAACATTCCTTCATAGTGACTCATCCACGCTTGGCAGCTTCAGTGTAAAGAGCCAATATCTGATCAACTGTCATGAGGTATTTGCCGGTGGAATTCGTGACCTTGACAGCAGTTGAGGATGAGTACTCGAGAGCAATGCTAAGTAAGCAACCAGGCAAAGGCTCCAGGCAGTCAGTTCCAAATTGGAGGTTTGATTTCAGGTTCCGACTGACTGCTCTCTTTCTCCTTGTCCTGCAGGTGTGGACAAGGACAAAGACAAAGACAGGGAGAAAGCATGATATGGGATACTCTTGCTTTCGACCCTGATGATATGAGATACTCTTGTTCTTGGTGTGGCTTATTTGCTGAGGTATTATCGGGGGGAAATAAAGCTGAGTATTTCGAGAGGTTATGTTGAGGGTGCCTTTTCGAATGCGAGAAAGGGTTGAGCATTTTTGCAGGTTTTTCTGTCCGTTGAGGATGGAGGTCAATGTATATAGGGATTTCCCAATAACAAGTAGTAATGCTATTCCTTTACCCTTCTTGGTCACAGCAATGTAGTGGGAGCTGCCAGCTTCACGTGTTTTAATTTTGTCAGAGCACTTTGAAAAAGTGGTATGTGGTATCTGGAAAGCTGATGTTACGTGTGAAGATTACAGACAAGCTTTATCTAAGGAAATTTGGCTCTCGAAGTTCTGAGAGTTGTGCCTCTTCGGTTTTCGAACAAGCAATCCCGTCGAGGATCTGACTCTCGAGATTCGGAAAGCGGTGCTACTCCGGTTTTTTAGAAAGTAATTATGTTGGGAGTCTTTTCTCGAATGTGAGTAAAGGTTGGACGTTCTTGCCAACCTGTCTTGCCGCAAAACCCGGAGGTCGACACACATAGGGACTTTCCAGTTGTCAAGCAGTGGTGCTGTTCCTTTACCCTTATGGGTAATAGTAGGGTAGCTGGAACTTCGAAATTCTCGTGCCTAAACTTTGTCAGAGATCTTTGACAAAGTTATATGTGGTACCCGAGGAGTTGATGGTGCATATGGAGAGCGGTGATTGAACAGTAAGATTCACGTGCTTTCTACTTCACCAGAAATCTTCGACAGATTGCCCGTAATTTCCGCAAAGCTGAGTGTGCATGTGACAGGTGCTGACGAGGCTGAAAAAGCAGGTGCTTCTTCGATTTCTGAGATCGGCCCTCGTGGTCTCTGAGAAGCCCAGCTTTTGAGAAAGCAAACGCCTCTTCGATTTCTGAGATCGGCCCTCGTGGTCTCTAAGCAGCCCAGCTTTTGAGAAAGCAAACGCCTCTTCGATTTCTGAGATCGGCCCTCGTGGTCTCTGAGCAGCCCAGCTTTTGAGAAAGCAAACGCCTCTTCGATTTCTGAAGCTCCGTCGAGTGCAGATTTTTATAGAGGCTGGCATTAAGTTCCACAGCACACTTGAATCTCTACCAGTAGAAGCTCATTTCTTGCACTTCTAAGATCTTGATTTGTCTGACCTCTTCCTTCTTCAACACATTTGAAAATGTCTGGACCCTCCGACCGTCGTTTTGACTTGAACCTTGGAGAAGAGACAGCCACGCCTTCTCCAGACAACATATGGCGCCCATCCTTTATATCCCTTACTGGTCCTCTTACCGTTGGGGATTCTGTGATGAAGAATGATATGACCGCTGCAGTGGTGGCCAGGAACCTTCTCACTCCCAAAGATAATAGATTACTTTCCAAACGGTCTGATGAGTTGGCTGTTAAGGACTCTCTGGCTCTTAGTGTTCAGTGTGCAGGTTCTGTGTCTAATATGGCCCAACGCCTATTTGCTAGAACCCGCCAAGTTGAATCATTGGCTGCTGAAGTGATGAGTCTCAAACAGGAGATTAGAGGGCTCAAGCATGAGAATAAGCAGTTGCACCGGCTCGCCCATGACTATGCTACAAACATGAAGAGGAAGCTTGACCAGATGAAGGAATCTGATGGTAAGGTTTTACTTGATCATCAGCGGTTTGTGGGTTTGTTCCAAAGGCATTTATTGCCTTCGTCCTCTGGGGCTGTACCTGGTAATGAAGCTTCAAATGATGAACCTCCAATGCCTCCTCCTTCTGGGGTTTTGTCAAGTACTGAGGCTCCGGATAACCACCCTCCGGTGCTTTCTCTTTCTGGGGCTCTACCGACTGCTGAGACTTCCCCTAAGCAACCTTTGTGAAGGCTCCTTTTTGTTTGTTTATTTTGACTCATGTATATGTACATATTTGTGGCTTATCGAAAATATTAATAAATAAGCTTTGCTTCATTTCAACATATTGTGTTAAATACACCAAAGCCTTCTTCATAAAGTTCTTTGAATTTTTGCTTTTGTTGAAACCTGTATTGTTGAAGCTTTGTGAGTGAAGCATGTAGTTTGAGGTAGTGTTCCCTTAATTTCCCGAGTGAGGAAAACTTCTCGGTTGGAGACTTGAAAAATCCAAGTCACTGAGTGGTTGTGAGACTGCCGAGTATCAAGGTGCAGTAGCATATGGTGGGAGTCCCCCAAGTCTTCAGGCGAAGAGAGTTGCCGAATGAGGTGTCTCGCGTGTTACTAATTTGTCAAAGTAACGAATCCTTGTTTCGATGTCACACATTCGTATATGCTTTATCTAAAAATATTTCCAACTTTTGTGTGTTTGATGCTGCATGCTATTGACTAGACAAGATCAAGTGCAATTAGTAGCTTTTCTCTCTTTTTCATCTTTTCTTTGGTGGAATTGCTTTTCGTTTCCACTAATCAGCCTGAGTGGATGCAAGATAACACCTTTCTCTATAGCTCAGATTGCAAAGTCGTCTTCATGAAAGTTTTTCCTTATCTTGTGAACTACAACATATCCAAATTTGAGATCCATCGGAGTAGTACAACTTCAGAAATTCAAGTATGATGAGTAACTGTTCATCAATGTTCTGTTAATCCGTCAGACTGGTTGTGAGCTTCGAAACTCCATTTTCTCTTGTTCAGATCAACATACTTTCTTCATCGAAGTTGTTCCTCAGCTTGTGAACTACAACATATCCAAATTTGAGATCCCTCGGAGCAGTATAACTCCAGAAATCCAGGTATGATGAATGACTGGTTATTATTTTTCTGTCAACCCGTCAGATTTTTTGTGAGCTTCGAAACTCCATTTTCTCTTGTTCAGATTGGTATGCTTTCTTCATTGAAGTTGTTCCTCAGCTCGTGAACTACAACATATCCAAATTTGAGATCCCTCGGAGCAGTATAACTCCAGAAATCCAGGTATGATGAATGACTGGTTATTATTTTTCTGTCAACCCGTCAGATTTGTTGTGAGCTTCGAAACTCCATTTTATATTGTTCAGATCGGCATGCTTTCTTCATTGAAGTTGTTCCTCAGCTCGTGAACTACAACATATCCAAATTTGAGATCCCTCGGAGCAGTATAACTCCAGAAATCCAGGTATGATGAATGACTGGTTATTATTTTTCTGTCAACCCGTCAGATTTGTTGTGAGCTTCGAAACTCCATTTTCTATTGTTCAGATCGGCATGCTTTCTTCATTGAAGTTGTTCCTCATCGTCTCTTTCATAACATATCAAAAATTCAGAATGAACTAATGGTTAAATATTTCCAGATCTTCGAAACATCACAGCAGCTTCGAAATCTGCAAGAATCCGACTGTCATGTTTGGAGCTTCAACACTTTAATTTCCGTCGCTCAAACAGAAATGGTTCCTTCTTGAAAGTTGTTCATATGCTCAAGAACTATAGGGTGTCCAAAATTCAGCTCCATTGGAGAAGAGCAGAGGTTGCAGAAATTTGATAGATGAAAGGAGGCGGAAGAGGGAGAGAGAGAAAAAGTCTCTTGGGTTGGATTTCTATTTTGGGGCAGATTCCAATTTTTGTAGCACCTTCATTATTGATGAATTGCTTGTACTTTTGTCCATTATGAAACTTGGGACTTTGGCTTGTTGTTGGATCTATTATAATATGTTTGGGAACATATATAAGTGAATAAATAAGAAGGAAAATTTTGGGCCCTTGTGGGTGTAAAACAAAAAATGTTTATGTTTACCCAAGTGTTTTTGTACAAGTTCAAGGGCATCTTGGGTTTTGTGAACAAAATTTGTTTATTTGGAGCAAGGTTTTGTGTTGAAGCTTTGTAGGTGAAGCTTTGGTGTTGAAGCTTTGATGGTGAAGCTTTGTAGATGAAGCTTTGTAGATGAAGCTTTCGAGGTGAAGCTTTGATGGTGAAGCTTTGTAGATGAAAGTATGTAGATGAAGCTTTCTAGGTGAAGCTTTGATGGTGAAGCTTTGTAGATGAAGCTTTCGAGGTGAAGCTGTGATGGTGAAGCTTTGTAGATGAAAGTATGTAGAGGGAGCTTTATAGGTGAAGATTTTTTAGGTGAAGCTTTGTAGGTGAAGCTTTTTTAAGTGAAGCTTTTCGGGTGAAGTTTTTTTTGGGTGAAGCTTTGTGGGTGAAGCTTTTTAGGTGAAGCTTTGTGGGTGAAGCTTTGGAGGTGAAGCTTTTCGGGTGAAGCTTTTTGGGTGAAGCTTTTTAGGTGAAGCTTTGTGGGTGAAGCTTTTTTTTTTTTTTTTTTTTTTTTTGGCGCTTGACACGGTCTTCATTTGCTTGTTTTGTAGTACTGTGGAAGACGGATTGCTTTCTGATTGAGAAGGGTTCCGGCATCGCTTGCTATGAATGTAAAAGAGTGAGGGCTGAGTTGGCTAAATTACCTCTTTATTGAATTCATTGCCAAATGGCCTTCATTACATAGGATGCCGAACGGCTATAGCTCAACACTTGTACATCGTGAGTCTATTTGTAGTAGTACTTCAAGTGATCAGCGTTCCATGGATGGCCAAGGGTCTTGCCATCGGAGCTTCTAAGTGTGTAAGAGCCAGGGCGATGATGCGAAATAGATAAGCACACAAATTAAACCCTCTTTTTGTCAAATTGTAGCAAAGATGTAAGTAGGGATCGTTCTAAACCGGGGATTAGGAGGGATTGCTAAACACTTGGAAACTGACTTAAAACTCAAAAACAAAGTTTAAAAACACTAACTTAGACTCAACGAATGCAAAAGTAAAGGTTAAAACACTTAAACAAACCTAAAACTCAAAACAGCAACTAGAAGGCTCAAAACTGCCTAAAAACCACTTTCTGGGCAGTTTTGAGCACCTACACTAATTTGGACGAAATTTGATGAAAACTCGAATCAAAATACTTAGAAACACAAATCAAAACGCTTTCTAACTAATCTAAGACTTCAAATTAAAGGGGGATTTGTTTTGGACGAAAATTTAACACAAAACAGAAACTTGAACTAAACAGATTGTAAAAACGATTTTGGTGAAATAGATGGATAAAAGGCTAGTTAGGAGGTTCTTCTCCACACATGTCACACTTGCAAACAAAACGATTTTCAGTTGTTCTTCCAATAAATTATAAAGACTCAATGCCCCGAATTAACCGTGAATTGCACTAATTAACCCTCAGTTTTTCCAGAATTTATCAAGTTGGATGATTGCATACGACAACTTAAAACATTCCCTACAAGTTCCCTACATGAATTGCATAATAGAGATACAAGCAAGAATCATTACGTTTTATGAAAAACATAAGCATTGACGAAGCATTTGTTACTATGAATTGCATGAAACTTATGCTAAGAATTCATTCAACGCGATCGTTTTCAAGCGATCTTCACTACTTGTGATTATAAGATTGTAACTATTAGGTGAAACTCCCTCATAATCTAGCATCATATTCATGCATGAGAATTAAGCGTGCACTCTCAATCAACATACACAAATACGTTATCAATCAAATAGATGAATGAATTGAATCCATAACTCATGAAATAACAACTGAATGTAATCGAATCAAATTGAAAGCATGTACATGGTTTCGAATCACCCCCCAACTAAGGGGGTTTAGTTCCTCATACTCACAACACAAAGTTTATTGAATTGAAACATCGAAGACATAAGAAAGATTACACCTAAAATGCCAAAGAAGTCCACTTTGAAATCTGCACAGAAAGCTCCTCTTTCTTCTTCTCCTTGCTGCGGCAGAGATGGTTTTGGGGGTTTTTGGATGTGATTTTTGATGTAGGAAGGGAATTAGGATGGTATGGGGGTGCGGCAAGGTGTGTGTGTGGTGTATGGAGGTGTAGGATGGTGTATAGAGGTGGAGAATGGTGGCTGGAATGGATGAAGGCTGCGGCAAAGTGGGGAATAGGGTTTTGACGAATTTCTGAATATGGAGAGGGAGAGAGTGTGCGGCTAGGGCGTAAGGGGGGTATATATAGGCACTTAGAAACCCTAATGAAATCAGATTTTTAACAATGGGCTAGGGTTAGGTGCGGCTTGGGTTTAGGAGAAATGGACTAGGGTTTAACATGGCAGATTTTAGATGATTAGGCCCTAGGGTTCGGCATGGGTTGAAGGTCCACAAGGAAATCTGGGTTTAGGTCATCTAAAAGCCCAACGCCAAGAATAGAAACTCTCGAAAATGGAAACCTCCAAGAATAGAAACTTCCAACTTTTAGAAACTTTGGTTGCCAATTCCGATTTAGGAAAGATCGACCCAAAATGGAAACTTTTAGGCTTAGCTTTCCTACTTCAAGTAGGAAACCTCAAATCATCAACTCTTCAATTCCATCCCAACCTTGCGTTCCAAGCATGTCCTTTTCAATTCAAGCTCACTTTTTGCTCCAAAAGCTCCAAATTGCATCATTTCATGTAATACGTCCGCTAAACCTGAAAACACAAGAAAGTAGCTTAAAAGACTACTTTAACGAAGAAAACATAACAAAGATGCATAAGAACTAGCTAACTAAGGCGCATAAATATGCTCCTATCAGGCGACTGATGCTAATGACTTCATACGGTCCATCCCAGTTTGGACTAAGTGTGCCTTCACTCGGGACTCTGTCGCAGAGTAATCTTTTCTTTAAGACCCAGTCTCCTATTTTGAAAGAACGAGGCTTGACCCTAGAGTCATAATAGTTGGAGATGCGCTGCTTGTAGGCGACATTCCTCAAGTGAGCTTGGTTTCTGTGTTCCTCGACTAAATCCAAGTTGAGGGTGAGTTGTTTGTCATTTTCACTTTGAATGTAGTTCTGGACTCGGAATGTTGCTTGCTCGAGCTCAACAGGGACAACCGCCTCTGTGCCAAAGGCAAGTGAGAATGGAGTTTCTCCTGTTGAAGTCCGATATGAAGTGCGATATGACCAAAGAACTTGGGGTACAAATTCTGGCCAACAGCCTTTAGCTTTGTCCAAGCTGGTTTTCAAAGTGCGCTTGATTATTTTGTTGATGGCCTCAACTTGTCCATTAGACTGGGGATGAGCTGGAGAGGCAAAGCATAAGTTGATGTTGAACTTAGAGCAGAACAACCTGAACTTCTTGTTGTCAAACTGTCGCCCATTGTCAGTGACTATCGCATTAGGAATGCCGAATCTACAAAGGATGTTCTTCCACACGAAGTCTTCTATCTTTGCCTCAGTAATGGTTGCCAAGGGTTCTACTTCGGCCCACTTTGTGAAGTAGTCCACTGCAACGACTGCGTAACAGACTTTGCCCTTCCCTGCCGGCATTGGGCCGATCAAATCAAGTCCCCACTGGGCGAAGGGCCAAGGGCTGATCATAGGAGTAAGAGGCTCTGGAGGGGAATGAGGAATAGTTGCATATCGTTGACATTTGTCACATGAGCGGGATACTTTGATGGCATCCTGGTGGAGTGTTGGCCAGTAATATCCTTGGCGACAAGTCTTGTGTGCTAGGGACCGAGATCCAGCATGATCTCCACAGACTCCCTCATGTATTTCCCGAAGGACGATTTCCGCCTCGGCAGGCGTAAGACACCTTAAGTATGGCAGGCTAAAACCTCGCTATTGTGGCGATACCCTTGACGCGGGTTTGACCCACTGCATTGACTGCCTGGGGGCGAGCGCTATTGTGGCGATACCCTTGGTTATCGGGATAGTGTCCCTTACTCTTTTTACTGAAAGGAGAGTGGTGAGGATGGAAATCCTTCCTCTTGCCCTGAAATTGATATGTCTGTTGATTCGGTGAAGCATTATGCAAGGCATGGGGAGGTGCCACTGCTATTTGGAAAGTCGAGGTCTTCTCATTTAGGTGAGTCTGGCTTCCACCTCCCACTTGTTGATAAAGGATGGTTGTAGGGGGTTTCTCCTGATATGTCTTTGCCTCGGCGGAGGCATGGTTATAAGCCTGCGCCATCACCTCAGAGTAAGTCTTCCAAGTATTGGCATTGATCATGTATTTAAAGAAACAATCACGTAGGCCTGCCGTGAAGGCTTTGAGGGCAGTCTTGTCGTCTGCCTCGGCACACCGGGAGTATTCATGGCTGAAGCGGCCAACATACATACGTAATGACTCGTCTGGCTTCTGGCGGATAGTGTACAAGTCATCTGCAGAGTGCAAGCGATCGGTTTGGAAAATGTGTTGGGAAACAAATAGTTTCCTCAATTCCTCAAATGAGTCTACCGTATCAGGTGTAAGACGACAATACCAATTTAGAGCTCCACTAGAGAGGGTGGAGGGGAAGAGAAGACATCGCTCTTCGTCGGTGTGCATCCGGTATGCCATGGTGGATTCAAAGAGGTTAAGGTGCTCAATCGGGTCCTCTTTTCCAGTATAAAGTTGCAAGCCAAGCTTTTGCTTTGTCTTTGCTTGAAGGGGGGTGTTGAGGATCCTCCTTGTAAGAGGGCCAGGCCTGGGTTGGTTCCAGTCAGGTATTTCAGCCTGACGTTCAGCCTTCAACTTGTTTACTTCCTCAAGAAGTTGTAGGACAAGGGGGTCCTGAGCGGAGTTATGTGCCACTGGAGCTTTCTTTCGTAAATCTCCATCTCCTCTTGGAATTAGGAAGGTTTGATCAAGGGCATGTGATTTTTCCCTGGACTCGCTGTACTGGCTTCCAGGGTATGTCTGTCGGAACACCTCTGAGTCCCCTGTACCCTCATGTCTCTCTAGGACTTGTTGCCCCTTCCCCAAATTGGTGGCCGGCTTGGGCCGTGGCAGGAGACCGAGTCTCTCAGAAATCCTTGGGTCATTAATCTTTGAGCTTATATGGATGGAATTCTCTCGACGTTGCTTCAGGAAATCCCGACA
Source organism: Malus sylvestris (assembly GCF_916048215.2). NCBI lineage: Eukaryota > Viridiplantae > Streptophyta > Magnoliopsida > Rosales > Rosaceae > Malus > Malus sylvestris. Next base: position 22,918,005 of record NC_062273.1, on the reverse strand, counting down.
ATCGCGAAAGACGGCTTTCGATCCTTCTGCCCCTTCAGCAAAGAGGTGTCTCCCTCCACTTCTCATGGTTCGGGTCGAAGCAACTGGGTTAAGAGAAGCCTCATGTTGATTATCAAGTCGAGGGGTAATCTGTTCCCTATCAGGGATATCTATGTCGAATGCATGTGACCCTCCATGTTGGAGGGCACCCAGTTGATGGTTGACTTCCACGGGGGCAACAAGCTCGCGTGTCTGAGCTTGCCTAGCTTCGTGGAGTGTCTCGAAGAGCTTCTCATATTGCTCCTGGAGGACCTCATTCCTCATTGCTATCTTGTTGTTCTGAGCTTCCAACTCATCGACTTTAGCTTGAAGAAGAACTCGTTTTCCTTCCTTCTTTCGTTGTTTCGCACTATGTGCAAGGGGGTGTCATTCTGTGTGCTGTGGCTTCCTTCGCTTCCCATGTTGGAGAGGGATGCCTGATCAAAAGAAAGTGTACGAATGATAGAAACCAGCTTGACACAGCTGAAGAGAGTAGGAATAAGTGTCGTTTCCCACAGACGGCGCCAAATGTTGATGCACAAAATCAGCGAAGACTTTGGTACAACAGAAAGTGTCAGGTTTTGTGACCTTCGCTTGGTTGCTTGGTTGCTTCAGTCACTAGTGAGGATAAGTACGTAAATGAATAGAGACAGAGAAGCAAACACAGGATGTACGTGGTTCACCCAGATTGGCTACGTCCACGGAGTAGAGGAGTTCTTATTAGTAGTGAATGGCTTACACAAATACAAAGGATCAAGCTCTCAATTTAGTGAGTTCTTGTGAATGATTTAACACAAAATGGCATTCGGCAATATTGTGGGGGGATGACCCCTATTTATAGAAAAACTTGTAGCTTTGTCACATTGACATGTGTCATGTTATGATTGGTTCTTGATGTTGACACGTGCTGCGCTCTGATTGGCTTCTAATCTTGACACGTGTCGAGTAGTGATTGGCCTCCTGGTCGGAGGGGAACTCTTCTGGGTCCTTGACAGTATAGCGTTGGCCGGTGCTCGGTAGTTTCGGGATTGGTCAAGTATGGTACAAACAATGTTCATACTATAAAATCCAGATTTGGTTAATTAGTTATCTGTCCAATCTCTTACAATCTAACCACACAGATTATGTTTCTTTAACGGTCTAATTGGATTATTATTCCTATCGTGATATGATAGTTGGAAAGTAACCTATGTGGTAAAAAAAAACCTAGAATTTAAGCTTTGTGGTGAAGTCTGTTAGGATTTAGGCTCAAAATTGAAAATTCCTTCAACTTTCCGTTGATTGTTAGCACGTAAGCCACACATATTAGGCTAAAACGGAACTCTCCGTTAATTGTTAGCACGTGAGGCTTACATGTGAGGTTAACTTTATCTTTTTAGTCTCATATGTGAGCATTGTTTGCTAACAATTAACAAAGAGTTGACGAAATTTTTAATTTTTGGCATAAATCCTGACAGACTTCACGACAGAGACTTAAATCCTAGTCTTTCTTTATTTTTACCACATGGGCTATCTTCCAATTATCATATCACTACAGGAACTATTAATCCAATTAAGCCTTTTTTAACTGAGTGTCAAGTTTAAATGTGGTCTGGTAGCATAGAATAGTCATATTATTTGTAATGAAAAAAACCTTGTGTTATTTAGAAAGCACTTGTACTTTAGTTACGAGCCTCCGGTTTAGGCTCGTGAAGTATGTGTTTTCATCCCAATCTTGACGTATTATGAATTTATTAATGCCTAAGGATTAAGGAATGAAAATGTAAGTGGATCTCACATAAAATTAATGTGTCGTACTTAATTTTAACCAAGTATCAATATTAAGATGGTTGTTTATCTCATACCTAAACAACAAAGCATCATTCTCATGCCTAAAAAGTGAATAAACACGCCCTTAACTACTTGGTATGTTGGGTTATGTTCAACTATGACATGGATCCTACATTTTTACTAAATACCATGTCATACTTAATAATCTTATAGGATATGTTACACAAGTTGGGATGCAAAATATTGGGGGCCATTAAACTCGTTTTTTTAAATCTTCTAATCTATTAAACATGAATTATTGTAAGTTTAAGAAGAATTGAAAACATGCGCGCTTGAGGCTTGGGATCAAGGCCACCTTGTCATGCCTTTACACCGAGAGTTTGTTGTTTCAAGTCATTATTTTTTTGTTTGTGGTGTTTAGTTTAACAAAGGACTAATGTTTGGTTGTTGAAAGAAGAACAGCAAATTGTGCTGAAATATACAAGTCGTCGATTACAAATGAATACATGGTCAAACAAGTAAAAAATTGAAAACTCAAATCAATATCACTAAAAACAAATGGACACGTGTCCATTTTTAATTAGTTTTTTTTTTTATCATAACTTGCTGCTCTTCCTTCAGCAATAAAGCATGTTTGTGGAGTCTAAAATAATCTCAAAAATCCTAGAGGCGACACGTGAACTTTTACTCAAAAAAGACACGATTGCCCTCATTAAATGGGCAAGCTTCTCAAATACTCTGCCCACAGCTTAGCACCCCTGAAGATCCAAGTAGCTGAAGGGTGGATTTTTTTGCCAAATTGCCATGCCAACCGTGCCATACCGATTTTGTGCCAAATTTTTTGTACCAATCGGTAATGGTACGGTATTGTACCGTACCGAAATTTCATGGTACGGTATTGGTAATGGATACCATTACCACGGTATTACCGTACCATACCGAAAATACAATATAATTTATAATTTATAATTTATATAATACATAATTATATAACACATATTTATAATATTCCAATAATTTGAAAATAAAACCCTACTTATATTAGCATTGTTGTTGGTGACTTTGATCTCTTAAAATTGTGGAAATCAAACACAAAAGAGTTCCTAATTCTTTCACAAATAGCCAAAATATCTTTGTAACCCCCACTTCTACTGTTGCTAGTGAAAATGCATTTAGTCTAGGGAGGAGGGTTGTGAACCCTTTTAGGGTATCCTTGACTCCTAAAATAATTGAGGCACTAGTGTGTACTAGTGATTGGCTTAGGGCAGGTGAAATAAACTTCTACAAGGACCAACGGAAGATATGCTTCAATTTTACAAGGAAATAGAAGAAGAGAAAACAAGAAAGATATGCTTTAATTTTTTTAGTAAATTTGTTATTAAATGGTTTTCAACTTTAATTCTTTTTGCTACTAATTAATATGTTTTCTTTGTTTGTAATGTAAGCTTGACACAAACTCAATCTTCTACAAGTTCAATGCCTCCTCCAAAAGTTTCGACATCTCAAGCTTGAATAACTGATCAATGAATTCTCCTTTTTGAAGTTTACTTCCAATTTTCATTTGGCTTGAAACTTTAATTTCTATTTGGATTGTTAACTTCTATTTGTTTTGGTTCGTAACTTTTATTTGGATTGTAAGATTAATTTTCATGATGAATCTTGATGCTTCATTTGAATTATTATGTGTGTGAATTGTGAATGATGAATAATAGATGAATTTAATCTATAAGGTATGAGATAAAGGTACAAAAAAAAAGTTTTGCCCTTGAATTGGGTTAAAAAAACAAAAACATATTTTGTCCCAAAACAAAATGGCAATTACCATTGCCATACCATGCCAACCAAACTTTTGGCAATACCGAACTTCGGTATACCGAAAGTTTGGTACGGTAATGGTAATAAATTTTACCAAACCGAAAGTTTGGTACGGTAATTGGTACAAGGATTTTGGTACGGTAACCGTACCGAACCCACCCCTAAATACGACTGCCCACAGCTCACCTGCCCATGGCAAGGAAAATTAAAAATAAAAACATTAAAGATAAGAATTAATTACCCAAATTCTATATGTAATACATTCCCAATAGAAGATTGACTCCATTCAAGTAAGTAATCCCTATTTAAATCAATTAGAGATAATTACACGATTATCTCAAGATATTCTTTCCTATTTAATATCTTGAGAATATTCTCTCCATAAACATCGGCCAATATCTCAAGATATTAGAGAATATTTACATCATTATCTCAAAATATGATTTCCTATTTAATATCTTGAGAATATTATTTCCATAAACATTGGGCAATAGGATGCCGCCATGTCTAGGGTAAAACCCTAACACCATGGCCGGCTTTCTCCCCCTATATATATATATCTCAAATTCTACCAAATTTCGGTAAGCTTTTGCTACTCATAAAAGCTCTAAACAATACTCTTTTTAGAGAAACTACCTTAGGCATCAAAGATCCATTGGCCGAATCCCCCACATTGTGGGCATGTAAGGCTTAGGTCTTTGATCGAAAGTGTTGATTATTTTGCAAGTGCATTTTCGTCAAAGCAAGAGACGGTGGAAATTTGCATCGATAATGTTCTTAACTAAGTCTATTGATTTTACGCAAAAGATTTATATTGGCTATTTGTGATTGTGGTTAGTTGAAGACATTATTTACTAGATTATGAAGGCAATTTTGTATTGACTAAAAACAAGTTAGGACTTTTAGCGAATGATGATGCTATCCACACATCTCCTGTTAATATTTGTCCTTTGATCATTTTCAATTCATCGATCGAAGAAAGAGAAATGTCTCAAAGATTTAAAATAGATGTATGGATAGCACAACTATTAACAAATTATGATTTGATACTCAGATTCTAAATTCTAATAGTAAGGTTTGTGCAAAGCATCAACGATGCATTTCTTTGTAGAAAAGAAAAGGCCCATTGCGTGCGAATTTTGCCCTTAATATTCAAGATTCTATATATAACTTCTCTACAAGAATGTAGTGGTGTTGGATTTATAATTCAGAAACTGAAATGTATAAAAGCAAAAGTTGCCCTAATTAGTTACCTCTGGAGGCTTTGGAGTTATTTGGACATGCTATATACTATCCTGCAACCTGTCATGGTCTGGAAACCAAATCAAACATTACAAAAAGAAATAGCGAAATTTACGTGGATTAGTGGATGTTATCGCACCTGAAAAATGTCACTCTGCACTGATTCTTATAAAAGTTTTGTTTTGTATTTTTACACATATAAAGTACAAAATGGCATCTTTAAATGGTTGGCTTGAAAAGCCAAATCAGGATAGTTGCGCTTATTTTAAAGTGTCGAGAATAGATAGCATTTATGAATGAAATTCCAACAAAAAATAAAAGAGAATTAAAGGGTTAAAGCTAGCATGATTGGAGCTTAAAATAGTTCATAGGAATCCACTTTTCTTTAAAACGTGTTGTATAAAACTCATGTTCCTTGTGGATTAGAGTATTCAAATTTCATTTTACCAATTATTTCAACAAGCACGTAACAAAAATGTTAGATTGGGCACCAATTTTAATGGGGTGGTTGTTGTTCATACTGCTCTCCCCAGGCCTCTTGTTCCAGATACCAGGAAATTCCAGGCATGTAGAGTTTGGAAGCTTCACCACAAATGGCAAAGCAATTTTGGTTCACACTCTTATTTTCTTTGGCATCTTCACCATCCTCATTTTGGCAGTGGGAGTCCAAATCCACACAGGCTGATTCAACCGGGTGCTAGTTGAGCTCAAGAACTGCTGGCTTTGAGTTTTAATGCAAAATCAACAAGAGCATTTCATGTTATATTTTTCTTTCATTTTTCCTCCTCAGTAAATGTGTATCTTCAAAATTTTACTTTCTCTTGATTTGGAATTTCTTTTTCATGTCCTGATTGGAGTTGAACTGGTTAGCCTTTGTTTCCTTTCTTTTACTATGCATTTTAAGCCAATATTTGAGATGCAAATTGTAACATCCCACATCGACCAATGTAGAGGGGGTGATTTGCCTTATATGTACATGCTCCTATCCCTATAGCACAAGGCCTTTTGGAAACTCACTGGCTTTGGGTTCCATCGGAACTCCGAAGTTAGGCAAGAGCAATCCGAGGATGAGTGACCCACTGAGAAGTTCTCGTTTGAGTTCCTATAAACAAAATCGTGAGGGCATGGCCAAGGCCCAAAGCGGACAATATCATGTTACGACGGAGTCGAGACTGGGATGTGACAAAATGATATCAGAGCCACTATGCCGTGTGGTGCGAGTGTGCCGACAAGGACGTCGGGCCCCTAAAGGGGGTGGATTGTAACATCCCACATCGACCAACGGAGAGGGGGTGATGTGCCTTATATGTACATGCTCCCCTCCCTATAGCACGAGGCTTTTTGGGAATTCACTGGCTTCGGGTTCTATCGGAACTCCCAAGTTAAGCGAGTTCGGGCGAGAGCAATCCTAGGATGGATGATACACTAGGAAGTTCTCGTCTGAGTTCCCAAAAGCAAAACTGTGACGACGTAGTCTGGTCCCAAAGAAACAATATCGTGCTACGGCGGAATCGAGATTGGGATGTGACACAAATGCTCAAATTAAGTTATAAACTTAGATTTTCCATAGAGCACCATTAGTTAAGAAGAAATATTGGTAAGAAAATGAGGCAGAAAACAAAGTTATATATTTGTATATGGTGATACATTTAGACCTTTAGACTAAGGAGTAAACGAGTAGAAGAATATTATTAGATTGTAAATATTTTTATGTGAGCTTCTTGTGATAGAAAAATGGCCAGTCTTAATTAATCTTTATTTTTCTACTAAATGATAGAATTTTTATTTAGTCAATGGTGATGCTCTGATGAGAATGCATCTCACATCGATAAGAGAAGAGACTGTGCATGAATTTATAAGTAGTTGAGTTACTCTTGATATTGCTAATTGATTTTGTAGTAGAATCTTTCAAATGGGCACATTTTTTTTATTTTTTATTTTTTTCAGTACAACGATATATTTTACATTAAGGAGATGGGGAATTAGACTAAGCCATACAATGGGCAACCTAATTTGATATCAAATTCGTTATTCACGATATTCTAACCTAAGATCTCTGATTTGCAAGTGAAGAGGAATGAGAAGTTTTATTTATTTATTTTTAAACATAAAGTGAAGAGGAATGAGAAGTTTTATTTATTTATTTTTAAACATAAAGTAGAACTATCGTTGGATCATAAACCGTTATTAGGTCAAGGCCCAACTTGTATCCACACTTCAAGGCAGGCCTAAATACCCAATTTCAAAAGTAAATTTAACAAAAACGAAACACTTTTTTGTTTTTTTTTTCTAACAAGGGGTAAATCCGAACATACGAGTCTACTGCGGCATATGTTTTTTTTTTTTTTTTTGTGTGTGTGTTTGTTGGTCAAACGATAAATTTGCTAAATTAGAAAAAATGAAAGATTTTCAATTTTGATTCAAGTTTTTGTATTGGACAATTCTGTTTACATCCAAAAATAATAACAGGACAGTCTTTTACTTTGGTTAACCCAATTTTTAAACTAAAAAACACTTTTTATGATCTAAACCTCGAGATATCTTTTAGTGTGTGCGGTACATAGACACATACATTATATATTATTATATAAATGAAAAGATATTTAAAAAAATACTTATATTTACTTGTATAATAACATATAACGTACTTCTTTATGTACCGAAAATATAAAAAAAAATCTCCCCTCCCCAAAAATTGGGGGACATGCCCACTCCTAAAATTGATTGACATTAATTTCTTTTGTCCAGAAATGTGTACCAATATGCCGTGTGACGACAAATTCTGAAAAAGCAATTTACTTTGTAAAATTTAAACGCACAAATTAGGAAATGAATCATCTTCCGATCTCTTCTATTAAATTTACCCAATTAATAAATTCGAACTCTTAAAGTTTAATCCAACGGCTACAAACAGAGAATCCCTTTAAAAGTTATAATAATTTTAGCTGCTTAATCAAATTTTAAGAACACGAATTAAGTGTTTGGGTGAATTTGGTAGAACAAATTATTAGTCCCACCAAAAAGGTCCCCAACTTTTTTCATCCTCATCCTCCTCAAGACGATCACAGCCGTCGAAATCCAACAGTCAAGATCCTGACTCGTCCATTTTCACGAGAAAAACACATGGTGCCAATGCATTTATGTTCCCAACCTCAAATTTCTTCGAAAACTTCCAAAACCCACCCACCTTCCTCTCTGATCTTCGAAACCCATCTTTTACTTTCTCCTTCTTCTCCTCGTCTTTGTTCTGGTTTTGCAGAGGAGAGCAGGGGGCAAAAATGGCAGACTGGGGTCCGGTGGTGATAGCGGTGATGCTGTTTGTGCTATTGACACCCGGGCTTCTGTTTCAGATACCCGGCCATGGGAGGTTGGTGGAGTTCGGGAACATGGAGACCAGCGGCGCTTCCATTCTGGTACACTCCGTCATCTACTTTGGCCTCATCACCATCTTCCTTATTGCCATCGGAGTTCACATCTATACAGATGCTGATTAAGCTGTTTTTTTTTTTAATTTATTTATTTGTATGAGTGAGTGATTAGATTAATAAAGTGTGTGCACTCAATTAAAATTTTAATCTTGTATTAATTGTGTAATTAGCTTGTCTATTATAATGTATTGTTGATTTGGTATTGATCTTGTTTCTTTATATTTTGTTTATACCATATTTAGGGCCTCGTATTTAGATTTCGTACAAATACTCAGGGGACTTAAATGTAATTATGGGATAAAGGAAGGGGCAAATATGTAATAAGTGAGGAGTCCTTATTCTATAAAAGGACCCCTCACCCTCACAATTGGAGAGGCCTCACTCTCACTCTCGGAGGCCAATTCATAGGCCTGAGATCCCCTCTCTCACCCTCAGAAACTCTCAGAAGCTCTCACCCTCTCCCTCTCTATTCCCTCAAATAAATACATAATCAGTGTGGACGTAGCCCAAACATTGGGGTGAACCACGATAAAATCCTTGTGTTCTTTGTGTTCTTCGTGTTCTTGAGCGTTTGTGCAGATTCACGGTCGGATTTACGTTGTTCCAAGACCACCCCGGTTTTGTGCATCAACATTTGGCGCCGTCTGTGGGAATCGATACGAAAAGTTGTGTCGGTTCTTTTTCATTTTTTTCACCTCCGCAGTGATTCTGCAAAACCCACAAAAAACCAAGAACACCACTCTCTCTTTTGCTTCTGCACTCTAAAATCTGAGCCAAACCAGTCTCTGGTTTCATCTCTTATTCCTCTCTTCGTCTTTGGTTTCTTTAAAAAACCAAGTTCCTTCTGATTTGGGAAATAAAAAAATAAAAAAATAAAATATTTGGCTAGCAGATGGCAGACAGTGAATGGAGGAGGTGAACATGTTTTTGTAGGAGGTGAGCAAGGTGGTCAAGGGCTCAGGACGCTTCGCTGACGGCCAGGATCTTAAGCAAGCCAGCATACGTCACGCCTTGGTTCTCATCGCCGCCGCCTAGTTTAATCATGGCCTTGATATCTTCATCGGTGACGACGAAGCCGGCGCTGCTCATGTAATTCTTCATGTCCTCGTGGCTGAGTTTCCCGTCGTCGTCCTTGTCCATCACCTTAAACACGTCATCCATCACTCCCGAGCTTTTTGCCCTGTCGCCGCAAGCCAAGACGCGCTCGAACTCCTCATACTGGACGAACCCGTCGTTGTCGGAATCAGCGGCAGACATCATCGATCTGATGAGGTTTTAGTCCGCGACGGAGCTGGAGAAGCCGGCGTAGAAGGCCCGGAGGTCGTCTTTGCTGATCTTGCCGTCGTGGTCGGCATCCGATGCAGTGGAGGCCACGGTGTTCGTCGACACCAGCCTCGGCACCCACCTTGCCGCCGTCGTCGACCTTTACCGGAGGATTGAACTACTATCGAGCTTTGAACTTAACCTGAGAGCTTACTGGACCATACCTGGGAGCTTACTAGACCATGGGCGGGCCTACGGATAAAGGTGCCGGTTAAGTTTATGGTGGGGGACCTGGACATCACCTATCATATTCCAGGTATCCAGAACTACATACATAAAGGTGGGTTCAAGAGAGATGTGCCGTTTCTGCAGGAGGTGGTTGTGATGGAAGATGCGGCTCACTTCATTAACCAGGAAAAGCTAGACGAAGTCAGTCAGCATGTCTACGACTTCATCAAGAAGTTCTGATCTCTATTAGCTAGACGAGCTCGCTAGCTTCCTTTAGTTTGTTTCTCTTTGCAGTTGAAGGGTTTCTTCTGTGCCCTTACAGGTTAGGGTGATGAAGTCTGCTCGAAAAAGAGAAAAAGAAAAGAGCAAAAGCAAAAACAGAAAAGAAGATGCAAGAAACAAAGCGAAAGCAAAAAGAAAAAAAAAAAAGCAGAAAGCATGGCTACCCACTAATGCACAGCAGCCCAAGCTCGGAATCAACTTGGCACGATGACAATGCAGAAGATGCCCACCAACTTTCATCATCAACAACCGCCGAAGCAGCTGCAGCAGCAGCAGCCGCCGTCACAAAAACAGGGGCCCAACGATGAGATCAGACCATCTGGGTTGGCGACCTTCAATACGTAGAACTTCAGGTCCTCTGTCTCTCCAGCAAGGTGATCTCCGGCGACCTGCCAGATCAGTTGGTCTCCGGCCTCGAGGGCCTCCAATTTCTCAACGTCATGCGTTGGCCGAAATAGCTGCACTATGATTGGTGATTCTCTATGTCTACCAGGTTAGGAAGAGAAAAAGTCTCAAGTCAAAAGGTGGTAGTACCAAAGACCTGGAAAAGTTCCCTTTACTCAGTTTTTCTTTGTTGATGGGCACGAGGAGTGGGAATGGATGGGCACAACCTGTCCAAGAAAAGCAAGTGGTTTGGCAAACAAAATGATTACCTGCAGTGATGATTTTACTTTAGGGATTTGAAGATTATCAAAAAATTGCGCCTAAAGGATCCCATCAGACAGGGATGAGGAACATGGATGGGCAAAGAAATGGAGTGGAGAAAAAGAAAAAATAAAAGTGATGGGCACGACCTTGCTGTCCAAGAAAAGCAAGGAGAGGTAGCCCTCTAGTTTCGCCAAGAGACAGAGATGCAGGAGGTGCAAAAGAAAAAGAAAAAGAAAATGGAGGCCCTCCTCGAGAGCACATGGGAGACAATGCAAAAGAAAAAGAAAAAAGTGGTGCAGTTATGGAGGGGTCCTGTGCTCACAAAGAAGAAAAGCAAAAGCACTGACAAAAGCAATACTATTGGCAGATTTAGATCAAAATACATTGTTGCGCCTACGCAGAAAAAGAAAAAGAAAGCGAAAATCAAAGCAATGGGAAAGCAGAGAAAAACAGAAAAGCAGTGGGGAACAAAGCAGAAAAGAGAAAGCAAAAAAAAAAAACAAAAGCAAAAGAGAAAAGCAAAAGATTTTTCTATTATTATGATTTCTTACCAGGTGAAGATACAGAGAGAGGGCAGCAGAAAAACACTGCAAAAGTAAGGAATAAACACCCCATCCGAATGATGTAATTTATTTTTATCTTTCGGAGACATCTGTATAAACCCCATCAGAGGGTAATATATATAAACCCCATCAGAGGGTCAAAAAAAAAAAAAAAAAAAAAAAAAAGGAAAAGCCCAAAACAAATGGGCTGGCATGTTGTGGAGGGCGAAGGCCCATAAGCCTGAAATAGCACCAACCAGGTGATCAAAATTACTCCCAGGTCATCCACAATTATTCGGCAACCCGCCGTTATTACCACCAACCAGGTGATCAAAAGTACGCCTAGTACTCCAAATTATACATGAGCACTACTCATGTCATTCATACATAAACATTCATGAGCATCACTCATGACAATCATGCATAAACATTCATGATCATCATTCATGTCAACATTCATGAGCATAACTCATGTTAACATTCATGAGCATCACTCATGACAACATCCATGAGCATCACTCATGTCAATCAACATAAACATTCATGAGCATCACTCATGTCAATCAGCTTCAAAAGCTTCATTTACAAAAGCTCCAGTTTCGAAAGCTTCATTTCCAGAGCTCTAGCTTCAAAGCTTCACTTGCAAAGCTTCACCTACAAAGCTTCAGTGCAGGGTATACAAATACCGCCTCCGAACAACCGCCACTTCGGCCCATACATGGATTCAATTTGAAGTCTCCAGCCAACAGACTCTATTGACCGAAGACTTGGGGGACTACATTATGTACCATATATTGGGCCTCATGAAAAATACTTGGGGAACCTAGCCCATTATTTATGTATTAAGGAGCAAACCCTTATTCTACAAAAGGGACTCCCCTCACCACTATTATAGAGCATCAACTCTAGCCCATCATCCATGTATTGAGGAGTGAGCCCTTATTCTATAAAAGGGACTCCCTCACCTTCAAACGCCACAAGCCGAGCCAACAAAGGCAACATAAGCTACAAGCAGAGCGGCCTCGCAACATGTGCTACTTCTAGTTGAGCATCATTTCAGATTGGGCACCGCCTCATATCGAGCATCAGTTACTTCGGCCCACACATGGACTGAATTTCAAGTCTCCAGCCAAAAGACTCTCTTGACTGAAGACTTGGGGGACTACTGTTTATACCATATTTAGGGCCTCGTATTTAGATTTCGTACAAATACTCAGGGGACTTCAATGTAATTATGGGATAAAGGAAGGGGCAAATATGTAATAAGTGAGGAGTCCTTATTCTATAAAAGGACCCCTCACCCTCACAATTGGAGAGGCCTCACTCTCACTCTCGGAGGCCAATTCATAGGCCTGAGATCCCCTCTCTCACCCTCGGAAACTCTCAGAAGCTCTCACCCTCTCCCTCTCTATTCCCTCAAATAAATACATAATCAGTGTGGACGTAGCCCAAACATTGGGGTGAACCACGATAAAATCCTTGTGTTCTTTGTGTTCTTCGTGTTCTTGAGCGTTTGTGCAGATTCACGGTCGGATTTACGTTGTTCCAAGACCACCCCGGTTTTGTGCATCAACATATTTAATCATGAAGCTTTGTGTGTTTTATACGCATTTTGAACCAACTGGCTCTTAGTCTAGCGGAATTTCTCTTTCAAAATATTTTGAGTGAGGGTTTGCTAAAAGAAATGTTTGAAAGAGGTTTCAAGTTCGAATGTCGATGAAAATAGAAGTAGAACTTAGCAGCATTGTCGGGGTTGAAATGGTTGGATACTTGATGCATTTTGATATGTTCATGCTTCTAAATTCTAATAAATTGCTAGTGACGTTTACTTGGGGGGCTTTACCCACATTTGTGAGAGAGTTCAATACACACTGGATCTGGAGAGGTACTCTCGTTATAACCGTTGACGCGACTAAGAAAACATACCGTGGATTGTTGGGGTAATTTTATAACACGGGACACTTGCGATAACTTTGATGTATGTTCATTATACGCTTCATTATTCGTCACGTATCTTTTTATCTAATTATGATTTTTTTTTTCTTTCAAAATTTAAAATGGAACGTGTAATATGAAAGTTAATCATGATTAGGTGAAATGATACATGGTGAATAATGAGATGTATGGTGAGCGTACATCACAATTGAAGGTGATGAGCAAAAATGCTCCTTGTAGAGTTTCATTTTATTGGGGTTCATAAGAAAATCCTTAGTCTATTTCAACATATTAGTTCGCATTTACATCATGTTATGATAGTAATTTGAATTTTACATAAGTCTAAGTGTAAATTGTCATTTTACCTCTGACCCATCACATGTGGGATATTTTGGTACAGTCCGAGACCTAAATAAGGGGAATATTTTTGCTCACCACGCTCAAGTGACGGTGATGCTCATCATTCTATTATCATCGTTAGATGAGTTTAAATTTCGAAATATGTGTGGTGAATAGACATAAATCTTAAAATTTAAATTTATATAATGGTAATAAGTAGGATGATGAGCAATATCACCACTTAAAGGTGGTGAGCAAAAGTGCACTCCCTAAATAAGTGCAGGGTAAACTGACAATCGTGTGACAATTCGGAGGTAACGTTATGTGAACAGCAAATTGTCGTTTTATCTCTAAACTATCACATATTGGCAAATTGACAATCGCATGACAGGTGGGGGTAAAACAACATTTCGGCAAGGAGTAGGATTATGTCTCCTTTTTTTTTCCTCTCTCCGTTCTTTCTATTTGAACGGTCACGATTAAACCACCTTAACATCTTATATTAATTTTTTTTAATAAAGAGAGACACAAAACGAAAAATGTGTGAGGAGAGGAGAGGAGAGAAGAAGAATAAGAGGACATAGAATCTTATTCCTTTGGTCAAACCCAAAGGTAAATGTTGTCTAACGCGTGCCGGGTGGAAAATTATTCATGGGATACAAGAATTTGGGTCAGTCGCTATTGAGTTGTTTCAGACTGCGTTGGTCCGTTTGCAATCCCTTGGGCCCTTGCAAGTTAGAATTGGTGTAAAGTTGCATGAGACTCGTAAGGAAATGATTTATAAAACCTTCACCCTACATACTACGGCTAAAAAATAAACATGAAAAGTATACATTTTACCTCTAAATGTAAATAAAAAAGAGTGCTGGTATCCTCACTCCATAGTCTTATTTTTCCTCTCACTTTTTAATGAAAATTATAATATCAAATTTAACATTATGTAAGAAGACTTTAAAAACTCCGTTAAAAATTAATCATCTTATATATTCTTTGTGGTCAAAGAAAAAAATTAAATATGAGAAACGAATCAAACCTTCCTATTTTGTCTCTAATTCACCTAGCTCTTTCCAACTCTTTAGTCCCCCTCCATCTTCTCTCTCTTTCGTCCCCTACCCCCACTCACCCCCCCCCCCCCCCCAAAAATTCTTCCTCTTCTTTTCTCCCTACTTTTCAACCCTTAATTCTAAATTGGAATTCGATAATAAATATAGATATGAATCTTAAATTCATATCTGGTAGAAGGGAGAAAGAAAAGGATAGAGAGGAACATACAAAGGAGAAGAAAAAGAAAGGAAGATAACTTTTTCAGCGGCAAAGAGAAAAGGAGTTGCCGCCGTCATATGTGGTGTCTGGTTGTGGTTACTTTAGACTGGGTTGGGCGGGGACGTTCATGGCTTATCCATTTTTGTAAAATCTTCAATATTCAATCATCCTTTATATTTATTTTATTTAGGACTATAATTGTTAGGGATATTTTAGCAATACAAGTGGATTGGAAAAATATAAGACTATGGGTGGACATAGTAGCACTCATTAAAAAGGGTATTAGAAAATGAGATAGATCAAAGGACAAACATTTGTCAAATAATTTTACACTTTATAAGCCCTTGGATCTATTTACATTTAACGATTTTAATTAAAAGTTAAGATGAGTACTAAATGATGTCACAATGAAAATAAACTTCAAATAAAATATTTTGATAAGGGAATTTTGTGAAGTTAAAATGGATCTAGCCTCCATCTTCCCCTTTTGCCATTTAGGTCTGCAACTCTCCAACACTAACAACAATGTCTGCAGTGCCATTGATGAAATTCATCTTTGTCTTTGATGCAGTGAATACTTCGTAACATAGGCTATATAAATACAATTTGTCTGCCATGAAAATAAAAACAGGGCTAATATGAAAAATCCAAACAAGAATATAAAACTATTTGCAGAGTTTACCACTTTTGTTTTCCTCCCAACTTTAATTTTTTGCAACCATTTTTTTTATGAGTACAACGATATATTTTACATTGAAAACAGGGAAGAGTTCGTCTTCGGACCTAAGACCTTTCACTTATAAGTGAAGAGGAATACCATGAGACTTAACATAAATATTAATTTGTGCTTGAATCCTAACAGACTTCACCACGAGAGTTTAAATATGAATTTATTTTTTTTACCACGAGGATGTCTTCCATTTACCCTATCACCACGGGAATCATTAATCTAATTTAGCCAAATGCTTAAACTTGTAGGGCAACACGAAAAGACATTAAACCACGTTCGATTAACTGTTAGAAAGAACCATACAAGAAAATAGTAAAGCTTTTGACTTGATTATTGGTTAGCTGAGGGAAGAGACATGGAAAGGAAAATATGAGAGACATGTCGGCATTTCTCTCTTAAGTCACGTGTTATGACTAGATGGAGCAATTAAAAGACACAAAGTGATTGATAAATGAGATATTGGTCACTTGAGAATTTTATGGTTTGGATTTCACTTTAAGTTTGTGAGTTGCGAGTTGGAGTCGAACTTCGTTTAAGAGTGCAAATCCTTGTAAACATATTGAGGGACAGACTATTAACGTATCATGTCTAATGATCAGTAGTGTTCTTTTACATTTAAAATAAAAGTTTTGCATAAAGTGCTTTAAAACATATTAAACATGGACGTACCAAGTGAAGAGAGATCTATTTTTTAGACAAAACTTGATATGTCTCAAACACTCAACTATGTATTTAATTAAAGGGTAATGTTAGGTATATCAAAATTTTAAATTAAATTTTATAAACCGAATGATGTAGTTGTTGATAATTAAGTTATTACTTAAGTATTGATTAAAATACTTATTTCATATTGATGACACATTATTTGATTTGCAAATAAGGTAAAAGTTGGTCTCCTTAATATTATCTTTAATTAAATATTAGATTATATGTGTTTTAATATTATAGTAAATAAAGTGTTGAATTTTTATTTATGCGTCCCCGATTCTAAATTTCCTCATTCTCAAATTTATAAGGATAGTTTCAAATTCTCTCGTCTCTTAATAATAGATTAAATTTTGAAGACTCAAAGATTCCATCTTTTGTCTCTCGAGTCTTCCACCCCATAATGATAATAATTTAAGTCGTTCTCTTTCCACTCCTCGGTTTTAAGTCCACCTCTTTTCTCTCCTTCACTGGGACAAGGATTGTCTGCCCTCCTAGTTGTGATGCCCTTTCATGCCTTCATATTTTGTGCGGTTACGGTTAAATCACGTCAATATTTTATATTTTTATTATTTTTTGTCTTATTATCTCATTAAAAAATTAATATAAAATATTAACGTAGTTTAACTGTGACCGCACAAAATAGGAGGACATGGAAGGGCATCACAACTAGGAGGGCAGACAATCCTTATCCCCTCCACTTTCGCTACTGGGTATAAGTCCATCACCATCATAGTGGCGTGGCCCACCATTGAGGCACAGCTCCAATCTTGTCTTAACATGTCCATAAATCTCCCCTAAAATAATCCATAATTTGACGCTTTGTCACCCACATTTTCCTGCAAACCCAACAAAAGTTTTATACCTCTCATTTTATTCGCCTATTTTATTCAACAGGTACTGATGGGTTTCACAAACTTTTGATTTTACAACCATGTATGTCTCATCCCCTTTTTTAATATTTTAAAGTAAGTTTCACGTGTCAACTAGTGATTGGTAAATTCGCAACACACAATTTATATATATGTGTGTGTGTGTTAGTGGAGAAATTGTTACCGAACACTTTTGTCTACCGTTTTATTTATCACTATTAGATGAGTTTAGAGTATTGATTATTACCACCGCTTTATTTATCACTGTTATATGAGTTTAGGGTACTGATTATTACCATCACTTAAGGGTGGTGAATAAAAATGCACCCAAATTGTTATTATGCATATAATTACTGACTATATATTGTTGATCACATTTCTGCATTCTTAAATCACAATATTAGCTAGTTAGCTTACACGATAAGGTAGATATGTAATCAAAATAGGTGATGTTTAGTAACACATCATGTGGTCATATAATATCTATTGACATAAAGTTAGAAGAGATTCGAATTTTTGAGGGAATTGTTACTGACACTTTAAAAATCTCATTTTGCACTTCAAATTTTATATACTTAGAAAGAAAAATACACTTGTAAGAAGTGTAGAGTGAAATTGTCGGAATGCTAATAACAATTCCAATTTTTTATTCCTCATTTAGTAAGAAACATGTATACGGAGTTCATTATTGTTCTACCAAAAAATCTTTAGATGTAACCCTAGAAGAACGCTATAATTTTCTATAAATATGCTCATTATTTTGTTTGAGGGTTCATAAACACGGGCACGTAGCTAGGGAATAGAACAACTCAAGGATCCAATACGCCTTTTCGACAGAGAGATTTTCTCATTCAATCAAAATTTAGTTTTAATGATGTCAACATCCAATAATAAATACTTGCCGCATACTGAAAAAGTGCACTAATCGTTTGGTAAACGATTGATATGAGCTAAATTAGTGATATAAGATAATCTCTTATTTTCAAAACCATGTTTGAGTTACTACAATGCTGTAGTTTTAACCCCCAAGCCAAACAATAATATTAAAGAGGTTTGTGAGGAGAGGACTGAGGAGGTTAGGTTTGAGAAAGAGGCCGAAGCTTCACGTAACTAAAATAGTAGAATGGTTAGGGTTCGTCTTATACAAGTACCAATAAGGCAATAATAATGAAATTCGAGTGGGATGATTACAAAAGGGGAATTTTATAGTGACGTCTTGTCAAAAGTCCAAATATTATTAACCAGCACCTTCATGCGCTAATCACGAATGAATCTCCAAATTAATTACAGATTAACATCGATATTCTTCTATATATATAGTATGGAACGGTGAGTAAGTTACAGTGGACAAATATAATAAGGTATTAGTAAAAATGGGGAGGGGGAAAGTGGAGCTGAAGAGAATAGAGAACCCAACAAGCAGACAGGTGACCTTCTCAAAACGCAGAAATGGACTTCTGAAGAAGGCTTTTGAGCTCTCTATCCTCTGCGATGCTGAAGTTGCCCTCATCATCTTCTCTCCATCTGGCAAGGCCTACCAATTTGCAAGCCACGAGTACGTTTAATTAACAAGTAATTAAACTAGCTAGCTAGGTTTGATGATGATCTTTCCCAATAATAATTGGTTATGGTAACGTGTGATGCAGCATAACTAGGACCATTTCCATGTATAGAAGGGAAGTAGGGTTGCCTGAATCCAACAACTCAAGCTTCTTAAGGGCCAGAACAATGGAGGTATATATACAATATATTTATATATTGCTCTTTTTGGTGGAATTTTTTTTTCGGCCTAACGCTTATAGCTAAACATAGTGTTACTATTTCACGTGGTATAAAATAATTGGACGTCAAAATTGATATTTCATGTCCTAAAGTATTAACAATTAAGAAATAAATACACTTATGTATTATAACATGGGTGACACTAACAAGAGTGTGAACTATGGAGTAATAGTAAATAATTTTATTATTATAATATATACAGAAATCTAGTTTCATTGGGCATATTTGGCATCATATTAAAAAAAAATTCATAATTTTCAAAACATTTCTTAAAAACATATTTTAAGCAAGGTTCTAAAAGACGTTAGCCATTAGTTAGGCATAAGACTTAGGCCTAGTGCCTAGGCAGCTAGGTAGGGCCTAGATGAACTAGGTGAATTTAAGTAAACTTATTATTTATCGTATAACTAAGTGCATGTTTATACTTAAAAACACATAATTGTATTGAGATACATAAATTAAAAAAATAGAATGACATATATGAAAGTATTAGAAAATATAAAAAACATGGGGAACCAAAATATAATGAGTGTTAATCTAAGTATTCAGCAATTCTCTAACAATTTATTAAAAAAATAAAATGCAAAATGAAAGTTATATATTTTCTGTCTAAGTGAGAGTTGTGGCCTAAGTGGGTGCTTAGACGGGCGGCTAAGAGGTTCTAGGCCCACTTTCCTAATTTTCAAACGCAGGGATTAATTGGGGCGATAGCCAGCTGCCTAGCGCCTAAGCAGGGCTAGGTAGGGATTTTTAGGATAGTATTTTTAAGAACAATTTTCTTTAAGATCCAAAAATTGGTTTGGCATAAGATTCAAATTGTTCTTAAAATTTTAATAATTAAAAAGAAAAGAAAAAAAAAACCCTACAGCAACTCCCTGTGGATTCGGGAATTACTACTAGATTCAATTGGATAGACAGATAAATCCAAAGGGAAGGTCAAATGAGAGGGAGAGGAGAGAAATAGGAGAGATATTTGGAAAGGAGGAGAGAGAAAGAAAAGAGAGAGAGGTTGGATCAGGAGAGTAGAGAGAAAAACAGGATAAAGATAGAGAGCTAGTAGAAAACGATCGGAAGAGAGGAGAGGAGAGAGAAAGTAGTGGGTTAGGAGTTTAAAATCTTTAAAATTTTATTTTTTGTGTTGTTTAGAACTAGGCTAATTTTTTCAAGTTAGTTTTGAGTTTATTTATAAAAAAAATAAAAATAGTCTTACCAAATAAGTATTTAAGGTATAAAGCTTAAAAAGTAGAATTCAAGTAGAGTATTAAACATGTCTCTTAACTTTTTTCTTCTTTTGATGGATCAAATGGGCTCCTATATGTTCAATCCTAATTCTTTTCAAATAAGATGACTCGATCTTTTCTCCAAGCTAATTAAACAAAGGGTGATGCTATTCATACACCCATTTTTACCTCTCACATACCCTTTGTTAATTTATGTCTTTTGATCTTTTTCAATTCATTCGATTCGGTGGCCAAAATATGAGAGAAGTGCGTGGGAGGTAAAAATGGGTGTGCAGATGGCATCACCCTTAAACAAATAAATAAAAGTTCATATCTAATTAGCAAGTAATTAATCACTCCTACAAAAGCATGAAAAAACAGCTTTTGTATCAAAGTTCAATTTTATGTCACTTCCAATAACTTCGATATCCAATATTGTCCCCCAATTTGTTAATTACCACTCATACAGTCCATCATGTGTGAGATTTTATGACAAAAGGCCTTAGTATTAGTTGAAGTGAGATTATGATATTTAAACTCTTATTTTCTCAGAGATACGATCAATGTGGAATATTTCAACAATTTCTTGTCTCTGCAATGTTAAACTAATTACTTTGATCTGCTGTATATATTTGACAGTATTGGAGGAATGAAAATGAAGAGTTAAGAAGATCAATAGGGAACTTGGAAATGAGGCTGATGTAGGTTTGCAGCAACTACAACTTTTTTCCCGTGTGACGTGTATATATATGTGGTTGTTTTATTTCAATTTTCAACATATTACAAATTAATTAGCATGGTATTATGAACTTATATATCAAGGAACTTGGCTGGGGAAGAGCTATCAACGCTTGGCGTGCAAGAGCTAAAGCAGCTGGAAAGACAGTTAAAAACTGGGGTTGAACGCATCCGCTCTAAAATGGTATATATGATGTTAATATATTTCTGGTTTAATTTATATGTTACTGATAACAACTAGGGTTTAATTGATCTGTGATTAATCTAATTAATTAACAGAGACGGATCATTTCGGAGAACGTTAGCTTGCTGAAAAGAAAGGTAACAACCCTCTCGTAGTTTCCTGCTTAAGTTGTTCGATTAATTCAAGTGAATTGTTACTTTGGACGTACGGAAATAGTAGTTCATAGGGTTTATATTAGGGTTTGACATGCTTGTGAATTGGGTTTATATCAAAGTTTCTTTAATTTAGTTGTATAATATGCTGCAGCATAAAGCATCGCAAGAAGAAAACACGCATCTGCTAAAAAGAGTGAGTAAATATTGCCCTAATTTCCTCTATTAATTAACTGCAATTGCAGTGAATCATAGAAATGCTTAGTTAATTAATTGGACACTTTCGTTTGATTAACATGTGCTGATTTGTCTTTTGAATTGAGATTAAGTTGCACGAGCTTAATTTTGCTGATGCCTCCTGCTCGACAACTACTGTGGGAGCAAATGCACGCATTAGTGCATTTCCAAGGTATAAAAATATAAGGATGAATCTCAGTTTACTATTATGAAGTTTCTTGGTTTTCAACATTTGGTACATAAAGTTTTTTTTCATCCTAGAGTGGTACTAAAGTCATAATTTTGGGATACTTTCATACATCCGTTAAGGTTGATGTTAAATAAGCTGTTAAATGGTGACATGGAGCCTACGTGGACAATGATTGGATGCCACATGTCAATATAAGCCCACGTGAATATTAAAAAAATTAAATAAAAACATTGGGTTAAATCTCTATCCCGCCCCTCACCCACCCCACCTTCCCCTTCCCTGATACCCACCCGCCACCATCCCTTTTCCCTTTCCCCTTCCCCAAAACCCCCAAACAACCCTACCTCCCTTCTTTCTCCACAGCCAACGCCCAGAATGCGAACTCGGATCAAGAAACCCGATTTGCCGCAAGCTTTTGTTCGAACCACCACTTACGCCGCTGTCTCTCCGGAGAAGATGACGGAGTTTCTCGATCTGGATGAGAGCTTGGCGCACGCACAGGCCGACCCATCGCCAAAGAAGTTCGATTTCATTGTGCAACCGAGGATCAACGGAATCGAGTGGCCGTTTGATCCCTATTCTTCCGCGTGCTCATCTGGTTCAAGATTGCGATTTTTTCTGCAGAGATTTCCTTCTGGTGTTCGTGCATCCCACCTATTTGATCCAATGTATAAGTCAAGATCTTTTCCTGAGGTTATAAGTTTCTCTAAAGATTTTCTTGTCTCTTTTCTGCTCATTTGGTGATTTGGTGAAATGGGTAATGGTGGAAATTTTGTTTAGAAGAATGATTGTTACAGTGAAATGGGTTATGGTGGTTCGACAAAAAAAAAGGGTTATGGTGGAATTTTGGAATGGAGAGAGAAGGGAGGGAGGGTTGTTTGGGGGTTTTGGGGAAAGGGACGGTGAAAAGGGATGGTGGCGGGTGGGTATCAGGGAAGGGGAAGGTGAGGTGGGTGAGGGGCTGGATAGAGATTAGCCCAATTTTTTTAATTTTTTAACATTCACGCGACATCCAGTTATTGTCTACGTGGGCACTACTTCACCATTTAATGGCAGATTTAACAGCAACCTTAACAGATGCATGAAAGTGTCTCAAAATTATGACTTTAGGTACCACTCTAGGATGAAAAAAACTTTATGTACCAAATGTTGAAAACCAAGAAACTTTAGGGTAGTAAATTGAGATTAACCCAAAATATAATACACACACACACATATATATATATATTTGTTAAAATTATTATTATGTTAATAATGTTTATCACTAATTAAACTTGTTGTTAATCAATTATACTCTTACTGTGTGGCAGTGAACTAATTTGAAATTCAGGGTTCTTCAACATGATCTCTGAGCAGCACCATCCAGTGCCTAACTGATTTGAAAAGGCTACCTGCTTGTAGCAGCTTCAGCTTTTGCTGTTGTTTATGTATACTTAAGATTATATTTGCACCTAGCTAGCTTGAGTTTCTAATTTCTTGTGTATGAGCTATATGGAGTTTGTGGAAATAAATTTATGTATATGATGATGTGGATTGTTGTTATGCATATAAGTTTTTGGCCATATAATGATAAAAATAATATTTTTTGTATTTGTTTTGGCTACGTACGTACGTACTTTTGTCTTCTTATTTCAGAGGAACAAGAACAATAGAAAGAACTCATACAGATTAGACTGATTAAGATCAACTAAACTTAAAACACCACAAAGAAAAACAGAAAATATTTCTTGTTACATTCACAACCCATGCATACATATATAGTACCGATGGAGAAGTACTTCTGCACAGAACCCTCAACCTACTGGCTACTTGCTAGATCATGCCATAGCATCAGAGAAGCAATTATTAACTAGGTAAACTTGCAAACCAAATTATGTAATAAACGGCTAAGATTAAAACACACATTTTTTTTATCAACTAAATCTTAATTTAATGAATTTTTCTTCCAAATGTTCAAAGATTCAAATTTGGATTGCCCTCCCAAAGACAAATGAGCACGATTTGATTTTTGAAGTAATAGATTCACTTTTAGTGTTAGCGTTTAAGTTATGATTCATGCGAAGTTTTTCAATGTGACTGTTACACCGTCACGTGATATTATCAATTCATTCATGTTATAATACGTATATTTATTTATTAACATTATATTGTATATCCGTGACATGTCAACTTTTTTCTTTCATTCATATATCAATACATGAATTGGTAACACTACGTCATGTGAGGGAAAATTTCTCATCGTTGAATCCAAGAGGATTCTAATTCCAATTAGTTGGTTGGGGCTTACTTTGATTGGACCATGATAGTTGGGCTTTTCGGCATAAACTTTTCTGGGCTTTAGCCCATTATACATCCCAATCTCCGGCCCACATCCAAACCAACGGACTCCTGACTCCCCCACCTCACTCTCTCCTCCATTTCCTTCCAGCTCCCACTCCCAAACCACCTCTCTCTCCCCAATGGCAGCCATAGCTCGCGTCTCCAGAAAAACCCTAGCCTCCTTCTCCAGCTCAGCCCATCCATCCACCTTCCACCGCACCTTCGCCGCCGAAGCAGCAAAAGCCGCGGCCATAACACCCTCACCGGATCGGGTCAAATGGGACTACAGAGGTCAGAGAAGGATAATTCCGCTCGGCCAGTGGCTCCCGAAGATCGCCGTCGACGCTTACGTGGCACCCAACGTGGTCTTGGCGGGTCAGGTCACGGTCTGCGACGGAGCATCCGTTTGGCCCGGGTCGGTCCTCCGCGGCGATCTCAATAAGATCACCGTCGGATTCTGCTCCAATGTTCAGGAACGCTGCGTCCTTCACGCCGCTTGGTCTTCCCCAACAGGTAGGTTCCCCAATTTTGTAGCTTTTTCTTTAAATATTTCATTTGGTTTCTTAATTTGTTGTTAATCCTACAATTGGTTTTTAATTATTCGAATTGATGTGTGTTAATAGCTGAATTGTAGTTTTGGATTGCTACACTGAGTATAGCTGCTGTGTATTTGGTAAGCTGTTGAGGTTAATTAGCTGAGAATTTGAAGGAAAAAATAGTACTTTGTAAGTAGGTAATGGAATTTTGTAGTGCATTTGGGTCTTTCACTAGGTGTAATGTAACTCACAAGCTGTTAGTTTTTCGGGTCCGGTAGGGTAGGCAATTCAAAATAAAAATATTACTCCTTTAGTGAAGTGGTGATGGTGACTTCTTTCTGAAACAAGAAAAGTTTCCTGTTGGCATATTGTCATTGCATCGTGTCAATAGTGAGGTTGTAATATAGTGGTTGGAAGCTCGAGTTGATGTCCTTTCGAAGAAATTTCACCAGGTTGTTACTCATTATTTCCTCCCTTCCCAATCTTCGAGTTGTGGGGATTTGGAAAGAATTAGTTTGGAAGGATAAATGGATTGAAGACTCCTTTGTGCGGATTTTTCTTATCTACCAATGTGTCTGCTCTCTCTATTTGAGTGGTTGGAGTTTAGTTTTTGTAGAATTTGAATGATTTGGAAGTTACGTGTGTTCTTCTTTACTAACATGAATATAAATTTCTCCTCGCAATATTTAGATTGGACAAAAGCTTTTGGAAAATTGTCATTTTGAATCCTTGAGCCTTGTTTCATGCAAGCATTGTTGAGGTAGTTATTGATGAGGTATCATTTCCTAGTTTTAATCCTTCTGCCATGATTTGGAGGGAGTATCTTGCAATGCAAATTTGTACTTGGATTATTGCACATGGTAGACCTTGGGATACCATCTGATTCTTTATCACTATTGTTTTGAACGTATGACATAAATTGTCAGGGGAATCAATGTTGTTTCCTCCTTCTTGCATTTTGTTGTTCTTTGAGAACCATCGTGCTTTTGTTGACTGGAAGAAAGGGACCGTCTTGTGCAATAGTATGATGGCTATTATCTGAGTAGTATGGGCATAAAGAAATAGAAGGTTTTTTTTAAAAAAGAAACAAGGGTGGGCACGGTGTAGTTTTTTCTTCTAGAGGTAGTGTGCAATTGCCGCTGCCATTTGGAGTTTCTATTCAAATATGGGGCCTATATATTGCATGGACACAGACACGGATATGGCGATACGTGACATGCCGACACTTTAAATAAGGACTAGGACACATCGATTAAAATATAATAAATTTATAATAATATTACATATATTATAAGTTATAATATAACAAAGTACCCATGTTCATCAAATTCGTTCACCATACATAATAATTAAAACACAAGCATAATAATTTAAACAACACAAGATTCAAGTCTCTCTTTCTATTTCTTCTTGAACTTAATTGTCATCATTAGTAAAGATTACGGCCTCTAATTGGAGAGAGATGACTGAAGAGGAGGTTGGCAAACTTTTAGGTTTTAGAAGTTTCAATAGTTACAGAACTGCCCCAAAATGTCTTTACATTTACAAAAAGTGCCTGCTGTGTCTGGACCGTGTCCAAACTGTGTCTGGGGCGTGTCCGAGGCATGTCGGGTGTCGGGGTGTCCAACACTCCGATACTTCGGGGTTTCGGAGTGTCCATGCAACATCTATTAGACTATCCTTAGTTCATTCTCCATTTCCTGAATTCGTGGCTAGACAAATATGCTAGGCATGGGTGTCAAGTATTATACAACAACAACAACAACAACAACAAAGCCTTTTCCCACTAAGTGGTGTCAAGTATTATACAATATAGGAATTCTCTTCTTTGTGAGGAACAGCAGGTTCTGATAATTAGTGATGGATAAGGTCAGTAGAATGTGATATGTAAGAAAGTGGTAATATCGATTAGTTTGCCATTTGTATTTAATGTTTTAAAACAGCTGAGTGTTTCTGGTAATCTGGTCATTCCTGAACTTATATCTCGCAACTTCTCTTGCGTGAAACTTTTTGACCTTTAGGTTTATACTTGGGGTGTAAATTCACTTCAGTCAAGAATTTGGAATTTCCTTATGTTTAGCATATAACCCTAGAGCATCGTGTTTCTTGATTCGTTTTAGGCCGAGTTTCCACTGATCTCTACATTGTTCCTGGTCCTATCCAGAGACCAACCTTAATTTGCATCAACTTGTATATAATGATCTAGTCTATCTTTTTCATTGGCTCTGTTTAAAGAGCATATGTTTTCATTTTAAAAATACATCGGTTGTTTGTGCATCCTAGAAGGTGACTATGACTCTTGTATATCATTGTTATTTGTTGTTGATGTATTTTCTTGACGTGCATATCACGTCTGTTATGAAATGTAAGGGATCTATTGCTAATTAATCTACTGGGATTTTCTGAGTTTATAATACGCAACCACTTTCACTATCTCAGGACTTCCAGCAGAGACATCCATTGAGAGGTTTGTGACTATTGGCGCGTACAGTCTGTTGCGGTCCTGCACAATTGAGCCAGAATGCATTATCGGGCAACATTCGATCCTAATGGAAGGTTCCTTGGTGGAGACCCACGCTATCCTTGAAGCTGGATCTGTGGTTCCCCCGGGGAGGAGAATTCCAACCGGTGAACTTTGGGCTGGAAACCCGGCAAGGTTTGTCCGAACCCTGACACATGAAGAGACCTTGGAGATCCCAAAACTCGCTGTCGCAATAAACGATCTAAGCAAAGAATATTTCCAAGAATTCCTCCCGTATTCCACAGTATATTTGGAGGTTGAAAAGTTCAAGAAATCTTTGGGGATTTCCATTTGATCAGTTTCATCGTCATGTTTCGTTGTATCGTTTAGTTGGAGGCTTTCCTCGTAAGGAAATAAGCAGCTCCGAGACAGAGCTGTCTTTTTTGGGTGTCCACCTTGTATTTCGATCGTACTGTTTTGAAATATCAATCGACAATCGGATGTTCTAATCGTAGTTTCCGGCCGGCACTTATAAGGAAACTCCGATCACTTGCATCCCCATATGTTTAAGCTCAATCTCAGTGTGTGGTTGTAGCTGACTTGATGCCATATATAAAAAGATTCACCATGGCTGTTCTTCTAGAGTTATGATATCCATATCGGATCCAGAATTCGAATCTTGGGGGGTTTAAATACAAGTTTTTTAGATAGAAACAAAGTGCTAGGCGCTCAATATTTCTTTTCAGTTTATTCACCAACCTATTTCGTCGAGTACTTTGTAGGCTTGTAGTTAGTCAAATCATGTTATGCACATGTCAACATATATTGACTTATGCCGATGCAATTTGATGAGCGATAAAAGAGAGAATTTGTAGAGTGATGTCGATGTAACATGTTAAAATGTACCTAGCAAGCATTACAACAAATATTTAGTAGGCACAAAAGAGACCAGTAAAAACTGAAAGATGGCTAAATGTAGTGTTTTGTTCGTTTGTCGGCTGCCGACTGTATATTAATTTCCATCATTTTTCCTATTGGTCGGATGCCGGCTATAACTTGTTTTTATGTTTTTGGTTTGAACTTTGATTGATGGAAAAGGGCACCAAACAAATCCCAATCGATATATTTCCAAGAAATAAGGTTTGACATTTTACCGGTTGCAACATTGCTAACTATTTGGGATAACATCTCTTTTTATAAATATTCCAAGTGTATGGTGAGGGGATGTGCCTCGCACGCGACTAAAGAGATATCTCTCTCAATTTTTTTCTATTGAACTTTTAAAAAAATCCTGTTAAATGCGACGGGTTTATTAATCTCCTTAAATATAGAATAATAATCCCTGTTATATATACAACGTATATCTTTGCAAGATTCGATTCATGTGGGATTATACAATGCAAGGTTTCGTATTTTTAAAGGAAAAAACCATTATTTGGCTAGGTCAAGAGTTCGATTCTGCTGACAAAAACGAAAGTACAACGTGATTTCATATCCTTGAAAAGCAATGCCAAAGTAATATAACTTGACTAGGTCACGAGTTTGATTATAAGTAGTTGTTGGGTCAAATCTTGTTTCGTTATCAATAAGGCTTGATATAGATTAGATATATTCATTTTCCCTTGAAAGACATGCACTAAATCGTGGAGAAAATGGGACAAGAAATTAGGTTTAAGTCATTGAGTGCGTGGCCTCATGGGTTTCTGTCTCTAGTGAAAAGATACTGAGACGGCTTCGGCAAATAAAATCTTATGGTTTGGCAGGTATGGGTGTAGTTACGTTGGCTATATCATATGTAATTTTTTAATAGAGTCGAGTTTGAATTTTTTACTCTGCGATTTTAAATTAGTTTAAAGTAAAATATCAATCGTTTTAAAAAATAAAAACTTGTTAACTGTCGGCTCAACTAACAATTTTCTTCCAATTTGCCCTATCAACTTTCAGTGTGATTCTAATCCCCTCTTGGTTACAATTTTAAAGCCGTAATTATGCGAATATGACAACTTTTCCAACCACCAACCAGAAAGGAGACCTTAAATTTCAACACTTCACTGGAGCATACCTAAATCGGATGACAATGATTTCATAGAATATTCTCGGCTACTCTAAGTTCTATATTTTGAAATCGGGTTTGTATCACAAATGATCACTGAAATTAATCAAACTCATCATTTTGGTTTCTCACTTTCAAAATCAATAAATGTTGTTCATGATATTCACTACTACATATCAATTTAGTCATTTCGTTACGATTCCGTCAACTATTTTGTTAGTTTGTATGTGGGACCTACAAATCCAATGAAATGGTGACACATGGATTACACAAAATAAGGGTTGTATCACAAATGGTCCCTGACATTGACCAAACTCCTCATTTTGGTCCTTGAGTTTCAAAAATTGATAAATTTGGTCCCCGACTTTCAATACCGCACATCAATTTAATCATTCCGCTAAAGTTTCGTCAATATTTTTTGTTGCACTAATCCAATCACATGACGCCACGTGGATTAACTATAAGAAACTAATTTTTTTTTAATTTAAAACTAAAAGTAAAATAAGAAACTAAAAACCAATACTAAAAGAAAAAAAAGTCATCATCGTCTTTATTAGGGTATGCTCAAAAAGAAAAGGAAGGCACCATGACACCATTAAACTACTTGGTCTCCTGAACTACTCATCATTCTCTCTAGTTGGTTATAATACTATCAAGTTTGAATTGAATTTGGATTTGATTTTATCCAATTTAGATTGATTTTTTTTTTCAATTGGGGTTGTGGGATGTGAGAAAAATGTCAGCACGGAATACTCATCCGTTGGTTCACTCTTAAAAAAATAGTTTCTTATAGTTCATCCACACGGAGCCATATGATTGGATTAGTGGGACCACATCAACACACAAATGAATAATATCGATGAAATTTTAATGGAATGACAAAAATTGATGTGCGGTAGTGAAAGTTAAGGACCAAATTTATCGATTTTTGAAACTCAAGGACAAAAATGAGGAGTTGGATCAAAGTCAAGGACCATTTGCGATAAAACCCTTATTTTGTGTAATCCACGTGCCATCATTTCATTGGATTTGTGGGTCCCACATACAAACTAACAGAATAATTGACGAAATCTTAACGAAATGACCAAATTGATGTGGGGTAGTGAATGTCAGGGACGACATTGATTGATTTTGAAAGTAAGGATCCAAAATGATGAGTTTGATCAATCTCAAAGACCATTGTGATGAAAATCCTTTTGAGATCAAGTACGATATTCATTCATTAAAGTTCAGAATACATAAAAACGGTGAGGATAGAGTGCGAGTGCATGGGCTTCAATAAAATTTTTGTCGAAAAATTTCAACCCGGTCGAATGAAAAAAGAGTATTCCACACCAACAGATTTATAAATTAATTATATTCTCAAAAAGAAGATCACTTATTACATCAGGAGGTTCATCAAACCAAATTCTTACATTATCCAGCTGTAGCCCAATCCTTGCTAATATGTGAGCAACACTATTTGCTTCCCTCCGCAAGCGGTTGAGCTTCCTATGAGGAATGAGCTGCATAAAATGGCATGCTTCATTGAACACTAAACTCTTTGTTATACTAAACTAAAGTAATGTGAGAGGTTTTAAACTCGGAACATAATACATTAAAGAGGAAGCCTATGTACCACTTGCTAAAAAAATGGAAACATTATAATTAGAAATGAGGAGGAAATTGCGACTAAGGCAAGGCATCATTTGTTGTGCATTAATGTGACAATTTAATGTCATAAACCACTAAGCATTGTGGAATACCAAATTGCTAATTTTTATTTAATATATTCCATCTTCCAAATGAACAAAGATTTTGACATCTCAACCGTTTTATACTTATATTTGTTTGCAACCCATCTCTATAAATTCCACTCTTTCTCTTATCCCATTTGCAACTTCAATGGCTTCTCCACATCCATCACCTCTCCTTTTTCCCTCTGCACCGTCGACTTGCCTTGCTGTCGATATGTGTCGCGGCGGAGACCAAGGCGATCGATATGCGTCACGGCGAAAACCAAATAAAGAAGGAGGTATTTGAGAGAGTGATATGATCCATGGAGGTTGAAGTGATGATTCATGCCTTTGTGGTTCTGTGTTCTTGTGTTTGCTGAAAAATGTGGGATGTTGGTATGGTTCAATCAAATAAAATCTCTCAAAATTTGGGTCCTTTAATTTGATTGAGCCGTGCCAATATCACAGTTGACTTTTCACTTCATCGCGTTTCGTTTTAAGTAAACATACACAAATAAAACTAGTTTCAAACTTTTGAGCGAAAATGAAATTAGAAGCCGTATACATGCACTAGTTGATGGCCTTCTATTGTTTGTTCAGCTTAAGGTTTTTTGTATATTTAGTCTGTCGAGAAATATTTTTGATTAAAAGTTTATAACCAGTTCTGTTTTTGCAGATTCCCTTGTTTCTAATTAGTTCGTATATGTGCGTACATACACACAACATATACGTATACATTCCCATTCATGCCTTTCTATATTTTCTTGAAAAATAATCTTACATAATATAGACTGGATCAACTGTATATTAATCCGTTTTTATATAGCATGAACGCGTTCTATGCAGAAAAAAAAAACACCTACCGGCAAATTAAATTACGGCCATACAGGCCGTTCATCAATTGTCGACTGTGTCGCGTAACCTAAGCGTATAGACAGTTCTGTGCTGCTAGAAGGTTATCAAACAAATAGATTCAAGGGACGAGCAGCAGGCAACATCTAATGCTCCAATGGTGCTGGTGCTGGTGCTGGTGCTGGAGTATATGACAGCACAAGATAAATGGTGCTGTAGACATGAAGAGTGCAACGAGCATCATTATCCTTCTGAGCTTCCCCGGTCAACCTCGAAGAGCCACGTGCAATTTCTCCCCCGCAAAATATTCCTGCCAATGGAACCCTGGGGAAGTTCTCCACAAAAGGAGAGCCATCAACATTGGTCCGTCCAAAGAACGGCTCACCACGGCCACAACAAGCGAACATAAAACCCCCAAATACTTCACTCATGTGACGGCGATGTTTTGGATTTTCTTCTAACTTCAATTTTTTCAGGCTGGCAGAGATGTTGCTACATGAAGCTAATGCAGTTTGGGGGTCTGAACGATAGAAGTTGAAGTAATCACCAGTTTTTATGCCAACGCCACTGACATAAAGGTACTGATCATCTCCTCTGCAGAAAAGCCTCGTGTTAAAACTTAAATCATAAAGATTTATCAAATTATCAAACATATTCAAATCAAAAGAGAATCCTTGTTTCCCAAAAATCATTCACTTTACTGCAGCCAGGCCTTAATTGCCAGTGACCAGACCACACAACAACACAGAAGGCAGACGCAGATGCAGATGATAAGATATAAACATAATATATGTAGATTAAGATTGTAGTACCGTCTGAATTAAGATCTTTTACTTTACATTCTTTAAATTGATTTTCCGGCAATGATCTTGTACCATTCATAATTTTAATGTGGAAAACAACAGCAACTACAGTGAAGTGGTAGATGGAGCAAGGAGTTTGACAGGGATGAGCAGACGAACCATAAATCAAAGCATAGGACACAGTGAAGGATGTTCTTGTTTTAAGGAATTCATATTTCTTCGTTACAAGAACATATGCAGCAACAATAAGACAATTTACTAGCCAATATAGAAAGTAGTCATGAGTATTACCCTACAACTCCATGGTATTCCAAGGACGTAATCCACCTTGGCTTCTCTGACCCGATAGAGATTTTTCTACGTTTTGTAACCCCGATGTACAGATCAGAAGAATCAGCATGATTTCCTAACTGTCACATATTCATTTCAAAAACATATACAAGTACTTGTAAGAATGCATGATATATCAACAGTTCTAAAATTCTCAGATTTAGAAATTCACTTGTAATATTTTTGATTCACTAGTCGAATGTAAAACATTTCAAGTCAACTGGCACTTTCTGCATGCACCACTTGGAATTTAACTGTGAGTTTTACCTCATCATTGATATCATCAAGGATTTGTTGACCATCAAGAATTTCAGGGTGTCCTTCTCTTCTAGCAGTAAGCCAAGTAGAACGCTCACACTCATTCACTTTGACAGAAACAGCCTTGTGCCGGGGACCTACTGTGGACACTCCGTTTGACAATGCAATTTGGAATTGAATGTCTCCAATACCTTCTCATTTATACCAAACCAAATAAGAGATTAACAAAACACGTTGGATGGTTTGACATTATAACTTTACAGAACAAGAAAGCCACCATGGATATACACATTGTTAAGAGTAAGTGAAAAGGAGTGGGCCCAGGTTTCCACATGAAAGCAGGACGAAGGAAGTAAACAAGTTAACCGAAAATTAAGAGGCAAATATCTACAGAACTGTACAAGCCTATAATGAGGTGTACAAGATCTGGAAAGTGAACTACTAAAATAAGAGCAATTTGAAAAGAGAAAAAATAACATGCATAAAAGAGTGATAGAAAACCTTCACTCGTGAACAGTAGAGATTAGCATGCATCTCTCAAATATGAGACCCTTAAAATTATGCAGTTTTGATAGGACACGGTTCCAAAATTTGGAGATATACTGTAACTGAAAATTTGAAAGCGCAAGAAATTTTATAAAATCATGAAAGCTTTAAATATGTTTACAAAAAAAAAAAAAAAATTAAATACAAAAAATATTACTTCACAAATGAATAGATCTGGATGTGTTTCCAATCTTCTATGGGGCTTTGCAAATTATACGTACAATCAGAAGAAGCTCTAATTTTGCAAGGCTACAGTAGCAATCTATCAAGAAATGATGCGTCTTTTATTTCTTTACTTTGTATGTGACACTTCTGAAGGCATCCATGTTAGCTAACTTAGCATAAAACTACGTTGTAAACAATATGGGCAAAACAGTACTTTATAAATGAATGAACAAACCAAACATTTACCATGTGGCTTGCCTTTATCCTTTGCAAATATAAGAGCAACAGCGTCTGTAAAGTATTTTGCACTCCCGCAGACATTTCTAGACTCGTTCTCACTTCTATATAGAAAACGACCTCTTTCATCACCCACAATGACAGTTTCTGCAGGCATAGTATAATCTGCAACAAATTGAGACATTGAGATACAATTAACAAAATTTGACCCAGCATGAGCATGCAACAGAAAAGTTAATCACAACACAAAATCTGGAAGCAGCGGCTTATCTCACTAATGTTTCAAGTGATAAAGATATCATCCCTCATTTTTCTTAGCTATCAAACAAAATATTTTCTTTTTATTATATTCTCAGTACTCACCCAATGCATCAACAATCGGTTTCATGTCAAGAAGCCCATCCTGCACCATCAATCATGTCCCATGTTAGCAATGCAGTAAAGGAAAGCTACATCTGATTCAAATAAAGAGGGAGAGAGGCAATCAAGTGTGAGGACAACCACTCACTCCAAACATCATAATTCCAACTGGGGATGTGCAATCTGAAACAGACGCTGTGTAATCCATAATATCCGTGATGAATTTATCAAGCAACACCTCTCGAGGTTCCTGATGTCATTAAAAAAAATTTACACGTCATGAAAATCCATTATTCAAACAGCAGAAAAGCTTGAATGACTCTACAAATTCCCAAAAATGACAAAAACAACCATAAACTGTATGTCCTAAGTTTCCCATTTCGAAATCCATCACTGTGGAATTCTTAAAGAAATCAGCGTAGTAGTTTTATTGTAAATTTGGCACCTTTGTTGTTCGTAACAGCGGGATGACATCAACTTTCAATCCTGGCACAAAGCCAACAGTCAAAAGGATGCCACAGTTCACATCCTTTGCTGGTATAGAGCAATCTTCATCACTTCCATCACCACAAACTTCTCCCCACTTAACCTAAACAACCAAATGTTACCCACAATTAGTAAAGAATTAAACTTTCTACATCGTAACGCACAAAAACTCGGCACACCCGAAAAACACAACCACAAACCTCTTTGATTTCATGGGTCAGAGCATCTCTTCCAACAATTCCACTTGAAGTAGAAATGATGAATGGAACACTGGACCCCAATTTTTTCGATATCTGCAATTTCAAACAAATAACAACAGAAAATTCCATAATTTGCTTCTCTTAATTAAAAATTATCTAAATTCGATACTAATTATAATTAAAGGGTATATAAGAGCAAGAACACATACAAGCTTGGAAATGTCATACAATCGAAACCCACTTCCAATATTAGCTACAACGAAATGAGGCCGTATCGGTTCGGCCAGAACCTTCTCGATAACCTCATTCACAGCAACCTGTCAATTCCAACACAAAATTTGAGAAAGTGTGCGTGAAAATTTGAGCTTGTGATATTCTCGGAAACCAAACAAGGGGTCTAGACGCTAAACCAACCTTAGGCGAGGGGTGGAGAGAGAGGGCGGAGGCGAGTTTCGGTCGATTGAGGATGCGACTGCAGATTTGGTTCCAGGATTTGCTAACGCACGCCGCCGATGCGAAGGTTAGGGCGGGTAGGCGCGAAAGGACGTTGTGGAGAAGGTCATCGCTTATCGGCGAAAACAACCCTGTCGCCGTCGTATGGGGCCGTTTTGTGTCGGTTTTTATCGCCGACGACGACGATGCCACGTCCATCGGAGCTCTGGTTGTTTCGTAAAGGTGCTGCCGACTTTGGATTGTAGAAGTTTGACGCTTGGGTGTGGTTGGAAAAGGATCCGGAGCCTCTGGATCCTTTCCCTAATTTTCCTCATCAAATAATCCGGACATTGAAATTTGATCCAACGGCTAAAAACAAAAATTCATTTTAAAAGTTATCATAATTATTGGATCGTATTTTAAGAACCCGGATTATTTAATGAAAAGAATTAGGTGTAAGGAATTCAGAGAGGACCCATTTCCGTTGGAAAAGTGGAATTACATGTACGAATTAGAGAGATCAAAATGGGTCTGGTCTTTACATGATGATGTTGATTCAACCTCTGTCGGTGATTAATCTAACAAAATTTATCGTTAAAAAAAAAAAGGGTATGGCCTAACTCCAATTATTATTTGACACATATTAAATAAATAACAAACAAATTTTAAAAAAAAAAAAGAATTTTTAAATACCTGTCAGTCAATTATTAGAGCCATAGAGAGATTACACCCATTTTAAATGCAAAAGATTTGATCTCATAATCAGACACCATGAGTTTAACATGTATTACACTATTTTCATGATAGTGTGAGTTTGATAATGATGGGTTTTATATATTAAATATGGACCCATCCACCTTTAATTTTTCCTTTATTTAATGATCGGCTACTTATTTTCTTTATCTTTGCTATTTATTGTATATGTATCACACTCATGAGATCATTATACTCAAATTTTCTTATTTACTATAGGAGTTTGATTCATATACTCTTGGTATCACATATAGTTTTCTGGTTTAGCGTGGAAGGCGTTATCTGTTCACATTGACCAGAAAAAGCAAGTGTTATACCAATATATTGAGTTCATACAGGAATCACATTCGAAAAGTTTTCGTGTGACACTAATTTATTAAACTCGTGAGTATGATACTTATAAACTAGAAAGTTCTAAAGTATGACTCTTGCAAATATTGAACTTACACTAGTATAGCAGTAGTATTATAAGTATCAAATTTAAGTTGCTTGATTACTATACATAGGTAGCACACTCACACAAACTAATATGGAAGGCTTGAAGGTTGAAGTGAAGTTTCTTCTCAAAATACTTTTTTGCCTATTCATAGAACTTTATGCTTATAAATAGAGTCGTTCATATTATAAATCACCAAACATTCTTAATTTTAATTGATTTTTTTTAGAGATGGTCTTTACATCATGACTTATAACACAAACGATTCTGATCATAAATACGAAGTTCTATAAATAGGTCACGAGGTATTTGAAGGAGGAGCTCATCCTAGCGGTGGGAAAATGGGTCATGGATCCACTGGTTGGGGCGGGTTCATGCGGTTCGGTGTAGGTCCAAATGTTATATACACAAAATAGGTCAAAGTGCGACGGGGCAGGGTGGAACGGGGCATGGCGGGTCTAAGAATTTTTGGAAACAACTCTCTTGCTCGGACCATTGATTTCCTACCATTTGATTAAATCTTTACCATTTGATAATTTTCTATGAATCTAATGCCTTCTCTGCTCTCAACTTTTGTTTCTTCTTCTAGTTTTCTTCCACAAAAGCCTGTCTGGAATGACCTATTGCCTTCATCAAGTTTGTGTTTCTTTTGTCTCTTTCTTGCATTTAGGTTTCTAGTTTCAGATCCTGATTAGCTGTTGTGGAAGGCGACAAAGCAAATCCTAAAGGCATTTTTGCTGGGGAATGATCCACTGAACGAGGACGCTCATGTTCTTGTTGTAGATAAGGCGAGAGCGGTGAAAGCGGAGTTTGATCAGGTCGATGACGGCGAGGTCAATGAGTAGGCGAAGGATTTGGGTTGGGCTTGGGGCCAAGATTGGGTTTGGGGTCAAGGTTTTGAGGCAAGGAGGAGGGGGAGAGAGAGATGTAAGAAGAAGTGGAAGTCGGCGGAGAATTCGAGGAGGATGAAGGGGGGAGTGGAAAGGATGTGGAGATGTTGTTCGACAATTTTCAATAAAAAAGTTTGGTATTTAGAGTAGACCTAACATTTGTGTCGTGTTTTCCGTGTTCATGTCATTTTCGTGTCATACCCGATATCTTAACGGGTCGTGTCGTGTAACACCCGTTAAAATAAACGGGTACAATGATCAGACCCGATAATATTAACAAGTAATATGACCCAACCCGTTACCCGTTAAGGAAAATATATTTTAAACCAATAAATAATCAAATGAAAAACATAATACTAAATAAGTATATAAATACCATATTATCACATTCAAAACATAAAAACGCATTTGTCTTTCAAGTATTACATATTTACATACCCAAAATAAGAGCATAATAAAAAATAAAAAAAAACATTAGAACATTACAAAATATCAAATGTTCAAAAGATTTGCAAAATTAAGGGAGTTATGTTTCAATGTTTGGAACCTTTGCACATTTTCTTACAATCAAACTCTTCAATTTTCATCAATCACCATAGGAAACGGTATTGGAATTTTGGCTTGATATATTGTCTTCAAGAGTTATGTTGATCATATTTTCAATGAGGCTTTCTACATTAGCACTCTCTTGTCATTTATCTTATGGCTATTGTTTAAGTAAAATCTTTAATAGTTTTTTCATTAATGTA
This sequence comes from Malus sylvestris, assembly GCF_916048215.2. NCBI lineage: Eukaryota > Viridiplantae > Streptophyta > Magnoliopsida > Rosales > Rosaceae > Malus > Malus sylvestris. The sequence goes on along the minus strand of NC_062273.1, from coordinate 22,879,841 downwards.
GAAGTGTGAAAAATATAGAAAAATATATAAACGCTCATAATGACAAGCTTTACAACTTTCGTGAAGGGTTTAACTTTGAAATGTGCCACTAGAATCATATAATTCATAAATCAAAATTTAACCGTCAATTGTTGTTTACATTTATGCTTCATTTTTCTCACCAAATTTTGTATTTTTAGATTTTCTTTTTTGAAAACATGATCTATTAGAGGATACAGGAAGATGAACGGTTAAATATTGCTTGGTGTTTATAAAGTCTCTACAAACTATATAACATCGACTCATATTTCAATTAACCGTAAATATTGGGACGTGATATCAAAGATCCGAACCGTTCTTCCTACATCCCCCAGAAGATCATGTTTTCAAAAAAGAAAATTTTAAAAATAAAATTCAATATAAAGAATAAAGCCTAAACGACAATCAAGGGTTAAATAAAAATTTAAGGTTTATGGATTATAGTGTCGGATTTCGAAGTTGACCTCTTCACGAAAGTTGTAAAGCTTATCACTACGAGTGATTGTATATTTTTTTTAACAGTTTTTACACTTCTACAATAATTATTATTAATTTTATTACTTTTACACTCAAAAACACTATTCATGACAATTTGGAGGGTTTTAAAAATTTAAACGATAATGTAAGTGTAATCATTATCTACTTGTGGAGGAATGATGAATCACGAGTGTTAATATATTATTTCACATTTTTCATACTTGTAGGGATGTCTTATTGCTTATACTAAGACCATACTAGTTGATTTTAATTTTGGACAACAACATGTTAAGTAAAATTTATCCTATTAATGATAATAAAAAACTCTCATAATAAAAATAAATAAATGAATAAAACTTAATTTTTTAAACTTATGTAGAATAATAATACAAAAAAATATATTTAATATAGAATATATCAATATATACAATATGGCTATTGTATTTTATAATAAATTTTTTAGTAATTAAACTTTAAAATTATAATTTATTTTTCTTAACGGGTCGAAATGGGTTACCCACATGTTACCCGCGTGTATACCCGTTATTAACGGGTCACCCAATAATGATCTCATTAGTTATCGTATTGATCCGAAACCCGTTATTTTCGTGTCGTGTAAGAAACTGCCAGGTCTAATTTAAAGGCCAAAATACTGATTAAAAGAATGTTTTTTTTGACATAGTCGTTTGGAGGGGTGGGGATATTCAAGTAAAAGATTAAAGAATTTTCAAAGAGTTTACAAATTCATACGTATTCAGCCAAGATTTTCATTGAATTTATGGAAGTGCATGGGTATTCATCAAGATTTTAAAAGAGTTTATTAAACTTCATATGAATTTGAGTGTGTTAATGCACAAAACTGGAGGTCTTGGAACAACGTAAATCCGACCGTGGATCTGCAAGAAATGTAAATAACACAAGATGTATCGTGATTCACCCCAAGGTTTGGGCTACGTCCACACTGATTATATTTCTGAGGGAGAGAGAGCTCTGAATGAGAGTGAAAGCTTTGAGAGGATGAGGAGGGCTTAAGAAATGACCCTCCCTAATTGTGAGGGTGATGAGTCATTTTATAGAATAATGGCTCCTCACTTATTACATATTTGCCCCATTCCTATATTACATAATTTCATTTGAGTCCCCCGAGTATTTATACGAGATCTAAATACAGAGGCCCTAAGTATGGTATAAACAATAGTCCCCCAAGTCTTCAGTAAAGAGAGTCTTTTTGCTGGAGACTTGAAATTCAGTCCATGTGTGCGCCGAAGTAACTAGATGTTGTTTTAAACTGATGCTCGATATGAGGCGGTGCTCAATCTGAAATGAGGCTCAACTAGATGTAGCACATGTTGCAAGGCTGCTCGGCTTGTGGCTTATTTTGCCTTGGTTGGCTCGGCTTGTGGCGTTGAAGGTGAGGGAGTCCCTTTTATAGAATAAGGGCTCGCTCCTCAATACATGAATGATGGGCTAGAGTTGATGCTTTCTAATGATGGTGAGGGAGTCCCTTTTATAGAATAAGAACTCATCCTCAATACATAAATGATGGGTTATGAGTGAAGCTCGCGGCGAGGCGATTGCTCAGCTAGCGGCGATGCTTTCTAATGAAGGTGAGGGAGTCTGTTTTATAAAATAAGGGCTTGCTCCTCAATACATAAGTGATGGGTGCTCTCTAATGAAAGTGAGGGAGTTCCTTTTATAGAATAAGGGTTCGCTCCTCAATACAAAAGTGATGGGTTCCCTCTAATGAAAGTGAGGGAGTCCCTTTTATAAAATAAGGGCTCGCTCCTCAATACATGAATAATGGGTTAAGTCCCCCGAGTATTTTTCATGAGGCCCAATATATGGTACATAATGTGGTCCCCTAAATCTTCGGTCAATATAGTCTGTTGACTGGAGACTTCAAATTGAATCCATGTATGTGCCGAAATGGCGGTTGTTCCGAGGTGGTCTTTGTAGACCATGCACTGAAGCTTTGTAGGTGAAGCTTTGCAAGTTGAAGCTTTGAAGCTAGAGTTCTGTAAATGAAGCTTTTGAAGCTGGAGCTCTGTAAATGAAGCTTTTGAAGCTAGAGCTCTGTAAATGAAGCTTTTGAAGTTGGAGCTCTGTAAATGAAGCTTTTGAAGCTAGAGCTTTTGTAAATGAAGCTTTTAAAGCTGATTGACATGAGTGATGCTCATGAATGTTTATGTTGATTGACATGAGTGATGCTCATAGATGTTGTCATGAGTGATACTCATGAATGTTGATATGAGTGATGCTCATGAATGTTTATGTATGATTGATATGAGTGATGCTCATGAATGTTTTATGTATGATTGACATGAGTAGTGCTCATGTATAATTTTGAAGTACTGGGTGTACTTTTAATCACCTGGTTGGTGGTAATAGCAGCAGGTTGCTAAATAAGTTTGGAGTATTTGGCGTACTTTTGATCACCTGGTTGGTGGTAAGAGCGGCAGGTTGCCGAATAATTTTTGAAGTACTGGGCGTACTTTTGGTTACTTGGTTGGTGATAGTAGAGGGTCTAGCTCTTTTGGGCATATGAGCATTCGCTCAGAATTTGAAAAATGAAAGAGGCGTTTGATGAACTGATTGTGATCTGACTCAAACATGTGATGATAATGATGCATCACATCCTTGATTGTTGATAAGATCCAAATCTGTAAGCCCTTAATCAACATCCAAATGGGGGTGGTTTTCTTGTTGTTTTAGCTGCAGAGAGATCTAGAAATTGTAGTCGACGCACTTGCGCTCGTCGATGAGGATCTGGTAGGCCTCGGAGACCTGCTTGAATCTGACAGTGGCTCTGTCTCTCTCTGTCTTAGGGGAGGCAGAGTGATTGTCTGGGTGCAACTTCACCGCCAGCTTCCTGAAACCCGGCCTGGAACCCGGCTTGTCTCGAGTTAACTTTGTCTTCTGCCACTTGGAACCCGGCCTTGATCAGGTTCTTGGCATCGGTGCTGTCACCCGCCACCTTCTCGAGGCTGCTCTGGCAGGTTTCTTTGTAGGTTGTGGGTTGGCATATGGTCTCGATGGTTTCTTTGTATCGCACTTGGCATAGGGTTCATTACTGTTGCCAATCTTTGAAGAATCGTTGACCGTCCGATCCGACAAGAAACACATCAATTCGGATTTCCAATCATACAAAAATCGAATGGATTGCGATACATGCAGAGAATCTGAAAGCTTTTGTTTTGGGGCGAAAGGGATCAGAGATTTTCAGGAGATTGAATTAGGGTCGTGGACGGTGGATCTGATGATTGATTCTTTTTTTTTTGGAGCTTTTAGTTTTGTGTTTTTGCAGATTTTGCAGATCTTGCGGTGGAGGTGAAAAAAATGAAAAAGAACTGACACAGCTTTTCATATCGATTCCCACAGACGCGCCAAATGTTGATGCAAAAAAACTGGAGGTCTTGAAACAACGTAAATCCGACCGTGAATCTGCAAGAAATGTAAATAACATAAGATGTATCGTGGTTCATCCTAAGGTTTGGGTTACTCCCACACTGATTATATTTCTGAGGGAGAGAGAGCTCTGAATGAGAGTGAGAGCTTTGAGAGGATGATGAGGGCTTAAGAAATGGCCCTCCCTAATTGTGAGGGTGAGGAGTCATTTTATAGAATAAGGGTTCCTCACTTATTACATATTTGTCCCCTTCCTTTATTACATAATTACATTTAAGTCCCCCAAGTATTTATACGAGATCTAAATACAGAGGCCCTAAGTATGGTATAAACAGAGTGTATTCATTCCGGATTTTAAAGTACTTCATAAAACTCAATGTGTATTCAAATAAGATTTGGTTTTAAACTACTTTAAAAGATGATGAATTTTAACGGATTTGGAGTGACTTTATAATGTTTTTTAGATTTTTGGAAATGAGGTCTCTCTCCCTACGGTTTTTTGTGAATTCATCTAAAATTAACATGGTGTCTATGAACCTCCATTAAACATCATGAGTTTATAAGTCTTTTGAAAATATTTCAAAAATAATATTTCAAAATCTCAATTAAATACACCCTCTAAAATTGTGTTTGACACAATTTTTTGTGAAAATCAAACCTAAAACCTTACGGATCGTATAATATTACGTTCTTCTTTTTATATTATAATAGCAAATTAACTAGGGGTGGTTCGGTATGGGATACCGAACCGAAAAGCACAAACCGATTCCCAAACCGAACTCTTTCAGGACAAGATTATGAATACTGAAACCGAAACCAAAATTTCAGTTTCCCAATTTTCGGAATTCTCAAAAAAAAATTCAGTATTTTGGGATCCCAAATCAAACCAAAACAAAGGCAAATCCCCAAATCCCCAATTTGTAAATCCTTAATTCGAGCCCTAATTCAAAAACAAGATACCCAAGCTTCCTCCAAATCCCCAGTTTGTAGCAGTTGCACCATAAATTCCAACTCTTTAAGGGAATAGAATATGACTTACTTTTAAATTGGTAGAACAATTTGGAAGGCATGATAGAATCTGCAAAAAGTAATACCATATGGCTGAAAGGAGAGTTGAGAGAGAGAGAGAAGCGAGTGAAAGGAGAGGAGATAAAGCTGGTGAGTCAAGTGTTGGTGGCAAAACCACCTAGAGAAAGAGAGAGTTTAAGAGAGAAGATGCAGCTCTGAAAATTGAAATCGAGAGGAGAGAGATGAAATTGCATAAATGGAAAAATGGAAGGCGGCAAGGGTTAATGAAAATGTTAAAGTATGAGTAACTAATAGTTATTAAGCATATAAATATATTTTTTGTATTATAATTTGACAAATTGAGAGTTGGCTCAGTGGTGAAGTTCCATGATTCTCCAAGGGGAGATTAGGGGCTCGAATCCTTGGGGCCTCATTTTTGAGGTAATTATCTAAAGTCGGTTCGGTTTGGGAAAACCGAAATCCACAAATGTTAAACCAAATACCAAACCGAATTGGGCGGTTCGGGATAATAACCAAACCGAAAATTTCGGGATAATTTCAGTTCAAATTCGGTATGGATCGGGAATTTCGAGAATTTTTTCCAGCCCTAAAATTAGCAATAACCCTTCTTCGGGTCATATAATCGATGTAACAAGTTACGTGAGATGATTTAAATTTATGACCTCTTTTTGTCAAATATTGACAACCAATAAACCAAGTTTTGATTGTTAATTAGTGTAAACTTATGATTTATCATCAACGCGATGCCAGTTGAGTTCAAGATCTGTTGGACTTTAAATGTAACACAAAACCAACAAATTAATTAGGGTAAACCCAGTTCATATGTACAAAAGGGAAATACTTCTCCCACTTTAAAGACTTGCAAACAAAGATACATAGGATAACACTACTAAAACTTAAATTACCAACAACAAAAGCACTACAAGCACTTATTTATATATATAGAAGCCATGATGAAGTGCTTGCCTTAGACCTAGGACATAATCCAAACGCTTACAACAACATATGACAGGACAGAACACCAACTTCTGCCAACACCTTAACTAAAACAACACAAGAACCCTAATCTCTCCCAACTTTATTTATTCCAATGGGAGAAAAACGACCAAACATCTACTCCAAGTAATATGGAGCTTGCGGAGGAACATAAGTCATGGCCAAGTACACAGAACTACAAGCATGGACGCAGCAACGAGGATGACCGAGTTCTTGGTTTTCTTCTTCACCAAGCAAAGCACCACACGCGATCTCCCCATTTCCAAACATTCCAGCTACCGGAACTCCTGGGAAGTTGTCAGCAAATGGCTTACAGTCAACATTACGTCTATTGAACAACGATATGCCGCGTTTGTTGCTGGAGAAGATAAACCCTCCGAACACCTTTCGCTGGATATCGGAATCATTGTGAACCAAAGTTTGAAGGTTATCAGATGCATAATCAACGGTGTTCATTGTAGTTGCAGCATCTGAATGGTAGAAGAAGAAGACGTCATCGGGTTGGATTCCCACACCATCAACAAGAATGTAGTCCCCATATCCCCTGTTACAAATTTCAAACATAAACATAGATATAAATACATATATACCTCTACAAAATTCAAGGGCAAAAACATAAGTTCGTATGACTTACCCTCTAACTTCATGAAAATTCAAGGTTGTCATGGAGACTGGTGGTCCTGCTCCGTTGTGGTATTGTCTTCTTTTGGTGACCCCAGCGTAAATGTCCGACATGCCCAACTGCATCAACACGGATTTTTGTCAGAACGAAATTAATCTGTTTTGAGTTTAACAGTCTAGCATGTTACGTTGACAGTTGTGAATTGAGAGTACAAACCCTGTGGATGTCTAGTCTTATTTTTATTTTTTTTTTGTGGTAGATTTACAGTTTGACAATATAACGGTCTAGATATTCATGTCGACGCACCTGGCTTCGAAGCTCCCTTAGAATGGTGTGGGAATCAATGAAGACACCTTCGAACTCTGACATTACAGCGGAAATCCATGAACTATGAGTAGGCGTCTCATAAGATGATATTGTCTTGATTTGAGGACCGAATGGCATCAAACCCGGCGACAATGTGACATGGAACTCAATTTCCCCCATGTCTACTCATAAAATTGACGATTTGTTAAAACCAGAACTTTGAATTAAGAAAATATAGGACAATATGTGTGTGAGTCTGAGTGTCTATGTGTGTTGATTGGGACATAAGGGACATACAATCAGGTTTGTGTTGATCCTTTACAAAAACGAGTGCTGCACCGGCAATGTAGAACAAATCGCTACTGTAATTTCCGGTTTCATTTCTTCGAGTGTACATAAAAGAGGCACTTGCATCACCGACGATGGCAGTCTTGTCAGGCATAATAGCATCTGCAAGATAACGGAAGATATCCGCCATAAGATCCATGTACAAGTTTTTTACACATAAAAATACATGATCTACAACACAATATTCTACGATTTTGCAGGAAAAAGAAATTGAGCTCTCACAGCTGCAACTCCGTTTTTCTTTTCGAAACTTATTATTCGAGGTTCTTTATTTTCACATCCAATAGCGGAATCAGAGAAGAAAACAGTACTCACCGAGTGCTGCGACAACCAGGTTCATGTCAAAATGTTTATCCTAGATCAACCATGTCAAAAATTAGCAATGGAAAGGAAGAAACCGAGTTCGAAGAAATAAAAGGAAACCAAGCTGTCAATTTTTAGCCTGTAAAACTCAGAAGACGGAATACCAACTTACCCCGAACATCATCATGCATGAAGGCGGAAGAGGACCCGAATAGCTCAGAATGTCCCCCACAAAATGCTCCATCATAAGCAAGTGCGGTGCCTGAGTATCGAACACTTCCATGTCATGTAATTGCTCTTCACAAAACAAATTGAAAAAACAACAAAGCTCACATGTCTTGGACTCGGTAGGGGGAATATTTCAACTTTCAAGCCAGGCACAAATCCAACGGAAACGACGAGGCCTCCATTGATTTCTGGGTTCCGTGCAGAGTTACCATGAGCGCAGTTCACCTGCACAAACATATAGTGCAATATTCAACATGGTCTTAATTGGTGTCGAATGTTCTTAACTGAACTTTTAAAGTTTCATAAAATTAAGAACATGCCTCGCGGAGATTACGAGTTTCGACATCTGTGCTGATTAGTCCCATGGCTCTGTTTGTAATGATCGGAATTCTAGAGCCTATCTTCTCAGTAATCTGCATCACAACCATTAATTAAAAACCGAAAACTAAATAACTTAATAACTATGAAGAAAAATTAATAACAAAAAGACTAAAAGTTTACAAGTTGGTGAGTTTCTTCCAAGCTGAAATTTGTTCCAATATATGCGACAACAAAGTCCGGTCGAATCGGCTTAGAGAAAATCTCGGCAAGAACTTCATCAATCGCATTCTTCAAAAACAAACAATCACCAGAGTCAAAAATAAAAACAGAGCATTTCAGGAGACATAGAATTTTAAGAAAATAGAGTATTTAAGGAAAACAGAGCATTTAGGAAAACAGAGTATTTAAAGACATACGTGCAGGTCGGAGTTAAGAGAAAGGGCAGAAGCAAATTTGGGACGAGAGAGCATGTGGCTGCAGTTCTTGTTCCAAGTTGTGTTGACGCAGGCGGCTGACGCGAAAGCAACCCCCGGTAGTCTCCCCAGAATGTTCTGCAAAATGTCGTCGTCTACTTGAGAAAACACTCCTTGTTCACGATCAGTTTTCAGCTGTGCAGCCGCCATTGATCTACCCTCACCACCTCGGCTTCGTTTATGTGAACAGAACATGAGTCTTACTGAGTAGCTCTGTTCTGTGGTGATAGTGGTAGAGGGAGGTCCTCTTATATAGGCGTTTCATTTTCATCTCTTTAAGAGTTAAGCATCAAAAGACTATGTCTTTTTTGCATGAAAACCATAGACTTTTTATCTACCCTGCAAAGAAACCAATCCAATTAAACAGTCCATTACATGTGAAGCTAAAAAGGAAAAGCAAAAAATTTAATAGGGTTTGTGATTCTCTAAATTTACTACTACGGTGTGAGCAGTATATTACGAACGAGCGCCGCCCACGTGTTATTAGGTTATTCTTAGTCGTACGTTCAAGCGGAGCCTACATCAATGAACGGTTCAAATTGCTTGTGCTCGTGTAGTGATTGTTGGTGATTGTACTGTAACCATATCTATATTGAATTGCCTCAGATTTTTTCTTAAAGTTGTTTGTCGGTTTTTACCTGAATGTCAGAAACGCAGTTAATGCGTACCCGGTCGTATTAAATTCAAATAAAAGTCGTTTGTTTTTTTTGTCACGGACGTCAAAGAACTTAATAATTGAATCTAAACTCACTGAGTTGGTTTTAACTCGTTTGTCGATTTCGATTGAAAGTTAGAAAACCTAAATCAATAGTAATTGTGCTTATAGAGTTGTGTCTAAATCCTCTACACAAATAATTTGATTTTAGGCTCATATTGTGCATAAATTTTGAGTATAAGTGTAACTTCATGATACTTAAGTGCTAATAGCTCAATCTCACTATGATTTACAAAAACATAACTCTAAGAACATGTGATTGGAGCTTACTTAGGTGTATTATGAATGATTTATGTATTTAGATGCGTGTTACGGATTAATTATGTGCTTTAGGGGTTTAAGATTTGGAATTGCATGTTTCTATCCAACATTTACAAGTGTAACTACAAATCAAGGTAGTAACACTTGAGTGTTATTAGCTCAATATCACTAAAGTTTCAAAAACTAAAGCCAGAAATATTAACTACCAAGTTTAAATATATAGAAGGCTTATAATTTACAAACTAAGTGATCGTAACAACAATTAATGGTCTGCGGTGATAACTAATAGTCTATGGCTATTGAATACATTATTATTTTTTCTTTCTAAAAAAAGACACAATTGTTGGTAAACCATAGTTATCTATCATTTTCAGGGCCGGAAAGTCTCATAAGCATTTTAGCATCCCATTTTTTAACACTTTTTTTAACCTTTTGCACATCCTTCTTTATTTCTGGTCATTAGATTAAATAAATCAAATGAAAATTAATGGATATAATTAGTGTAGAAGAAGAAAAAATGTGTGCGCTTATCATTTCTCTATAAATTAAGAGAAATAATACACTTGAGTGGAGTGCATAATTTTTTTTTTTGAAGTACCAAAAATGCTCCCTTAAAAACAACACAATTTCATAATGCAAACTTGGCAAAGTGATTGGAAGGTTAAGAAATTGTGAATGCAAAAGCATTTTTATCCATCATGGTTCATGTTTGTTTGAAAGTGCTTTTAAAATGACTGAAAATACTTTTGGTGAATTGATTTAAGTGCTTTTCCAAGATCTCCTTGAATTTTTACTAAGGATTGGTTTAAAAAACATTTGCTACAAAAGTACTTTCAGTCACTTTAAAAATATTTTCAAATGAGTCTATAATTAATTATAGTTGGAGAGTGTATATGTCACATCCTGGCCCGGGTCCCCACCATATCCTGAGCTTAACTCCACCATAGCACGATATTATCCGCTTTGAGCTCCGACCACGCCCTCACGGCTTTATTTATGGGAACTCACACGAGAACTTCTCAGTGGGTTACCCATCCTAGGAATGCTCTCGCCCGAACTTGCTTAACTTCGGAGTTCCGATGGAACTCAAAACCAGTGAATTCCCAAAAGGCAATGTGCTAGGTAGAGATGAGAATATACATATAAGGTTTGCAGGATCCTCACCCTTGGGCGATGTGAGATCTTACAATATAAGTAAATAATATATGTAGGAAAAATTAGTATCCGGTCCCTAGTTATTGATGTTCATTGACTGAAACCTTATTGGTTTTTAGATTTTTGATCCAAGTCCCTAGCATTTATATAATAATGAATTTACATTTCAGTTACATAATTTTTTTAAATAAAAATTAACAATTGATATAGGATTTTAATACTCACACATTTATCAAACTCCTAACTAATTTTTAATCCAAAACATTTCCAAAATAAATAAAAAGTTAGAATAAGTTTGTACCCATTAGTCTTTTTTTTTTTTAAATTCAATTTTTTAATCTTATATGTACCCATTCATGTAATTTTTTCAAATTTTTAATCTTAAAATGTACCAATTCTTAAATATACTAATTTGTTATATGTAAAATGTATCAATTTTTTTTATATAAAATCTATTCAATTTTTTTCTAATCAATTTTTAAAACTATATGGATACATTTTTTTTCTTTGATTTTGAAAATGTATCCATGTCAAGTTTTATCGAATAAATTTACTAATGTTATTAAGCCTAATATCTTTTTCTTTTTTTTTGTGTGTGGTTTTGAAGAATGTACCCATGTTTTGATACAATAAATTTTTTGTTAATTTTGATGAATGTACCCATGTTTATATATACACAATAATATAATTTATATTTTAATATTTTTAATCCCACAAATTATGGGTTTTTATTTAAAATCTCATTAACATGATATCAAAAAAATCTCATTAACATAAACAACTATAAATTTCAATTTTTAATTTAAAAAATATAGTAACATAAATAAAAATAAATCATCACATCAATTTCAAGAACTCAGATCAAAAATTGAAAACCAACAAAGTTTAGTCAAAGAATATTGATAGATAGATACCGCATCCAGAGTCTCCCATATATTTATGTTTGCATGAACAAAATAAAGCCCTCCAAAATCATACAATGAGGTTCTAAATTCCATTCCGAAACAACTGATCTAGAAATCCTACAAATAATTTTTGCTACTGCCAATGAAATGGAGGTGTTTGAGGGGATTGATGGTGTTGATTCCCACTGCTCTGAGAGCCGATGTGAAACATTCCGGGACAATGAACGTTTGCATCACCACTTCCATTGGGGACCAGAACTGAATCCATGGGCTCAATGGAACTGCTGTTTCCGTGTAGACCCGCGGGGCCAAATCGTTGTTGCATCAGAGAGACTGAATTAGGCTGCTGCACAATGTGTCTCAAACCTATTTCAGATCTCTGCTGCGTCTGCGGTGATGACAGAAGAGAGAGAGCACAGTCCGAATCGTGGGTTTGAGTTGTTAACCTGTCACAAAACGTCTTGCTCTTTGTTGTCCCACCGCCACCGCCACCACCAGTTTCGGAGAATGAAATGGTGTTGAGAAGGGGCTGGCAGACAGAAGCACTGTGATGATGAGATGTTTGGTGGTTGTGGTGGACTGGGGAGCTGTTGCTGCTTTGGAAGAGTGAGAATTGCTTTCCTCCCTTGTAACCGCTGCTGCTGGTGCTGCCTGAGGACCCAAGGAACATGTTTTGCTTATCGATCAATGGCAGTTGGCTGTTATGAGTCCCGGAATCTGGCTCAGTTTTGACAATGCCGGCCCAGGTCGGGTTTATGATATTTGTGGAGGGGTATACAAGTGTACTAGAGAGTGGCAACAATCGGGGGGTACCTGCAACAAGTGGAAAAACAAATTTTAGTGCAAGAAATCCGCATGGATTTTTTCTCAACTTACAGTCTCAGCATCCGTTCACTTGAGCCCGCACATTCATGCGAAAGTTTAATTAAAAACACTCAAACAAGGTTGTAATTTATGATCAGTTGAGTGACGGCAGAGAAATTAAGCAGCACTTGACAGTAAGATTAATAGTTTGGAAGAATCTTAAAAATAAAAAATAAAAAGATTTGAAGAGATGGATCTGCTAGTGGCCCCTAGATCATCAACTGTGGCATGACCACCAGACATAGTTGATGAAGCACTCAACCAAGTGGATGTTTGTATAAAATGTCTGCTTTCACAGCCTTAATTTCGACAAAGTGCTCTCCACAAAGAAAGGTTGCAGCTCACCTTGGTAACTGGACATAAAACTCCCCGGATGCGACAAGGGTTCTGGCTGAGGCTTCCTTCGCCGCCGGTTGTGTCCATCAAGACGTTTCCTACAGCTTCTCTTTCCCTGATCAAATTCCTCCAGAGCATGGAACCTGCAACAAAAGAGCGCACGAAGCGTGAGGAACTTGACCTTGCCAGATTGCGGCTTTGAACAGAGGGTACTCATCCGAACGGAGCTACAAATACATAGATATGAGTTGAACATTTGTTAGTTTACCTCTGAATTTATTCTAGGCTAGAATTAGGAGCTACCAAAAAAACGGATCTGCAGTTTGTTCTATAACCAAACAAGTTAGCAGCTAGAACAAAAAAAATTCAGCTCGGTCTAGCCGCCATCCTATCTAACGATTTTCAAAACAACATTCGATATCTGATATAATCAACATTCGAGATCTGCAGTTTGTGTAAATAAAATCGAAGTGCAAATCAACATATGCAAATACTTAATCAAATGCAAATCAACATTACAAGACTAATGAAAATTGTTGTAAAATCTTATACCTGCTACACTGCTGGCAAAATCGCTGCTTGTTTCCGTTAATCGTGACCTGAGGAGTCTTAGAATGTAACTCACAGACCTTATGCCGCCGATGGTAATCCCTACAAGTACTAAGGTCACAGTTGCATCCATCAACGAGGCAGGAAACCATCTGAGATCCGCTGTAAGCCGCTCTAGACCTCTTTGATGGTACAGACGAAGATGATGAGGTAGTTCTCGGAACGGGCTCCTTCAGCATATCCACCACCTCATTATTCCCATAGCCACCCAACTGACCAAGCTTCAAATCAACAGAAAAGTTGCTTCCTTTCAAGGCCCTATGATCTCCAAGGCTGCTAGACCCATCTACTGTAGTGTCCATGTTGGAAAAGGTTTCTTGTTCTAGTTCAGACAAATCCCAAGAAGCTGCTTTCAAGTTCCAGTCCATAAAAGCACTTATTTCAAAAGCTGCTGCTTCTACTACTACTTTACCTCCTTTTTGCTTTCCCCACCTCCTTCCCTCAATTAAGCTTCTCTCTTGCTATTTGTAATTGTATCACCTTCAATAAGAATATAATTTCAAAAATTCACAGTACAAACAGCATCAGCAGAGTAAAATTACCAAATTAACCACATCAGAAGTCCAATTAGGCAAAGATCTAATCACGGAATAGCTTATGAACTTTCAAATTCAAAAGGGTATTAATATATTATATCATACAAAACAGCAATACGCAGAATTAACAAGAATTGACTCCATAACAAAGAAAACACAAAGTAGGAAAGCAAGAAATGCAGCTCTGGACATTGCAATTTTTTAGAACCCCAAACTAGAAAGTCAAGAGACTTTTTTTTCTTTCCAATAAATTAATGATATGCAAGCAGTGTTGTTCCAAGAAATTGGGAATCTAAGATGGAAAACATTACTATTTCAGACCATATTAAACAAATAAATAGAACAAAAACAAACGAGAGGAGAGAGAGAGAGAGAGAGAGAGAGAGAGAGAGTAAACTTACAGATAAGTGGTGCAGATGAAGACTGGTTTTCCAGCCATTTATTCACTGACATAGATTCCATTAATAGTAAAGTTGGTAGCCAAGGAAATAAAATATAAAGCTAAAGCTATGATTAGTTGGGTGTGTAGGTTAATAAATGAAGAATCACTTATTGTACCTGTCAGCAAAATGCCATTGAAGGTGTCTGCTGCACAACACACAGAAGAGAAAGTAGAGAGAGAGAGAGAGAGAGAGAGTGAGTGAGTGGATAATGTAATGTGAGTGTAGAGAGAGGATTCTGTTAGTGAAGTTTTAGAGAGAGAGAGAGAGAGAGGGGGCGGAGGGGCTTAAAGCAGCACTAGAAAGAAGGGGCCAAGCTCCTTGAGTTTTTATTTAAAAATATTTATTCTTGTACATTTTAGGGTTTGTATGAAATTGGTGAGGGAGGAGAGAAAGGGAGAATAGGGACAGCTAGTTTGTGGCTTTCAGACTTTTACAAACCAAAGAAAAAGAAGTACAAAGAATGGATGCTCAGAACAAACCATGTGGCTTTGTGTTTCACATTTCATGGCATGTCCTTCCATTTGGGATCCTTTTACTTCAAACCCCTCTCGTGCACCCCACGCTCCTCTCCTGGCGAGTGGGAAACTCGCAGCCCATCTTTGACTCTTCCTTCTAAGAGCAAGTCCACCTCTTTGTGGAAGGCAAGGATAGGGGCCATAAAGTTATAGTACAAATCCAAAGAAATACTCCAACGAGCCTAGATGAAGAGGGAAAGTGATGGCCCATGTGAAGCCCGCTCGACGCCTAAGCAACTTATGATCGGTCATGCGTTAGGGCGTAAGGTTGATGTCAGCCACGTTGTTTAATCTTTTTTTTTTTATTTGTCTGGCAATACACTCGTGAACTTGGCGAGTGGGCCGGCAACTTCTGTTGTCGTGGTACTCTCTACAACAGTCCATCAATCACCATCTACGGCTTTATGGCATGGCAATTCGTGAACTATTGGATTTCCAACAATAAATTTATTTTATGAAGTTATCGTTGTGCCACGTGGCACATCTTGGTGATCCAAATTTCATGGTAGAAAAACTAAAAATAGGAAAATTAGGATTTTTTTATTATATAAAAATCCAATCATGTTCTTCATTCCCCACATCACAACTCAATCGATTCTTACTACAATCTTTTATATTTGTTTTCCACTTTCCAAATCATTTTTTTATCAAAAAAATGAGTGAGAACTAAGAAGGCAATTTGGTCGATTGGGAAAGATGTTGCTTTGCTCGAGGGTTTGGTGCATGGCACTATATAAGGAAACCAAAAGATTGCATAAGGACAAGTTGCACTATATGAATAATCGAGAATCTTATAAAAAAAATCAGAGCAAACATTATTAATGTATAATGACATGTGGCATGACGAGAGTGTTTGAAAATTTGATCGAAAATATAAGGCATTCATGACACGTGGAGGATAAGGCCTGCAAAGCAACTTAAAAAATAAAATAAAAAATATTTGTGATGGTAATCTGCCTTGCTCTTGCTCTTGCTCTTGCCCAACGGATAAAAGTATACAAAGGCAAGTGCTATTCCGAGTTTATAGTAAGAGCAAGTTAAATGCCTTGCCCTTACCCTCCCTACATGGGTGGAACTGCTCTAAGTATTTACCTACACTGAATACGTCAGTGTCTTAATATTCCAAATCAATAACATAATGTCGTATGTTTTTACTTTCTCACACAACAGTATGGTATTATCTTGAGATGAGCCTAAGGCCCTAAAAGCTTTGCTTTCATTTGAATTGCAACTTTAGAATTATTAGTGCCAGACTTATGCTGGGCTGTCTGTCTCCAGGGTAGTACTGAATGGGGTCCTTAATAGCTTGGATTAATAATTGCATACCTTAATTGCCAAAACATAAATAAAATAATGGTACATTTGTCAACTAGATATGTACTGATCTGTCTTGGGACATTATAAGAAGGATCTTTCCATGTTATGTTAGGTGGCGAACAACAAGAAGAAGAAGAAGAAGAAGAAGAAGAAGAAGAGGAAGATTTGGAAGCAAAGACTTCGAGAGCAAAACATGCAAAATGTGGGACTAGTTTTGAGTATGAATCACATTTCCAATGGAATTTGATTAACTACATTACTACTTTACATCAATTTTAGGTCAAGGAGTCAATTAGCCAAAGGTCTATTATTCAAATTCTCTTTGTCTATTTGAATGTGCCATGTCAATGATATCATTTCACTACAAATAATTGGTCTTGTTGCATTCAAATTGACAATTTTGACAAGGTGGTGATATTGACGCACCCATTTTTACTTTTCATATACTTCTTGTTAATTTATGTTTTTGGATTTTTTTAATTCATTCAATTTAACAGCCAAAACTCAAAAGAATATGTGGGAGGTAAAGCGGAGTGTGTGGATAGCACCAACCTTTTGACAATGAAGAATTTCACCAATTTAATGAATTTCAAACTATATTTCGTTGATAGAGAAATAGACTCTAGATGAAAAATCAAAATCAGCTAATTTTAGCACAATCATAAATGTATTTTCTCACTCATTATGGTCACTTAGGCTAATCTATATTACTGTTAGTAACTAAGAGATCACATTTTTGTACCATATTGCATATCACTCTTTAATAGATGCATTGTCATATGATATTAATATCAGTTGAATAGTTAACGCTCTTCAGAGAAACATGTCTCAATGTATTTGAGTATTATCCGGCCTCGTTGCCATGCCCAAAACTCTTCTCTATGAAAGAGACGGTACAATGTAATACAAAAATAACAGGTTTTTGTTGGTACGTTCCAATTACTAGTTATTTGCCCTTGAAATTTCAAACATAGCGATAGTTGTGGTCGCGGTAAATGTGACAACCAAGAAGCTAGAATTTTTGGTGTTTGGACTTTGGAGGGGTTGCTAGCCGAGCGCGTAACTCTTCTCTATGAAAGAGACGTTTCAATGTAATACAAAAATAACATGTTTTTGTTGGTACGTTCCAATTACTAGTTATTTACCTTTGAAATTTCAAACATAGCGATAGTTGTGGTCGCGGTAAATGTGACAACCAAGAAGCTAGAATTTTTGGTGTTTGGACTTTAGAGGGGTTGCTAGCCGAGCGCGTGAGACTTGCATGTAATCAAGTGTGCATCTTTGAAGGCCCATTGAATGGGAGGTAGGCGCTGTCAGACTCCATAAACTTCACTTCTAACTTTAATTTTCATGACCCAAAATATTTTCTTTATTATGAATGATATTTTGCACTGTAAATTTAAATGAAAGATTTTATTTGTGAATTTGAACCATATATTACTAGTTCATCATGAGGTTAAATTCACGCACTCCCTTTTAGTATAAATATAGTTTGTTAAAAAAAAAAAAACCACTTAGTACTAACGTCTAGTGATATTCCTCTTAATTTGTAAGTGAGATGTTTTAGGTTCATTGTGAGGTTAAGCACATCCCCCTCCTCTTTATTGTAGATAATATCATTTGTTAAAAAAAAATTATAAAATTAAAAACTATTCATCATAAACTACCACAATTTACCGTTTCACCAATATCGTTTACTAGCCCTTTATTAATCAATTACATTATTATGTTTTAGGGTAATCACATTTTACTTTAACCTCATACAATATCTTTTAAACAATTCAATCACATACTAATGTTTATTTTCATTTTAATGTCATACATCTGTCACATTTTTCGTAAGTTGTTATATGCCTATGTGACCGCGTGAAGTTTAGTGCAACGTGCCACTTTTTTGTTGTGGGAAAGCCTACCCTAGCAGTTCATCGGGTAGGTGCAATTGGGGCCTGAAGTGGGGTCTGAAGACATATAACGGAGGAGCTGACGGAAAAGGAGACAGATATATGACATTGAAATAAAATAATAAGTAAATATATGAGATAGAAATGTTTTAAATATGTTGTATGAAATTACAATTGAATACAAACCTAAAGAGAAAAAAATATAATTTACCGTATATCCTAAGCTACTCAAGATGATTAACAAAAAATCATATTTACTATCCAAATAAATTGAGAGCTTGAAAATCATAGCTAATTTGAACTTAAGGACAAACTTCATATTTGTTTTTGTGAGGAACTTTAATTGTAAACAATATAAACAGATAAAAATAGAATGTTTATTTTTATTTTTGTATATAACGATATATCTACTTTAAAGATTGGAGAAATAAATTAGTTTCAAAATCGTCATTTATTACATTAAAATATAAAAAGTTTATTTACAAATAAAAAAGAATATTATTAAACTATTACATACTAAATAACTTTTTATTTTAATTTATTAATTTAGAGAAAGACTAATTAGGAGTTGATAATTTAGTAATTAATCCAAACGAGTTGATAAGTGTAGATTATTGAAGGGGTAAAAACGTCATGCTACAGATTACCAAAACGTCATGCTACAGATTTACCCTAACGTCATATGCCACAGATTTACCCAAACGTCATGCTACAGAGGCGGGACAGGGGTCCTTTAAATCTGCAACAACCAACTTGTCAGTGTGGGCAGCTGTATTGCGACTGTCCATGGGACCAAACTCTAATTATTTGCCAAGTGTCGCCTCACCGAATGAGAAAAACTAACTTGTATAAAACGCGCTATTGTACTGTTTGGATTCAATAATATATTAACATACGTAACATAATATTGTGTTATTAGATGAGAATATCACATAACAATGAACCGTTTCATATAAGTCATCACATGAGAGAGATTTCTTTAATATGCAATCGTAACATCTCATACCAATAAAAAGTCAAATCACATTGATTATGTTAATTTAGAGTGTCACGATGACGTATTGAGAAATGTAAGTAAATCATTTTGAATAATGATAGATGCATTAAAGTCGTGCACCAAATAATACGTTACCAAAAATAATATGAATTTCAGGTCATACTCCACATGACACGTCCTGTGTTCGATTATTAACGCTGGTAAATCGAATGATAATGGTCAAGGAATGTTGAAATGTTTCTGTGAATCTTCTCGACCCCCTGAAGGGTAGCCTGCTATGACGAAGCCACTAGTTGGTCTCTTTTTTTTTTACAAAAAAAAAAAAAACTCAAGTTGGAATTTAATTAACAATTGTAAGTTTGTAATTGAAAATATAACTTTAGCCCCTAAAACTTAATATTCTCCACATAAAACCCGACATACAAAATAATTTACCTACATAATAAAGCAAACCCAATATATGCAAAATAATTTACCTACATAATAGAGCAAACATAATATATATAAAATAATTTACCTGCATAAAAAATATATTATTTTATTCAACACTAGTTTACCTATTAATTATTTGTACATATAATAACAAAATGTGGCCAATATATATGATGATACATACAAAATAAAATACCTACACAATGAAGGTTATTTGCTCATCATAAATACATATAGGTGGATTAATTAGTATTATATGTAGTACTGTATATATATATATATATATATATAAGACTTTGGATATGATCCCTAGCTATTAATATTTTTTTACTGAAGCCTTATTGGTTTTCAATTTTTTATTGAAATCCCTGAAATTAATGTGATAATTTATTTTTATGTATGTTACTATATTTTTTAAATTAAAATTTGAAATTTATAGTTGTTTATATTAATGAGATTTTAAATAAAAACTCATAATTTGTGGGATTTAAAATATTAAAATATAAATTATACTATTGTGTGTGTGTGCGCATGTAAACATGGGTACATTCATCAAAATTAACAAAAAATTATTGTACCAAAACATGGGTACATTCTTCAAAACCACACACACAAAACAAAAGTAATAGATATTAGGCTTAATAACATTAGTAAATTTCTTTGATTAAACTTGACATGGATACATTCTCAAATCAAAAGAAAAGAATGTCCCCATATAAGTTTAAAAATGGATTAGAGAAAAATTGAATATATTTTATATAAAAAAGGTACATTTTACATATAACAAATTGGTATATTTAAGAATGGGTACATTTTAAGATTAAAAATTTGAAAAAAATTACATGAATGGGTGCATATAAGATTAAAAAATTGAAGAATATTTTATAAAAAGCTAATGGGTACAAATTTATTCTAATTTTTTATTTATTTTGGAAATGTTTTGAATTGAAAATTAGTTAGGAGTTTAATAAATGTGTGAGTATTAAAATCCTAAATCAATTATTAAATTTTATTTAAAAAAATTATGTAAATTCATCATTACATTAATGCTAGGGACTTGGATCAAAATCTGAAAACTAATAAGGTTTTAGTCAATGAACATTAGTAACTAGGGACCAAATACTAATTTTTCTTATATATATATATATATATATATATTGAGCTTACGGTAGTCCTATAGACATTTGAATGTGTATATATATATGTTGGGTGTAATAATATGTGCAATAATTATTTGTTCATTGTAATTAAGGTGAGTAATAACATTTATTGATTTATTTTGAATATTGTGGTACAAATTGTAAATATTTTGTAATAATAGGTCAATTACTTTTCTATTTGGGAGTCTTTTCTAAATTTGGGTTTTATTTGAATGTTTATAATTATTGGGGTTTTTTTCTTTCTAAGAAATAAGAGTTATAAGAGTTTATATCTAAAGAACCCTAATTGTAATAAAAATTCACATCGTGTTGTCTGCATGAATTTAGTGCATATATCACCACTCAATCATTTTTTCGTTCAACTCCTCCACCACCATGAAGAAGAAATCCTAAAGTGTAGTTTTCATATGTCGGCACCATGGTGGCATTGCCATGCCACCATCATTTCTCATGTAGATTTTGCCATCACCTCTCAAAGTACATCATCTAACTATCGCATGCTTAAGTTTTCACATCAAAATGTATTTTGTGAAGGCGACCACGCCAATATGCTCATATTTCATGTCGGATGTGGACAACTCAATTTCCGACTTTCTTCCTTACCCTTTGTTTTAGAGCAAATCTTCGGAATAGGAATGTGATGAGAGACATAGAGACGGGAATAAATTACCAGTTACACTATAAAATCTCCCTCTTTTAAAGATTCAATGTCTAAACTTGCGTCAAATCGCCTTCTTTTGAAACTGTATATAAACTTTATGGTAAACTAGTTTAAAGCAACAAAAGGTTTATAATTTTAGAAGAAGAAAGAAAATCATTTTAGTTACTATTGCTAACATAAAAATGTGGCAATGTTAACAAAGGTGGTTTTTAAAAGGTTTACGGTGATTTTAGGGCTTAAATACCAGGGGTTTTAGGGTTATGAACTGGTATTTATCGAGGACTAGAGCTCCGTTCTCTTCACTTGAACATTGAACACAAGTAGTATCAGAGAGTTCGGTGTGGTACCGGCCTAACCACTTTGATGCCTTCATCAATATCTCTAGAGTAGTGAGAAATGTTGCTATGTAGTTTTAGGGTTGTTACAGGAACTTATGCCATCTCCAATCGAAGGAGGGCCAGAGGGCTCCCCTTAGCACTATACCCCTCCAAGAAATTAATATTTTAATGAACAGTGTTAGACCGTATTTCTTACCATCTCCAATCGAGGGGGCCAAAGGACCATAGACCAAACAGAGCCCTGTGACAAAAAATCATCTCCAACTGAGGGGGCCAAGGGGTCATAGGCCAAACATAATTTATTATTTTAATTGAATTACTATGGTTTGTAATGCCCTGTCCCTAAAATTTTATTTCAGTAGATAATTACTATGATAGGCCCAAATTAAACTCTTGTTTAACTAACTACTATTAATCATAATTCTTTATTTAAATTTCTTAAACACTCACAAAATCTATAAATAGAATTTACTCACAAAAAACATAAGATTAAATTTTCAAATAATTCACCAAAATTTCACTTCTTCAATCAAATTCCCAACAAAAGATTAATCTCAATTATTTAAGGCTACATCTAACCCCTGTTAGACTGCCTATGTACCCTTGATGCGTGATAAAGCCTTTCGACTGCCTATGTAACCTTTATGCGTGATCAAGCCTTTCGTATTTCACCATTCATTCTTTTATCCATTTCTGAAAATATTCTAGAAATGGAAATATTCAACATTAACTTTCATAATCGAATCACCTCAAATGGGTACCATCTACGAATTTAAAATATCAAAATTTGCATGAAAAGGCAGCGTCGGGCCACTGGCCACGTGTCGTCGCACCCGCCCGTTTTCGACGAACGAAAACCTAACTTTCCGACTAACTCTAAAATTTACCAAATTTTACAAGAAAGTAGAGTTCAATGAGAGGAACAACTTTCATACTTGGGCCGAAATCCAATTCACCTGGAAAACACCTGAAAATCAGCCTTGGACCATCGGAAACCCTAGAAATAGGTGTTCTCGATTCGACCTCAAAACAAACTCCGACACTCCAACTATTGCTTGGGCTTTGTTCCTGACATTGAGGGAAGACTACGGGTGGTGGTGATGGACGGTGTTGACTTCAGATTTTGGTGAATCGAAGCCAAACTCGTCGCGCCCCTACATATGGTTTCTCTTGAAATCCACCAAATTTCATCAATATTTTTTGGATGAAAATGGGAAGGAGAACGATTGAGTTCGAAGTAAGGATCATTTTACCACTAGTCCCGTCGTCAACGGTGGCTAGAATTGGAAAATCCGGTTAGGTTAGGTTAGCGGGTCATAAGGGATCCGATTATCTCTTCCACTTCTCTCTCATTTCCCCTCCTTTTCTCCTTATCCGATTGGTCCCCCCTTCCCTTTCTTCTCTCCCATGTCTCTCAATTTCCTCCTTTCTCACGCTGCCATCTGGTAGCATCCAAACTCCTTTTTTTTTTTTTTTGATTTCAAGCCTCTAATTTCTTCGTTTCAACTCCGATTCACAAACGGTTTTCACCCACACTTTCATAGGGTTGAGCTCTATCCAATTATATCAAGAAATACGATAAAATATAGGAGGGAAAAAAATACGTCCTTGTAAAATTACATTTAGTCAACTAGTGCATTTTCGTCTTTTCCACTTATCGATAAATTTTTCGACGTAAATTATAATAAATTCCGAAAACTAAATTCTAAAATTTCTCTAATTAAATTTTCGTAAGCATAAATCTATTTGTTCTCGATTTACTCCACATATTCATATATTTTAAATTTTCAGGGTATTACATTCGACCCCCATTAAAATAAATCTCGTCCCCGAGATTTCCAACCATCGAATAACGAAAAGGGATTTAGAACTAATCCCACCGTTTCATTTATAGTGAATAAAATTATAACCTCAATCTACGATTTTATTCAAGCTCAAAATAAATAATTCCATGAATTAATTATCATGATTTTCAAGCATATACTCAGATTTCCAGCCACATTAATTGGTAGAATAAATATAAGAAATTCTAGCCATACACATTGGCAAAATAAAAATCAAACATCAAACCGCAATCCTCGTTGGCTAAATAAATACCAAATTATCCAACCATATCTACCATTGGCTAGATAAATGCTAGCATAAGAACCCCAATCATGAGTAAAACTACTCACCATCATTGGCTACACATAGCCGTTACCTTGATTCTTTCTCAACATTCCTAGCCACAATCACTGGCGACACTAGACATCATAATTATTATTATTTTTTTAGCAAAACAATTATCATACATTCCATCGTAGCCATCATCGGCCAAATAAATATAAAAATTTCAAGCCATAATCATCAGTGGCTAAGTAAATATTACAATTTCAAGTCAAACCAACAGAATTAGCAACCCATATGTCAGAAATTCCAACGAAAATCATTGGCACTTCTAATCATAATCACTGTATAAATATGAGGAATTTAAAACCAATCCACAGTTTCCGTTTATATTATACGGACTCAAATTCTCATTCTATTATTCATGTCCACCAATAATTCAATAAATGAAGAAATCTCCATGATTTTTTTTCCACCATTCCAATTATAATGAACAATTCATAACTTTGATTTATAATTTCTTCCCCATTCGATAAATTTCATCTTGATTTTCGTAAATATTACAATTTTCAGCCATAAATATCATTGGCAAAACAACGATTTCATCATTTTTTTTTTCTTTTATCCCAAAAGGTGACTAGCAACTGGAAAATATCATAATATACCTAGTCGATACACATCACATTGATAACTCATTCTCACAGCCTACAAATGGAGCTTTTCTTTCGGAAACACTAGGTCTTTATGCCCATTCAATTATTTCTCCACATTTCACGGGTCATTTCGCCCAAATCAACATTCATGGGCCACTTTGCCCAATCAAACATCCACGGGCCATTTTACCCAAACAAACATTTCTCCCATTCCACAGGCCATCATGCCCAAATCGACATCCACAAGCCTTTTTGCCCAAATCAACATCCACGGGCCTTTTTCGCACAATTCAACATTTCTCAATTTCACAGGTATAATATAACTTTCCCAACTACTTGTCACAATTAAACAATCATCTTAACGTTCAACATTTTCATAATGTATAACATAATATCAACTCAATTCAAGATTAATATGAAACTTTAAATGGATCATTTTACCACCGGTCCCGCCGTCAACGGTGGCCGGAATTGGGAAATCCGGCCGGGTCGGGTTGGCGGGTCGTAGGGGATTCGGTTTTCTCTTCCACTTCTCCCTTCTTTCCCCTCATTTTCTCCTTACTCGATTAGTCCCCCTTCCCCTTCTTCTCTCCCACATATCTTCTTTTCCTCATCTCTCACACTACCATCTAGCAGCTTCCAGACTCCTCTTTTTTTTTTCTTTTCTTTTTTTTTAAATTTTTTTAAAGCCTCTAATTTCTTCGTTTCAACTTCGATTCACAAACGGTTTTTGCCCACACTTTCGTAGGGTCGAGCTCTATCCAATTATATCAAGAAATATGATAAAATATATGAGGATAAAATACGTCATCGTAAAATTACATTTAGTCAACTAGTGTCACATCCCGGCCTGGGCCCCCACCACATCCCAGGCTCGACTCTGCCGTAACACGATATTGTCCGATTTGGGCCCCGACCACACCCTCACGGTTTTGTTTCTGGGAACTCACACGAGAACTTCCTAGTGGGTCACCCATCATGGGATTGCTCTTGCGCGAACTTGCTTAACTTCGGAGTTTCGATGAAACCCGAAGCTAGTGAGCTCCCAAAAGGCCTCGTGCTAGGTAGAGATGAGAATATACATATAAGGCTTACATGATTCACTCCCCTGGGCGATGTGGGATCTAACAATCCACCCTCTTAGGGCCCGACGTCGGCACACTTCCAGCGAGGAATTGGCTCTAATACCAAATCGTCACATCCCGGCTCGGGCCCTCACCACAACCCGGGCTTAACTCCGCCGTAGCACGATATTGTTCGTTTGGGCCTCGACTATGCCCTCATGATTTTGTTTCTGGGAACTCACACGAGAACTTCCCAGTGGGTTACCCATCATGGGATTGCTTTCGCGCGAACTCGCTTAACTTCAGAGTTCCGATGAAACTTGAAAACAGTGAGCTCCCGAAAGGCCTCGTGCTAGGTAGAGATGAGAATATACATATAAAGCTTACATGATCCACTCCCATGGGCGATGTAGGATCTTACAACTAGTGCATTTTCGTCTTTTCCACTAATCTATAAAATTTTCGACGTAAATTATAATAAATCCCAAAACAAACTTCTAAAATTTCTCTAATCAAATTTTCATAAGCATAAATCTATTTGTTCTCAATTTACTCCACATATTCATATATTTTAATTTTTCAGGGTATTACATGCTTACTTAAATTAAACTACCTCAATAATTTTTCGGATAGGATTTCGAGTGACACGTGTCGCTAAAGTGAATAACTCCCCCAAGTAGTACTAGGGTGGAGATTGTGTTATTTAATGTTGTTTAAGTTTAATGTTATTTAATATTGTTTAATGTTGTTTAGTGTTATTTAATGTTGTTTAATGGCTTAGGTAGTTATAGTGTTGTTTAGTGTTATTTAATGTTGTTTAATGTTGTTTAGTGTTGTTTAGTGTCGTTTAATGTCGTTTAATGTTATTTAATATTGTTTAATGTTGTTTAGTGTTGTTTATTTTTTATTTTTTTATTTTTAAAATTTTGTCCAAAAAAAAAAGTCACTTGGCGTTAGCATGACGTCAGCTAGCTAGCATCATGTTGACGCCAGGTAGCTGTGGGTTTGAATTTTGGACCGGTCCGAGGCTGGCTGGTTTGGGCTAGACGGTTGGCCTGATTGCACAATTTTGGCCCGGTGGGGCCCACGAACCCTTTGGCCTAGTCCTCAGTTGGATACGGTTTTCGTATCATTTTAAGCTATTTTAGTCGTATGACCCTTTAACCCAATCGGTTGGAGATCCTTTCAGTAGTTAACTTTCCCAGGCTTCTCCTCTTCCTTTATATAGAGGTCGGCAAATCAAATGAGTTGACGAACTCCCCTAGGTCAAGTTGCTATGTCTTTGTTCTAAATTCGTGGAAGGCCTGGGGTCCCACTTTTGCTTATTGCTTGTATCTCTAGGTGACACTTGGTTTTTTTGAGCTACATTCATCTGTTTTGTGTCAAGGAATAGTGGTCGGCGGCGGTTAAGAGCGGTGGTTGTGCTTTGTGTCAACAAGTAAGTGCTCGGTAACGCGTACTTAATACGATGCCGACCGTAATATTGCTTATGGGCGTTCCTTCTATGCTCGTCGTTTGCGTGTTTTTGGACTCTTTACCTATCTTGAGTCCTTTAAAAGTGAACTTCTATTCATTTGGTCATGGATCACGAAAAAATAACTATGTATTAACCACTTTAACGCCCATCAAAATAGACGTTATTTTTAATTGCAATCGTTTTTCTTCACTTATCTTTCATACATTCTAAACCTAGTTAATATTCTTTTGCAATTATCATGGTTGGTGATTGTTCAATGACCGAGCCACGTTCATGCCCATGTCTCTATACCCTACTTTGACAATGACTTTTCTCGTTGTACTATGCAAGATATCACAATTAACGGATTTGGATCCTCTCTTGAGCTAATGGAGAGGATCCTCCTGACTCATAATCATGAATTATTGGATTTTTATCTAACGACTATAATTATTATAACTTTAAAAGGATCTCCCTGTTTGTAGCCGTTGGATAAAAATCCAACGGCCCAAGATGATGGGTCAGAAGGATCCTCTCCATTAGCTCAGGAGAGGATCCAAATCCACAATTAACAACCATGCATGTACACGCAAGAAATTTGTAATTATAGTAGCAAATAGCGTTTATTACTGTATCCGTAAATTTTCCTTTCCTTTTCTAAATAATATCGTTCGTTTGTATGAAAAAAGTAAAACAATCAATTATGTGTGTGCGACTGTGACGAATATACATTTCAAACCAATCACTTAAGATTGTATTGAGAACAAAGCTTGAGTCTTTAATATATTGGGAGGTACACAAACTATTCAAATTCTTGGACTCAAAGTTCAATGCATAACGCCTGAATGAATATAAACATTGGCTGATCTTATTTTTGCCCCCATACATGCATGGTCTATGCACATTTAGAAATTCTTATCACTAAATATATGAGATCATATTTCTCCATATTGTTCACTGGATTTTGTGCTTGGACGATCAAGGTAGCTATAATTAGGCTACTCGCCATGACAAGAAACCCAAAGCAAGTTTTTAACCAACATGCAGGTAACTTTTATTCAGTAGTTTTCCCCAACAGGGTCAAATGTTTATGAGTTATGATTCACTACGATCACAACTATAACTATTCGTAGTGGTTTTCTTTCTAGAAAAATGGGCACAACTAATGGCGAATCAGGGTTATCCACCCTTTCTAGACCCGAAGGAGGCTAGTTGGGAATTGCACTTTATCTATGGCTACAATCAAGCAGATCCACGGTGGTTTTGAATATGATTAATCTGCTTTTTACCTGAACAATTTACTGCTGGAGTGGGACTAAAAGCACTGTCATGCATTTTGGAGGAAGCAAGTGAGTACTGTATATTCACAAATTCACAGCAGGTTTCAATTTGATTTACCCCAACGGTAATTTTGCTGCAGGAGCTGGACTAAAGGAGCTATTGTGCAGTGTGGAGGAAGCAAAGACGAATCATATTGTTTCAAGGGAGTTACTACTAATTTCCATGTTTAATAGGCATGTCGTCCGCAACTTATGTTGCACATTACGTAACAGACTAACATGATTTGTTACGAATCCACTCAAATTGTAACGTATGCGCAATTATTAGCATTGCAGGTTAAACATATATTTGTGTGTTATCGTCATTTTCCTAAGGAAAAATCGATGGGACAATAAATGGATGCATGTGATCAAACATTATTGATTTTTAGAGAAAATCTTGTGCATAATATGTGCATGTACTCATGTCTGCATCTCTTATCATATAATTTAAATGATGCTAGAAAAATTACAGTATGGTATCTTAACACAAAAAATTGGTTGTATGCGTTAGAAATTGTACTTACGTGAAGTCGGATAATACCTATATATTCTTTTGTGATGATACCTAATTATCCACTTGGTCAAGCGACCCTACTCAAGTATCTGTTTCCACATTGACATGAAATAAATCTATTGCCTTTGCCAAGAATCTGTGCAAAGTTGCATATAGATATGTGGTGGGAGATACAGACATGACATTCTCTCCAATTCGTGGGCCTCTGCGAACGGTTTGTACGAACCAAATCTAATGGGTAATTCATGACAACCCAACAAAAGGCCCAATACAAGTTGGGTAAAAAAAAAGAAAAGAAAAAACTCTGAAATTCCAATTCGGAAGCCCCTCGTCGTCACTGTCTGTCAGTTTTCTCAGCAATTCAAATTCTCAGCTTTTCTAGGGTTTCTTCTCCTCCCACCGACTAATTATTTTGCAAGTAACTGAATTTTTAGGGTTATTCAGTGTACCTCTCAACTTTTTTGAGTTAGAAATGTGAAATTAATTTTAATTAACTTTAATTTTCCAAAAGTTTCAGGTTGCGGTTGGGAATGGACGGCGAGGAGTTGACCGAGCAGGAGACTGCTCTGTACGATCGCCAGATTAGGGTTTGGGGTGCCGGTGCCCAAAGAAGGTAAGCAATTTTAATATATTTCATGAACAATTGTTATGAATTAGTTAAAGAAATATTTGGAATTTTGAGCTATTTTTTTATTCATTTTTTTTGTTTTTTTGTTTTAGACTTAGCAAAGCTCATGTATTAGTCTGTGGAATAACTGGAACTGTTGCAGAGGTAAATTCAACACCTTCATATATGATTTTGTTTTTGGGGTGGTGATAGAATGTGTTAGAATATTAAGTTGCATTCATGTTATTATTTTTTGTGACCTTTTTTTTGGGTAGTTTTGTAAGAACATTGTACTAGCCGGAGTTGGTAGTTTGACACTGGTGGATGATCGGGTAGTGACAGAAGACGCGCTGTCTGCCAACTTTCTGATACCTTCTGATGAAAGTGTGTATGCTGGGAAAACTTTGACTGAACTTTGCCGTGATTCTCTGAAAGATTTCAATCCGATGGTTCGCGTTTCTGTAGAAAAAGGTCTGCCCTCTAATGCCTCCGGTTTCCAATATAATTGTATCGTTATTGTCACTATCAAGTGAATGATAGCGTAGCTGAACATCATTTTTGAGTGCATGGCTATGCCGTTTTATGCCACTTAAGACAGACAAGAAAAATAATGCTTTCTAATACCTCGTCCAAGCAGCGAGAAGAGAAATTGAGAATATATACTTCATCTTGATCTCACAGGTGACTTAACAAGCTTTGGGGTAGAGTTCTACAGCAAATTTGACGTCATCGTTGTCAGCTGTTGCTCCTTCACAACTAAAGTACTACGCATACCCATCCTCTTGATGTTTAACATTTACCTTCTTGAAACATCCATTTTTAATGAATTCATATTCTTATTTTCCATCTCAATTCTTCTATTGCAGAAATTGATCAATGAAAAATGCCGAAAGTCTTCAAAGCGTGTAGCATTTTATACTGTTGATTGTAGAGACTCCTGTGGTGAAATATTTGTTGATCTGCAACACCATAAATATTCGAAGGTGATCATCTTATTTGCTTTCTCAGACTTTTCTAATGTCATTATTTTTAGTTGCCCAGTTTCGTCGTTCATTTTATGTCGAGTGAGTTGATAGCATCATTGCTAGAACTTCAACAAAGTTTCCAAGGGCTATGAAATTTTAGATTACATGTACATGGAGAAGTATAGCATTGTCAGTGTATATTCTCTAACAAGTAAATTTATCTTGTTTTTTCTTGACAGAAAAAAAATGAGGAAACAATCGAATGTGAACTACAGTATCCAAGCTTTGAGGTATGATTAGTTGGTCATTGTTCTTTCTTATAATGTTATTTTAGATTTCATATCATGCTCATGCTAATTAAATATAGGACCTTAGTTGACTGATCAAATTAAGACCACAAGATTAATATTCTTCAGTGGTATTAACCCTTGTTCATACAACATGTATATAGGATAGCCATCTGTTTTTATGCAAATTGTGTTGTAGTGTTCATCATAAATATTTCTAGCGTACTAATCATCAAGTATCTTATGGATCTTACATTACAGGAATCAATTTCAGTACCTTGGAAATCATTTCCCAGGAGATTCTCAAAGCTATACTTTGCTATGCGAGGTGTGTTTAATTATTGTTGTTTAATTTTTTTACTTGTTCTGATAGAAGTTGTGTAAAAGAAATATAGCAATATAGTAAAAGAGGAAGGTGAGAAAACTCCTGGTTTTACTGAGGGAATAGGGATGGAGCCATGGAGAGTACTTCCATGAAAGTGTCAAAGCTATAACTTGCTATATGAGAAGTGAAATTCTTACATTTAAAAAGATTTACAATTACGAAAATGGTAATGGTAAAGAGATGAGTGATGCAAATATCATTTTAATACCACCGGAATGCCTCAGTCATAGGATGCATCTTATTTACTGCTTTCTTATTAGTCTTACTCTGATGCTGCTGTTCTACTTCTACTACACCTTGTATGAATTGGTTACTGTTAAATGATTTTGAATTTTCCCATTAAGAAGATTTTTACCCTTAATCCATTATAAATCTCGTGTGAAACCATCCGGTTATAATTATAGTAGACTGAGCAAGACTAACCTCACCTTTCTTGCAGTAATAGAAAGGTTTGAAGAAGCCGAGCAACGTAAACCTGGAGAGTTATCAATTGCAGATCTTCCTGCTGTTCTGAAGTTGAAAAAAGAACTCTGTGAAGCACAGGTATGGGTACTCAGAATTTTTTATTGTTCGTTTGTTGTGCATTTTCTTATGCTTGCTTTTGTGACAATATTGCAGTCAGTGAATGAGTCTCATATTCCAAATGCGCTCCTGGAAAGATTGGTGACGGATACAAGAGAGTTTCCTCCAGTTTGCCCCATCATTGGAGGGATTCTTGGGCAGGTGCTCCGCCTATCCATTTTCTTTCACATAAAAAATTATAGCGGAAGTTTTGGTTACCATATATTGACATCTTGTTAATTAACTTCTCAGGAGGTTATTAAGACAATATCAGAGAAAGGAGACCCTGTCAAGAATTTCTTCTTCTTCGATGCTATGGATGGAAAGGGCGTAATCGAGGACATATCAGGGAACCCTTGAAGCCGAGCAGCCTTGCAGAGGAAAAAGCTTTGATATTTCGAAGAATTTGGGAAGTACGAGACTACCTAATCGCAACTATGCTTGTTCGTGATAGAATTTTAGAAGAGATGACCCCTTTTCATGGATCCTAATCTTGCTTACAGCGTAGCTGCAAACAAATTCTACCGCTACATTTATGATTCTAATTCTGATTTTACATTTGTTCGTCAGCTTGACTTGATTCGTAAGTGCATCGAAGACGGTTAAATCCGAGATATGGCTATTTGTGTTGACAGATTCAGATGTATGCATTTGCTTCTTTGTTTATTTGATTAGCTAAATCTTCGGCTCGACGGAGCGTAGCTTTTTTTCGTGTTGTACCTTTTGAGGGGAAAATTGAAAATTGTCGAGTGGAGCTATATAGAATGAGGGTAGGGACCTGGAGCTGTGACCATAAAAACTGGTCGTGATCACATTGTTTGTGGTCATCAGTCATCAGGTCATATGGGTTGTGGGTAAGGAGCAATCAATTTTGTCTGGTAAAGTTAGAAGAAAAAGCGCAATCTGCTCTGTTGGACGTATTTCTTTCTTTTCATTTTCTTTACGATCATTAAGATCATATGATTGATACGAAGAGAAATAAGGATCATGGTCCAATTTTTTGCACATTTTTTTTCCATGAGTGAACGGTCACTCATGCATAAAAAAAAATGTGCGGGGTGAGAAAAGTTCTAATTGGAAAGGAAAAAGCACTATTAAAAAAGGATTCTTTCTTTCTTGATTAAAAAGTAAAAGTAATTAAAAGCATAAAAGAAAATAGAAAGAATCGGATCCCAAGACCAGAAAAGGGAGGGAAGCTGTAAAATCTGATTAGTGACTCAATGGTCCAGATTAACAGACGGTAAAGTCATATTAGAACGTGGATGGTTCTTATCCAAGTTAAAGTCATATTTGACTGACTTTTAAAATCAAAATTAACCCACCAAATTCTCTCTAAGGAGGACCCCACCCAACATGAAGGAGGACCCCACCATGAAAGCTCACCAAACAGAAGAAAAAGAAGAGAGCGTGGTTGCAAAACTGCAGAAGCAGTTCATGAGTCTGCAGCAAGACTGGGACTCTTACAAAAACTCAAACCCGAAAACCAAGAGGAGATATTCAACAAATTACTCATCAGGTTTTTCAATGGCGAAAAATCTTGACCAACTGCTTGATTCTTCCCCAAGGCATCTCATGTGTTCACTTCAGCATAGGGTTTCTCCATCAGAGGGAGGAGAGTGGAAGGTGAGGAGTAATGACTTGGCGGTGGAGGAGATACGGAGAGAGAGGAGGGCTGCCATTGAAAGCGGCAGGCTGAAGGGAAGGAGGCTTTTCGAGGCGGAGGATTGCGAAACCGAGAAGGGGTATGGAGGAAAAGAGGAGGGGACATGGTCGGGTGGTTGGAAAAATGGTTTGGCTCGAGAGGTGAGATCATTGTCTTTTGATGATGGTTCTGATGGTGATGATGATTCTGGTAAGAGCAAAGAGATTGGCGTTTGTTTTCAGTGGAGTGCGCAATCTTCGGGTTCTTTTTCTTTTTTGGCTGATGAGAATGTGAAGACAGAAGGCGTGAAAAGGGTTGATAGCAATGAAGGTGGTTATAATGGAGGAAGGTGCATTGTTATGGCGATGCGTGTGGTTGCTGTTGCTTCGATTGTATTTGGAATTTGTTTTATCAGAGGCTTTGCTGGATATGGAAATGAAAACGAGGTGATCTTAGTCCCAACATGATGTTGTGTTTCTCGATCATCCTGGTTTTTAAGACAAGCAAAAGTTCTAAACCACTATGATTTACGGGGAGGGAGATTTGAACTCATGTGCATGGGGTGCGCAAAATACTCTGGCCAACTAGTCTAACCCCCGTTTACTCTCTCAATCATCTTGGTTCGTCTTCGCTTTTTTGTTTGATACTCTTCTCCAAGAAAGTTGATGAGCCCTTTTTTTCATTACTTATTATTATGAGTGAATTTACGTTGTCTGTTTTTTGAAGAACAGAGAACCCTTGTAGTGATACGGATATTTACAATCCAAAAAGTGGTAATTTTCTAAAGCAGAGTAAGCAAATTTATCATATCGAACAGATATAAAAAACAATCTTCATATGAAGACCCTACAAACTGTATGTGACATGGTGGAAATATCGCCAACAGCTTTAAGCATTAGGCACATTACATGCTTATATATGCCTTAGTAGCTCCTAAAAATTTCCAGCAGAATTCTCATCAACCCGATGCGTATGGATTCCATCGTATGTCGTTACCACAATCCCCTCGTCTTTCGAATGGCGTTGGACTTGTTTCTTGACGATGCATCCTCGATGTGTACACCTATAGTAACTTCTGCATAAATAGTCGAACAAATCCAGTTTAATAGATTGAGCAGGCACAAGAACACATGCATTGTAGAAATTTAAGGCATTTTCAAGCATTAGGTAAACCATTGAACTAGAGCATTTTCCTAAACGAAAAAAAGTAAAAACTAGAGCGTTTTTTTACCGTTCTAGGTATAAAATCTACAAATCTAATAACCAATATATTCCATGCTAGAGCAAATATAAAGAACCAAGATATCACAAAAACTTATACACTTGCGTTTAATACCAGTTTCCTTAAAAAATCAATACCAAAAATTCAAAATTCGAAAACTATTTGATGATAGCCAGGAGATACAGAGACAATAACCTAGGAAATTTATTGTTTTTAACAAATTTTTGCCCGTATTTTCGCCACCGGTACCCGTCATCAAGTATATCAACCTGGCTCCTTGTTTGAAATGCATATTTGTGCTTCTTGCTCTCTTTGTCACCTTCTTTTCCTCCTGACTTCATCAGGCCTTCACTTCTGTCACTGCGAAAATGAGGAAAGCTTGACTGGTTCGCTGAACAAGTAAGAAAAGCTGGTGAGGTTGTTGATGAACCGAGGAAGAATATTTGGTTATTTTGATCCATCTGAGAGGAAAAATTTATGACTAAAAGTATAGTGTACATGTATTTATTCTGACAAAAACGGGAAACATGTAGAACACTGTGGGCGGCTCAGTGGCCAGTGGCCAACGTACATTGTCACTAACCGTGAAGGAAACTTGTGTCGGCACGTCTCCTTTTATGTCATACTAAAAGTGGTGTTACTGTTACACGCAATATTTTGCATTGTTTTCACGTGAGATGGAAAGCTAAAAATCCATGTTGCATGAGCATTTTGGGCAATTCAAAAGCTTTGTTCTTAACCAAGGAGTATAGTAAGAAAAGAAAATTTCCGTGGTGAAAATGAGAAGTAGGAGAAACTCAGACCAATCTAAAGAACCATCACCAGCCCACCTGTCAAAAAGTAGTTTTTTAAAACGGGATTTTTGCACTCCTCTTAGAGAATCAATAAATAGAAATAACGGATTGAGTAGAGAAGAAGAAATTTGAATTATAAAAGTCACTACTCTTAAACAGTTATGAAAATTTATAACATTACGTAAAGATCTACTATTTCAACTCAAACAAGTTTATAGAAACAATTTAGTATAGTAAAACGGGAAATGTGATAATCACTATCCTACTAATACAGTAAAAGCTCATAACAACTCAATAGTAAATTTTAGCAATTTGAATGATTTTTCATATAAAACCATTTGATTGAGCCAAATTAGTTCGCTGTTTCAGGCGGTGGGTTGAGCTCATCCCAGGCTTCAGTCCAAGTAACCATGGCATCCCCAAGCTGCTCAAAGTAGGGATCAAGAGGACCAAGCTCTTCCTTCACCTTGTTGGCAAGCTCAATGTAGCAATCTTGGACAGTTTTGCACTCTTTTGGGAGCACAATTTGTTGGAAAAATAGAATCATATCTTCTTGCCAGTATATCCCTTTGTACTCTTTCTTCAAGTTCACAAATGGGTTGCTTGCCTTGCTATGCCATATGTATGGCAGTCCTGTCTTAACTCCTAGACCCAAATGGTCACATATCACCTGAAGAGAGAACACACATATCATTGTTCAGGGTCTTATATGCAAGTGTATGTATGTCACATAAAAACATCCAAATTGGCTAATTGAAAGCAAGAATTATGTTAGCATTAGTCGTTGAAGTATTGTGAGACTTAAATGTATCAATGGCTCACAAACAACCCCAATCAACGTCATGAATTGGGGAAGAGAAAGAAAAAATAAGCATGAGATAAACTAATCTCCTAGTTAATATGATTCCTGATTTTTCAAGTATTTGATTACAAATTTTAATATAAAACCAGTTTCTTATTTCGTAAGTATTGATAAACACAAAGAATTCAGAAAATGAAAAATTATGACACCTAGGAATTCTAGAATTAGAATAATTTTAATAA
This sequence comes from Malus sylvestris, assembly GCF_916048215.2. Classification (NCBI taxonomy): domain Eukaryota; kingdom Viridiplantae; phylum Streptophyta; class Magnoliopsida; order Rosales; family Rosaceae; genus Malus; species Malus sylvestris. The sequence goes on along the minus strand of NC_062273.1, from coordinate 22,843,548 downwards.
TCATTTTATATAAATAAACACGTCATAAATGGAGTAAAATGGGATGGGAATTTGGGAACTAATTTACCTTGGCACACCAGCCAGCCCACATGTCATCATATCTACCAAGGGGTTGGCCATCACCCATGAGCCCAAAATACATTGCTGGACCTATCAGCTCCCTATTGAACGCCAGGTTCATCCCACACATTGGAAAAAGGGTGCCTCTGGGGATTGTCATCACAGCATCCACATACCTACATGAGCCAAAAAAACTCAATCCTCAATCATTTTAAACCAAAGCCAAAATCTAAACAGTAATGCTATTTAGACACGAAACTAATTGCATTGTTGATACATTTTTTTTTTAATAAAAATGAGTTCTATTATTGTATGTTAGATTCTTTCGTATTAAAAAATACGTCAACAATGTAGTCAATTTTATTTGTCTTAAATCTAAATATCATTACTTAAACCTAGAAGATTGACTACGGAAATGGATTGGTTGTGGTAAACGTGGACAAAGTCCGCCCTGTTTGCAAACGGATCGTAGAGTGTGTTGAAGAACAATGGGGTTGATGGTGTCAGCAGGTTCCTAATGTGCTGTGACAAAGCATTTATCTCCTTCCCACTAGGCCCCTTCGCCACCTTCATTTTTTCTCAACCAATAAAAAAGTTAATGCAATAATTATTCGTCACATTTATACAAACACATCATTTGATAAACGTGGAAAGGAACATTGTTAAGGAGCACAAAACTTACAAAGCAATCGTCATCGATGGTGAAGATGTACTTTTTCTTGAAACCAAGAAACCGAAGCAGCGACAAGCGGAGTCCTTGAAAGAAATGCAGCTGGCCTTGGGACCTAGGACCTTGTTCACATCATTGCGGTTGTAGAGCTCGTAGTTGAAGCCGTTAGGGACCATCTTGGACAATGATGAGGTGGTATGGTTGAAAGAAAGGCCTCCACATCTCCAAGAAATCAAGGTTTCTGATTGTTGGGATCACAATGTCTAGATCATCTTTCAGATCAAGCAGCTGGGCCATCTCTGAAAATCTTGAGAGAAAAATGAGAGAAAATGGATTGGAATTTTAATTGAGGGGAGGAAGAATTTATAGGAGGGAGGAGCGTAGGGTTTGGTTGATTAAATATTGAGGTGTGTAACGAGGAAAAGGTGAATGAAAAGAGTGGAGGTTACATTAAACTCTCCAACCACGCTGGTATGGTGGGGCGTTTTATACTTACACTAGCTGTTCCATGTTTTGGGACTTTTAGACAGATATTTTCTCGTGACAAGACAATTACATGAGTTACAACTGATGGGTTAACTATTAGGATAATGCTAAGGAGACCAATTTTTTTAAACCAATTTGCAAATCAAATGATGTGTCATCAATAAGAAACAAACATATTAATTGAGACTTAATTAATAATTCAATCATCTACAACTACATTATTTAGTTTGCAAATTTGGTTTAAATTTTTTAATTTTCTTAGCATTATGTTCGAGCTGACACGTGGCAATTCACTATTGGCTTTTCCTCAAAGATAGCTTACTTACTTAGTGTTTTTGCTCTATCTTTTGTAAGATCTGAGTAGGAAAAGGCAAAAAAAACTTGCCCATAGGCTATAGGGAGGGACTTACATATGATTTTTGTCAGTATCCTAAACGAAAAATGCCATTATTATATATGTTTAAACTTTTCTATATGACAGTGTGTTATTTAATTAGGATACCGATACTATGTCGTACTAGGCGTAGATAAGCCTCCCTTCTATATCGAGTGTATAACCCTTTCTTTCAAATGATTTGTAGTTTGATTGTTCAGTTATAATGTCATATGTTGCTTCTAATCCATTAATATATATTAATTATGTCGTCCAACTGTGTAACTATGCATGTTGTAACACATAGATTAGGATAATATTTGAGCGGTGCCATGGTTACACTAACTTATCATAAAAAGAGAGAAATTAATAAAGAAAAAAAAATATATCCGGTTGCGTGCAAGTTCTTGAAATCATATACATTTATTTATTTATTGTTCAAAAACCATGCACTCGTAATGGATCTACAATCTATAAAGCCATGCTTGATTCTATCTCTATCTCACATGGTCTACATGCATCGATCGCTAATAAAGAGAAGACCCCTCTATGCAATGGATTACTGGTCGCCTACATAAGTTACTTTTTGAGTTAGAGAAGGAAAGTGCAAATCAATAAACACGCAAATGAATCCATTTACTTCAACGGATCCTCCAAAATACTACCAAGTACATTGTAAAAACATAAACATGTCGTTAATTCTAATATGACGGATAGATGACGACACTGATTTATAATAATAATCAATTTTAAAGACAATATTATAGACCAAAATAATGATGGGTTAATTTAAAAAATCATTTGTAATGAAAAGCCTAAATAAAATCCAACTTATGAGACTGTTAAGAGCCCCTTTGAAAGTGATTTTAAAGTAACTAAATGTGCTTTTAGATCACCAAAAGCTAATGTTTGGCAGGAAAAGTTAAAAGTGATTATAGGTTCAAAAAAGCACCTGACCATGAAGCACTTGCATTTAAAAAAAAAAAACTTAAATGTGTTTATAATAGAAGCGTTTTTATTAAAAATGTTTATAAACATAAGTATTTAAAAAAAAAAACGTTAGCATGGGAGCTTACAAATTTACAACCCATTACATTGAGTGGTAATGGTTGTCTTTGGATTTGGATCCCTGCCGGATCCCCTCCCTGGGGATCCTAGGGATTAACGAACACAGATAGTTGATCAAAAATCGTGTGGTCCTAATTAAATATTTTTTTATATTTTTAAAAGTAAAGTAGCCTTGTTTTACGTGAAAAAAAAAGAAAAAATTATGGCCGCACGATTTTTTATCAACGGTCCTTGTTTGTTGATCCCTAGGATCTCCAGGGAGGGGATCCGGTGAGGATCCAAATCCATTGTCTTCTATATAGGGCTCTGTTTTCCTACAACCCAAAAGATGCCCTCAACTATTATATAGCTAGGTGAAAGTAAATATTGACAGCGCTGATAAAGGTTTTTGCTCCTTTGGCGGTAGGCTATCTCCAATGACCGCTGGGGAAAAATACTTTTGTGTCGGCCATGCCGTTACAAAATCTATTTGCCATCGTTAAACGCATTTGTAGTGGCCGGGCGATGACAAACGTGGGGATGGAAAGGTAGCGACGCTAATGGTCTTTTGCAACGGTAGGCAGCTGTCGAGTTGGTGACAGTAGAAGACGTCGTAAAAAATGGGGTAGGCTTTTTGCATTTTCATTCAGTTGATAGCGACGGGGAATGCGGTCGCAAAAAGAATTTTGGATATAAAGAAAAGGTTTTTATCACAAATGGTCTTTGAGATTGACCCTCATCATCAAGATGATTCCTTAAACTAAAAATCAATCAATGTAATCCATGAAAATATATGTCGTAAATCAATGAAAATTTCGTTAAGTGCTGATGTGACACATAAATTGGTCCAATAAGATTTACGGGTTTTTATTACAAATGGTCCCTAAAATTAACCCACACTATCAAGACGATCCCTTAAATTGACCCACACCATCAATATGGTTCCTAAAATTGAAAATCAATCAATGTTAGTATTTGAAAATAGGTGTCGCAAATCAATATCATCATTCCGCCACAATTCTCTGAAATTTTTTATTATGTGCTGATATGAGTTTAATAATTAATTAAAAAAGTTGTCCAAGTACCTTTTTGCACATTGGAATTTTTTTTTCTTATAATAGGGCATACTTCGAAGAGAGATCCATTCTATAAATTCTTAAAGGCACAAGACTTAACCAAGGCCTAAGAGGAGTTGTGGAAATAGTTTTCAACTAAAAATGGACACACGTCGGTTGTAACCTCATTATCTCAAGGTAGACCTCGTCGTTCTTTGCATCACCAGACCATCAGGGAAGCTCTAACAAGCCCTTCAAGATTAATGTTGTGAGGATGTTGATTACCTAAATGCTAACGGTGATGTCTCAGTAGTCGTTGTCAATGGGCCAAGCCGTCACCTTTATTTAGGTTCAATTCGGTGAAGGGTGTCGAAGTGTGTAAAAATGGGTATATTGAGATTTTTTAAGATAATAGAGAGCAAAAGAGGTAGAGAAATGTGAACTGTGATTGGAGGTGATTGCAGGACTAGGTTTTTGGGTTGACAAATTTTTTATTAACTATTAAATTGTTAAGCTCTATTTGTAATTTTGTTTAATTTAATTAGATTTGTGTGACCCATTTATGTGTCACATTAGCACATAGTAGAATTTTTTACAGAATTGTGACGGAATGATTACATTAATTTGAGACACTTACTTGCCGAACTACATTGATCAATTTTTAATTTTAGAGAACTTTAACAAAAAACTCCTGGTATTGTTCACTTTAACGAAAAACTACATTTTTACACTAAAAAGTCAATCCTGGTACTATTCACTTTACCTTTATTTTGTCCTTATCGTTAAAACTCAAAGTTTTCAAGTTTTTTTCATTAGTTTTCCTTTAATTTTAAGGACCATTTTGATGTCACGGGTTAATTTCAGAGACCATTTTGATAATGCCGTGGGTTAATTTTAAGGATTATTTGTGAGAAAAAGATTTAGGGGACCATTTATGTGTCACATCAGCACTTAATAGAATTGTGACGGAATGACCACATTGATTTGCGACACCTATTTTCAGGGACTACATTAATTGATTTTCAATTTCAAGGACCATCCTGATAATAAGGGTCAATTTTAAGGACCATTTGTGATAAAAACTCTAAAAAAATAATGATTATGCATACTTTTCCCTGGTAAAATTTGAGTTCCATGATTGTTTGGTTACCCTTATTTCATAAAAATTATCATACATCAAGGTCCAACCAAAAACGAAAATTTTGAATATAACTGAGGACGACGAATAACCAGCTTTGCACCGTAATTTCCATTCAGTATTTGTGTATAGAGGTCTGTAGAGGAGGAACAATTTCCAGTTTCCAAGTCAAACCTATGGATCCACTGCAAACACTCAATATTAGCAAACACAGTCAACAAACAAATCCATTTAACAAATACATAGAAAAACTTATAACTACTTGGTGAAAAAAAAAGAAGCAAACAGCATTCCAAATATTGCAACAAAAAACAAAGGCCAAAATATAGATTGTTCCCCCTGGACAAGAAAAAGGATTTGGCAGAATGGGAGTTATGCAATTATGAAAAATGTAAATCGGCCGCGGGTTACAAGTTCTAGGAAGAAATCGACGAATACTTATGGAAATCGTAACTAAAGAAGAAAAGGAAGAAGAAACAACTTTGTGGAAAAGAAAAGGTAACTCATGAATGAGGACGGAAAAAATAAGAAAAAGAAAGGAAGAGAGGTACAAATTGAAAAACGAAATTGAGTGGTGAAACGCTCATGTATCAATTAATGGCTGGAACAAAACACCTAAATGACGTCGTGTGGTCCATGGCTTTTACTTTTTTTTCTTTACTCCTCCTCTCGCCACTGCCACCTTCGCCGAGTTCACTTCCTTTGTCCTACACGTTTCAGGGCATTGCCGTGCAAGTTCAGAAGAAGCAGAGGGGCAAATTCTCGCTCTTAGGGTCGACTTCTGACGATCGGAGGTGCCGCATCGCACCTTCTTGCACCTCTATGGCTTCGCCAGTCGGCGAGGCAACCCATATTTTATTTTCACCTCAACACTTTCACTCCTCCAAGATATCAAGCAACATTTAACTTAAATTTGTACAATTAGGTTTAGTCAAGGACATAATATAAAGGATAATCAACAAGGGTGTTCTAGTGCATTGTAGATTCTTATCCAAGACTTGTATCAGTTGATGATGCCATGTGAGTCGCTAGAAAAATGTAAAGTTTATGGCTAGCTAATCCAATAACGAAAGTTTCGTAAGGGAATTAGAGCAGGTTACCATAAGACAAAAGATCTTCTTTCTAAAGAGATTATATTTGAAACTATTATATGTCTAAGGTCTAATAACATAGTGAACTGGACGCGGCACTCGATGCCAGGAGAGCACACTGAGCAAGTGCGATATGTAAAAATTTCGTAATTGTTGTTTTCCAGCCATTTGCCTAATCCATTCAAACCATCTTCAATGCACCAAAAAAATTTCCGTCACATATGACTTGGGTGTTATATAAAATGTAAAGTCATATTTGACGCTGAATATAATTCTAGAGTCAAAAGGCGAGACCTCACCTTTAGAAGGTACCGAATTAATATTTAACTGTATATTTCACTTAATCACTTCCTAATGTGTATGAGTTAAAAGTAAGGTCATTTCCAACCGAAGGGTCTAGAGGGTTAGATGGCCGAAAATAGTCCGAAAACCGTCTCCAATCGAGGACTAGGCCAGAGAGCTAGTGGAATCTGAGAGGGCCCCACAAAATCTGAAAGGGCTAGAGGGCTGGATGGCTGGCCAGAAAATTGATTAATCCTGTCGATTATAACCGACAGAAATTCTTAAAAAGAATTTTGAATCCAACAGCTAGCTGGTGCCAGTTACCGTTGGATTCAAAATTTATTTATTTTTAGGGTTTTTGGGCCTTTTTTTTTTAAATTCTCAAAAATCTATTTTTTTTCCTATAAATACCTAAACCATTCATTCACCATTCTATTTTTTTTCCTATAAATACCTAAACCATTCAGAAATTATGAGCCGACGACAGTTGTTTATCTCTGACTATACTCCTACGATGATGGATGATGAAGACGATGTTGATTATGGATATTAAATTTAAGTTGTTGTAGTTTTTAAATTTAAGTTAATGTTGTTTTCAAATTTAATTTGTAGTTTTTAAATTTAATTTGTCATTTTTATATTTTAGTTGTAGTTTTTAAATTTAAGTTGTTGTTTTTAAATTTAAGTTGTTGTAGTTTTTAAATTTAAATAATAAATTATGTTTGGCCTTATGGCCCTCGGTTGGAGACGGTTTTTCATGACAGGGCTAAAACGAACTCTCTGACCCTTTGGCCCTTGATTGGAGACGGAGGCAAATATGACCCTGTACTATTCATTAAAATATTAATATCTTGGAGGGCCAGAGGGCTTGGCCTAAAAGGTCAAACTTGCCCCATATTGCAGATATTTAAACTTTCGTCGTCATATTTAGAGGCCAAATATACATTATAAGATTTTTATCCCAAATAGTTTTTGAAATTGACTTACTCTATCAAGATGGTTGCTGAAATTAAAAATCGCTCAATATAATCCCTGAAAATGAGTATCGCAAATCAATACGGTCTTTCTGTCACAATTTCGTCAAATATTCTGTTATGTGCTGATGTGGCGCATAACTAGGTTTCACAAATTTATTGAAATATTATTACATGAATTAAAAATATTTAAATTTTAAAAATACTTTTTATTTTATATAATTAAAAACATTTAAAAACAAAAAGAAAAAAGAAGAAGAAGAAGATGTGATTGTTCTTCGTCTTCTTCCCCTCCCACTCAACACTACAACCCCCGCCAAAGGTGAGGAGAAACATTTAATTTTTGAAGTTTTTAAGTTCTTGAAATTTCCTACTCTTAAATTCTTGAAATTTCCTCGTTTTTCAGCTTGTTTGTGTTTTTCATTTTGTTTTTTCTGGGTTCTTCAAGCTCGGCTTAGGCACCATCCCAGTCTCAGGCACGATCCTTGGTTTTTTTGGGATTTCATATGGGATTTTGTGTTTAATTGACGTGCACGACCTGAGCGCTCTATCTAGTGGGTTGGCACCCATAGCACCAACCCAGCCGCATGTCCAATTTCGTCTCGATATTTCCACCGGGGGTTCAAATTGGCGGCGTAGATTGCAGTTTTCAAGCATCTTCGTGTTTGATTTCGAGCGCTGCAGCCACGGGTGGTGATGGGATGGAAATATTTAATTTTTTAACAAAAAAAGTACCGAGATGTGCGACAGGGGAGGTAGTGGGAGGGTGGGAGGGGAAGAAGATGATGAACAATCATCTTCTTCTTCTTCTTTTTTCTTTTTTCTTTTAAATGTTTTTAATTATATAAAAATAAAAAATAAATATTTAAATATTTTTAATTCATATAATAATATTTAATTAGATTTGTGGTGTCACATCCTAATCTCGACTCCGCCGTAATATGATATTGTCCGCTTTGGGTTCCGGCCTAGGAACTCACATGAGAACTTCCCAGTGGGTCACCCATCCTAGGATTGCTCTCGCCGAACTCGCTTAACTTTAGAGTTCCGATGGAATCCGAAGCTAGTGAGTTCTCAAAAGGCCTCGTGCTATAGGAGGTAGGCATGTACATATAAGGCACATCACCCCCTCTCCGTTGGTCGATGTAGGATATTACAATCCACCCCCCTTAGCGGCCCGACATCCTCGTCGGCACACTCGCATCGAACGGCAGAGTGGCTCTGATACCATTCTTACTTAACTTCGGAGTTCCGATGGAATCTGAAGCCAGTGAATTCCCAAAAGGTCTCGTGCTATAGGAGGTGGGCATGTATATATAAGGCAATCACCCCTCTCTGTTCGTTGATGTGGGATATTACATGTGGGGCCCAATTATGCACCACATCAGCACATAATGGAATATTTGACGGAATTATGACGGAAGAACCACATTAATTTGCGATACTTATTTTTAGGAATTACATTGATCGATTTTTAATTTTAGGAATTATCTTGATGGAGTGGGTTAATTTAAAAAACTATTTGTGATAAAAACCCTACATTATAACTTTTAACTTTAGGCTTTTAAATTGGAAATAGCCTTAATTGTTTCATCCTTAAAAGTGACATTTTTCCCGAGACAAATATGTTAAAACCAAAATGACGCTTAGATTATCGAACCACACAGTTGTATAAAAATTTTCTGTTTGAGAGTCTCATGTACTTCAAGGATTTGTGGACAAAAGATCACATTGGTAGTTATTCCTGCATGGATATGGGCAACGTCGCAACGAAACACATCCGAATTTGTGCACTTTCATATTGAACAATTTATCAACTTGCAATGTCATTATAACATCAGATTATTGTTGTTATGTTGTTACAGTATCGTTATAATGTCGTTAACTTGACTCGAGTCATGCACAACCTATGCACCCAATCTGGTGCGCAGGATAGAAAATCTGCTTCAACATGATAGGTGCATCATCATGTGTGCTATGGGCCTCAAAGAGTTTGAGCATGAAGGGAACTACATTTTAGTGGACCCGGCAAATTGCTATGGGCTCCATCACACATGGCACATCAAAATAGTAAAGTTATTTTTGTTAGGCTTTCCTCGGACACAGTGACATTCAGCATCTTTAGGGTGTTGTGCTTTTATCAAATTCAGTGGGTCTCTCGAGTCTCCATGCCACTACGGTTTTTGAACGTTGGAGTAATATCATTATACTTTCTATCAATTGTATAAAAGTTGTAATTAAAAGAATTAAGCTAACAAACTTAGAAGTGACAAATAAGTGTGATTTTTAAGATGGAAATTAGTAAAAATAAAACAAAATAAAAATTAAGATGAAGCCTTTGGGCCCAAGAGTTGGATTATTGAGAGTTTTTGTCTCAACATTGGAACCTTATTCACTTATTTTCTTAAGAAAGATGATCAGTTCATAGGAAGCAAAACAACGTCAAGTTGTTGCATATTGCACTCTCACGTGTATTAACAGCCGTAATTTATATGCACTTGCATGACTAACTGTAGCAGTTTTGTTGCAAAAATTATATATGAGCGAATTGTGTGAGTTAGTATCAATTGTTTAGAACCACATATATCCGATATGGGGTTGTTTCTAATAACTTTGGTTCAGGAACTAGCATATACTTGGTCAAGGATTTTCTTCTGCGTGTCTACAAGATAAGGAACTTTATGACATGTGATTCGAACGTGGCATTTGATTGAAAGATCAACATATATTAGCTAGCAAGGGTGTTGTATAATTTGATCGCGATATTTCAGGAGTAGTGCTTATAATTATGTTAGACAAACTCACATGGGAAAAATGAACCCGTTTCAACGGGACAATGGTAACATGGTTTTGTGTTAAAAGACGCAGTAGGCCCTCTCTCTGCATATTCACATTCATGCATGTTGAAATGTACAAGGAAATTAGGGCCAGCCATGCAGATGCAGGTATGTAGGTTTTCAGGAGGATATGGAGTTGGGCATTACGCATTGCATTTGTACCTGTTAACTACATTGGAGAAGAAGCAAAGATGAACAATTGTAAAACCAAGAAATGAAGTTTTACAGAGAGAAGAGAAATGTGAGAAAGAATGAATGAATGTTTTGTATTGAACTCAATGAACTAACTTTACTATCTGTTTATCATAGTTATATATAGCTGACTAGAGGACTAACTAACTCTTTCAACTATTACATCATCTAATCCTTTACAATTGTTTTGATGAGCTGGCAGAGATGAGTTGGCAGTGATATATTTAACATCCCCCCTCAATCTCAACTAGGTTTCCCAGTTTGAGATGGAATGAATGCTTTGACAAATGCAGAACTATGAAGTTCTTCTTGTCCATGTACTCCTAGCCCTGCTCCCATCATCAATTAATCCTTTGTTCTTGGTGTTTAAGGGTGTCTCAAATAGCAAACACTGAAATATGGACAAATGGACGCACTGTAGATTGATCTTGAGCTTGAAAATGCATTTAGTTGTCACTTGCAGGACCATTGGTTTTGCATCCGGAAAGTGAGTGGAGAGTGGTATAATTTCGACAGTCTTTATGTGGCACCATTGCACCTCTCAAATTCTCAACCGCAATATCAAATTCCAAATTTCATTTTTTTTCTCAACTCTCTCATGGGTTACTGTAACAGTCAAATCACATTCAACTACATGATCTGCACCTTCCTCAAACTGATAGGTATCCATACTCAACATGCTACTTGCATAAATACTACTTGCTCACTAAACAGACAGGTATTCAGAACTTAAATCCATACTTTGTAGCTACTATTTTCTTTGCTTATCCCTCAGCAAGATTATGGAACCATTTTGTATGCAGAACCCTCTGTTTCCAATAGAATACAGAATCAAAGAATAGCCTTTTATAAAGTTGTAACACACCTTCATACCGGTTATAACAATTCCTTGCAGATTACCCTTCGTGGGATTTACCGTCATTAACTTCATTTAACATTGGCATCAGCCTTTAAAACAGAAAATTAACAAACTATAGTGTGGCATCGGCCTTAACTATAGTACCATGGGATTGCCCCTTGTGGATTTTACCAAAAAACAAAAACAACTACTCTTAACAGTGGCATCAGCCTTCACAATTTCAACAACAGAAAATCAACATCTATGTAGGATTACCTTTCGTGGGATTTACCTACTCACATCACGGAATTACTCTTCATGGGATTTACCGTTTACAACTTCTTTAAACGTCATCGTATAACCGGACTTACTGTAGATTCATGCTAACAACTGAGTTGGTTAGACTCGACATTATAGGCTGTGATAAGAAATATACTGCACAACTCCTCAGTTAACACCATAAACTTGGCTATGCCAAAATGCAAGAATGCACACCCACATATTCTCATGCATCATCGTCTTCTTCCCAAAGTCTGAACCTTTCACAAGAATTAGTATCCTAACAAACCCCTCTGATCAGGCACGTCACTCTGCAAGGTCAATTGTTGCAATGGAGACTTAGTCCTAACACATCTATCTACCCAAATAAAACACTCATCAAAACATTCACAGGAAAGATGAACAAAATCAAATATCCGTTCATTAGCAACTTGGCAACAGTCATCAAAAGATTCATAAACACTTACCAAATCAATCTTCAAGACATCAATATTACGGGACTGAGATTCACAAACACTCATCAGCATAACTCGGCAAATTAACCCGGCCGGAATTGATCTCCAAGACATCGTGCACCAAATGAAATATCCCAAATATCACAAACACTGATCTTGAAGTAATGACCAATCTTGAGTCCAAATATCCCAAATATCACACTAATATCTAAGAAAAGATTCACAAGAAAGGTGATAAGCAACAGATTATGTGCACTGTGAAAACCAGAAATCAAGAACCTGATAAGAACTTCAATCTTGACCCAAATAACGATGAGGAAGCAAACCAATCAATCTACTGACCAGCAGCAACCATGGCTTCCCACCAAAGAATCCAGACAATGATTTGAGCAGACCACCAAGAAGAAAGAACCAAATCTCCAGATCTCCGATCTCCTTGTGGCATTTAGTTTCATTCAGGCATTTTCACAAACACCAAGCAGAACCCCAAATTCGATATTGTAGAATGTAGTTGGCAAAGGAAAATTAACCCAACAATCGCCGAAAAATCAACCCAAGAACAATTGCGGAACCACCGAAAAAGTAATGGAAATTTCTAAAGAAAATTTGAAGAGAAAATAAAACTAGAAAAATGATGAAAATCTAATGAAAAACGGAACCACCAGAAGAAAATTTGAAGAGAAAATAAAACTAGAAAAACGATGAAATTTAATGAAAAACGGAACCACCAAAATCCATGGTGCGAGCCTAGTGGCTCTAATACCATGTTAACTACATTGGAGAAGAAGCAAAGATGAACAATTGTAAAACCAAGAAATGAAGTTTTACAGAGAGAAGAGAAATGTGAGAAACAATGAATGAAGGTTTTGTATTGAACTCAATGAACTAACTTTACTATCTATTTACCATAGCTATATATAGCTAACTAGAGGACTAACTAACTCTTTCAAATATTACATCATCCAATCCTTTACAATTGTTTTGATGAGCTGGCAAAGATAAGTTGGCAGCGATATATTCAACATCTTCATCCCAAAAGCATGGAATTATGGCCAGCCATTTGTAACACAAGTCATGCCCCATATTGGACTATAACCATCCAATGACAATGTTGAAAAATAAAAAGTAATGCATATAAAAGGAGAATCAAGGAAGGAAACGCTAAAACTGAGTTGTGGCTGGCCAAATACAATCTGATCAGATTTCTATAAATGGTTTACCATATACGGTGATGTATTTTATAATCATGTACAATAAGAGATGTGCTATGATACGTTGTCTCCATGAGATTAATAGTTGTTATAATGTATGCATGTGGATCTCACATTACATCTACAATAGAAGTTTTGTGTAGGTGATTGATACGAGTGAATCGAAAATCAACTTGAAAGGTGCAAGTTTGGTGGTAAAATTCAAGTTTTGCAAACTTGTGTCCAAGTGTTCAATTTGGACCCATGACTCGCCATTTCGAAGAAAATGACAACATGAGTCCAACAAACCGCTTTGTTGTGACATATGGGCATTTTAGGCCAAATTTCGTCTTTTACTACATTTTATCAACATTTTAAGATTTTATAATATATATTTTGGTATATTGTTATTTTCTTAATTTGTTTCCTATTTGTACTCTTAAAAAGTCTAGGGCCAAGGGACATTATATGAGCAACCATTAGGGTGATAGGGTTTAGTTATCTTTCTTATTATTCAATCAATATATGAAGTATTTTTTTGAGATACTTTGGATGCGGTCCCTAATCCTTAACATTCTTTGACTAAAACCTTAATGGTATTCAAAGTTAGATCAAAGTCCCTTGACTTTGTACACTTCATTATATTACAATTAAAATTTATATTTTTATAGTTTTGACATTAACTGTTTGATATTTTATGAGATTTATAATCCTATAAATTTAAAATCCCTCATTATAATACTATTAGAAACAGTTACAATAAAAAAAATTCAAGCATTTTGATTGAATACAACAACAATAATAACAAAGCCTTTTCCCACTAAGTGGGGTCGGCTATGTGAATCCTAGAACGTCATTACGCTTGGTTTTGTGTCATGTCCTCCGTTAGATCCAAGTACTCTAAGTCTTTTCTTAGGGTCTCTTCCAAAGTTTTCCTAGGTCTTCCTCTACCCCTTCGGCCCTGAACCTCTGTCCCGTAGTCACATCTTCGAACTGGAGCGTCAGTAGGCCTTCTTTGCACATGTCCAACCCACTCATTCTTAATCATATCCTTTCTCGTGAGCCCACACCTCCAACGAAGCATCCTCATCTCCGCTACACCTATTTTGTGTACGTGTTGATGCTTCACCGCCCAACATTCTATGCCATACAACATCGTCGACTTTATTGCCGTCCTATAAAATTTTCCCTTGAGCTTCAGTGGCATACGACGGTCACACAACATGCCAGATGCACTCTTCCACTTCATCCATCCCGCTTGTATTTCATATATTCTGTCTTTGATTGGCTTAGGCGAAGACCTTTAGATTCCAACACTTCTCTCCAAAGGTTAAGCTTCGCATTTACCCCTTCCTGAGTTTTATCTATCAACCCTATATCGTCTGCGAAAATCATACACCAAGGAATAACATCTTGAATATGTCCTGTTAACTCATCCATTACCAATGCAAAAAGGTAAGGACTTAAGGATTGTTGATGCACAAAATCAGTGAGGACTTTGGTACAACAAAAAGTATTAAGTTTATGACCTTCGTTAGATTGCTCCGGTCATTAGTGTGGATAAGTATGTAAAATGATAGAGACAGGAGAGCAAACACAAGATGTTCGTGGTTCACCCAGATTGGCTACGTCCACGGAGTAGAGGAGTTCTCATTAATTGTGAAGGGTTTACACAAGTACATAGGTTCAAGCTCTCCTTTAATGGGTATAAGTGAATGATTTAGTACAAATGGCATTAGAAAATATTTTGGGAGAATGATCTCATTTTATAGAAGAGAGTTTCTAGCCTTGTTCTGACATTGACACGTGTCGTGTTGTGATTGACTTCCAATGTTGACACGTGTCGCACTATGGTTGGGGACTTGCAAGATCCAAGCCGCTGAGTAATCACGAAACTTCTAAGTACCGAAGTATGGTATCGTCTTCACTTGCCTTATCTGTCTCATAGGTAGATGTGGCATCTTCTTTGGAAGTACTCTTCCTCCGTCCAGGGGTGGTATCTTTAACTGGTGGAGATGTACAAGGTAATGTATCAATTTCACTTGAAGCTTACTTGTAGTTTCAGGCTTGGTCAAGCGCGATACAAACCATGTAGTATGAGTCCCCCAAGTCGCCGAGCTAGGGCATCTGCTGAAAGAGGTGATAGACAAGGTAAGCAATCAGAGCTCCAAGCAATTAGTCCCAGATCAAAAGTTTGATTTTGAGTTCCGGCTGATTGTTCTCATTTTATATCTTGCAGGCAGCATGAAGGATAAAGAGAAGAAAATGATATGAGATACTTTTTCTTTTGAAGAAGTAACTTTCCACAGGCTTATTCTTGAACTGGGCTAGAGGGTTTTCTAGTTACCTCCAAAGTATAAGGCCAACTGAAGAATTTGAGGGTCAAAACAAGTCCATCAAATCTAGAGTACGTTCGATCCTGCTGATATGGGATACTTTTGCTGTTGACAAAGTACTGGAAGTATCGGCACGTGTTCTATTACGCTTGTCTCCACATGCTTCCTTGTATCCTTCTCATTTGCCCTATCTGTTCTTCAGGCAGATGTGGTATCTTCTCTGGAAGCATAAGATGTTGAAGATGAGTACTCGAGAGCAATGCCAGGTAAGTAATTAGGTAAGGGGTTCCAGGCAGTCAGTTCCTGACTGGAAGCTTGATTCCAAGTGTTGACTGATTGCTCTTTTTCTCTTTGTCTTGCAGGTAAGAACAAGGCCAAAGGAAAAGACAGGAAAAAAGCATGATATGAGATACTCTTGCTTTTAACCCTGATGATATGAGATATTCTTGCTCTGGTGTAGCTTGTTTGCAGAGGTATTATCGGGGGGGGGGAGCTGAGTATTTCGAGAGGCTTCGTTGGGGGTGCCCTCTCAGATATGAGGAGGGGTTGAGCATTTTTGCAGGTCTGCCTGTCCGTTGAGGATGGAGGTCGACATATATAGGAGTCTCCTTAACAACAAGTAGTAATGCTATTCCTTTACCCTTCTTGGTCATAGCACTGTAGTGGGAGCTGCCATCTTCACGTGTTTTAACTCTGTCAGAGCACTTTGAAAAAGTGGTCTGTGGTATCTGGAAAGCTGATGTTGCGTGTGAAGATTACAGACAAGCTTTATCCAAGGAGATCTGGCTCTTGAAGTTGAGAAAACGATGCCTCTTCGATTTTCGAACAAGCGATCCTATCGGGGATCTGGCTTTCGAGATTCGGAGAACGGTGCTTCTTCGATTTTTGAGAAAGTAATCCTGTTGGGAGTCTGGCTCTCGAGATTCAGAGGGCGGTGCCTCTTCGATTTTGGAGCAAGCAATCTTGTTGGGAGTGTTTTCTCGAATGTGAGTAAAGGGTGGGCATTTTTGCTAGTCTACCTTGCCACGGAGCACAGAGGTTGACACACAGGGAATTTCCAATTATCCAGCAGTGGTGCTGTTCCTTTACCCTTGTGGGTAATAATATGGTAGCTAAACCTTCAAAATTTATGTGTCTAAACTTTGTTAGTGTTGTTTCTTTGCTATTCGTTTACCCATCTTGGTCATAGCGATGTAGTGGGAGCTGCAAGCTTCACGTGTCTAAACTTTGTCAGAGATCTTTGGCAAAGTTATCGGTGGTACCCATGATCTGATGTTGCGTGTGGAAAGTGGATGATTGAACAGTAAGATTCACGTGTTTTCTACTTCACCAGAAATCTTCGACAGATTGCCCGTAATTTCCGCAAAGCTGAGTGTGCATGTGACAGGTGCTGACAAGGCTGAGAAAGCAAGCGCCTATTCTATTTTTGAGATCGACCCTAGTGGTCTTTGAGCAGCCCAACTTTTGAGAAAGCAAATGCCTCTTCGATCTCTGAGATCGGCCCTCGTGGTCTCTGAGCAGCCCAGCTTTTGAGAAAGCAAATGCCTATTCAATTTCTGAGCAGACGGCTCTTCGATTTCTGAAGCTCCGTCGAGTGCAGATTTTTATAGAGGCTAACATTAAGTTCCAAAGCACACTTGAATCTCCACCAGTAGAAGCTCCCTTCTTGCACTTCTAAGATCTTGATTTGTCCAACCTCTTCTCTCTTCAACACCTTTGAAAATGTCTGGCTCTTCCGACCGTCGTTTTGACTTGAACCTTGGTGAAGAGGTAGCCACGCCTTCTCCAGACAACATATGGCGCCCATCCTTCTTGTCCCCTACTGGTTCTCTTACCGTTAGGGATTCCGTGATGAAGAATGATATGACCGCTGCGGTGGTGGCCAGGAACATTCTCACTCCCAAAGATAACAGACTTCTTTCGCTCGCTCTCAGTGTTCAGTGTGCAGGTTCTGTGTCGAATATGGCCTAACGCCTATTTGCTCGAACCCGCCAAGTTGAATCATTGGCGGCTGAAGTGATGAGTTTCAAGCAGGAGATTAGAGGGCTCAAGCATGAGAATAAACAGTTGCACAGGCTCGCACATGACTATGCTACAAACATGAAGAGGAAGCTTGACCAGATGAAGGAATCTGATGGTCAGATTTTACTTGATCATCAGAGGTTTGTGGGTTTGTTCCAAAGGCATTTATTGCCTTTGTCTTCTGGGGCTGTATCGCGTAATGAAACTCTAAATGATCAGCCTCCGATGCCTCTTCCTTCTAAGGTTCTATCCAGTACTGAGGCTTCGAGTGATCACTCTCCAGTGCCTTCTCTTTCTGGAGCTCTACCGACTGCTGAGACTTCTCCTAAGCAACCTTTGTGAAGGCCCCCTCTTGTTTGTTTATTTTGACTCATGTATATGTACATATTTGTAACTTATCGGAGATATCAATAAATAAGCTTTGCTTCATTTCAACGTATTGTGTTAAATACACCAAAGTCTTTTTCACTAAGTTTTTTGAATTTTTCTTTTGTTGAAGCTTGTATGTTGAAGCTTTGTGAGTGAAGCATGTAGGTTGAGGTAGTGTTCCTTTAATTTCTCGAGTGAGGAAAATTTCTCGGTTGGAGACTTGAAAAATCCAAGTCACTGAGTGGGGTCAGCTATATGAATCTTAGAACGCCATTGTGCTCGGTCCTATGTTATATCTTCCGTTAGATCCAAATACTCTAAGTCTTTTCTTAGAGTCTCTTCCAAAGTTTTCCCGGATCTTCCTCTACCCCTTCGGCCTTGAACCTCTATCCCGTAGTCGCATCTTCTAACCGGAGCGTTAGTAGGCCTTTTTTGCACATGTCCAAACCACCGTAACCGATTTTCTCTCAGCTTTCCTACAATTTCGGCTACTCCTACTTTACCTCGGATATCCTCATTCCTAATCTTATCCTTTCTCGTGTGCCCACACATCCAACGAAGCATCCTCATCTCCGCTACACCTATTTTGTGTACGTGTTGATGCTTCACCGCCCAACATTCTGTTCCATACAGCATCGCCGGCCTTATTGCCGTCCTATAAAATTTTTCCTTGAGCTTCAGTGGCATACAGCAGTCACACAACACGCCGGATGCACTATTCCACTTCATTTATCCAACTTGTATTCTATGGTTGAGATCTTCATCTAATTATCCGTTCTTTTGCAAGATAGATCCTAGGTAGCGAAAGCAGTCACTCTTTGGTATTTTCTAATCTCCGATCCTCACCCCTAACTCATTTTGGCCTCCATTTGCACTGAACTTGCACTCCATATATTCTGTCTTCGATTGGCTTAGGCGAAGACCTTTAGATTCCAACACTTATCTCCAAAGGTTAAGCTTCACATTTACCCCTTCATGAGTTTCATCTATCAACACTATATCGTCTGCGAAAAGCATACAGAAAGGAATATCATCTTGAATATGTCCTGTTAACTCATCCATTACCAACGCAAAAAGGTAAGGACTTAAGAATGAGCCTTGATGTAATCCTACAGTTATGGGGAAGCTTTCGGTTTGTCCTTCATGAGTTCTTACGACAGTCTTTACTCCTTAATACATATCCTTTATAGCTTGGATATATGCTACTCGTACTTCTTTCTTCTCCAAAATCCTCCAGAGAATGTCTCTAGGGACCCTATCATAAGCTTTTTCCAAATTTATAAAGACCATGTGTAAATCCTTTTTCCCCTCTCTATATCTTTCCATCAATTTTCGTAAGAGATAGATTGCCTCCATGGTTGAGCGTTTTGGCATGAACCTGAATTGGTTGTCCGAAACCCGTGTCTCTTGCCTCAATCTATACTCAATGACTCTCTCCCAGAGCTTCATTGTATGACTCATTAGCTTAATACCCCTATAGTTCATGCAATTTTGTATGTCACCCTTATTCTTGTAGACAGGCACCAAAGTGCTCTTTCGCCACTCATTTGGCATCTTCTTCATTTTCAAAATCCTATTGAAAAGGTCAGTGAGCCATGCTATACCTGTCTCTCCCAAGACTTTCCACACTTCGATCGATATATCATCTGAGCCTACTGCTTTTCTATGCTTCATCTTCTTCAAAGCTACAACCACTTCTTCCTTCCTGATTCGACGATAAAATGAGTATTTTCTACACTCTTCTGAGTTACTCAACTCCCCTAAAAAAGTACTCCTTTCATGTCTTTGACCGCGTTCTCTGTAGTAAGAACCTTTCCATCCTCATCTTTGATGCACCTCACTTGGTTTAGGTCCATTGTCTTCTTTTCCCTTGCTCTAGCTAGTTTATAGATATCCAACTCTCATTCTTTGGTATCTAGTCGCTTATACATATCGTCATAAGCCATTAACTTAGCTTCTCTCAAAGCTTTTTTCGCCTCTTGCTTCGCTCTTCTATACCTTTCACCATTTTCATCGGTCTTATCCTTGTATTAGGCTTTACAACATTCCTTCTTAGCCTTCACCTTTGTTTGTACCTCCTCATTCCACCACCAAGATTTCTTTTGGTGTGGAGCAAAGTCCTTGGACTCTCCTAATACTTCTTTTGCTATTTTTCGGATACAACTAGCCATGGAATCCTACCTTTGGCTAGCTTCCCCCTCTCTATCCCACACACACTGGGTGATTACTTTCTCTTTGAAAATGGCTTGTTTTTCTCCTTTTAGATTCCACCATCTAGTCCTTGGGCACTTCCAAATCTTGTTCTTTTTTCTCACTCTTTTGATATGTACATCCATCACCAACAAGCAATGTTGATTAGCCAAACTCTCTCCCCGTATAGCTTTGCAATCCTTACAAGTTATACGATTCCCTTTCCTCATTAGAAGAAAATCTATTTGTATTTTTGACGACCCACTCTTGTAGGTGATCACATGTTCTTCTTTCTTCTTAAAGAAGGTGTTGGCTAAGAATAGATCATATGCCATCGCAAAATCCAAGATAGCTTCCCCATCCTCGTTTCTCTCCCCAAAACCATGGCCACCATGAAAACCTCCATAGTTGTCTGTCTCCTTGCCCATGTGTCCATTTAAATCTCCTCCTATAAATAACTTCTCCGTCTGAGCAATTCCTTGCACCAAGTCTCCAAGGTCTTCCCAAAATTTCTCCTTCGAACTCGTATCCAACCCTACTTGACGTGCGTACGCACTAATCACATTGATGAGTTCTTGTCCTATTATAATCTTGATTGCCATGATTCTATCTCCTACCCTCTTGACATCTACAACATCTTGTGTCAAGGTCTTGTCCACGATGATGCCAACACCGTTTCTCGTTCTATTTGTGCCCGAATACCAGAGTTTAAACCTTGAGTTTTCTAGATCCTTTGCCTTAAGACCAACCCACTTAGTTTCTTGTAGGCACATAATATTTATCCTTCTCCTCACCATATCTTCCACTACTTCCATAGATTTTCCCGTTAGGGTTCCTAAACGCATTCTACTATCTTGAACTCTACCCTTCTGTCCTAGCTTCTTCAACCTCCCCCGTCTAATAGGATCAAAGTACTTCTTTTGTGTGTCCTGTGTAAAGTTGATAGGAGCATATGCTCCCAAACAACTTTGAGTGAAGTCGTTCGAAAAGAAGTTTCTATGGCCCCCTTGCTCATTTAACACTGCATCCGGGTGCCGATGGAGATACAACGACCCTTGCTCACTTATCACTGTGCTCGGGCCACACAGCGCGCCACTTACGGGTGACACCCTAACTTTAGCGCGATTTCGTTCTGGATTCATTTTCATAAGGATTCGACGTAAACTAGGAGTGCCGGCTGTCGACTACTTGACGCCTTCCCCCTCCTTCTTTATCCGGGCTTGGGACCGGCAATGTAAAATAAATTTACACAGGCGGAGTTAAGCATTTTGATTGAATAAATGGATAAAAACTATGTAAAAATAAGAAATAAGAAATGGCAAAAGAATGTATCCATAGTGTTAAAAAAATTGGTACATTTCACATATAACAAAGTGATACATTAATAAAGAAGAATGGGTACATTATAAATAAATTAGGGTACATATAAAATATTAAAAAAATTATGAGTACAAATGAATTTTTAAAAAATATAGGCGCTAAAAGAAATTAATACATTGGTACAAAATAAAACTAAAAAGAAAATACTACAAATTTAAAAAAATGTTGCAAATTAAAAGTGGGTACAAACTAAAAATATAAATATATGATACAAAGTTTAGGCATAAAACATAAATATACTATATTTAATTTTTCTATTATTAGTTAAATATACAATGTCACGTGACAGTATACACATGGATACAAACACAAATAAAACATTAAAAAATATGGGCACAAAAAGAAACTAATATATGGGTACAAATTAAAAATGAAAAAAAAATTGGTACAAACTAAAAATAAAAATATATGATAAAAAATTTAGCCATAAATATAAATATACTAATTGTAACATTTTTAACACTAAATGAATATGTTTAAAAATAAAAATATTTTATTATTCAAATAATTAATAATGTTATTAATACCTAAGGATCTTGATCAAAAATTGAAAATGAATAAGATTTTAATTAAGGGAGTAGGAAGAATATGAACCTAATTTCTCTTTTTTTTTGGTGAATTTCAATTCGCTTATGCATTAAGGTTATCGTTTGATGCATTTTTTTGTCAAGGTGCATTACACCCTCATTGTTGGTGGGAAACCGGAGGATTTATGAAGTATTTTCGTATTTGGTGGGAAACTGTTTGTTCATCATGATTGCATGAATAATATCTAAACACAACGAAGAAAAGGTACACAATAAAAGATTGAGATGATATGTACAAATGGCTACAAATGTCCGGACAAAAAGGAAAAAAAAGGAGATAAGAGATGCAAATATTTCTTGTCAAATAATGACTCTCCATAAATTAATTTGATTAAAATTTCTAATATAAACATCACAGACCAAAAGGATTCGATTGAGATTTTCAAACGTTCTCCTCCAATCTTAGAGCTTAACAAAGCAATTAGATCGCTAAAGAAATATCAAGTCTAAAGGCACAACCGTATGCAATATCAAATCAGTCATGTCAAATTTGCACTAAACACGTCACAGAACTTATCTTGTAAAAACTGAGCCAAACGTCTCCTCCAATAATTCCCATATCGCACAGCATTCTAGTCACCACCATTTTGTGCCATCCATGTCAACATTATTGCCCACCCTTTGGAGCGTTCCGTATCGCACATGGATCATCTCCGGATCCAATTATCTTAATTCTAGGGCTCAATAAATCTAAACCATTGAAATTTAATTCAATGATTATAAATAGGGACACATTCTAAAAGTTATAATAACTTTAACCGTTGGATCAAATTTCAATGGTCCGGAGTCATTGATTCTTAGAATTAGGACAATTGGATCCAGAGAGGATCCATGTCCTTCCGTATCTATTTGATACTCTTATTTATTTGATTAATACTAATCACGAGTCACAATACACTAATCCACTCAGTTTTTTAAGATATGGGATACCAAATTTTGGTAAATTTCTTTTCAAATTCTCGATTCAAAAACTAATATAAATGGCAAAAAATGTTTAGTGATGTGTTTCGTCTTACTATTTTTCAGATTGGTGTCCGATTTTTTTTTCTTCTCACAAGAGTTAAGAGCATTTCTAATGAAAAAAAATGTAAACTTGAGGTAAGAACCATGTTTACATCTTATTTTAAATTTTCGGCAAATGTAAATGAAAGTTCTTCCCTAATAATGAGAGATGTAAATTTGATATCTCATTAAATTCCCTACTTGATTAGTCGGACCCATCACCTAAAGATGTAAAAAAGAATGTAAATTTGGATTTTTATTTACATATTCCCAGGACAATGAATCATTATATTCCGTGTTCGAAGAATTTGTCAACAAAAAAATAAATGAAAAATACTCATTCCAATGTATTTTGCATCTCCTGCATCTCTAAGGCCATCTCCAACCGATGGCTGGCCAGAGGGCTCGTTTTAGCCCTCTGACCCTCCAAGATTCTCCAAGATATTAATATTTTAATGAACAGTACAGGGCCATATTTGCCTCCGTCTCCAACCGAGGGCCAGAGGGCTCGTTTTAGCCCTGTCACAAAAAACCGTCTCCAACCGAGGGCCAAAGGGCCATAGGGCCAAACATAATTTATTATTTAAAAACTACAATTTAAATTCAAATCTAACGGCTAGGTGACGTCAACATGATGTCAGCTAGCCGTTGGTAGCTGACATCATGCTGACGTCAGCTAGCCGTTGGATTTGAATTTTTTTTGCTATAAATAGGGTGGATATTGGGCTATAATTCACACAACTTTAAATTCAATCTATTTCAATTCAATCTCTTTCAATTCAAGTTTGCAATGAATTCCAACTTTGGATCTTCATCCAATTCCAATTGGGGGTCCTCATCCAATTCCAAATTGGAAGCAAAATGGGCGCAAATGAGACGAGAAGATGAGGAGTCTGATGAAGAAGCTGAAGTAAGGCGCAACACACAAAACATGGCAGCAGCCATGGCTACGGCCATGGTGTGTCAGCCAACTGAGGAACAACCTCAATGGGGTGGCTCTGTTGCTGGTCGCTCTTACAAACCACGAAACAGAGCGATGGCGCATGCCAATCTGATGAACAACTACTTCAACCCCGACTCGGTGTACACAGAAGAGGATTTCAGACGTCGCTTCCGGATGAGGCATCATGTCTTCGAGCGTTTACTTCGTGATGTCCAGCAGGTCAATCCATACTTTCGACAGAAACGGGACAGAGCAGGCCGCCCTGGTTTCTCACCTCATCAGAAGGTTACTGTTGCACTCCGAATGATGGCATATGGCTCCTCAGCTGATTCGATGGATGAAACCCATGGTATGTCTGAGTCTACATGCCTTGATACTCTTGAAGAATTTTGTAACACAATTGTTCAGGTTTACAAAGACGAGTACCTCCGAGAGCCAAATCAAGAAGATCTGAATCGGCTCCTTCACAAAGCTGAAGACCGTGGGTTTCCGGGCATGATAGGGTCATTAGACTGCATGCATTGGGAGTGGAAGAACTGTCCTACTGGATGGCAAGGAAGCTTTAGCGGAAGGTCGAGAAAGCCAACTGTTGTGTTAGAGGCAGTTGCCTCATATGACACATGGATCTGGCATGCTTTCTTTGGAGTCCCTGGATCCTAAAATGACATTACAGTTCTTGGGCGTTCACCCCTCTTCAATAACTTGACGGAAGGTAAAGCACCTCAACTTGACTACTACATCAACGGCCGTGAATACAATATGGGGTATTACTTGGCAGATGGCATCTACCCAAAGTGGGCAACACTTGTCCAAGCAATTCCAAACCCTAGGAATGATGCAGAAAAGTTGTTTACCTTACACCAAGAGGCATACCGGAAAGATGTTGAGAGAGCTTTTGGTATTCTACAAGCACGGTGGAAGATTATCAGCGAATCGGCAAGAGGGTGGAGTCGAGAAAATTTGAACTCCATCATGATGTCTTGCATCATATTACACAATATGATAGTGGAGGATGAGCGAGATGGGTATATTGATGGAGAGTCCGATGATGACCAAGAAGATCCAAATAGGTCAAGAAGGGCTCTAGCAAAAATATATGATGGGCCTAATTTGCCTTTCAATCCAAGAACTGGTAATATCTCTATAAATGAGTATATGAGGCGCTATAGAATGATACGTTCTCGTGCCACAAATACGTACCTACAACAGGATCTTGTTGCACATCTTTGGGCCAAAAGAAGCATGGAGTAGGCTTTTAAGTTTTATGTTGTTAAATGTTTTTAAAAATGTTGTTTAAGTTTCATGTTGTTAAATGTTTTTTTATGTTGTATAATTTGTATGTTGGTTAATGTTATTTAATGTTATTTCATATTGTTTAATGTTGTTTCATGTTACTTAATTTAATTTAATGTTGTATAAATGGCCTAGGAAAAAAATAGAATTGAAAAAAATTATGAAACAAATTTTGTGAAATAGAAGTTATAGGAAATAAAATATGAATCAAATTTTGTAAAATAGAAGTTATAGGAAAAAAATAGAATTTAAAAAAAAATTGAAACAAATTTTGTAAAATAGAATTGAAAAAAAAATATGAAACAAAATTTGATTAATATGAAAAGGAAAAAAAAAGGGAAAAAAAAAGTTTTTTTAAAAAAAAAAAAAGGCCTAATAATACAACGGCTACTAGCCGTTGTATTAAAAAACATTCAAACTATTAGTGTCGGTTATAACCGACACTAATAGTAGAACTATTAAAAAAAAAAAAAAACTTGTTTAATGCTGTCGGTTTTAACCGACAGCAATAGAAAACATTAAAAAAAAAATAAGCCAGCCCGGGGCTGGCTGGCTGGCCGAAAGCAGCCAGCCCTCCAGCCCTCCAGCCCTCTCCGATCCCGTGGGGCCCTCCCAGATTCCAGAGCCCTCTGGCCTAGCCCTCGGTTGAAGACGGTTTTAGGGCTATTTTCGGCCCTCTGGCCCTCTGGACCGTTCGGTTGGAGATGGCCTAATGAAAAAATGTAAACTTGAGAGGTAAAAACCATGTTTACATCTTATTTTATATTTTTGGCAGATGTAAATGAAAGTTCTTCCCTATTGAGAGATGTAAATTTGATATCCCATTTAAATTCTTTATTTGATTAGTCGGACCCATCACCAAAAGATGTAAATAAGAATGTAAATTTAAATTTTTATTTACATATTCCTGCGAAAATGAATCATTTATATTCCGTATTCGAAGAATTTGTCAACAAAAAGAAAAATGAAAAATACTCATTTATGTTGTAGGCCTATTTGACTAAACTGTATTTAGGACAGAAAGGGAGAGGGGCCGGTGGCAACAGAGAGAAAAGAGAGATGTAATTATGAGGTGTGTGTTGTATCACCCTATTGTGCCTTTATTTATAGTAGTAGGAAATGTTAAATCCTTACGCTATTAGTATTACAATTTTAATAGGAATTAAACTACTAAAGGGAATATACAAAGATACTCCTAGATACACTAGGATTTACACAATCACAATCCTAATCCAATAGAATTGCAACACTCCCCTTTGAGTGTGTAAATACTCAAACAAAACATTGCATCAGATCTTCAGTAGATAAGGTAGAACAATTGATAAAGTCATTGACACAACGGGTGAATGCGAGTCTCAAATTTAAAAGAAAGTATGCATTGGTAGTAAAACTTACAAAACCTCTCTATGATAAAACCTAAGCCAGGTGAAAACTCATACACTAAGGAGAAAAGTGAGAAGTATGCAAAATGTCTTAAAATAAACATAAAACAGGATGAAAGTAGTGAACTCAATGGAGTATGATCATCCCAAGATGGGTGCCTTGTTGAAACCTCGTTAGGTAGCAAAAACATAGTGGGAAAAATGCTCCTAATCGTAGGAAAAATAGTACATTAAGATCAAGTGATCATGCTTCAGAATACTCCCCTTGAGTTAAACATAACTTCCAAATAAAAGAACTACAAGCAATTCAACCCAGATAATTTACGCTACTGATTCCTTGGACGAGCTTATGAAAAGTATACTTGGGCAATGACTTGGTGAAGAGATCAGCCAAGTTGTCTTGGGAACAGATTTGCTTGACTTCAATGTTCTGATGTTGTTGTTGCTGGTGAGAATAAAAGAACTTCGACGATATGTGCTTGGTGTTGTCTCCCTTAATGTATCCCTTCTTTAATTGCTCGATACATGCTGCATTGTCTTCAAAGATCATCGTAGAAAAGTCAATGACGGAAGTAAGACCACTAATGCTTCGAATATGTTCCATGACTGTTCTCAACCAAAAGCACTCATGCGATGATTCATGCAAATTGAGAATCTCAGCTGGTTCAAAGAATTGCAACTAGTGTTTACTTGGTAAACTTTCATGATACAGTGGTATCTCCAACGGTAAAGCCATAGCCCATCTGAGAACGTGCCCTATGTGGGTTAGACAGATAACCAGTATTTGCGTAACCAACGAGGCAAGAATCAACTCGAGGACCGAGGGGGGCGGCGACTCATCTCAAGGATTCGTGGGTGTAGAATAAGCCTAAATCCGTCGTACCCTTGAGGTAACGGAAAATGTCTTTAACACTATTCCAATGTCTGCGTATAGGCGCATTGTCGTATCTAGCCAAAAGATTAACAAGGAAGGAGATATCGGGTTTAGTGCATTGATCCAAGTACAATAAAGCACCGATTGCACTTAGGTATAGAACTTCAGGCTCCAAAATCTCTTCCTTATCCTCCTTGGGATGGAATGGATCTTGTTTTGCATCTAGAGTCTGAACAACCATAGGAGTACTTGAAGGCTTTGCTTTATCCTTATTAAAACGTCACAACACTTTCTCGGTGTAGTTTGATTGATGTATTAGGATTTCATCCGAACAATGCTCGATCTCCACCCTGAGACAATATCGAGATTTCTCAAGATCTTTCATCTCAAATTTTGATTTCAAGTGAGCGGTAATTACCTCAAGCTCTATGAGAGTTTCGATGAGGTTTATGTTGTCGACATAAACTGCAATGAACACAAATCCGGAATATAACTTCTTGATGAACACGCATGGGCATAGTTCATTGTTCACATAACCTTGACTTGTCAAATATTCACTCAGACAGTTATACCACATCTGCCCGGATTGTTTCAATTTGTAGAGTGACCTCCCCAATCTAATTGAGAGAGTGTTCCATGGTCTAGAACTATTTGAACCATTTAATGGAAGTCCTTTTGGAACTTTCATGTACATTTTCGTATCTAGATCCCTATAGAGATACGCGGTTACCACGTCCGTAAGCTACATATTCAGTTTTTTTTGGAAACGTCTCATTGTAATCAATCCAGGGAGTTGAGAGAAGCCTTGAGCTACGAGGCGTGCTTTGTATCACACTAATTCATTCTTCTCATTATGTTTCCTTACGAAAACCCACTCGTAGCCCATAGGCTTCACATGTGGTAGAGTAAGAGGTACATGTCCAAACACCTTACATTTTGCGAGCGAATTGAGTTCGACCTGGATTGCTTGTTTCTAGTTTGACCAATCTGTTCTATGTCGACATTCATCAACGGAACATGGTTCAATGTCATCCCTAAGCATGATGTTGAAAGCAACGGTATACGTGAATGCATCATTGACAATCATCTCATTCCGATTCCAAACCTCATCTAATACTGCGTAATGGATCGAAATCTCGCGATTCTCAGGAGACTGGTATGTCTCATTTAAGATATCACCATAATCTTGAATAACCTCATACGTTGGAACAGATGAGTAAGCAATGGTCAGATTCAGACTAGGGTCATTAGTTTGTGCAGTTTTCCTTTTTTTGGGGTTGTGAATCCTTAGAACCATGGGGCTTGCCACACTTCAGAGTAGGAGCAGGTGATTGGTTAGCCAATAGTGCACCTTGCCATGTGGGAGGTGCGGCTGCCTTACCTTCGGGGACGATTCGGCCTTCCAAGGCAATGTTACGACGTACGTTAAGTACGTCCATCCTTACAGGTGCATTTGCAGCGGGCAATGACCAAAATATCGATATTATCGGTGATATTTCGCTGATAATATCGTTTTTTTTAGAAGACGATATTTTCATACGTATCCACTTAATTATCGTCAATATATCTATATTTTCGTCGATATTATCGCGATAATATCAGAAACGATATTTTCAGCATTTTAATACATTATTTGGGAAATATATCGCGATATTATCGATAATATCGATAATATCGCGAGATGAAACCGAAATCCGATCAACCTGACCTTTCTTTGGCATTCGGAGCACCGATTGACCACGCGCCTATTCAGCAATTCATCTGATCTCGCGATCTCCGACGTCGTCGTCTTCCGGAAGGTCTCGGCCGGGGCCTCGAAGCTAAAGGATGAGGTAGATCTCGGACTTTTCTCCGCAGAAAACTTTAAAATCGCCACGGACGAAAACGACGATGAGGTGGTGGCGGCGTTGAAGCACTTTTGCACAAGTTGTTGGTGGAGGGATTACCGGTGACGCGCAGTTGTTGATGCAGTGCGTTAGAGTTTCGGGGACCTTGAACTCCGTCTCTTCCTTCTCGGCTCTCTGTGCCATTTTTTTCACTCAGATTCTGATCGATCGATCGATCTCTCTCTTCCTCCCTTTTTTTTTCTTCTGTTTTTTTTTCTTTCAGAGATATAGATAGATGGAAAGAAAGAAAAAATGGAGGGTGTGGTTTTTCTAGAGAGAGAAAGGAAGAAAAAGTTGTGGTTTTTAGAGAGAGAGGAGAGGAGAGGAGAGGCTTGGACGGGCGATGGGGAAAGAGAAATGGGGAGGGGGATATTATGAAGGACGAAAAGAAGGTGGCAGATTTTAAAATCATCCTTCTGACCTCACGTGCAGGGTAGGGAAGAAAGAAATGGTGACATATTTTTTTATTCTTCTATTTGTTATTATTTTGTTTACTCCACATAGTGAGATTATTTTTTAAAATGTAGCGTTTTCCACACACACTTTGTACCTTGCATATATTCTTGTTAATTTTTTCATAGATCTTGTTTAATTTCATTTGATCCCGATCAATTGAAAATTGAGTGTAGTGTGTAAAAAATAGGTGTGTCGATAACACAACCTTATTTTAATTCGAATACAACTCTTCTTCATTAGGGCAATACACCACTTGAAACTTTCTATTTTGAATATTTTCATATTGTCCTCGAGATGTTCATTCTCATCATGCAGTCTTGTACAATGATATGAATCATTGATTTTTTGTGTGATCTTTTAAAGTTTAAAGGAAAAAGAAGAAAAAAGGGAAAAAAAGGAGGAAAAAAAACACAAAGGGGATTTTGAACCCCTCCCATTTTACTCCTCCAACACCTTAACCACGATATATCACTTATGTTTTAGTGATAATATGCTAAAATATTTATATTTATTAATTTATATGAGTGACATGTTAACAATTACATGCAAAACTATTTTGGGGATTTATCATTTGATGAATACTCTTCACAATAAACTTACTCTACACATAGAGATGATGAAGATAGTGAAAAATTTGAACTTCATAGGAACTTTATGTGGTACTAAATCACTCATGTATCTTACCATGCAATGTATAAAATGTAAAATATTGTAGTAAATCATTATATATAAATGATTATGGTGTGTTTAATTTTTTTCATTAATTACTACATATTTTCTATACTCACAATATTTGCCAGCTCGCTGTATAATCAACTTAAATCAGTTAAATCCATCATGTAATGCATTTCATTCTAATTTTTTTTGATAAACTAATAGATAATTGACTCAATAAAAATTTCCAAGTTTTTCTTACAATTTCCGTGGTTTTTATTCAATTTTATCGATATTGATAATATCCCGATATTTCCATCAATATTTCCGTATTTTTGGACTACCGATATTTCCGATATCATCGATATTTTATACCTTGGCAGCGGGTATATGTGATTTCGTCACCTTTGCTAGATTAGTAAAAGCATCCGGCATGCTTTGGGTGATGCTCTGAAGATCTAGTATACGTCGCACTTCAATTTCAGACTGAGGGGTGTAGGGATCTAAATGAAACATAATGTGAGTAATCCACGACAATTCGCGGCGTTCTACAAGAACTTTAGTGATCTTATCTCCTCCTAACGATGAGAAGATTGTCTCATCGATGTGACAATCCGCAAAATGTGCGGTAAATAAATCTCCTGTCAAGGGTTCTAAGTAGCAAATAGTGGATGGCAAATCATAACCGACATAGATTCCCATTTTTCTTTGAGGACTCATTTTGGTACGTAGTGGCGGTGCTATTAGCACATAGACTACGCACCCAAACACACATAAATGTGAGACGTCAGACTCATATTCAATAACCAACTGTAACGGTGAATGAGGTTAGGTAGTGGTGGGCCTCAGATAGACCAATATAGTTGCGTGCAATATTGCATGGCCCCAGGCAGATACCGGCAAGTTGGTTCGCATAACCAAAGTCCGAGCTATCGTTTGAAGGCGCTTTATGAAAGCTTCTGCCAGGCCATTTTGGGTGTGAACATGGGGTACAGACTGTTCAACATCAATCCCAATAAACATGCAATAATCGTCAAAAGTCCGTGACGTAAACTTTCTCGCATTATCTAGTCGAATCGACTTAATCGGATAATCAGGGTGGTGAACCCTAAGCTTATTAATTTGTGCTAGGAGTTTCGCAAATGCAGCATTGCATGTGAATAATAAGCAAACATGGTCTATTTGTTGGTTGGATAGGTCCACAAATATCCCTTTGAATCATCTGAAGAAACATAGAGGGGTCGTGAATAATCTTTGTAAAGGAAGGTTGAATGTTCAACTTCCCCAAAGAGCATGCTTTGCAAAGTGGTTGACCAGGATAAGATTTCAAGTGATGCCCTTGTGATACTTTAAGGATACGGTGCATCATATCTCTTCCGGGGTGTCCCATTTAATCATGCCAAAACAGGAGAATACTCTGGAACCCAGCTATAAGGCTGGCCACATGATGGGTCTCGATGACACGAATGGTTGTTATGTACAACCCACTCGGGAGATTTTCCAGCTTATTGTGAGTACGCTTCTGGCCATATTCGTAAGAAGTGATACAAATAATGCCTTTTAATAGAGTGCCTTTTTAATGGTTAATTCAGTACCATTGGACAACATAATACAAGCCTTTATGTATCCTTCTATTAGGTTGGATGGGCCTGAGAGTGTTTTCAGAGGTGCATTTTTAGGTATGAGTTAGTAAAATAGTGTTTCTCATGCAATATGGTGTGCATGGTGGCACTATCAGCCAGACAACTAACTTCTCCACTAGTCATACCTATAAATAAATAAATTAAATTGGTCACATGCATAAATATAATTCCATTCATTCAATTAATCAAGTCGAGAAATAATATACATAAAATAACTATCCATAGTTCAAAACAAACCAAAACCAAACAAATAATTCCAAAGACTTAGAAAAATTGTCTGAAAATTAAACCATAAACCTAAAATGTAGGGGGTTCGGCCACTCCTAATGGGATCGGCCACTAGGGGTGTAAAACACCCTAACATGTCTTAGAAAAATAAACTTTATTCTTCCATGGGAGTGGATGCCTCATGAAAATCTGAAACCTCTAGGGTGGTAGTAGTATCTTCGGGAAGTTCTACAAGCACAAAGTTAGCCTCACGAGGGAATGATACTTGGCAATCGCCTCAGGTGTAGCTTAGCAGATGCATGACCAATGATCATTTGATCCACAATAATATCACATGTCCAGTTCAGTGGAAGCCGATTGAATGGTAGTTTTTCCTTTATTCTTGAAGTTTGGGGCCTTAAAGGCAAGGGGTTAACATTTTAGGTCAAATTTCCTCGCTTGGGCGGGCCTCTGTTTGTTGACTTTGGGCCCATGGTGGGGCTTACCGCCCATTTCCACGACCACAATGAGATTTTTGTCAGTTGTGGCTGCTAGAATTGGTCGCATGTGCTTTAGAGCGTTCGAGCTAGTAAGTCGAGCTTGATGATTTCTCATCAAAAGCTGGTTCTGCTTTTAGCGAGAAGTAAAATAAATATCAAATCTAAAACTTTGGTGAACTTATATGCCCTATATTGTTGTTGCAAGACAATATTGGTGACATTGAAGGTCAAATAGGTATTTTCTAGGAGATCATGTTCGGTTAAGTCCTCGTTACAGAACTTAAGTAGTGATCGAATTCTACAAATTTCAGAGTTATATTCATTCACTGACTTAAAGTCTTGGAAACGTAAATGCTGCCAATCATGTCTTGCTTCAAGCAAGTAAATGTCTTTCCGGTGATCGGAGCGATCGACTAGAGCAAGCCAGAGGGTATGTACGTCGATCCTTCTCTGCGAGGTACTCGGTCTGTAGTACATCATGGGTGTGTATGCGAATGAAGATCATAGTAGTAACTTTCTGAGTTTCATCGACGGCTTCATCATTTATTGGTTCCTCGATAGTAGCTCTAAGACTTTTTGCAATAAGATGGAGTTTCATGTCTTGAACCCACTTCAGGTAGTTTTTTCCAGAGACTTCCAGAGCGGTGAATTTGAGCTTGTTCAAGTTCGACATGTCCCTAAAACGGAGGTTACAACAAAACATGGTTAGTCATATGGAAATCCATAGACATATATCGTAGAACATTCGGGGTTCTATGGACATGTATTGATTTAATTTAAGCATGAAAGCTACGGGTTTCATGTGGTAAGTTTTGAATGAAAATTTCAAGTTTCAAGGACACTAAATTCGAAACTACAGGTTCTATTTAGTTATGAACATTCAGTTCATATATAAGGATACCTGCAAGAACACAGAATACAATATACAATAAAGTGTAGTGAATTTGTGGATTGCTTCAGGACCCCAACTGTGAGTGCTTCGGGATTACGAAAGATATTCAACGGTTCAAAGAAACGAAATAATTTATTGAATTGTTAATTTTCAAAAAGTGAGCTACATGCTAATAATTTTGGATTAATTTTCAGATTAATGGACTGTTGGTCACTTTAATGAATTCAATAGATCAGACCATACAAGATCGATTGTAGAAGCAAAAATAATTATAACATTCAGGTTAAATTATAAAGAATGCCAAAAATAGCATTGGATTAAAAAAACCATAGCCCAATGACGGTGGGCTTGGGTGCCGTGAGTAAGCCAAGGCCCTAAAAGGGCTTAGAGAGGCCACGGGTTGCAACTGGGCAGCCCAAATCATGGCTGCAGAACATGGGCTGTTCCTGGGTAAGCTCAACCGCAAAGGCTGACTTGATTTGGTCTCGGGCCAAAGCGTTAGCAAGCCCAACCAAAGCTAGCTTTGGTTTGAAGCGCTGCAAAGCGTAGCCCAAGCTGACTTTGTGATTAGGCCGTGACAGTTCAAACCCAGCAGCCAAGAAAGCTGCTGTAGGAGGGCCAGGGCAAGAGGACAAGCCCAACAAGCACAAAAGCTTGCTAGCAGGTTGGGCTAGGCTGCAAGGGATGGTCCAACAAGGCTGCAGGCTTGCTAGTGGGCTCGGGGCTTCAGGCTTATGGAAACCCAACCCAGGTCGAAGCCTGGTTGTCTGTGCAGAGGTAGCAAGCCCATGAGGCTGCTACTTAGTGGTCCATGGCATCGAAACGATGCCATCCCAAGGTGCTCTATGCGGCTAGGCTGCATGTTAACGATGGGGTATGGCAGCGGTGGTGCTGGCTGTGGCGCGACGGTGAGCCGCGACTTTTGTCGCAAAAATCCTAGATTTTTTATTTTATTTTTTTCTCGAAATCTAGGGTTAAAAACCCTAATTGCTTTTAAATTAACTTCAATGCTTTGACTCACAAATTCCACATAGCATAATTGTGTATTGCATGAACAAGTATATATATTGACAAAATATATGAACACATATGCAGTATATATAATTGGAAGGAAAATATAAATATAGGGGGTTCATGCATTATGGGGAATGTTTTCATTCTTCAAGGTTTTTTTTCTTTCAAATATCTTAATTTATTTTAGAAAAACCTGATTAGCAGAAAATCATTGAAAGCCTTTGATGTTGTAGAAGAAATCCTCATCCACGATCCTTCAGTTCCTTAGCTTCTGGCAAGGGCATGCTGATAACGTGTTGTATGCCTATTTGACTGAACTGTATTTAGGACATTGAGGGAGAGGCCGGCGACAACAGAGAGAGAAGAGAGAGATGTGATTTTGAGGTGTGTATTGTATCACCCCATTATGCCTTTATTTAAAGTAGTAGGGAAGATTAAATCCTTACCCTATTAGGATTACAATTCTAATAGGAATTAAACTACTAAAGGGAATATACAAAGATACTCTTAAATACACTATAATTTACACAATTACATTCTCAATCCAATAAAACTGCAACAATTCCAATATATTTTGCATCTTCTATTGGAGATGCTCTAATAGTGCGTAGTCAGGTTTCGGTCCATTCCTTGTCATATTGGAGGCAACACGATTAGGTAGTAGCTAGCTATTTGATGATGCATATGGAATATTCATGATCACAGCTAACTGTCTGTTTTGAGAAATCCCCAAACCTTCTCTTTAGATTTAAATATTTTCTGAACTCTATTGGACTGTGGATGAGAATTTTTTTATACTGAAAGCAACGTTTTTGAGAATTCGTTTTGAGAAATTCTTAAAAGAAAACATTAGATATGCCACCTTTTTCGGTAAATCAGTTGAGTATGGTGGTATACATCCAGGTACGTACATATAACCTTTTCTTTACACTTTAATTGGTGGGGACGAAAATATCAAAGTAATCTATAAAATAACATAGATGATTACTATTAATAATGTTGAGAGCGTGAATTTACAATGAAAAATTAAGGAATTTTACGTCTATTTATAAGATTTTTTTAGCTAAAATAGTACCTGAGATAGACATAACTTCTCACTTTAGTCCTTGAGATTTAAAATCGAAAGAATTGGTTCTTGAGTTTGTTCACCATCAATCATTTTAGTCATTTTGTGAAAAAATATCCGTTAAATAATGATGAAATGACCAAAAAAAAAAAACTCTCAATTTTTGTCACATTATATTGGCTCATTGTTTATTAAATTGAGAGCATTTTTTCATTTTGGTCCTTATTTAATAGAAATTTTTCACAGGATGACCAAAATGATTGATGACAGACAAACTCAAGGACAAATTCTATCGATTTCAAATCTCAAGGACCAAAGTGAGGATTTATGCTAATTTCAGGAACCATTTTAGTTAAAATGCTTATTTATAATAAGTTGTGCTACTCCTGATTGTTAAGCATAAAATCTCAACTTATTTCATAGTATTAAAGGAGGTTAGCTGCATACTAAGCCCGATGGCCTACTTGCTTTTGCTCTCACATCAACAAATATGTATTGTCAACTTGTTAGACTTAGATGATGTCACACGTGAGAGGCATAGTAAATCTTCCATAAGAGAATTAAGGAACATTACATGCGCTTGTAAAGTGTTGAGCTGCTCTCTATACTGTAAAAATCTCACTCCATCTTACTTGAGCTACTTAGAGACCGTCACAAAATTAACCAAATTAATTCCAACAAATAAAGGAATTTAATATTTTGGATGCATTGTTGATAAGACTTTCTTAAAATTTTGAATGTATATTTTAATAGAAAGGGATCACCTCCAGATTCCTTCCTCATAATCCATCAAATTAGAGAATCTGAGCTATTGAAATTTGATTCAACGGCCACAAACAGAGGGCCATTTAAAAGTTATAATAACTTCAGCTATTGGATCAAATTTAAATGACACGGATTTCCTGATTTGGTAAATTAGGAAGAAGAAATCTGGAGAGGATCCCTATCCTATTTAAATTTCTATGTTTAGAACTTTGATGGAGCTAGTTGGTTCTATTGTTTCACCCCCTGGTTTGTCACATCAAAATTCTATTCGGTTACTGTCTCACCAAACTAGCAAAAGCCACATGCATAAACAAAAACAATCAAATCAACCTACTAGAACAACATGATTTTTCCATTTCGTTTCATACGTTCTTTCTTTTATATTAAAACAATGAATTTTTAGGTGGGTGGTTAACTAATGCTTAAAACGCCTTTAGCTAATTCAAAAGATGTTTTGTTTTTGTGGCCTCTAGTTTTGCATGCTCTCAAAATTTGACAAGTGCTCGAACACCAATGTGTTCAATTCAAGCTATTATTAGGGTTTATACGTTGCCAAGTGTCTATAGGTGGGATCAAATTTCTCATAGGTGTAGGGCACCTCCCTTGGCATGGTGTCCCAAGCGAACATAAAATGATATAAAAGAAATATAGAGAATCATTTAGTATTACAGTTTAATAGTATTTTTCTTTACTTATAAGGGTTTAGTGATATTTCTCTTTACTCAACGAATTTGAACCACATTATTGCTAGCAGCCACCCCTTTCCTCTTATTGTAGATAATATCATTTGTTTAAAAAAAATGTAAAGACATTGATGGTTAGGAGTAAATTGGCGATTCACACTAATGAATCGGCTGAGTTTAAAAAATTAGTTAAAAACTTAGCTTCTTAATCAAACTTAGATATCACCTAAGTTTATTTTAAGGTGAAAGCTAAAATGATTAAATATCAAAAAAAATTGAATGCCAATTGAGAAATAATGATTTACATGTTTTTTATTTTTTATTTTTTCTTATGTGCATGCCTTACAAAGTTACAAGTGGTCAAATTGCAAAGAAATAAGTATTAGGAATTAGCTGTAAATTTAGGCGTTATCTGTTACCTAATAAAATCTTCATTGGTGCAACGCCCGAGTTTACTTGGCGGTCAACGCTAAAAAGGTTATGGTATTTTAATGATCAAGCCTAATGTAATCTCCAAGCCTTGGAATACCAACTAAGAAACAATGATTTTCATGCTTGTTTATTTAACTTTAATTTTTCTTGTGTGCATGCCTTACAAGTGGTCACGTTACGAACTGATAAGCATTAGGAATGAGTTATTACTTGGTACACAATTAAACCTTCACCAACCCAACACCCAAGTTTACTTATACATATTGATGGTCAGTTTGTGCATCCATCGGTGCGTAATGACAAATAATAATACTATAATCATTACAATTCTTTGATTAAGTATAAACGAGCAGTAAATTTAGACTTTACTCAATCAAATTTTCATCATCGACTCCGTCACAAGTTTACATATACATGCGACTTGCAAGTGATTGTCAAACAAATACTTTTTAATATTACTGAAAATTCTTTTAGTGACTCACTCACTCTATGAAATTCACCCCCACCATTCTAAGAGCAAGTCCAGGAATAGAGATAGTCCGGTGGACAAGGAACCAAAGCAACCCAATAGCCTCCCAAACTTGCTCTAGCCCATGTGAGCAATTGGGCTAAGGGGGAGCCCGTGGGAGAGGGCATGTGTGAGTCCAAGGTCCGAGTGCCTGAGGGCTATGTGATGCAAGGCTGACGTCAGGATGATGTCAGCTATGTTATAAAAAAATTTGCGTCAGGCGTGTGCATAACACCAACTCGTGGGGGCGCGTCACCGACAAGATTTCAGTCGGTGGGGCTCGCTGTTTAAACTCTGAAATGTTATAGTTACTGGTGCCACGTGGCACCCTTTCGTCCGTCGGATTTCAAAGGCTAATTTTTTTGGACCATTGGATTTCCAACGATAAAACCTCCCCCAACGGCTAGATGACGTGGCACAATCTTAGCTGTTTGATTCCAGATCAATGGTCCACATTTTTCGGCTTTAACAATGAAAAAAAAAAGAAAAAAAAAATCTGATATGTTACTATTATGACACATGGCACAATCTGGAGGGTTGGATTTTTCTTTAATCAAAAGGAAAAATTTAATTAAGTTAATAAAAAAGTTAAAAATTAATAAAAAAATACGAAAAAAATTAAACTTTTTCTTTTTTAAAAATTGATTTTATTTTTCTATAAATACCTTATCATTATCTTCCACCTTACAATTTCATATTTTCTCAAATACTTTCAACCACATTCCAATCTTTCTCTCAAAGTTTATATATACTTTTGTTTCCAAAAAAAAAAAAAAGGCTAATGATATAGATATGAATTGGACGCTTATTGAAGATATTACGTTGTGTTCTAGTTGGGTTGAAGTTACTCATGATCCGATTACGAGTAATGAGATGCAGTTGCGAGAAATGTGGAGCAATATTCATTCCATTTTTCTTGAGAAAATTGGTGGCAAAAGAACGGAACAATCACTCTCAAGTTGTTGGAGAATACTCAGCTAACCGTTTACTCATTGGAGAAACACCTTGACACAAGCTAGTGCTAATATTCGAAGTGGGAAAATTACGCGGATCAGGTAACAATATATTATTTATTTGTTTGTACTATACCCAAATTTACATTAGCTACTTTGATTATAATTTTTTTTCTCCCGCATTTTGTAGACACTTCAAGCACAAACTTGGTATAATGCCAAAAACAAAATCAAATCATTCAACCGGTGGGAATGTTGGAATATTGTCAAAGATTGTCCCAAATTCAGAGTTGTGTCGGTTTAGAAGTTATCATGAACAACACCCCTCTACACTCTACACCAGATCAAGACTCGCATGTTCATGAAAGCGACACAAAACAAGTGCCTGAAGTGACCCCTAAACAAGTGCCAGTGTCGACCCGTTATCCGCTTAGGCTTCAAAGAGAAAAGGGAGTGCTTCCAAGAATAATTATGCAAAATATATGGAAGAACTTGCTCACCAAGGTGATTTGATTTTGGCACGGGAAATGGTTAATTTTGAGGCTAATAAGGTTAGAGATGAGGCAAAAGCTGTATCTGCTGAGAGATTATTTCAAGCTAATAAGAGAGAAAGAGTGCTACTTAGGCAAGAAAGGGAATAGCTTAAAGAAGAAAGAAGGGCCCAACAAGATCGTGAAACTATGAAGGAGCCTGTAGATGTCATCAAATTCTAAATATTTTTGGAATTCAAAGATGGTGCAAAAGAGGCGTGCAAGAGAAGAGAGAGCAAGTGGAGATGGTCCTAGCACCACAAATTGGTTAGGTGATGATTTTCCATTCACGAAGGACTAGGGAATTTGTTGTATAATCGGAGCCCATAATTTTCTAATCACTTTGGGTTGTAATTTTGTATTTATTTAATTTGGTACTTTATGTAATTTCGTATTTATTGAGTTGAGTACTTTATGTAATTTCGTATTTATTTAAACCAAGAGTATCTTTATTTAATTTGGTACTTTATTTAAACTAAGAAAATCTTTATTCAAAGAACATAAACACACCAAATAAAAAAAAAACCACACTAAATGAACTTAAAAAACACACCAAACAAACTAAGAGCATTCTTCTTCCATCACAAACTTGTTTTTAAGTTTCTTGAGCTTGTTTCAATCCCTACAAGTGCTCTATCAAGTCAATTTGCTGGGATTTGTGATAGTATGAGGATTGGAGCGAAATATGTCGTTCAATGAGCTTTTCATTGTAACGTCTATCCATTTCTAATGGCTTGTGTTGCATAGGTTCTTAAGTGGCATCATGAGCACAATATATTTCTGTTTTGGAATTGTTCATCGGGTCTAGCTCAAATTCATTAATGACATCATAATCATACGCATCTTCCACAATCATGTTGTGAAGAATGATACATGTCAAAAAGCATGCCAAATCCATGTATCAAATGATGCCACTGCCTCCAAAATGATACTTTTTACTCATTTTCTGTCCTCATAAGCTCCTTGCCATGCACTTGGACAATTTTTCCAGGTCTAAAGCATACAGTTGATGATTCCAATCATACCAGGAAAACCTTGCATCTCACCCTTCTTCAGAAGCCTTTGCAAGTATATTGTTGTAAGTCTTCGGAGGTACTCTTTGGTGTAGATAGATTTGATTGCGGAGCAAAACCTTATCAGGGACTCAAGAATGGTTGATTTCCACATCCTCGCTATCTCATCCACTTGGTCTGCAGATGCTCCATATGTAAGCATCTGCAAAGCAGTAGTAATTTTTTGCTTAAGAATGAGACCCATGACACCAAAAACATCATTCTTTTGCACAAAGTAAGAATCATGGTTGCAAACAACAATCATGAGTTTATCGAACAAATGTCGTTGCATTCTAAAACAACTTCTAAAGCACATATTAGGGAATGCACTGTTACAGACAAAATAATCGTCCAAGAGATCCTTACGTCGTCGTTGCCTGCTTCCATCGATGTTTGCGGAATGGCTAGGCCTGAAGATCTCAGCCACAACTTGGATGACTCGACAGGAATATAAGGCTCTTTGACTACTTACTTCGTCATCTCTCCTTTTACGCTCCTCATCATCTTCCTCTTCCATCTCATTTTCGCCCTCCTGGAGATTGAACATTTCTTCCCCTTGCTTAAATAATATTTAATTGCCTATTGCCATGACTATTCAGTTTAAAGATGAAGATGTAAAAGACAATTACTGTTCATTAAAAACGATTATTATTCAATAGAGGAGATTTAATTGTCAATTATCCTGGGGTCCTTCCTATAGTAGAAGTGCCCTAATAACTCGAAGTCCACACATGAAGAGCTGCCAAAATGACAAAGCAAGCATCCAAGTACAGTCCATTGAAAGGATCAAGAGCAAAAGAAAAACAGCAGAAACAAGTGGTAGAATATTCCAGAAATGCCCCAAAAAAACAAAAAACAAAACAATTTAATCACAGAGTGCAGTAAATATTAATTTCTGCGCACACATGGGCACTCAACAATGCCACGTCATGGGTTTAGAAAATTGCAGAAGTTGGATGATGATGAGAGAGATAGAACCGAGTGGCTTTTGGCTACAGATCTGAGGGACCCAAATATGTAACTCAAAGTTTAATACAAAGCACAAAGAGAGTTTTAACCAAAAAAAACAAACACAAAAGAGAGAGTGCCCATTTCTCGCAAATATAGAGAAAGCTGAGCTCCCATGCCACTCGAGAGATCGAGAGAGAGAGAGAGAGAGAGAGAGAGAGAGAGAGAGAGAGAGAGGAGAGAGATTAAAAACAGAGTAAAACTTAACAATTGAACTACACCAATGGGGGAGGTCCTACAACTTTAATAATCAATTTTTGATTTGATATTTTTCTTTTTTTTTTAATATGATTTGTTTCTCTCGAAGTTTGTATCTTTTGTTTATTGGGTTTGTTTTTGTATTTGGGTTTGTGTTGGTTTAGGAGGAGAAGAAACCAGAGGAGAAGAAAATGGAGGAGAAGAAGCCAGAGGCGGAGGAGAAGAAGGCGGGAGAGAAAAAGCCTGAGGCTGCCGAGCAAAAGAAGGAGAAAGCCGAGGAGGGAAAAGATGGGAAAGCAGAGGCCAAGGAGGGTGATGCCGCCACCGCTCCTCCGCCTCCGCCGCCACCCCAAGAAATTGTGCTCAAAGTTTATATGCATTGTGAGGGATGTGCTCGCAAGGTCAAGCGGTGCCTCAAAGGATTTCAAGGTTTGTTTTTGTGTTTCATTATTGGAATATTGGGTTGGGGGATTAATTTGTGTTTGATTTAATTTTTTAATTTTCAGGGGTGGAAGATGTGAGCACAGATTGCAAGACTCACAAGGTGGTGGTGAAGGGAGAGAAGGCTGAACCAATTAAGGTTCTTGAAAGAGTTCAGAGGAAGAGCCACCGGCAGGTGGAGCTTCTCTCTCCAATCCCAAAACCGCCGGCGGAGGAGAAAGAGAAGCCCAAACCAGAGGAAAAGAAAGAAGAGGTTTTCAGTCCACTCAAATATTTTAATCATTTTGCAGAATTTTTTCCATTGCCATTTTAATTGATTTTTTTTTCTTTCAATTTGATGGGTTTAATTATTTTTTGTTTTGTTGCAGCCCCAGGTAATCACAGTGGTGCTGAAAGTTCACATGCATTGCGACGCCTGTGCCCAAGAAATCAAGAAACGCATTCTCAGAATAAAAGGTGTACTCAAATTTTTATTTTGGTTTTCTTTTCTCAGAGAGATAAGAACAAAACCCAAAAAATAAAAAGAAAAAAAGGATTATTTCTTTGATCCTTTTTCAGATTTTGGTTCAAGCATTTTCTAACTTTCCACAAATTAAAAAATGGAAAATTTGGAGTAGGGATGCGTTGGCAATTAACGGTCCTGAACTTTTATTAATTTTCTTTTTTGTGAATCTCTTTAAAAAAGAGTTTATTATTCTATCAATAATGACCAATCTTTCAATGTCAATTCATTCTTCATCTTCAATAATATAATTCATTAATTTCTAGAGTTCACAAAAATCAAGTCCAATTAAAGTCAATTTAATTCTCTTCCAAGACCAAATCCCACCAATCCCAACTTTAAATTATTTCCAAAAGTTTCTGTTTTTAAAATAATTATTTTATTCGAGCGATTTTCCAATTAATCTTGTTTGTGTGCTTTTCTTTTGTATTACTTTTTTAGGAGTGGAATCTGCTGAGGCGGATCTTAAGAGCTCAGAGGTGACAGTGAAGGGTGTGTTTGATCCGCCTAAGCTAGTTGATTATGTGCACAAAAGAACCGGGAAGCACGCGGCGATCGTGAAGCAAGAACCGGAGAAGAAAGAGAAAGAAAAAGCCAAAGATGAGAAGAAAGGTGGTGAAGTAGGTGACAAAGATAAGAAGGGCAAAGATGGTGGTGGCGATGAAGCGAAAGCAGAAGAGAACAAGGAAAATAAAGGTGACAACAATGAAGCTGCCGCCGCGGCCGCTGGTGGTGCACCGGAAGGAGCTGCCGCAGAAGAGACCAAGGTGGTGGAGCTGATGAAGAAGAATGAAAACTATTCTTACCCACCAAGGTATGCCATGGAACACTATGCCTACCCACCTCAGATCATGGAACAGTATGCAAACCCACCTCAGATCATGGAACAGTATGCCTACCCACCTCAGATCTTCAGTGATGAGAACCCTAATGCCTGCTCTATCATGTAAAAAGTGAGCAATGTCAAGGGTAGAATGGGAATATGGGAAAAAATGTTCAAGTACCAATTACCATGTTCTGTTCATGTGTTACTGTGTAGTATCTTTCTTGCACTGAAGTGAACTATAACATCTAGAGTAAATTATAGCAATAGTTCCTCAATTTTAATCAAATTAGAGCAATGATCCCTCAACTAAAAATTCATTACCATTGATCCTTCAACTCATCAAAATGTGTAGTTATGGTCATTTTCATTAACTTAATCAAAATTTTGTCAAAATGAGTTATGTTGGAAGGACCGTTGCTACAATTGAGGTTCTTTAACTCATCAAAACGTGTAGCTATGATAA
Source organism: Malus sylvestris (assembly GCF_916048215.2). Classification (NCBI taxonomy): domain Eukaryota; kingdom Viridiplantae; phylum Streptophyta; class Magnoliopsida; order Rosales; family Rosaceae; genus Malus; species Malus sylvestris. The sequence goes on along the minus strand of NC_062273.1, from coordinate 22,799,524 downwards.
TTTTCATTAATTTCGTTAGAATTTTGTCAAAACAAATTATGTTGGAAGGATTATTGCTACAATTGGGTTAAAGTTGAGGGATCATTGCTCGAATTAAGTTAAAGTTAAGGGATCATTTCTCCAGTTCGATTAAAGTTGAGAGACAAATGGAAATGAATTTTTAGTTGAGAGACTATAGCTGCACGATTTGATGAATTGAGGAACCAGTTCGATTAAAGTTGAGAGACAAATGGAAATGAATTTTTAGTTGATGGACTATAGCTGCACGTTTTGATGAGTTGAGGAACCAATGGTAATGAATTTTTAGTTGAGGAACCATAGTTCCAATTGAGTTAAAATTAAAGAACCATTGTTACAATTTACGCTAACATCTATCTACAGAGATAAGCTGTGGAATTTTGTTAGGCTGGTGCTTTTTATTTTCCTTTTTAGTTGGTAACTTGTAACATATATAAATATGAAAAAGATTAATAAATATTAATAATTATCATAGATAATGACGTGTATATCTTTGTGTTTTATATATCGATCCTTTGTACAGGATCGATTCCTGAATTCACTAGCGTTCTTTTGGATAATTCGATAGAGCTTTCATCTCTTACTTGCCTCTCAAAATTTTTTATTTTGTAATGAAGTTCCAACAGTGGCACCCAAATAACCATGATCTCAAAAATTTTGTGAGCTTCGATTTTCGTACTTACAGTTATTTTTTTGGGTAATTGTAGATGGATTAAATTTGTAAATAAATATATGAAAGTTAATGATTGAATTATTACTTAAGTTTTGATAAAAATATTTATTCATATTGATGACACATAATTTAGTTATATATTTAGTCTATATATTTAGTCTTCTAACATGTTCTCTTTTTTGTTTTTTTTATTAGTTTTTAAATTGAAAAAATAAAGCAAAATTATGATATAGAAATAGGCAGGGTAGTGAACAAAGAGAAACAATAGTGTGATAATAATGTATTACTTAGGAATTTATTGGGGTAAAAGTCTTCTCACTCTTTGACAAAAAAAAAGAAAAAGAAGTCTTCTCACTCACTATGTAAACAAGTGGATTTGGGTGGTGGTTGTAGGAGGGATGGAAAGTGATTGAAATGAATGAAACAAAGACCGTTGGGTTTCTATTTTAGCACTTACAGTGGTTGTGAAATGTGCGATTTTGCTTTGACCCAGATTAACAAATAGAAATGAAAAAAAAAAAAAATTAAGGGGTCCATGTTACTTGAGACAAATAGTCTTTATTGGTGGAGAATTTTCATTGTGTTGGGAATGCAGTTCGTTACACTAAATATAGTAATATAATTAGTTGAAAACATAAAAAAAATAAAAAAATTCCAATCAATTGTATTATGACACTTAGTGTACCGCATCTTGTTCCCGGCATACTGAAAAAATTTCTTTGTTATTTGACACTGGCAATAGCAATATTTATTTTTTAATGCATAGTTTGATGTTTAAGGACATGGCTAGGGTTTGTAATGATGTGGTGGTCCAAATTTGAAGTGAATCCAATGATTTTCTGTAGCTCTCTAACAATGCTAGATTTTGCATTAGCATATAAACTTCCATCCAAAATGACAAAAAGGACTAAATATAAGCCAAATCTTATATAAATTCCATTTGCTAATCACGTGTTTTTCTGCGCCTTATTTGTTATGGCAATTTTCTGCGACAACGAAGCCGTACGTGGTTTTTGGTTTTACTCATGACCTCCTCCGTTTTCAGAGAAAATTTTGCGTGGGGCTTGATTTGTTACTGGACTTCGTTGATTGACATTACAACCTACTCAAAACTTGCCACGTGGTAAGTCTTAAATATAATTTTTATCATTTTTTTTATATTTAAAATTTTCATAATTATTGTTGGATCCCACATCGCTCAAGGGAGTGGATCCTCTATGTCTTATATGTATATTCTCATATCTTCCTAGTACGAGGCATTTTGGGAGCTCATTGGCTTCGGGTTTCGTAGGAACTCCAAAGTTAAGTGAGAAAGAGGCTAGAGCATTCCTCGGATGACTGACCCATTGAGAATTTCTACTTGCGTGAGTTCCCAGAAACAAAACCGTGAGGGCGTGGTCGGGGCCCAAAGAGGACAATATTGTGCTAAGGTGGAGTCGAGCCTGGGATGCGGCGGATGTGGGGCCAGGCTGTGACAATTTGGTATCAGAGCTAATTCCTGGCCGGAAATGTGCCGACGAGGACATCAGGCCCCTAAAGGGGTGGATTGTTAGATCCCACATCGCACAGGGAAGTGGATCCTCTATGCCTTATATGTATATTCTCATCTCTTCTTAGCACGAGGCCTTTTGGGATCTCACTGGCTTTGGGTTCTGTAGGAATTCCGAAGTTAAGTGAGAAAAGAGGCTAGAGCATTCCCAGGATAGGTGACCCACTTGGAAGTTCTGCTTACGTGAGTTCCCAGAAACAAAACTGTGAGGGCGTGGTCGGGGCCCAAAGCGGATAATATCATGCTACGGCAGAGTCGAGCTCGAGTCGGGATGTGACAATTGTTAGATCCCACATCACCCAGGGAAATGGATCATCTATGCCTTATATGTATATTCTCATCTCTTCCTAGCACGAGGCCTTTTGGGAGTTCACTGGCTTTAGGTTCCGTAGGAACTCCGAAGTTAAGCAAGAAAGGGGTTAGAGCATTCCCAGGATGGGTTACCCACTGTGAAGTTTTGCTTGCGTGAGTTCCTAGAAACAAAACCGTGAGGGCGTGGTTGGGGTCCAAAGTGGACAATACTGTTCTATGGCGAAGTCAAGCCTGGGATGTGGTGGAGCCTGGGTCAGATGTGACAATTGTTAGATCCCACATCGCTCAGGGAAGTGAATCCTCTATGCCTTATATGTATATTCTCATCTCTTCCTAGCACGAGGCATTTTGGGAGCTCATTGGCTTCGGGTTCCGTAGGAACTCCGAAGTTAAGCGAGAAATGGGCCAGAGCATTCCCAGGATGGGTGACCCATTGAGAAGTTTTGCTTGCGTGAGTTCCCAGAAACAAAACCGTTAGGGTGTGGTCGGGGCTTAAAGCGGACAATATTGTGCTACGACGGAGGCGGGGCTAGGCTGTGACAATTTGGTACGAGAGCCAATTCCTAGCCGGAAGTGTCTACTGGGAAGTTCTGATAGCGTGAGTTCCCAGAAACAAAACCGTTAGGGCATGGTCGAGGCTTGATAGGAGCATATTTATGCGTCTGAGTTAGCTTGTTCTCATGCATTATGTTGTTATTTCTTAGTTAATTATGTATTTTAAGCTATTTTTCATGTGCTTGTAGGTCTATAGGCCTTATAAAGCAATAAGATGCATTTTGGTGCAGTTTTGGGCTTGGAATGAATAGCACATGCATGGAGCAAGGTGGATGGACGAAATTGAAGACTAAAGAGGCTAGGAATGTGTTAAAGAGAAAGAAGAATTAATGTAAAAAGGACAGAGAGCTCAGCCACAAAAGGGTGTCACTCCACAATTCACCTTTCCATCATTGTTGTGCACCACCATTGCATTCCCTTTGGATTCCTATGTCGTGCATCATCATCCATGTTCCCTCCATTGACTCATTTGTTGTATCATTCCACTTCCTTTCCTTTGTCTACCATGTGTACAATATCCTTTCACCTCATTGCACTCATTGATTCACCACTTACTCACCTTTCCACCCATGCCATGCATAATCATTCTTGTCCCCTCCATCATTTCAGATTCATGCATCATTACATTGAATCATTGCACTTAATTGCTACACCATTCCTTGTTCCCTCCATCATTTCAGATTCATGCATCATTACATTGAATCATTGCACTCAATTGCTACACCATTCCTTGTTCCCTCCATCATTTCAGATTTCATGCATCATTACATTAAATCATTGCACTCAATTCCTTGTTCCCTCTATCATTTCAGATTTCATGCATCATTACATTGCATCATTGCACTCAATTGCTACACCACTCCATGTTCCCCTCCATTGCCATGCACTTCCTCTATAAAAGGAAGTGTGTGTAACATAAATTTAGTTCATACTTGGTTAGATCATTCACTCCCATTTCAACACAACGTTCATCCAAACACATCCATTCATCTTCACATCCATTCCTCCATACAAACAAACCTTCAAACACTCACCAACACCTTGTGCCGTAGCAAAGGAAGGGAAGGAAAGTGCTTGGACGTGCTTGCTGTCCAACTTGGATCGTTGAAGCGTTTAGGTGTTTTCTTTCTTTTGTTTCTAATGTTTAAATTCATTTCCTTTCGTTTTGTTGTAAATATGAGTGGCTAAACCCCTCTTGGCTAGGGGTGATTTCAAAGCCATGATTATGTGTGCAATATAATTTGATAAATTCCAGTTATGAACTCTTGAATTGTGAATGCAATTGGCTTAACTATTTGATTGATAACTTATTTGTATTTGTTAATTAAGGGTCGACACTTAATTGGCATGCATAAATTCGTTTCTAGAATATAAGGAAGTTTCACATAATCGTTACAAAGTTATATTCACATGTAGTGAAGGTCGCTTATAAACTATCGTGTTAAGTTCAATTCCTAGCATGAGTGACATGATGTCATAGTTGCAAGTACTTTGTCAATGCTTATGATTTTCATTAAACGTAATGATCTTTGATTGTATCTCTATTATGATGTCATGTAGGGAACTTTAGAAGAATGTTTTGGGTTGTCGAATGATGTCATCCAATCCAATAAAACAAGGAAAATCTGAGAGTTAACTAGTGGTGTCACGGTTAATTTGGAGCATTGTCGTTCGTAATTCAATGAAGTAGTAACTAGAAATCGAGTTGTTTGCATACATATCATGTGTGGAGAAAAAGCCTCTAGCTATCCCATCCATCATCTTATTTCTCAAATTTGTTTTACAATCTGTCTAGTTTTTCATACTTGTTTGTTTGTTTCAACTTCGTCCAAAACTCACTCCCCCTTTACTTTAGTATGTCTAATTAGTTAGAATCTGTTTTAATTTGTGTTTTTAAATGTTTTGATTCAAGTAAAAGTCAATTTTCGTCCAAAGTCATTCCTAGTGTCTAGTTTAAGTTTATTTGGTTGTTTTAAGCTGTTTTGAGTATTTTAAGTTGCTTTGAGTCTTGTGAGTCTTGTTAAGTGTTTTTAAATTTAGTTTTATGTTTTTGAGTCAGTTTAGAGGTTATTAGCAAGCCCTCCTAATCCCCGGTCCAGAACGATCTCTACTTATACTTATACTACAATTGTCAAAAGAGGGTTAAATTTGTGTGTTAAGTTAATTTTCGCATCAGGGCTCAAAGTGGACAATATCGTGCTACGGTCGAGCCCAGGATACAGTGGAGTTGGGGCCAAGCTGTGACAATTTGGTGGGCCAATTCATGGCCGGAAGTGTGCCGACGAGGATGTCAGGCCCCTAACGGGGGTAGATTGTTAGATCTCACATCGCCCAGGGCAGTGGATCCTCTATGCCTTATATGTATATTCTCATCTCTTCCTAGCACGAGGCCTTTTGGGAGCTTACTTGATTCGGGTTCCGTAAGAACTCCGAAGTTAAGCGAGAAAGGGGCTAGAGCATTCCCAGGATTGGTGACCCACTGGGAAGTTCTGCTCGCGTGAGTTCCCAGAAAAAAAATTGTTAGGGTGTGGTTAGGGCCCAAAGTTGACAATATCGTACTATGGAGGAGTCGAGCTTGGGATATGGTGGAGCCTGGGTTGGGATGTGACAATTTTTAGTTCCCACATCGCCCATGGGAGTGGATCGTCTATGCCTTATATGTATATTCTCATATCTTCCTAGCACAAGGCTTTTTGGGAGCTCAATGGCGTCGGGTTCCGTATGAATTCCGAAGTTAAGTGAGAAAGGGGCTAGAGTATTCCCAGGATGGGTGACCTATTGGGAAGTTTTGCTTCCGTGAGTTCCCAGAAAAAAAACCGTGAGGGTGTGGTTGGGGCCCAAAGTGGACAATATAGTGTTACGGCGGAGTCGAGCCCGAGATGTGGTGGAGTTAGGGTTGGGATGTGACAATTATTTTTCTACTAATTAATATATATTAATCTAATGTTTCTTTCTTTCTTTTTTTAGCTTTCCCCCTATTTTGTTTCTTCCCAAATTCCTCTCCATTTTGTTTTGTTGTAGGTCTTCAGTACTATCTCCCACTTCTTTGTCTCCTAGTTTTGTTTCTTGCTTTCCTTAAAAAATAAAATAATAATAAAAATAAATAAAATAAATAAAATAAATCTACACCCACTCCAATTTTTTCATGGAAAATAGCCAAGAATCTGTAAGTTTTTTTTTCCTTTAATTAGGGGTTTTTCGGTTCGGGTGCTTGGTTTTTTATGTTTATAATATGAATTAGGGTATTTGGAGAGAGGAGAGACAGTGGGGGGAAAGAAAGCAAAGAAATTTTTGGAAGAAAAAAGTGCAGAATTTCATAAAAAGCAAGAACCATAATTGGGAGAGAGAAAGAAGTGGGAAAGACAGTGAAGAGAACGACAAAACAAAGTGGAGGGAAATTTGGGAAGAAAAAAAAGGGGGAAAGAATGAAAAAAATGGAAACATTAGATTGATATATATAATATATTAATTAGTAGAAAAATAATTATGAGAATTTTAAATAAAAAAGAATGATAAAAAATTATGTTTAAGATTTGCCACGTGGCGAGTTTTAAGTGGATTGTAGTGCCATTCAGCGAAGTCTAATGACAAGCTAAACCCCACACAAGTTTTTCTCATGTTTCTAATACTGATTTAATTTTTTATTTATTTTTAAATATCATACGAATATATATATATATATATATATATATTTTTTTTTTTTTTGTTTTTTTCATATGAATTGAAATTTTAATCGATTTGTCACACTAGCTTTTCGAAATCTTTATTTTTTCCTTTCACGATAATTCCGTTAAATTTCCAACCATATGAGTTATGTGCAGGGTTATTTCGGCCATTTCAACATCTCATTTCCCTTCTAATAAGTTGTGTCACATCCCGGCCCGAGCCTCCACCACATCCCCGGCTCGACTTCACCGTAGCACGATATTGTCTGTTTTGGGCCCCGACCATGCTCTCACGGTTTTGTTTCTAGGAACTCACACGAGAACTTCCTAGTGGGTCACTCATCATGGGATTGCTCTCGCGCGAACTCGCTTATCTTTGGAGTTTCGATGGAACCTAAAGCCAATGAGCTCCCAAAAGACCTTGTGCTAGGTAGAGATGGGAATATACATATAAGGCTTATATGATCCACTTCCCTGGGTAATGTGGGATATTACAAATTGTCTTCAACAAAAATAATTTTAGGATTTCTCAATAAATACAAAATTGGAGGGTTGATTTGGTATATGAGGATATGAGGGTTTTCCGTTCGAAAAAGAAGAATGACCTGCACACGCTTATATGTGTTTGGAAGTAAAGATGACTAAAAAATAGTCATTGGTGATCCTCTAATTAATGGTAAAGTTGAATGACATTTTTTGTGTTGAAATGTCTAAAATTATCCTACACACAAGTTATGTGCAAATAAAATTGATGATTTTAGAAAGTTGTTTTAGCAAATTGCTTAAAATTTTAAATAATATAATAAATAAATATAAGTGTATAAATTCACATGACATTTGTTTGTACCATACTTGACCAATCCCGAAACTACTGAGCACTAGTCAACGTTATACTGTCAAGGACCCAGAAGAGTTTACCCCCAACCAAGAGGCCAATCATAGCGCGACATGTGTTGACATCAGAACCCAATCATAGCACGACACGTGTCAACAACAGAAGCCAATCACAACACGACACGTGTCAATGTCAGAATGAAACTAGAAACTCTCTTCTATAAATAGAGATCATTCTCTCACAATATTTCCTAATGTCATTTGTACTAAATCGTTCACTAGTACTCATTAAAGGAGAGCTTGAACCTATGTACTTGTGTAAACCTTTCACAATTAATGAGAACTCATCTACTCTGTGGACGTAGCCAATTTGGGTGAAGCATGTACATCTTGTGTTTGCTTCCCTGTCCCTATCCATTTACATACTTATCCACACTAGTGACCGGAGCAATCTAGCGAAGGTCACAAACTTAACACTTTATGTTGTACCAAAGTCCTCACTGATTTTGTGCATCAACATTTGGCACCGTCTGTGGGAACGACACTTATTCCCACTATCTTTAGCTTTGTTAAGCTGGTTTCCTTAGCTTTGTTAAGCTGGTTTCCACCATTCGTACACTCTTTTTTGACCAAGCATCCCTCTCCAACATGGGGAACGAAAGAAGCCACATCACACAGAATGACACCCCTCTTGCACCTAGTGCGAAGCAACGAAAGAAAGAAAGAAAGAGGGTTGCTCTTCAAGCTAAAGTCGATGAGCTAGAAGCTCAAAACAACAAGATAGCAATGAAGAATGAGGTCATCCAGGAGCAGTATGAGAAGCTCTTTAAGACATTCCTTCAATGGGTATCCCTGATGAGGAGCGAGCTAATGATCAAAACATTGATCAACACGAGACTTCTCTCAACCCAGCTGCTTCGACCCGAAGTAGGAGAAGTGGAGGAAGACACATCTTTACAGAAGGAGGGGAATGATCGAAAGCCGTCTTTCGTGACTGTCGAGATTTCCTAAAGCAACGTCGAGACAATCCCATCCATGTAAGCTCGAAGATTAATGACCCAAGGGTCTCTGAAAGACTAGGTCCCTTCACATGTCCCAGGCCGACTACCAATTTGGGGAAGGGGCGACAGGTCATAGAAGAACATGAAAGTACAAGAGACTCTGAGGTATTCCGACAGACTCGCCCTAGAAGTCAATACGGTGAGTCCAAGGAAAAATCACACGCCCTTGCTTAAACTTTCCTACTTCTAAGAGGCGATAGAGACTTACGAAAGAAAATCCCAATGGTACATGACTCCACTCAGGACCCCCTTGTCCTACAGCTCATTGCGGAAATAAACAATTTGAAAGCCGAACGTTAGGCCGAGATACCTGACTGGAACCAACCTAGACTTGGCCCTCTCACAAGGAGGATCATCGACACCCCCCTTTCAAGCTAAGACAAAACAAAAGCTTGGTTTAAAACTTTATACTGGAAGGGAGGACCCAATTGAACATATTAACCTCTTTGAGTCCACCATGGCATATCGGATGCACACCGACGAAGAGCGATGTCTTCTCTTCCCCACCACCCTTTCTGGTGGAGCTCTAAATTGGTATTGCTGTCTTCCACCTGAGACAGTAGACTCGTTTGAGGAATTGAGAAAACTGTTTGTCTCTCAACACATCTTCCAGACCGATCGCTTGCATTTTGCAGATGACTTATACATTATTCGCCAGAAGCTGGACGAGTCACTACAAGAGTATTACGGTCATTTCAGCTATGAGTATTCTCGCTGCACTGAGGCAGATGACAAAATCGCCCTCAAGGCCTTCACGGCAGGCCTACGTGATTGTTTCTTCAAGTACATGATCAATGCCAACACTTGGAAGACTTACTCTGAGGTGATGGCACAGGTTTACAACCATGCCTCCGCCGAGGCAATGACATATCAAGGGAAACCGCCCACAGCCACCCCTTATCAGCAAGTAGGGAGTGGAGGCCAGATCCAACCAAATGAGAAGACCTCGACCTTTCAAGCGGCAACGATGCCTCCCCCTGCTTTACTTAATACTTTGCCAAGTCAACAAACATATCAATCTCCGGGCAAAAGGAAAGATTTTCATCCTCATTAGTCTCATTTTAGTAAAAGAAGTAAGGGACACTACCGCGATAACCAAGGGTATCGCCATGAGAATCCCCGACCCCAGACAGTCAACACATTAGGTCAAGCACGTGTCAGGACTGCCCCTACCCCGAGGTATGAGGCATACACACATTTGAACGCCACATATGTGGCCATTTACCCAGCATAGCACACCTGATACCGAAGCCAAAGCCGAGGCACCCAGATTACAAGCCCACGAAAAACACGGGCACGTTTTGCTGCTACCACGAGCATAACGGCCATGACGGCGAGAAGTGTATCATCCTTCGTGATCATATTGAAGCTTTGGCACCTGAAGGAAAAATTGATCAATTCCTCCTTCACCCTCAAAGGGGTAACCGTAACCAACGCCAGGTGAATGTGATATATTCTATGAGTGGTTGCACACCCATATCTAAATCTTCCAACAGGGCCATGAAAAATAGTGAACGAGTTTTAAGGTCTGGCCACCAAGTGCTTCACGTGGAAGACATCAGGGAAGGTAAGTATCAAAAGCCTAACTGGGATCAAATATGTTTCTACCCTGAGGAAGAAAGAGGTATCATTTACCCTCATAACGAACCATTGATCGTGGAAGCTCACATAGCCAACTTTGAAGTATGACGAATCCTGGTAGACACGGGGGCTTCGGTCAATATCATGTTTGCTGAAGCTTTCAGGGCACTTAATGTAGCTGAACACTTGCTCGATCACTCGATTTCCCCTATGATAAGCTTCTCCGATGATATCATGCAACCTTTGGGGAGCATACACTTACCTTTTACCATTGCTACAGGCCCTTACATAGTTACCATTACCACTAACTTCCTGGTGATTGATTGCTCAACGGCATACAATGTCATCTTCAGACGCACAGGCATCAATGATCTCAAGGCCATGGTATTCACACATATGTTGTTGATGAAATTTTCAACCCCTTGTGGCAATGGTTACATCAGAGGAGATCAACTTAGTGCACGATCATGTTACAACACTTCGGTTAAGTAACAACACCTGCCTATGCCCAAGGAAACCCTTTTTATACAAGACTAAGTCATAAAGAGCAGCCCAGACGAAGCCAACTTGGACCTTCATGGTGGCAACAGTCAACTCGACGATCATCGAGATGACTATTTCACCCAGCAAGCACAACCCGTTGAAGAGTTAGAGAAGGTCTTTATCTCAAAAGATTATTCGGATCGCATGGTGAAGATTGGCACCACCTTGTCACCACCCATTCGGTTGGCTTTGATCTCTTTTTTGCAAGAGAACACTGAGGATTTCGCCTGGTCATACGAGGACATGCCAAGCATCTTTCCCGATATCATCTGTAATCGCTTAAGTATTGACCCTAAGACCAAGCCAGTGAGACAGAAACGAAAATCTTATGACGCTGAACGGTACGAGGCAATTAAGGCAGAAGTTGAAAAACTCAAAGGCATAGGCTTCATCCATGAAGTCAATTATCTAACGTGGGTAGCAAATGTTGTCCTTGTTAAGAAGATTTTGACCAAGGAAAGTCTCTTGCTCTAAAAGGTCTTATGGAGAATGTGTGTTGATTACACCGACCTAAACAAAGGATGCCCGAATAATAGCTTTCCCCTTCCTCTCATAGACAGAGTTATAGACTTTACGGCAAGGTGTGAACTTTTAAGCTTCATGGATGCTTACTCAGGATACAACCAAATCCTTATGAACCCTCCAGACCAAGAACACATAGCCTTCACTACTGAAAGGGAACTATATTGCTATAAAGTCATGCCATTCAGCCTAAAGAATGCAAGAGCAACTTATCAGAGACTGCTCAATTCAATGTTCGCCGAACAGATTGGGAAGAGCATGGAAGTTTACGTTGATGATATGTTAGTCAAGAGCAAACATGCTGACCAACACATCACCAACCTATCTGGAACTTTCACCATTTTGAAGAGGTATCGAATGAGGTTGAACCCCAACAAATGTGCCTTTGGCGTAGGCTCTGGCAAATTCTCAAGCTTCATGATAAGCCAACGAGGCATTGAGGCTAATCCCGAGAAGATCAAAGCAATCCTCGACATGAAGGAACCGGTAGCTTCAAAAGACATCCAGAGCTTTATTGGAAATGTGGCAGCCTTAACTAGGTTCATCTCTAAGGCTACAGACAGATGTGCTCCTTTCTTTTCAAAGCGCTCAAGGGAAGTAAGAAGTACATTACATGGACTGATGAATATGTTGAGGCATTTAAGAACCTCAAAGACTACATGAGTAAAACCTCTCTCCTCTTCAAACCTGAGGTTGGTGACACTCTCATTATCTATCTGTCGGTATTGGCTTTAGCAGTAAGTTCTGTTCTCATTCGAAATGATGGTAATGTCGAACGACCTGTCTACTACGTTAGCAAGGCCTTACAAGATGCAGAGACACGATACTCCAACATTGAGAAATTGGCTCTAGCATTGGTCATATCTGCTCGAAAACTTCGCCCTTACTTCCAAGAACACTCCATCATCGTGCTTACCAATCATCATCTTTGACAGATACTCCAAACTCCTGACACTTCCAGGCGAATGATCAAATGGGCAATAGCATTGGGTGAGTTTGACATTTCTTACCAACTAAAGCCAACTTAAAAGGGCCAAGCAGTGGTAGACTTCATCATCGACTTCACATATCCTGTTGACATTGTTTCTACGCCTAAAGAAGTGGTTTCATTACCCTCGGAAGTTCAGAAAATAGAACCAAAAGCCCCAACATGAAGTCTATATGTTGATGGTTCATCCAACCAACAAGGTTGTGGAGCAGAATTAATCCTTACGACCCCTAACAAAGAAGCGATGGAGTATGCTCTTCGTTTCAAATTCAAGGCGTCGAACAATGAGGCCGAATATGAAGCCCTCCTAGCAGGCTTACATTTGGCCAAACACCTTGGGGTTAAACAAATTGATATCTTCAGTGACTCCCAATTGGTGGTTAACCAGGTCACCATCAACTTTGACGCTAAGGATAGCTTCATGGCAGCATATTTGGCACAAACACAATTGTTGCTTTAGCACTTCCACTACCAGATCCCCCAAATTCCTCGAGCGGCAAACAGTCATGCAAATGCTTTGGCTTGCCTCACCTCATCGGTGCAAGACAAGATTGGGAGAAAGATTCAGGTCGAATTGTTGGCAACACCAAGCACCATAGTTGCGGAAGTGTGCAACTTACAACAGAGGGATAATTGGATTACCCCAATTTATAGATTCCTTGCTCATGACACCGTTCCAAATGACAAAGTCCAAGCTAAGCAGATTCGATACAAGGATACTCGTTACTTGATCATTAATGACCAACTCTACAAACGGGGTTTTAACCTACCATACCTAATATGCCTTACGCCCGCAGAGGCGGAAACTGTCATTCTGGAAATACATGAAGGAGTCTGCGGAGATCATGCCGGATCTCGATCCTTAGCACACAAGGCTTTTCGCCAAGGATATTACTGGCTAACACTCCACAAAGATGCCATCAAAATATCCCCCTCATGTGATAAGTGTCAACACTACGTAACTATTCCTTACTCCCCTCTCGAGTCGCTCACTCCTATGATCAGCCCTTGGCCCTTTGCCCAATGGGGACTTGATATGATCGGCCCAATGCTTGTAGGGAAGGGCAAGGTTCGCTATGCAATCGTTGCAGTTGACTACTTCACAAAGTGGGCCGAAGTAGAACCCTTGGCAACCATTATTGAGGTAAAAATAGAAGACTTCTTATGGAAGAACATCCTTTGCAGATTCGGCATTCCCAATGCGATAGTCACTGCAACGGGCGATAGTTTGACAACAATAAGTTCAGGATGTTCTGCTTTAAGTTCAACATCAACTTATGTTTTGCCTCCCCAGCTCATCCCCAGTCTAATGGACAAGTTGAAGCTATCAACAAAATAATCAAGCTAACTTTAAAAGCCAGCTTGGACAAGGCTAAAGGTTGTTGGCCAGAATTTGTACCCCAAGTTTTTTGGTCATATCGCACTTCGTATCAGACATCAACGGGAGAAACCTCATTCTCACTTGCCTTTGGTACAGAGGAAGTTGTCCTAGTTGAGCTTGAGCAAGCAACGTTCCGAGTTCAGAACTACGTGCAAAGCAAAAATGACAAACAACTTACCCTCAACTTAGATCTAGTCCAGAAACATATAAATCAGGCTCACTTGAGGAATGTCACCTACAAGCAGTGCATTTCCAACTATTATGACTCAAGGGTCAAACCTCGTTCTTTCAAAGTGGGGGAATGGGTATTGAAGAAAAGATTACTCTGCGACAGAGTCCCGAGTGAAGGAACACTTAGTCCAAACTGGGATGGACAGTTTGAAGTTGTTGGCATCAGTAGCCCTGGCTTCTACAAGCTTAGAAGCTCTAATGGCAAGACCCTTGGCCATCCATGGAACGCTGATCACTTGAAGTACTATTACAAGTAAACTCACATTGTATAAATGTTAAGCTTCAGCTGTTCGGCATCCTATGTAACGAAGATTATTCGACATGAATTCAATAAAGAGGTGATTTAGACAACTTGGTCCTAATCCTCTTACATTCCTAGCAATGAAACACTCGGGTTCAAAGCTTCAACATGAATGCTTCCAACATGAAACAAAGTCTAAGTGTATGCCAACAAGACTATACGAACAGCTTCACAGTATATTCGTTTAATCATACATTCCAACATATTCATACTTAAGCCAACTGTGCTTCGAAAGGGTTCAACATACTTTGTGTCATTCGAAACTTGCTACAATATGCTTCGACACCTTGCCCTTATTCTTACCAACCAGGTGATGAAATGTGAAGAAAGAACTCATCTTCATGCCACCAACCAGGTGATGAAATGTACAACCCGTACTCTCCTTCATGCCACCAACCAGGTGATGAAATGTACGACCCGTACTCTAATATCATTTGGCAACTTACCGCTTATGCCACCAACCAGGTGAAGAAGGAACTCATCTTCATGCCACCAACCAGGTGATGAAATGTACAACCTGTACTCTAATATCATTTGGCAACTTGCCATTCATGCCACCAACCAGGTGATGAAATGTACAACCCGTACTCTCCTTCATGCCACCAACCAGGTGATTAAATGTATAACCCGTACTCTAATATCATTTGGCAACTTGCCACTTATGCCACCAACCAGGTGAAGAAGGAACTCATCTTCATGCCACCAACCAGGTGATGAAATGTACAACCTGTACTTTCCTTCATGCCACCAACCAGGTGATGAAATGTACAACTTGTACTCTAATATCATTTGGCAACTTGCCATTCATGCCACCAACCAGGTGAAGAAGGAACTAATCCTCGTGCCACCAACTAGGTGATGCAATGTGAGGAAAGGTGATGAAGGAACTCACCTTCGTACAACCAACCAAGTGATGAAAGCAACTCACCATTCATTCCACTTATCAGAAGACGAGTGGTACAACTTGTACATGTGAACTCCTAGCATTCACAAATAATAAAAAACCCTCAAGCTTTACAACTCAACTAGGGGAGCACTTATGCCCAACAAGAGTTATAGTTACCAACAAAGTCTTATTGCAACAACTTCAGTGCATGGTATACGAAGATCAAGCTATTCAACCCTCTTGTATTTGCTTCAGACATTTCTTTTCTGTAACAATGCAAACACTATAACTCGTAGAAAGCTTCACACACTCTTGATCAAGACAGTGTGAAGCAAAACTAATTTATGGTGCCAACAAGAGCTTCATCAATGGAGGGCAACCATAATTCTCAAAAGCTTCACACACTCTTGATCAAGACAAAACCAATTTATGGGACTAACAAGAGCTTCATCAAAGGAGTTCAACCACAATTCTCAAAAGCTTCACACACTTTTGATCAAGACAGTGTGAAGCAAAACCAATTTATGGTGCCAACAAGAGCTTCATCAATGGAGGGCAACCACAATTCTCAAAAGCTTCACACACTCTTGATCAAGACAATGTGAAGCAAAACCAATTTATGGTGCCAACAAGAGCTTCATCAATGGAGGGCAACCACAATTCTCAAAAGCTTCACACACTCTTGATCAAGATAGTGTGAAGCAAAACCAATTTATGGTACCAACAAGAGCTTCATCAAAGGAGTTCAACCATAATTCTCAAAAGCTTCACACACTCTTGATCAAGACAGTGTGAAGCAAAACCAATTTATGGTGCCAACAAAAGCTTCATCAATGAAGGGCAACTACAACTTGTAGAAAGCTTCACACACTCTTGATAAAGACTGTTCGAAGTAAATTCAATTTATATGGTAAATTCAACAAAGCTTCATCAATGGAGGACAACTACAAAATCTCAAAAGCTTCACACTATCTTGATCAAGATAGTGTGAAGCAAAATCAATTCATGGTACCCAACAAAGCTTCATCACAAAAGCTTCATCAACGGAAGACAACTACAAATTCTCAAAAGCTTCACACTATCTTGATCAAGATAGTGTGAAGCAAAATCAATTCATGGTACCCAACAAAAGCTTCAACTCCAAAGCTTCACCTACAAAGCTTCAACACAAAAGCTTCACCCACAATAGTTTCACCCATAAAAGCTCACCATAAAAGCTTCACCCACAAAAACAGAAAAGCTTCACCCACCACAAAGACTTCACCTACAAAAGCTTCAACCATAAAAGCTTCACCAACAAAAGCTTCTCCCACCACAAAAGCTTCACCCACCATAAAAGCTTCACCTACAAAAGCTTCACACTATCTTGATCAAGATAGTGTGAAGCAAAATCAATTCATGGTACCCAACAAAGCTTTAACCTCAAAGCTTCACCTACAAAGCTTCAAAACCAAAGCTTCACTTACAAAGCTTAATATATATATTTTCAGAAATTCAAAAATTCGAAAATTCGAAAATTTGAAAATTCAAAAAAAAAAATTGCCTAGGCCTTTTATTTTTGGGCCTAACAACTTTCATAACAAATATATATGAAGGATGAGTTTTGGGCTACCACTTAGAAAGGAAAATGGTGAAGTTTTGTTACTTTGGAAACTTGGCTACTAGCAAGACACCTCCTGCGTCAACTCCCTTGACCGGAGACTTGGGGGACTCCTACCATATGCTACTGCACCTTGATACTCGGAAGTTTCACGACCACTCAGTGACTTGGATTTTTCAACTCTTCAACCGAGAAGTTTTCCTCACTCAGGAAATTAAGGGAGCACTACCTCAACATACATGTTTCACTCACAAAGCTTCAACAAAAGAACAAATTCAAAGAACTTAGTGAAGAATGCCTTGGTGTATTTAACACGATACGTTGAAATGAAGCAAAGCTTGTTTATTGATATCTCCGATAAGTTACAAATATGTACATATACATGAATCAAAATAAACAAACAAGATGGAGCTTTCACAAAGGTTGCTCAGGAGAAGTCTCAGCAGTTGGCAAAGCCCCAAAAAGATGAGGCACCGGAGGGTGATTATTCGGAGCTTCAGTACTAGGCAGAACCCCAGAAAGAGGAGGCACTGAAGGTTAATCATTTAGAGCTTCATTACGAGGTACAGCCTCAGAAGAAGAAGGCAATAAATGCCTTTGGAACAAACCCACAAACCTCTGATGATCAAGTAAAATCTGACCATCAGATTCCTGCAGCTGGTCAAACTTCCTCTTCATGTTTGTAGCATAGTCATGTGCGAGCCTGTGCAACTGTTTATTCTCATGCTTGAGCCCTCTAATCTTCTGTTTGAGATTTATCACTTCAGTCGTCAATGATTCAACTTGGCGGGTTTGAGCAAATAGGCGTTGGGTCATATTAGACACAGAACCTGCACACTGAACACTAAAAGCCAGAGAATCCTTAACAGCTAACTCATTAGACCGTTTAGAAAGTAGTCTGTTATCTTTGAGAGTGAGAAGGTTCATGGCCACCGCCGCAGCGGTCATATCATTCTTCATCACTGAGTCCCCAACGGTAAAATGACCAGTAGGGGATAAGAAGGATGGGCGCCATATGTTGTCTTAAGAAGGCATGGCTGCCTCTTCACCTAAGTTTAAGTCAAAACGACAGTCGGATGGTCCATACATTCTCAGAAATGATGAAGGAGAAATGAGGTGCAATAAATCTCTGAAGTACAAAAATAGGGGAAAAATTCCTACAAGCAATAACTCTCTGAACGTACTTCTTACACACAATTGGTGCCCCTATAAAAGAAAGGGCAACATGGCCGTTGGTTCAAAAATAAAAAAGGCACCACTCTCCGAATTTCGAGAAGCAAATTTTCTTGAGTAAAATATGTCGACAATCCCCACACGCAACATCAGCTCCTCGAGTACCACAAATAATTTGCCAAAGATCTTTGACAAAGTTTAGACACATAAATTTTGAAGGTCCAGCTACCCTACTATTACCCACAAGGGTAAAGGAACAGCACCACTACTTGATAACTGGAAAGTCCCCATGTGTATCAACCTCCATGCTCCGTGGCAAGGCAGACTAGCAAAAATGCCTAACATTTACTTACATTTGAGAAAACACTCCCAACAAGATTGCTTGCTCAAAAATCGAAAAGGCATAGCTCTCCGAATCTCGAGAGCCAGACTCTCAACAGGATTACTTGCTCAAAAATTAAAGAGGCACATCTCTTCGAATCTCAAGAGCCAGACTCCAACCAGGATTGCTTTCTCAAAAATCGAAGAGGCACCATTATCCGAATCTCAAGAGCCAGATCCCTAACAGGATTACTTGCTCAAAAATTGAAGAGGCACATCTCCCCGAATCTTGATAGCCAGACTCCCAACATGATTACTTGCTCAAAAATCGAATAGGCACCGCTCTCCGAATCTTAAGAGCAAGACTCCCAATAGGATTGCTTTCTCAAAAATCGAAAAGGCACCGTTCTCTAAATCTCGAGAGCCAGATTCCTGACAAGATTGCTTGTTCAAAAACCGAAGAGGCACCGCTCTCCGAACTTTGAGAGCTAGATTTCCTTGGATAAAGCTTGTCTGCAATCTTCACACGCAACATCAGCTTTCCAGTTACCACAGACCATTTTTTCAAAGTGCTCTGACAAAGTTAAAACACGTGAATTTTGCAGCTCCCACTACATTGTTATGACCGAAAAGGGTAAAGGAACAGCGTTACCACTTGCTGTTGGGACAATTCCTATATATGTCGACCTTCATCTTCCACAGCCAGGCAGACCAGAAAATAAAAAAATGCTCAACTTTTCTTCACATCCGAGAGGGCACTCTCAGCAGAGTCTCTCGAAATACTCAGCTTCTTTTCCCCCCGATAATACCTCTGCAAACAAGCCACACTAGAGTAAGAGTCTCATATCATCAGGGTTAAAAACAAGAGTATCTCATATCATGCTTTTTCCCTATCTTTTCCTTTGGTTTTGTTCTTACTTGCAAGATAAAGAGAAAGAGAACAATCAATCAGCACTTGGAACCAAGCTTCCAGTCAGGAACCAACTGCTTGGAACCCCTTGCCTGATTACTTACCTGGCATTGCTCTCGAGTACTCATCTTCAACATCTTATGCTTCCAGAGAAGATACCACATCTGCATAAGGAACAGATAGGGAAAGTGAGAATGATACAAGGAAGCATGTGGAGACAAGCGTAACAGAACACGTGCCGATACATCAACTACTTTGTCAACAGCAAAAGTATCTCATATCATCAGGGTCGAATGTACTCTAGATTTGATGAACTTGTTTTGACCCTTAAATTCTTGAGTCGGCCTTATACTCTGGAGGAAACCAGAAAACCCTCCAGCCCAGTTCAAGAATAAGCATGTGGAAAGTTACTTCTTCAAAAGAAAAAGCATCTCATATCATATCTTCTCCATTTGCTTTTCCTTATCCTTGTTGCTGTTTATGACACAAAGAGAAGGAGAACAATCAACCGGAAGCCGAAGTCGAACCTCCAATCCAGGTTGCTTGCTTGGAAATCTGATTGCTTACCTTGTCTGTTATTTCTTTCAGCAAATCTCTTAGCTCGGCGACTTGGGGGACTCCTACTATAGGGTTTGTATCGCACTTGATCAAGCCCGAAACTACAAGTAAGCTTCAAGTGAAATTGATACATTACCTTGTGCATCTTCATCGGTTAAAGATACCACCCATGGATAGAGGAAAAGTACTTCTAGAAAAGATGCCACATCTACATATGAGACAGATAAGGCAAGTGAAAAGGATACCACACTTCGGTACTTCGAAGTTCCGTGATTACTCAATGACTTGGATCTTGCAAGTCCCCAACTGAGGAGCTTCCCTCACTCGTGAACTTAGGGGAGCACTGTTTGTACCATACTTGACCAATCCCGAAACTACTGAGCACCGGTCAATATTATACCGTCAAGGACCCATAAGAGTTTCCCTCAAACTAAGAGGCCAATCATAGCGCGACACGTGTCGACATCAGAAACCAATCATAGCGCGACACATGTCAACAACAGAAGCCAATCACAACATGAAACGTGTCAATGTCAGAATGAAACTAGAAACTCTCTTCTATAAATAGAGATCATTCTCTCACAATATTTCCTAATGTCATTTAAACTAAATCATTCACTAGTACTTACTAAAGGAACCTATGTACTTGTGTAAACCCTTCACAATTAATGAGAACTCCTCTACTCCGTGAACGTAGCCAATCTGGGTGAAGCACGTACATCTTGTGTTTGCTTCCCTGTCCCTATCCATTTGCATACTTATCCACACTAGTGACCGGAGCAATCTAGTGAAGGTCACAAACTTAACACTTTCTATTGTACCAAAGTTCTCACTGATTTTGTGCATCTACAACATTTAAAAAAAAATTCCTTTTTTTTCCATTTTTGGAAGAATTTAATTTTTACCCATTTTCTCCTTTCTTGATCTCATCTAGGTTTCCTCAAAATCTATACAATTATTTTTCACCCAAATCTTGAAATTGCCACTTTTAGAAGACCAAACTTTCCTCAAAATAAAAAATTAAGAAATGTCAGTAAAAGGTAAAAATAGTGTGCCTATTACACTATCCTGAATTTAAGGGTAATGCTAGGTTTCTGGGATAAAGAAACAGTGTTCCAGTGAGCGGTTTCTGGGTACCTTTTGCTGCCATATATTTGGTTCTCCTATATTATATATATATATATACAATTGTACGAGAAACTATTCTGCTAAACCAATATAGTTTGGAATATAGTCAGAGAAATGAGACAATTCTCCCATGGTTTTAGTACTCAAGTCTATATTCTTTAGTTTTTAACAAATGCTGCCATTTGTACGATCTTAAGTGATGGAATGCCACCTACATTAGAGGGTGAGAGAACGTTAAGTGGTCGGTTAAGATGGTAGCTAGGAATAGTTTAGTTATCAGAGTGGTTAGTAGTGAACACATACGCATGAGTAATTATCCGTTGCTGATGTATGATAAGATTTTACATTACTAACTATTTGGGTTAATATTTGAATATTGGGCCTTAATGAAGGAAAACCCAAGGATGACAACTAAAAAGAAGATTTGCCCGAAGTCCAGCATTGAGCCCATAAGCAAATTGAAGCCTTTTCAACCATGATACAAGTCACGTATCTATAATTGAAATAACAAATGATGGAGACTAACCTACTACCAGCCAAAGAACATTTTCCAGTGGCATTGTTAGTAGAAAGTTGATGACCTACTACCCTTCAAGTGCTTTCGGGCAAAAGCAAAAGCTACATCAGTTGGGCCAAATTGTTTGTAAAAGGAAAGACATGCCCCAGAGTCAAGGACACTCAATCAATCAAACAAACAAACATACAAACTCTGCTCTCAAGCCAGATTTGCATCCACAAGCTGAAATCAACCTAGATTCAGTCCCTTTTTAGTGATAGTTTCCTTAGAAAAGTTATATTTTCTCTAGTATAAAATGTCTACTACCATTCCCAATGATGTAGTATTGATTCTCTCATGTAAACTTGTTTACCATCCATCCCTTTTAGCATATAATCTTGTAAATTCAAAGAGAAGTGATTGCAAGATGTTCAACCTTGCCAGACAAGGTGAAATCTTGCCCGAAGCTCTTTGTTTGTTTTCTAAATTAGTAGATCTATTACTTAATGCATTCTCTAACATGTATTCAAGTTATTCCCACTTGTTTTTTTCTTTTCCTATTTTAAGAGTCTCATTTGCATTTGGATTTGGTTAGCTTAATTGATATGTTTTCATTAAGATCAGTTCAGGATCAAACAATAACTTAAGGAGCTCTAGACTCCCTTCATTCGAACATATAAGACTATGAACTAAAAATCCTTATTTACAAGGCAAGAAAAAGAACTTAATGTGGACTTAACCCACCCACGACAATCCTTTGATAACAAGGAGTTTGAGTAACTTTGGGCGCAAGTAATAAACTTAAAACATACTTGTTCTACATCTGCTATGCCGAGATAGCAGTAGCACGCCTAGTACTTAGTTAGGTTTGATTGCGAGCCTCAAAGCCTACACCTAAGGCCCCACAAAGACACTTTTGAGAACTAACTTTATTTTCTTCTTGTAGCACTTCAACAAGTAAGAGCTCGACTACACATCTAAAAGTGTCAATCTCTTGAGGAGCTGTGCTGAGGTCCGAGGAGCCTTCTCCAGAGAAAACTTTGCCCAAACACCAACACTACAGATTAGTGATTACCATCCGAAAGTCTTACAATGTTTGTCAATATTCGTCAAATAAGGACATGGGTGGGGGCACATTAGACCAAATAATACAAATACGGATTCAATGATATGATGCATAACAATCATACTAGTACTAGTGTAGTCAATATACAAATATAGAGGATATTATCACATCACATGCAAGCCTTTTGGTATTAGTGTAGGTTGAAACTAGCATGTCGAGAATTGTGTACCAACACTGCTAATACAGTTTAATCATGGCTCATATTATATTACAGGACGGTCTGTAGTTCGCCCTTTTCGAAAAGTTGTGTGTACAAGACTGGTTAATATATTCTGCACATCAGATTCCATACCTCACATGCTAATTTCATCATTCCAGCTAGAGGTTCTTGTTTTTGTTTCTTACGTAGGGGTTTCAAAGATACCAAGAAAGGCTCTTGGACCTAATTGAAGTTGAACCCACAAAAGCATGCCCCTAATCATCATTTGATTATTCTAAAATATGCGTAACATTCTCTCGTCATATATGTAATATGTTTTGTTCTCTTATCTTTGTGGAGTTGCTATAGCATTTCCTTAACACATTCACCATTTAATAGTTATCGCCATGATGAATGTATTAAGTAAATATTTCCACCATAGCCTCTCTTTTAAGTCCGGACATGAATTAATAGTTCAAATAAGAAAGACAATATAATTATTACTTTGTGGTTGCTTTCTTTGTCTTTTCTTTCTCCTTCCCTTGCGTTGCCAAACAAGATATTCAAACCCTAGTTTTCATATTCTGTTTAGCGTTTATGGACACCATTTCCTGGACATTATTTTGCATGCACCCAACCTAACCACACACTCGCTTTCACAAAGTATTCAAGCCTTTTGGTACACAAAATAAATTTCAATGTAGGCACCAATTCTGGCAGAGGAAAGCTGGAAGCTAAAAGGTAAGATTAGGTACATGATTAAACAAAAAGCTTGAAATCTCAGGTAGATGATTAGCTAATAGGAAAATAGTTAAGATTACCGGTTGCCACCTAAAATTTCAGTAACCACCCCTTAATTTCAACTAAGTGATGATTAAACAAAAAACTTGGGATTCTGAATAACCATATTTGGTATGGCAACAGTTGTGTACAAACAAAAGTCATTATATATTCTTTTGTTCAAATAAATCTAGAGGTGAATTGGAGACTGGTGCAACTGTAAGGGCTATTAATTTGTGAGTACTTTATGTGATAAAAGCCAAGTGTTGCTCGACCTACTTTAACGTCTTATTTTCTCACCCATATTATAACTTCAATTACTATAAAAATTTTAAAAATTGAAATGTTATTTTAATTATTATTCATAAAATAATCTCTAAATATATATATATATATATATATATATATATATTTTAAATGTGTTAATAAGCACAGTCAAGCCTCTACTCATAGTCAATGTCTCCCTTCCCGATTTTTTTTTTCCAAGATAGAATATATTAAAGACAAATGGGAATGTTTACATCCTTAACGAGAATGTTAAACAAAAATTCTGGGTTGATACAATCCAAGACAAAAGCACGACCCTCCTTAAATACAAACTTAGCCATCGAGTGAGCAGCACAATTGCTCTCCCTAGGCACAGAGGTGAACACGACGTCAACCTGGGCGCTAAACTCTCATTATCTCTAAGTATACATTCGAGGCTGAAGTCATAAGGCAATTCCTTCCTAAGCATCTGGATTATCACCTTAGCATCGGATTTGATAATCATGTTCTCAAACCCGTTGTCACTGCAGGCCAACATGGCCTCCTGGATCACACACGCTTCAGTAGCGGCAACAGAGTGACAAAACCCGACTCCTGAGCCACTAGTAGCTTGGAGCAAACCGGCAAAGTCTCGACTGACCTAGCCCACACCCACATGCAGGCTATTCTTACACCAAGTCGCATCAATGTTGACTTTGATGACCCCGAACCATGGTTTCTGCCACTGTACGACATTGCGACCCGCAACCCTTGCTGCTAACCCACCATTGGGGCACTCACCTTTAGATTCCCCGGACATTGCATCTCTAAAGTCAGAGATGTTTTTCCTCCATGCCTCAAAGATTTCCAAAGGTTGCCGGTGCACTCCATGAAACACCACATCATTCCATTAAACATCAAATCGTTCCTGTTTTTCTTCCATGTCTTCATGATCTCGTCAGTTTTATCCTTACCTTTGAACTATTTACAAAGGTTCACCCAACTTTCTAAGAAATCTGCACCAGCCAAGCCGTGGGAGTTCAAATGGAGTGGCGAGCAGAACCAAAACTGGTGACTGAGAGCACAGTGGAAAACTAGGTGATTTTTCGATTCGTCCACCATACTACAAACCCCACACACATTATCAACCCTTATATGACGCCTTTGCAAGTTGCGTCTAACTGCCAACGCATGATTACAACACCATCAAATGAAGAGTTTAATTTTGTTAGGGGACCTTCAACTTCCATATCAGGTTCTACACCTGGAAGTTCTTTTGGTTTTCACTGGGCATGCCCCGCCCATTTTTCCCCAAGGCCCTGTTTTCCATAAGGCTCACAGCCACTCTATACCCAGATTTGACCGAGTAATCCCTATTAACATTATAGTGCCACACCAATCTATCACAACATCTAGTCCTACTCAAAGGGATACTTAAGATCGGAGCCACGTCATCCTTATTAAAGCCCACCGAGATCAAATCAGCATTCCAAGATTTTGTGGCTGGATCAATTAAATTGCTCACCAAAGTGCTTTGCAAGCCATCTCATGGCCTTACTTTGAACTTGGAGGGCTTAGGGAACCATGGGTCCTCCCTAATACTAATATTAGCTTCATCTCCCACCCGTCATCTTAAGCCTTGCTAGAGCACCTTACGAGCTTCAAAAATTCCTTTCCAACCCCAGGAAATGTTTCTCCCCTACAAGCACCCATAAAAGTTGCACCTGGAAAGTACTTGTCCTTCAAGACTATTGCAAAGAGAGACATCAAGTTTTAGGTTAAGTGCCACCCAATCTTAGCCAGAAAGGCCAGATTGAAGCATTAGATGTCTCTGAAGCCAAGGCCTCCAACATGCTTATGTTTCATTAGCCCATCCTAGGAGATCCAGTGGACACCTTTCCTTTGCTCGTTACCTCTCCACCAGTAATTTCTTATAGCTTTCTCCATGTCTCTACAGACCCCAATGTGAAGCTTAAAACAGCTTATGGTGTAGTTAGGCATATCCATGGCCACCTCTTTAACTAGGACTTCCTTCTCTGCTTGGGACAAAAATTGCTCTGCCCACCCCACCATACGGGTCTCGATCTTATCTCGGGCTTCTTAAAAAATAACTTTTTTGGAGTGGCCAAAATCCACTTACAGCCCAAGGTACTTCCCAAAACCCTACTTGCACTGAATACCCAAAGATCCCATAATTTTTTTCTTAGTACAGGACTTAGTCTTCAAGCCAAAGAAAACCAAGCTTTTAGACAAATTAACTTCCTGGACGGATCCCCGTGCATAAACCTTTAGCACCCTCGTAACCCCCTGCGCCTCCTCCACCGAAGCATTATCGAACAGAACAGAATTGTTCGTAAAAAAGAAGAAGATGCGTTGTTGGTACACCGTTTGGCGTAATCTTGAACCCGTGAAGCGTACCTTGCTCCAACCCATTCCTAATCAACATGGAAAAACCTTCAGTGCAGAGAAGAAATAAGTAGGGAGATAGGGGATCTCCCTGCCATTCTATAGTTGCCACCTTCATTTTCTTCGTTACTCAGTATATCGTTGAAATCCCCGATGAGGAGACTTTGGTCCCTGTCTTTTTCGATCCTTCTGCTCAAGCATCTCCGTTGGTCTTTTTGTTTTTTCTCGTCAATACTGTCATAAATAGCAAACAAATGCCAATGGCAACTATTATTCATGTCCCATAGTCTTGCTTCAATTACATAGTCCTCAAATTTCACCAAGGTTACTAGTGAGATATCTCTCCAAAATAAGCACAGCCCGCTGCCAATCCCTTTAGGTTCCACAACGTGCATATACTCCATTCCCAGCCTTCGTCTAAGAAACTCATAGCGCCTGCTTTTGTTCTTTGTTTCTAGCAGAACCACTATGTCAGGGGTGTGGAGCCGATTATGCTCCATCAGGTTGTCAATTGTCAGGTCACCCCTGATACTCTGACAGTTCCAAACGATTAGCTTCATGGAGACTTAGGAGACATCTTAAGGTTGGTCTCCTCCGCCTCTAGAAATAAGCCATTCCTCGGCCGATTCTTATTAAGTTCCCGACATTGGCTTGGCACTGAGAACTCCACCTCTTGGTACACCCGTTTTCTCCCATTGTGTTTGTTCATCACTACCTCAAAAATAGGTGCTAATTCGAAAAGGTCATCATTTATAGCCTTGTACCCTTCTACCTCCCCTTCACCAGTCACCTGCACGACTTCATCCTCCCTTTACCATTTATGCCACTCTCAATACCATTTACCGCATGCGGCATAGAGTTTAGGTCGAACCATTGGCTTGGTCCCAAGGACACATTTGCCACATCCTCACCCTCGACCTACTCAGGAAGCTCATGAAGGATAACATTTTCAGCTCCAGCAGCTACCACTCCCCTTGGTCCAATTAGCCCAGCATCAAATGAAATTTCCCTAACTCGTCTGGCTTTCTCCTCCACCAGTCGTTGGCATCGAATTTTGTCAAGAAGCTTTGAATCCCCATTAACACTCTTGCTCGAGGACCATCGAGGCTTGCTCGACGAAGAGCCCGTATCAAGCACATCATCTTCCATCTTAGCAGTACAGTCACTTCCACACTGGGGTCTGGAACCCCCAAACTGTGCGTGACACCTCATTCCTGATGTCGTCGATGAGCATCCAGAATGTTGTCCTCCATCAAGCTCTTTACTTCGATCTTCCTTCCAGCGTTCTGAGCTCCTACATCCTCCACTTGAGCTTAAAGAGGCCTTGCTTCGTGAACTAGTGCCCAAGGGGCTTCCCCTCATATCCATCCCTGCATCCAACCAGCGGAAAACAAATGCCTTTTCCATCTCCTTGGAGCTCTCACATTTACCCTTTCCTCCAGCCTGAAGGTCTTTACAAGCTCTTGTGGCATGACCTAACATCCCATAGATGAGGCAGTATTTCGGTAGTGCTTCATACTTAAAATCAACCCAGACCTTACCGTTGTTAGGAAAGTTGACAAACATCTCTTGCATTAGGGGTTCACGGACATTGAACCTGATTTTCACACGGAGAAACCTCTTAATGTGGTTCCGGCTTCTCAACTTATCCACCATTTGAATAGAGCCCATCAAACCACCAATGGATTCTGCAACTGCTTGAGTCATGTTGAGCACCAGAACGTTATGAAACTTGACCCAAAAGGCACCCAAAGATAGAGGTGTCTATTTATTCAGACCATTTTCAGTTCGATACGCCATCATTACCAGGTTGTTTTTGAAGGACCAAGGCTGGTCCGCATCTAAAACCCTCTGCATATCACGTTGTCTCCCAAATCATGCCAGGAACCTATGTTCGCCAATGTCCCTGATAGAGACCCCCTCATGTCCTCGCTAGAGTGACATAAAGCAATCGATGAACACATCACCCTTCACATCTTTGGTGGTGAGCACTTTAGCAATCATAGTGTACTGAATCCCAATAAAGGTTCTTCAACATCCTTCCTTTCGATGTTGATGCCCCCTAGCTCTTTCTTAGACAATCTCAGCTTGGATCCGAATCATGAGCCCAGGTCCTCCACATCTCTCATTTCTTTGTTCATCTCAGAGGAAGACCAGAGACCATACAGCAGCCGAGGGTCCCCCAGGACCTTCCGTCCTTCCACGAGTCACCTCGCCGCTGAGGCACAAGATCTACTCTCAGAAATATCCATAGCTTTTGATCATGTGAACTTTCCTTTCCCGATTTTCATTCCAACTAGAATTCTAGAATCTGGTCACTTCTTATATCTCCAACCGATTGCAACTCTCCTTCCTTCCATATATCCACTCATTCCCTCCCTCTTCCCCATGACCAAGCCTCATGCCGCATTCCCAAAATTCCATCCTCATGCCCCTTTCCAAAATCCCGACACTCAATCCCACTCCTTCAAGCCCAATTACTTCTTCTAGTCTCCCATTTCATCTATTAATTTTTAAATAATTGTTTGGTAAAATATTTTAAATAACTATTATATATGATTAATTAGAGGAATAGAAAATGAAGAAAATATTTATTTAATGGAATTGAGATAGTTGCAGTGCTATGGTGAATAGAGAAGAAATTTTCTTTTTCTTTTTTTACTTTGGTCATTGGATGACATTTTACAAGAGGGTAAAATTAGTTTCAAAAGTTTTATTTAAAAGTGGTTGAAAAGATAAGACAGTGGGGTAAGTTTATCAACACTCTTAAAGTCTGTTTGAAATTGTTTTTAAAATTACTAAAAGTAATTCTGACCATATTTGGTAAAAATGTTAAAATTATTTATGTGTTTAAAAAACACTTGAAGTATTTCATGAAAGAACACATGTTTTTTGCTTCTTTCACACTTGTATTTTTATTAAAAATTAGTACTAATATTGCAACATAGTTACTAAAAGCGTTTCTGAGCAGAGTGTTTTCTTTTTTCGGACAAATGTGTTTTCTAAACTGGTCAATTTTGGTTTTAATGTATAATCCATGACAATTCTATCGTAAGTATGCAATACTATTGATTATCTACCAACCAAGGACATTAGTGGGGCACTCATAACCCTTTGCCATAACTTTTTGACCCTTAGTCACTGGGGGTGGGTGCGGTGCAGTCACTGCTAAATTTTATTTTCTTTACCAGATCCAGATTCCTGAATAAGATAAAAGAAAGAAATAAATATTAGATTTATTTTTTCACTAAATTTTGTGTCAGAAAGCTGTGGGTGCTGACTGAGTAGTGATGTAGTGAACCCGAATATTTATGGTACTTATTTACTGGAGATGATCATGGTACTGTTATTGAAGATGATGATGATGATGATGATGATGCAGATTGGTCCTATCCACATGGGTTGTAAATTTCACTAAACGCCGCAAACTCAGTTTCTTCCTCTTATCTTACTGGGAACACGAGAGGAGAGAGTGGTCAAGCATCCCAAGCATGGGCTTGGGGACTTGTGTGTTGGAGTCTGCATAATAACTGTATACATTGGTATTTGGTATTGCTACGTATTACTGGTACTACCATACGTGGCGGCGCCATATGTATATACACAGTAATCATGCATGCACTTCAGCTCACCGCCTCAGTTTTTTGCGTACACTACTACAATATTAGCTTTAGGTGACGGATGATGGTGGCGGATATTAGAAAATCCTGTCGGATAAATTATATCCGACACATCATTTAATTACTGGCGGATATTAGAAAAATCATGTCGGTTATATTGGACATACATTTCTGGTGGATATTTACTGGCGGATATCAAGAAAATACTGCCAGATATTTACTGGCGGTATTTTTGAATCTTTTTTTTTTAATATTTTTTACATATTCTGGCGGTTTTTAAGTTAATGGTGGCGGTTATAACCGACAGAAATTGACTATTTTATTATTCTACTTTATGGTGGTTATTATTTTAGTATTCTGGCGGTTATAACCGACATAAATGAAAATTTTATTATTTTAAAATGTTATATTGATTAAAAATAAATAAAAAAACACATATTTTTATTTTTATTTTTTTTTTCACTCATGACCCTAAAGTCTAATGAACCCAATT
Organism: Malus sylvestris; assembly: GCF_916048215.2. Taxonomy (NCBI): domain Eukaryota; kingdom Viridiplantae; phylum Streptophyta; class Magnoliopsida; order Rosales; family Rosaceae; genus Malus; species Malus sylvestris. Next base: position 22,769,428 of record NC_062273.1, on the reverse strand, counting down.
CCCACAAGCCATAAATTTTCTGAGAGAATAATAACAACAGACTACAATCTAAAGCTCTATCATTTTTGTAATAAGGATTATGCTCCCTCACAGGCAAGCAACAAGATACAAAGAAATTTAAACAATTTTTTCCAATGCGTCACAATGCACATTGTCTGGCACATAAACACACATGAACATCTGGTGTACTTTATCATGTCTGATTTTATTATTTTAAAATGTTATATTGATTAAAAATAAATAAACACATGTTTTAAATATTATATTTTTTGTGATTTTTTACACATGCTATCTCATAGTATATACGAACATATTTGATGTTTGGATTGTTGAAACTAGTTTCGTAGAATGTATATCCTATCAAATTGATAGATTTAACAAACACTTAAGAGTTAAAGTTATACTTCCATTAAGTATAAAATAAAATTTATCCACTAGTGTAAATATTTTAAATTGAAGATTGAATTCATTCATTGCATTCTTATAGGATCGAGGAGTGTAGCTATAAAAAATCATCAAAATCGGAGCTAAAATAAATTGTATTTTTTCGTTTATAACTGTCGAAAACTTTTGTTTTGTTACCTAATCTCTGAATGTTTGTTTTTTGTGATTTTTTACGTATGCAATCTCGGAGTGTGTACAAATAAGTTTGACGGTTCAATCGTTGAAAAACGCTTCGTAGAATGCATATCGCATCAAAATGGTAGATCAAATAAACACTTAAGAGTTAATGTTATACTTCTATTAAGTATAAAATAAGATTTTGTGGTATCCACTAGTGTAAATATTTTAAATTGAAGATCAAATTCATTCATTACATTCTTACAGGGTCAAGGAGTGTAGCTGTAAAAAATCATTAAAATCGGAGCTAAAATAACCGTTAAATTGTGATTTTTCATTTATAACCGTCAAAAACTTTTGTTTTGTTACCTAATCTCTGAACGTTTGTTTTTTGTGATTTTTTACGTATGTGATCTCGGAGTGTGTACAAACAAGTTTGACGGTTAGATCATTGAAAAAAGTTTCGTAGAATGTGTATCGCATCAAAACGGTAGATTAAATAAATACTTAAGAGTTAATGTTATACTTCCATTAAGTATAAAATAATATTTTGTGGTATCCACTAATGTAAATATTTTAAATTGAAGATCAAATTCATTCATTACATTCTTACAGGGTCAAGGAGTGTAGCTGTAAAAAAATCATTAAAATCGGAGCTAAAATAACCTTTAAATTGTGATTTTTCGTTTATAACCGTTGAAAACTTTTGTTCCGTTATGTAATCTGTGAATGTTTGTTTTTTACGATTTTTTACGTATGCAATCTTGGAGTGTGTACAAATAAGTTTGACGGTTCGATCGTTGAAAAACGCTTCGTAGAATGCGTATCGCATCAAAACGGTAGATTAAACAAACACTTAAAGTTAATGTTATACTTCCATTAAGTATAAAATAAGATTTATCCCTTAGTGTAAATATTTTAAATTGAAGATCGAATTTGTTCAATGCATTCTTATAGGGTCGAGGAGTGTAGCTGTAAAAAATCATCAAAATCGGAGCTAAAATAACCGTTAAATTGTGATTTTTCGTTTATAACCGTCGAAAACTTTTGTTTTGTTACCTAATCTCTGAACGTTTGTTTTTTGTGATTTTTTTACGTATGTGATCTTGGAGTGTGTACAAACAAGTTTGACGGTTAGATCATTGAAAAAAGTTTCGTAGAATGTGTATCGCATCAAAACGGTAGATTAAACAAACACTTAGAGTTAATGTTATACTTCCATTAAGTATAAGTGTAAATATTTTAAATTGAATATCAAATTTATTCATTAGACAATATTTATTTATGTTTTTCAAGTATTGATTAGACAATATTTAGTTTGTGTGATGATATTTTCATTGTACAATTCTTTTTTTTGTTTCTTTATCGCATATTTTACATGCATTATTCTCTATTAAGCCAAAAGTGTAAAAATTATCTATTAAACAAAACAATTATTTATTTAATTTTTAAAAACATATTCTATTTAACAACATATTATTTATTTATTTATTAAACCAAACAATTATTATTTTATTTTTTTAAATCGTAACAAAATTTTGGGGGGAATTTAAAATTTTGAGGGAAAATTTAAAATTTTTGGAAGGAATTTTGCCGCCATTTTTGTTCTGTCAGTTATAACCGACAGTAATGAAATTTGTCTGTCGGTTTTTATTTAAAAAAAATGCTTCTGTCGGTTGTAACCGATAATAATGAAAACAACCTAAAATTTTAAAACCCTTCCATCTTCCTTGCGCCGATGCTTCTTCCTTCCCCCTATTCTCCTGTCCTCATTTCCTTCTCCTTCTCCTCTCTTCTTTTCTATTATGTTCGAACACTTGCAACCCATTCCAACCAACAATTCCACACACACTGCAGATAGACTCTCTTTCTCTCTCATTGGTGTCTGTCTCACACTCACAGCACAGTAGCTAAGCTACCAAGCTTAGCTAGCTAACCGAAAGTTATTAGTCGTCTCTCATACTCTCTCCCTCTATCTGTCTCTGGGGAGTATATGCATGAGATGTATACCCTATTCTATATATTTTCACGTTGCTACATCATGCACCAACTCATCTGCTTCTTCTTGTTCAAGCTTGAGAAGTTGCAGAGTTCCCATGGCTTTTCTAGGAAGCACTTGGAGCCAACAACTTTTATAGGAAGCACTTGGAGCCAACAGTTTTTCTTGGAAGCACTTGGAGCCAACAGCTTTTCTTAGTTTTCGATGTGATAATCCTATCTTGATTGTTTTGCTGCAAGGGGCAACGAAATCTAACACGCAGTTTCGTATGTTTCATGGCAATTTGCAGACGTATCACAATCCATTACAAGACAATCCCTCCTATTCGGTTGTTAAGTAAGTTAGACTCTTTACATTCAGAGCAAATGCATTTGGTACGACTCATTTTGTTGTGTTCTTGATAAGTCACAAAATTGATCTTGCTTTTGATCAGGCAGTATTTCGTCAATGCGGATGATACCGTTGTCCAAAAGGTGAGAAATATTCAGTTCTTGGTCTATTAACAAAGTATTCATTCGTCTAGTATATATTTGAAAAACTTCAACGTTTTTCAAATAAGTTTGATGGTTGATATGAGCTTTGCTTTTACTTCGTTGTAGAACTTTAATTCACACCTGACTTTGAACCAAGGTTGGATGAAGTGATGGAGGGAGGCAGACAATGGTGACATACGGTGGGGATGGGCGGAGGGGTCGGATGACGGGTCGTGGACTAAGAAAATGGTGCCCATTATTGCTCCCTTGCCTAAGACTTTAAGGGCCTTGACAGTCACCGGCGAGATCGAGCTCCGGCGAGGTTGGATGGTGAATGCAGGAATATGGAAAATGCAGAAAGTGATTTAAATTTTTTTTTATTATTAATATAATTCCTGTCGGTTTTATCTGACAGGAAATGGTTTTATTTATGCATTTTTAATTAATTTCTGTCGGATGGTTTAATCATTTTCTGTTGGTTATATTCGACACAATTTTTGTCGGTTTTAGAATATTTTCTGTCGGAAAATTAATTTCCTGACGCAGGCAATTCTGTCGCTTATTATATCCGCCACTGCATCAATTTTCTGTCGCATTTTGCTTAAAATCTGACAGTAATATATGTTTTTTGTCGGTTTTCAAAACGTCACTAATAACTGGTTTCCTAGTAGTGGTAGAAACAAAACTGATGTAGAACAAATGACGGAATGAACCACACAACAAATTGAAAATTACAAAGAACAACAAAGTTAAAAGCATTGTAATTTTAGAAAATTAGATTTTAATCCCTAAATAAGATGAAGTTTCGAAAATTATCTTATACAAGATTACAAATTGATTTTAGTACCTAGACTCTATTCAATACCAACATATGTATTCAATGTCTCTTTTTTTATTTATTATTTTATGAATTTAAATTTTATGAAAATATTATAAATTTTAATTCGCATTTTGGTAAGTATCTTATATAAGAAAATATTCTCATAGAGATTTTTCTGTGCACTTATGTTTTTGCATATTTTCTTATCTGCCACTAATTCATTACAATATATTTAGGTACAAACATTTCGGTACACTAGAAATATGTTTAGGTATAGACATTTCGGTACACTAGGTTAGTAAAATATATTTAAGTACTGACATTTCGGTACAATAGTTTAGTATCATATAGTTAGGTATGGAATTTTCGGTACACTTATGTTTTTACATATTTTCTTATGTGTCACTAATTCACTACAATATATTTAGGTAAGGACATTTCGGTACACTAATTTAGTAAAATATATTATGATACGAACGTTTAGGTACACTAATTAGAGAAAGTTACATAAAATTAATGAATTAAAATGTGTATAATAATAAATTTAAAATTTAATATAATAACATTACATAAGTTATTTATTAAATATAAAAACAAAAATATAATATGTATTTGAATTAAGTACACATTAAGGGACTAAAATCAATATTCAATCTAACATCAAGTTTTTATTAAATTTTAATCTTCTTAAAGGATTAAAGTTCAAAAACTCTAAGCTCAGATTTTAGTCCTCAAGATACATTTATCTTCCTGTTTATAAATATAGTGGCGTTTAAAACCAAACTCACTTTTGTAACGTCACATATGGACTGTTTGAGTCAAATTTTGTTGTTAAACTATGAATTTTTTAAGTTTTGAGGAGATTTTGATTTTCATGTCTTGTCTTCAATTAGAATTTCTTGCAAGTGTTAAATCCATTTTTTCATATTATTTATTATAATTTTGAGAGTTCTCTCTTACTTTTTTTTATGGCTTTGAATTTTCAAACTCTTAAATTAACGTTTCATTTAATTTTTATTGTCACAAGCTCAGTTAGAAACTTACATGTAATATATTTATACGCTTTTCTCGTTATCTTATTTCCTTTACGTGCAAGTTATCCTGTTGCATGACTTATGTATAGGATAGTGCTATCTACACCTATTTTTAATTTTTCACACCCCTTTTCAATTTTAGTCTATCTAATGAATTGAAAAAGATCAATGAAAAATTAACAAGAGTGTGAAAAATAAAAATAAATGTGAATAATACTACCCTATATATATATACCCTCTCTGAGTATGACATAAAAGGGAGAGGTGGAAAGGGTATACATTCAATGCAAGGCATTTCCACCACATGAAGATTTGTATAGCTTCACTATAACGATGCCTTACAACTCAAGCAACATCGGACAACAGTAACAGCACTTTCTACAAAGAATCGTGTATTTCAAGGAAGGATAAACATAAAAATTGAAATAGACTTCTAGCTAGCAATACAAGCAGGTTTCATACGATTTGAATATGGAACTACATGCACCTCAATTATTTGCTTTTGTTTTGACAATAAAAAATAAATAAATTATTTGCTTTGTTATAACCTTGATTTCCAAACTTTTGAACAACGTGTAGTCATTTCAACTTTTGAATAGTAGATGAAGATTATGGACGATAATGTATTAATATCCAAGATGAAAATGATTTGAAATCGTGGACTAAACATCCCTAATCTTAACATTCCTTGAATAATTATATTCATTTTTCAAAACTTAAATCATGCAAAATAGGAGATTGTCTTGAGGAATATAACTTTTTATCTTAGGGCTAATTTGCACTACAAAATTCGTACTTATTAGAGGCAGTTTTATTTGCGTCTATTAACTATTATTAGGTGCAATTATTGTTAATTTACGCCTCTAAAACTAAGGGGTGGCGGATAAAAGATTTGCCTCTAAAACTGCCGTTGCTATTACTCCATCCGCACTTAATAACATCACTTTCCGCCCCTATTCTATTTCCTGCCATGCTGGCAGTTAAAGCAATTGAGGCATACAATTCTGCCCCTATTGTAGAATTTATTTAATTTTACTTTCCTCGTAAATTAGATTAATATATACTTACATTTTTGGTCAAACACACACACTCACACACATACATATATACCATATATATATTCTAGATATTCTTCTTGAATGCATTGAAATAGTCTTCTACTCAAATCAAAACTTTAGTACCAGTTAAAGAAATAAATTTCTTTACTAATGTTAAATCTTTGATTTACAATGTTTATAGGCAATACATGAAAGAGGAAGAAGTACAAATCTAGCCCAGAATGTAGTACATATAAAATTATAACAAAACTTGTATCTAATCAAATACTCAATCTTAGCCTCCAAAAACCCAAATGCCTTCGTCTTTTATCATTCCTTCATCCCTGTAGATACAGTAGAGGGAGATGAAAGAAAAATAAATAGATTTCCACAAAATAAAACTTCAATTGAAAATCCTAGATAAAAGTGCAATATAAGATAAAGTAATGTTTAAATATAAACAGAACTCACAAAAATAAGAAGAAACCTGTATTGTCACCCTTCTCAAAAGAATTGTACATTAAATCTGTAAAAACAAAACAAACAAAAATAACAAAGAATGCCCAACCCAAATCGAGCCGGTTCATATGGTAATCTTCTAAAAATAAAACCTAGAAATCTTACACCAAGTTAAAAGTAAGAAAATCAATAAGTGGAGATTAGCACAAGTCCTTTACCTTAAAATTTCTTGAAAATTTTCAATCAGTTCTACTTCGAATTCTTCAAATTTGGGCACTCTCCCCATTCTTAAATTTTGTCGCTTAGTTTTTTGATCTCTAGAATATCACAATGAAGAAAGATAAAGAAGAAAAGTTATGAAGAAGAAAGAAATGAGAGAGAACACGAGTTCAAAAGGAAGGAGTAGATTGAAGGTCTGTGTGCGTGGAAGGTTGGAAATGAGAGAAAAAAGGGATGTGGGTGCATAGGTATTGGAGAATTAGGGTTTTGGGAGTTAATATATTTTGATTTGTCCATTAAACACATCCAAAATAAACGGAAAAAAAAAATGTAAATACCTAACTAAAATTATTAAAAATTTCATTAAATATATTAGAGGCCCATTTATTCGCCTATAATGTCTGAAATTAATGGCAACAATATTTATTCCGCCCCCATCACTTTAATTAGAGGCAAATTTATATATCCGCTCCTAATGCAAATTAATAGAGACGAATCCTTATTTTTTGCCCCTAAGTTACTGCCCCTAATAATCAATATTCTTGTAGCGTTGGTATTGCCCGATTGTTGTGTTTAAAAAAAAAAATTGTTTATGCTATGCTTTGAGAAAAAACAGCTATAAAATAAAATTATTGAGTTTTTGATAATTTTTTTTTTTTTTTTTTTTGTAAAAGCTCTTTTTACAAAAAAAAAAAATAATGACCTAATGTTTGGTAAACTTCTATATAAATTATTGCGAATATTGATAAATGACTAAAAAAGATATAATATTTAATATGATATAATAATGAGAAAATTAGAATGCCCCACTACGTTCTTACAATTTTTTTTATTAAATATTTGTGTCTTTTAAAGATTTGATTAGGACGCTTTGACTAGTGGCCACCTAAGTATTTTTTTAAATTTATTTTATTTAGTTTTTTCTAAATGAAAAATGTTATATGTTGATTTCCCACATAATCTTTTTAGTTACTAGTGGTTTTTTGGCGTCTCAGAATCTATGCCCCTTTTTAAGGGATGTTGGATAATTAATAGATATTAACTATTAAATCATCAATATTATCTCTTAATTTTTGAATTTTTAACATTTATTTTTCTATAATAAAACTTCATTAATCACGAAAAAAACTTACATCAACATAAAAAATTGAGATAGCCAATTCAACATGGTGAAAACACCATAGACGCTACATTTATCTTGTTGAGTTCTAGTTTGATTGCATGGTTGTGTAGTATGCAACATAAAACAAGTGATTTTAAAATATTGTAGCACAATATAATTTGCATAAAAGTTGTTAGTTTAAGGGATTAATTGGAATGAGATTAATGTCATTCGGCATGAGATATATGAATGTGAATTTTAAATTGAAACCAAATTTAAATATATTAGTTTCTAATTTGAATTGTACTCATGCCATGTTGAAATGTACTAATATGACTTGAATCATACCGATGCCAAATTGAATTGTAGCAATGCTGATAGGATATGTATCCATGCCAACTTGAAACGTACCAACATATCGTCTAGAAATGTACTCATGCCAAATTGAAATGTAGTGATGCTAATATGAAATGTATGACACACCCCGAGCTAAATTGAAGCATGCTAGCCATCACGTGAGGATGATGTAGCCATGTACGCAGTGCGGAAATAACAATGATATGAAAATGTGAGTAAATAAAAACCACACTAGCTAACTTACACTAGACAATTATATAAGTGTGAGTGAAGGTATTTAAAGTGTATATACACATATTCAAGGCATAGGTTACCTAGATGCAGTCCAGCCAGCTAGGTAAGAATTATACAAGGCACAAAAGAAACCCATACATTATTTGAAGTCTGTCAGAACCGCCGTAGAGTCCTCGTAAGCCACCAATACAAACGTCTAACTAGAATCTAGAGGGGCGCAAAATAGAAAACATGAGTGGGCAAAAACAAAGCTTTTTAAAACCATTTCACTTTCCAAAAATAATAACTCATCACCGTAAAACCCATATAATTTCCCAGAAAATAGTAATATATAAGTATGTAAAAATCATGTTCGAGAGTAATGAAAACCGAGTATATGCCATGTCAAGTATCTCAGCAATGAAATAAATAAGTCAGGTGAAATAAATCAATATAAATGATATGCTAGCCGGAGTCACCTAACGTGACATGTACGGCTGAACCTATAGCTCATCAAGTATGCATGCACATGAGTCAGAACCATCTATTGTGGTCTGTACGACGGGACTGGGTGTAAATAAGTACGCTCAAGTCTACGATCACGTGAAGGTTGTACAAATAATCGCGGGTCATCTACGAGTCGGAACCACGTAATGTCGTCTGTACGACAGGGTTGTGCACCAAACTTGGGTCCAAGGTGAGCGTGCTGTGCGGGAGGTGAACATCACGTGAAAGACTGTGCCCTGGCCACGGGCAGCAGCACTAACACAAGGGTGCAGGATAATGAGCTCTACATACCTCTACGTATAACCATAACCAATGCAACCACTAACATCATACCGTACTCACCGGAACTTACCTGGCATCCACAGTGTCATACAATAGTTTGCATATATATACCAATGCATATAATAAAATGAAATGCAAGCATGACATGGCATTTAAAAGAATACGCTTGTTTCAAAACAGTTTTTGGGAAAATGTAAAGCATATATATGTGTTATATATACATACATATATATATATATATATATAGAAAACCAAAATCCCACTCACTGGTATGTAGTAGGGTTGTAACCCCCGAGTCTTGCCTGGCTACGCTCATCCTCCGGAAACATTTTACCTATATGCGAAACAACTAATTTAACATTAATTTTAAGCACATAACCAAAACCGTGTAATAACTTCTCATACGTTGTTCAATTGGGGTATTTGAATATACCATCGTGGCCTACTCAACACCATGAGCATCCCCATATTTTTAGAAAAAATTTCAGATGTACCACGCGCCGGCCATGTGCAAGCACGTGCCTGGCACACTGACAAATTCCCTAACGGCGTTAGGGAATATTCCATTAAATTCCTAGAATATTCCGTTAAAGTTACCTGATGCCGTTAGTATATTTCGTCAAAGTTGACAGAATATTCTCTTTCCTTCTTCAGTGGTTCACCAGATTGTTGCGCCGATCACCGCTGCGTCGCCGGTTCTAGAAAAATTTAAAATCTTAATATGTCCCTCAAATCTCAACCAAAATTCATGAACTTTACATGGATTTGAAGTTCTCAACAAGGAGAACACAATCTTACCTATCAACAGTCCAAAATCCAATGGAAAATGGCCGGAAAAATCCTTGGAAAAATCGGCTAACCCTGCAATCCCACTTTCGAGCTTATTCCAACGTCCAAACTTTTCCAAAACTAGTTTAACATGCTAAGGAAGTTGAGTAAGTACCTTACTAAGCCTCAAAACCAAGTGAATCACCCTTGATCACGTCGAAGCTATTTTAACTCCTCATCGGAGTTCCTGAATCCTGGGTTTTCGAAACAAACACACTTATCAAATGGTACCACAAGGTTCTAGAGCTCGAGAGGAGTATGATTATAGAAATCTCGATTTCGATCCATGAGGTTTTGATGGTATTTGAAAGTTGCAGAACTCAGGTCGTACGGATGAGAGAGAGTTCGAGAAAGAAAGAGAGGGTAAGGGAGGTTTGGCACATGTGTATATGTGTGTGTGGTCACAAATTGTCCACTTTAAAAAAAAATCTCAAGCCCTAATTGGGCTACAATGTTTAAGGTTCAAGCAATTGGATCCAACTAAAAAGAAACCAACCCAAATTCCACTTATTCATTCGAAACATTTTCACTACGAACCCGATTCGGCCCTAATTCGCGTCAACACTCTCGTAGCGACGCGTACGATTTAATTACGTCAGCGAGAAAAATAATTTAAAACTATATATGTACATCCACGTCACTAAGCCTCGAGGGCATTATCGTCACTTTACATACTCGGGGATAAAATATATAATAAATTGGGACGGGTTGTTACAACCTACCCCCTTAAGAAAATTTCTTCCTCGAAATATATGTACACTAGCATAACAATATATCAATACCCATAAAATAAATGTGGATATAAATCTCGCATACGATTCTCTGTCTCCCAAGTAACCTCCTCCACTGAATGGTTCCTCCACAAACTTTCACCATGTGCACAGTTTTGTTCCTAAGAACCTTATCCTTCCAGTCTAAAATTGTCACTGGCTCCTCGTCATATGTTAAGTTTGGATTAATTTCTAGTTGCTGAGGAGGTATCATGTGTGATGGATCAGAGAAATAATGACGTAGAAACATGAAAAACGTCGTGGACTCCTGATAGTTCTGGAGGTAACTCAAGTCTGTAGGCAACTTCACTGACCCATTCGGTAATCTGGTACAGTTTAACGTAACGATGACTTAACTTACCTTTCTTACCGAACTGTACTACGCCCTTTCATGGAGATAGATTTAGAAATACCCAATCTCCAACTTTATAGACTTTATTAGTGGTGTGTTTATCGACAAGGCTCTTCTATCGATCCTAGGCCTCTTTCAGGTTAGCTTTAATTACCTAAATATTCTGGGTAGTCTCATCAACAATCTCTAGGCCCACTAACACCCTTTCACCAACTTCTGACCAACACAGAGGAGTACGACAGGATTTACCATAGACTGCCTCGAAAGGTGACATACCGATGCTAGAATGGTAACTATTATTGTAGGTAAACTCAATCAAATCCAAACGTTTATGCCAAGGGTCGCCAAACTACAGTACAGAAGATCTTAGCATATCTTTCAGCGTCTGGATGGTTCTCTCAGATTGCTCGTCTGTCTGTGGATGATACATCATATTGTAAAGCAGTCTCGAACCAAGAGCTTCTTGGAAGGCTACGCAAAACTTGAAAGTAAACCTAGGATCCTGATCAGAAATAATACTAACTGAAACCTCGTGGTACTTAACAATCTCTGATATAAATAGCTCAACTAATCGGCTTAAAGAATAGTTCTCTCGAATTGGTATAAATTGAGCTAACTTAGTAAGCCGATCCACTATCACCCAGATGCCATCATAACCATTTCATGTACGAGGAAGCTTGTACACGAAATCTATGGTAATATTTTCCCATTTCCACTGGGGAACGGGAAGTGGCTACATTAATCCAAAAGGCTTCTTCCTTTTAAATTTGACTTGCTGACAAATTGCACATTGACTCACATATTCATCAATCTCTCTTTTCCTGCCAGGCCAGTAGTAGAAAGGTCAAATAGTGTGATACATCTTGGTACTCCCAGGATGCATCGCATATGCCGATATATGTGCTTCATCAAGAATATCTTTCTTTAGTTCTACAATATTCGGCACGTACATCCGTTTTCCCTGTCATGCCATCAAATTCTTGGATCCTGAGATCTTTCTTTTTCCCTTCTGAAACTACCTGAATTAACTCCTGAGATTTCTCATCATTCATTTGAGCCTCGAGTACACGATCAATTAAAATTGGTCTGACTTGAAAACTTGCAAGTAAAGCTTCTTCCCGATCTATCACTCCCAAATCAACTCCAGTAGATCTCAATTCTATGACAAGAAGGATATGGCAAGCATATAAAGCATTAAGTTGGCCATGTGATTTCTTGCTAAGCTCATCTGCCACCAAGTTTGCACGACCAGGGTGGTACTCAATCGTGTAATCATAATTACTAAGTAATTCTATCCACCTCTGCTGTTGAAGGTTAAGATCTTTTTGGGTGAATATGTACTTGAGGCTTTTATGGTGTGAAAATTCGGCACTTTTCTCCATATAAATAATGCCTCCAAATCTTCAGGGCAAAAATAATGGCTGCTAGCTCGAGGTCATGGGTAAGGTAATTCATATCGTAAGGTTTCAACTGTTGTGAGGCATACGTAATTACCATGTCATGCTGCATTAACACACATCCTAAACCATTAAAAGAAGCATCACTGTAAATCTCAAAATTACCACTGTCGTTTGGAAGCGCCAATACAGGTGCGTCAGTAAGGCAATACTTTAGTTGTCAAAAACTCCATTCATAATCATCGCCCCACTTTAATCTAACATCTTTTCTAGTCAACCTTGTCAGTGGTAGCGCTATGGTTGAAAAATCTTTAACAAACCGTCAGTAATAACCTGATGAGCTGAGAAAACTCTATACCTCGGTGACGGTTCGTGGCTGCTCCCAATTTTCAACTGTAGCTACTTTCTATGGGTCCACCTGAATGCCCTGAACTGATATTACATGCCCCAAAAATGCTACTTGATCTAACCAAAACTAGCATTTGCTAAACTTAGCATATAATTGGTGTTCCCTCAATTTCTTCAAAATCAGAGTGAGATAGTATGTTCTGACTTAAACTTAGAATACACCAAAATATCACCAATAAAGACAATAATGAACCTATCAAAGTATGACCTAAATAATCAATTCATCAGGCCCATAAAAGTTGCGGGTGCATTTGTTAACTTGAATGGCATCATAAGGAATTCATAATGACCATATTGAGTCATAGAAGCTGTCTTAGGAACATCTTCATTTCTGATCTTTAATTGATAATACCCAGACCTCAAATCAATCTTGGAGAACACGCAGGCACCTTGAAGCTGGTTAAATAGATCATTTATACGCGGCAACGGATAACGGTTTTTAATCGTTACCCGATTTAATTGTTGATAGTCAATACACAGCCTCATAGTCCTATCTTTCTTTCGTACACACAAAACTGGAGCTCCCCAAGGTGAGGTATTAGGCTAAACAAAACCCTTATCAACCAATTCCTACAACTGGGTTTTTAATTCCCTCAACTCAGCATGAGCCATTCGGTAAAGAGTTAAAGAAATAGGATATGTACCTGGAAATAAATCAATAGTGAACTCTACTTTTCTATCTGGTGGTAATCCAATAAATCATCAAGGAAAAAAATCAGGGAAATGCCTAACTTCTCGAACATCCTCCACACGAGTAGAAGTATCCTCATTCAATAACACGTGAGCCAAATAACCCTGGTAACTTTTCCTCAATAGCCGTTTGGCCCTCATGGCAGAAATAACATTACGTTTCAGTCCACTACGTACACCCACAAAGGTAACCACAGGCAAGCCTGGCCGATGAAAACTAACTATCTTCTTGTAACAATCCATCTTAGCACGATTATAATGTAACCAATCAATGCCCAGAATAACATCAAAATCAACGATATCTAATGGAACAAGATTAGCTGGTATGACGATGTCTTTTACCATAACCGGACATCCTTGATATACCCAGCTAACATAACATGTCTCTCACTTCTAGGCATCGATTACTCTAACTTATAACCGAGATGTGTGGGGTAAGGTTGTGTCATCTGAACAAACATATGAGAAATAATAGAATGTGTGGCACCAGAATCAATTAATACTCTAGCAAAATGGCCAAGAATATTCAACGTACCCATAATCAGATCAGGATTACTTTGCGCATCTTGCAAAGTAATGTGGTGAACACGGCCCTGTGGCTGTTGTCGTCCTCCAGACCTCTGTTAGCTTAATTTCCACGTCCCTGCAAACCATGTCCCTAACCAGGCTGATTAGGCTGCCTTGATGATCCTGCACTGCTAAAAGCAACCTCAACGTTCTAGGACTGCCTTCCGGGATACCACTGTGATCCACCACCTGGATATGGTGGATATGCCATGTAACCTTCTGGGTACTGAGTGTAACTACTTTAATGATACGGATCGTGTGGGTATTGATACGGTCCTCTAAAATATGGAGCTATATTTTCCTGATAATGATATGCACCACCATAACCCATCGGAGTATAACCACTAAGCCCTAGGACTTGCTGAATAGGAGCTGGTGGTGGCAAGGTAAGTGGCTGGGGCTTCTGCTAGTTCTATGGGCATTAGATAGCCCGATGTTCCATTTGACCACAAGTGAAGCATCTACTGCTACCTCGTCTACACTCCCCACTATGCTGATTATTGCATCTACGACAAAGTGGCGCACTTAAACTGTTAGAATCTCTGTCTCTGAAATTGGGAACCTTCTGAAAATCGATTGCCCTTCCGCTGCGCAGTAGAACTCGAACCACCACTGGATGAACTCGAGCTAGTACCACTTCGTTTAAAACTCTGTGTTTTGTGAAGACCCTACGATGATTGCCCTTTATCTTTATTATTATTTTTCTTCTGGTTATTATCTTTTTCTTCCTCCTCATCACTATCATCTAGGGCATTCTCAGAATCATCAACCCGAAGTAGAACCTCATAAAACTCCTGATATGTAGAACAGGAAGTCGTGGTCTCCATAGAACACCACTTCTTTTGAGTACCCCACTTGAAAAGTCGAATAGGGACTGTGCCCTGGCCACGGGCAGGAGCACTAACACCAAGGTGCATGATAATGAGCTTTACATGCCTATATGTATAACCATAACCAATGCAACCACTAACATCATACAGTACTCACCTGAACTTACATAGCCTCCGCAGCGTCATACAATAGTTTACATATACATACCAATGCATATAATAAAATGAAATGCAAGCATGACATGGCATTTAAAAGAATACGCTTGTTTCAAAATAGTTTCTAGGAAAATGCAAAGCATATATACGTATATATATATATATATATATATATATATATATATATATATAGAAAACCAAAAGCTCACTCATTGGTATGTAGCAGGGTCGTAACCCCCGAGTCTCGCCTGGCTACGTTCGTCCTCCGGAAATGTTTCACCTATATTCGAAACAACTAATTTAACGCTAGTTTTAAGCACATAACCAAAACCGTGTAATAACTTCTCATATGTTGCTCAATTGGGATATTTGAATATACCATCGTGGCCTACTCAACACCATGAGCATCCCCATATTTTTAGAACAATTTTCCGATGTACCACGCACCCTCATGCGCTGACCATGCGCAGGCACGTGCCTGGCACACTAACGGATTCCCTAACGGCGTTAGGGAATATTCTGTTAAATTCCTACAATATTCTATTAAAGTTACCTGACGCCGTCAGTATATTCCGTCAAAGTTGATGGAATATTCTCCTTGGTTCGTCGGATTTTGGCGTCGATCACTACTGCATTGTCGATTTCTGGAAAATTTTAAAATCTTAATATCTCCCTCAAATCTCAACCAAAATTCACAAACTTTACATGGATTTGAAGCTCTCAACAAGGAGAACACAATCTTACCTATCAATAGTCCAAAATCCAATGGAAAATGGCCGGAAAAAATCCTTGGAAAAACTGGCTGACCCTGCAATCCCACTATCGAGCTTATTCCAATGTCCAAACTTCTCCAAAACTAGTCTCACATCGTAGGGAAGTTGAGTAAGTACCTTACTAAGCCTCAAAACCAAGTGAATCACGCTCGATCACGTTGAAGCTATTTTCGCTCCTAGCCGGAGTTCCTGAATCTCGGGTTTTAGAAACCAACACACTTAGCAAATGGTACTACAAGGTTCTAAAGCTCGAGAGGAGTATGATTATAGAAATCTCGATTTCGATCCATGAGGTTTTGATGGTGTTTGAAAGTTGCAAAACTCAGGTCGTACAGACAAGAGAAAGTTTGAGAAAGAAAAAGAGGTTGAGGGATGTTGATGCACAAAACCGGAGGGGTCTTGGAACAACGTAAATCCAACCGTGAATCTGCAAGAAAGTAAATAACTCAAGATGTATCATGGTTCACCCTAATGTTTAAGCTACGTCCACACTGATATTGTATTTCTCTGAGAGGATTATGAGGGAAAGAGCCTCTGTATGTGAAGATGAGAGCTCCTCTGTTTGTAAGGGTGAGAGAGGCTTTGGGGATCTCAGGCCTAAGAATTGGCATCCCTGATTGTGAGGGTGAAGAGACTATTTTATAAACTAAGGGCTCATCCCCTTTTTACATATTTGCCCATTCATTTATTACATAATTACATTTGAGTCCCCCGAGTATTTATACGAGGTTTAAATACGGAGGCCTTAAGTATGGTACAAACAGTAGTCCCCCAAGTCTTCAGTCAAGAGAATCTTTTGGCTGGAAACTTGAAATTCAGTCCATGTGTGGGCCGAAGTAACTAGATGTCGTCTTGAACTGATACTTGATATGAGGCGGTGCTCGAAGTGAAATGATGCTCAACTAGAAGTAGCACATGTTGCGAGGCTGCTCGGCTTGTGGCATATGTTGCCTTGGTTGGCTCGGCTTGTGGAATTGAAGGTGAGGGAGTCCTTTTTATAGAATAAGGGCTCACTCCTCAATATATAAATGATGGGCTAGAGTTGATGCTCGCGGTGAGGCGGTTGCTCAGTAGGCGGCAATGCTCTCTAATGAAGGTAAGGGAGTCCCTTTTATAAAATAAGGGCTCGCTCCTCAGTACATGAATAATGGGTGCTCTCTAATGAAAGTGAGGGAGTCTCTTTTATAAGATAAGGGATTGTTCCTCAATACATGAATGATAGGCTAGAGTTGATGCTCTCTAATGATGGTGATGGAGTCCCTTTTATAGAATAGGGGTTCGCTCATCAATACATAAGTGATGGGCTAAGTCCCCCAAGTATTTTTTATGAGGCCCAGTTGTGGAAGCCCAATATATGGTACATAGTGTAGTCCCCCAAGTCTTTAGTCAATAGAGGCTGTTGGCTGGAGACTTCAAATTCAATCCATGTATGAGCCGAAGTGGCGGTTGTTCGAAGGTAGTATTTGTATACCCTGCACTGAAGCTTTGTAGGTGAAGCTTTGAAGCTGGTGCTTTTGTAAATGAAGCTTTTGAAGCTGGAGCTCTCGAAGTTGAAGCTCTGTAAATGAAGTTTCGAAGCTGATTGACATGAGTGATGCTTATGAATGTTTATGTTGATTGACATGAGTGATGCTCATGGATGTTGACATGAGTGATGCTCATGAATGTTGACATGAATGATGGTCATGAATGTTTATGTATGATTGACATGAGTGATGCTCATGAATGTTTATGTATGATTGATATGAGTGATGCTCATGTATAATGTTGGAGTACTGGACGTACTTTTGATCACCTAGTTGGTGATAAAAGTGACAGGCTGCCGAATAATTTTGGAGTACTGGACGTACTTTTGATTGCCTGTTTGGTGATAATAGCGGCAGGCTGCCAAATAATTTTGGAGTACTGGGCATACTTTTGATCACCTGGTTGGTGGTAATAGTAGCAGGCTGCCGAATAATTTTTTGTAGTACTAGACGTACTTTTGATCACCTGGTTGGTGGTAATAGCGGCAGGCTGCCGAATAATTTTTTGTAGTACTGGACGTACTTTTGATCACCTAGTTGGTGATAATAGAGGGCCTGACTGTTTTGGGCATATGGGCCTTCGCCCTCCATATAATATTCCAGCCCATTATTTTGGGCTTGCCGTTTTTTTTATTACCCTCTGATGGGGTTTATACAGATGTCTCCGAAAGATAAGGAAAATAAATCACATCATTCAAAAATAAATCCGACCCTCTGCTCAATGGGTCACGCACATAATTCCCTTTTCTGCATGCCATCACCACCGCAATTATGTCTACTTCTTTTTATCTTCTTTTACTTTCTACTTTTCTTTTTTTTTCAAAAAATAGGAACCTGCATAATGAAAGTGTGGGAATCTTCTTTGGTGGTCGATACCCTTTTTTTTGCTTGTGGCTTTTCCCGTGGCTTTTATAGAAAAGCCATTTCTCCATTATTATCAGGCTGGGGCTGTGATAATGAAAGTCTCACCAAGCATCTTCTGGTACACTTTTTCAACGCATGCTCATTTGCAGATTTTGCATGCTTGCTTTACAGCAAACACACCCATAGCTAGCCATTTCCATGTGGGTGGTTGATTAAACCCTTCAGACTCACCAGATTAAAATAATGATAACTGACAGCATTACAACAAACACCGCGTCCTCTCTGTCTTTCTGTCTCTCCCTTCTTTTTCTTCAGCTGCTTACCACATCCACCAGGGATACGAGTCAAGAGCAAATAGTTGGCTCAATCAGTTGGAGGGATGAGGAGTCTTTGGGGATGGCGACTGAGAGAAGCGCTGCGAGTTGCCGATGGTTTGCCATTGAGACAGTAGAAGTCGTACTTCTTTGTTTTTTATGCATAAAACTGGTCATCCCAAACTCCTTTGAAGTACAATGCATTCCTAAAGATGAGCCTCGTTATGTTGTTAACCGATCCAAAAGGAAGAACCCCTGTGATTAGTCCCCTAGTTTCCTTTTTGGCCCACAAATTCACTTTGATTCTCACTTCTTCGGCATTAGTCTGGAAATCGACTTCTTTTCGAGCTGCCTCGTAAAAATTGTCCACCACCTTTTGAAACAAGGCTTGAGAGGGGTTGACTTGTCCACTCAGAGGCCATTGACGAAGGACAAACGAGGCCCGCCTCTGGGAGATTGGTCAGCAAAGACCAGAGGGACGATATCGGAGGCAAGAGAGTTGAGGTCGGCGATGGACTTGGACTTGAGGAAAGAAAGCAACTTTTTCTCCGTGAGAGTGTGACCTTTGTACCGGCTGCTATCAGACTCAGCACGGCGTGGATTGACAGCCGCGAGTACACCATGGTCATCTTTTTGGCCCCCTTGAGTGAGAAACAATTACTTTGTGATTTTTAATCCGACGTCGGTTTAGATATTTATGGATTTTGGAGCTCCATTTTGTCTCGAGCCTTGAGGTCCAACTGCTGGGCCTGGGCCTCTGTATCAACACCGTCGCCATTGTTGTGTCTCCGAGCTTCAACAACTGCGGACCAAGAGAGAGAGAGAGGGGGAGTGAAGGAGCAGGAGATTTATGCAAGCTTGGTGGGTTTTGAGACGAGTTAGAATTTCTGGGATTCTGTCGGCCCATACATTGTTGGAAACGTTGAGAAACTGGAGTGAATGGAAAAGTGCTGGGAAATTTTGAAACTGGATCGGACCGTTGAATCAAAGTTTCAGATCTAAGGCAGATCCTTCTCAAAGAATAAAACAAGAGGGAAGAAAGATGGAGAGATAAGACCTCGGAAGATTGCATGAAGTCCCGACTCCCGAATGAAGCTTTTATATCTCTTTAAATGGAGTGTCCTCCTCCTCCTCTAATATCTGTAAAGACCCAAACTTCTTGGTGTAGTTTGTAGTGTTTCCAGAAATGTAGAGAGAGAAAGATGAGAGCTTTCTACAGAGAGAAAGAAAGAGAGTGGTGTTCTTGGTTTTTGTGATTTTTTTCTGGGAAAGCTTTGGGTTGCTGGGTTTTTTTGCAGATTTTGCAGATTCACGGTGGAGGTGAAAAAATGAAAGAGAACAGACATAGTTTTTCGTGTTGATTCCCACAGACGGTGCCAAATGTTGATGCACAAAACCGGAGGTCTTGGAACAACGTAAATCCGACCGTGAATCTGCAAGAAAGTA
The DNA here is from genome assembly GCF_916048215.2 of Malus sylvestris. Classification (NCBI taxonomy): domain Eukaryota; kingdom Viridiplantae; phylum Streptophyta; class Magnoliopsida; order Rosales; family Rosaceae; genus Malus; species Malus sylvestris. The sequence continues at coordinate 22,749,444 of NC_062273.1, read as the reverse complement.
AAGAACACAAGATGTATCGTGGTTCACCCAAATGTTTGGGCTATGTCCACACTAATGTTGATTGTATTTCTCTCTAACTGTATGTATGGATTACAAGGGTGAGGGGGAGTCCCCCAGAGAAAGAAAGTGTTGTTGTATTTGTGAGGGTATTGCCCTCTGTTAGGTTCACCGAGTCCGATTTGTGAGGGGGGGGAGGAGTCCCCTTTTATAGAATAAGGGGCTCCTCCTTTTACATAATTGTATGGGTTGGGTAATGAAGTCCAATGTATCAAAGTCTGAGGCCCAATATGTGTGGTACCAACTAGGGAAGTTTGGCACATGTGTATGTGTGTGTGTAGTCATAGATTAGCCACTTGAAAAAAAATCTCAAGCCCTAATTGGGCTACAATGTATAAGGTTCAAGCAATTGGACCCAACTAAAAAGAAACCTACCCAAATTCCACTTATTCATTTGTAACATTTTCGCTACGAACCCGATTCGGCCCTAATTCACGTCAACACTCTCGTAACGACGCGTACTATTTAATTACGACAGGAAGAAAAATAATTTAAAACTATATACGTACATCCACGTCACTAAGCCTCGAGGGCATTATCGTCACTTTACATACTCGGGGATAAAATATATACAATAAATTGGGACGGGTCGTTATAATGTACCTATGCCAACTTAAAATTTACCAACATATCAGCTAGAAACGTACCAATACTAAATGGAAACATACCCCATATCATCTACCACTAGAATCTATTTTCCAAATGTACCATAAGGACGGAAGAGTATCGACTGACAGAAAAGAAATGTCACGAAAAAATTGTAGAATGATCGTGAAAGAAGAACATAAATATATATCACATTAGAAGCATAAATAAATCAAATTTGATATGTTTTTAGATTTTTAAAACATACGTCTACTAGATTCTAGGAGATTTGGCTAATTATTAGTTAATTGGTGCATTATATATATGGCAAATTGTGTAATTTTGCATTAAAAAAATGCTACTTATAATATGTAAGATCCCACATCGCCTAGGGGTGAGGATCATGTAAGCCTTATATGTATATTCTCATCTCTACCTAACACGAGGCCTTTTGGGAGCTCACTGGCTTCAGGGTTCCGTAGGAACTCTGAAGTTAAGCGAGTTCGCGCGAGAGCAATCCCAGGATGGGTGACCCATTGGGAAGTTCTACTTGGGTGAGTTCCCAGAAACAAAACCATGAGGGCGTGGTTAGGGCCCAAAGCGGACAATATCGTGCTACGGTGGAGCCAAGCCTAGGATGTGGTGGACATTCCGGGTCGAGGTGTGTCATAATATATTTGGCACTTAAAATGTAGGAAAATGTTTTGTAAAAATGCTAAAAGGTATAGATGTTTAATTTAACAAATAGAACAATGAGGCATTTAAATATAAACGCCCCTATAATAATTGTCAAAGAGAATAATATAGGGGCAATGATTTTAATTTTGTAAAATATGTTGGGGTATACTTGTTATTTGAAAATTTCATTATATGGGCCCTGATTACTATGCATAAAAAAATACTTTTTTTAGAAGCATGGTAGCCTCTGCATCTGCTTTTCTATGTTTTTCTACTGTCATTGGCAGTAGTTTAAAAAAAAAACACTTATTTTTTTTTTGTTTTACCAAACACATTTGATATTCCATAATTTTTAATAAGTTATTTTTTTTAAAAGCACCATAATTCCAAACCAGCTCGTACTATATCGTGATCCTCTCATTTTCTTTAGTGTAATTTAAAGTGATAGTATCATTGTATAAAGAAAAATATAAATCAATAATGTTCAAATTTAAGATATAATATTCACTTATCAATTAACCAAAATCAAATATGAATAATTGCTCCAAGAAAAAAAAGTTCAAAACAATTCACATGTAATGCAAGAATAATGCAATTGGAGCCACCGCTCTCGTTTATATGAAGCATTCATAAATTGGAGAGCGTAGTTTTGCGAGAGATTTTTTAGTGTGAGTAAAATACGGAGTAGTATATCACGTGTTACTATATAAATAGTGGTATTCCACTTCGCTTAAAAGTAAGAGGTCTTAGATTCAAATCTTGTGGATGGTACATTCGATACCAATTTAGGCTGTTCATTGTGTGGTTTAGCCGAACTCTCCCTCTCATAATGTAAAAATATCGATGTACTAAAAAAAAAAACACGTGGAGACTAAAATTTGTAAACTGAATAACGTAGAAGTTAATATTTGAATTATTACTTAAACGTTGATTAACATGTTTATTTTTAATGATGATATATTATTTAATTTGTAAATTTAGACTATAAATTTAATTAACGGGGAGCTTGATGAGGCGCTTTTTCTCATTCGCGTGGATGGATTGGGGAATTTGGAGCATGAGGCCATCTCCAACCAAAGAGTCCAGAGGGCCAAAGGGCCGAAAATAGCCCGAAAATCGTCTCCAACCGAGGGCTAGGCCAGAGGGATGTGGAATCTGAGATGGCCCCACGGAATCGGAGAGGGTTGGAGGGCTGACCAGAAAACCGCTTAATCATGTCGATTATAACCGATAGGAATGCATTTACATGAAATACAATATATGTATTCCTGTCGGTTATAACCGACAAGAACTTTTAAAAAGAATTTTGAATCCAACAGCTAGCTGGTGCCAGTTACCGTTGGATTCAATTTTTTTTTTTTTTAGGTTTTTTGGGCCTTTTTTTTTAATTCTCAAAAATTCTATATTTTTTTTTCCTATCAATACCTAAACCATTCATTCACCATTCCTCCCAAAATTTTTAAATTTAAGTTAATGTTGTTTTCAAATTTAATTTGTAGTTTTTAAATTTAATTTGTCATTTTTAAATTTTAGTTGTAGTTTTTATATTTAAGTTGTTGTAGTTTTTAAATGATAAATTATGTTTGGCCCCATAGCCCTTTGATCCTCGGTTGAAGACGGTTTTTTGTGACAGGGCTAAAATGAGCCCTCTGGCCCTCGGTTGGAGACGGAGGCAAATATGGCCCTGTACTGTTCATTAAAATATTAATATCTTGGAGGGCCAGAGGGCTAAAACAAGCCATCTGGCCAGCCATCGGTTGGAGATGGCCTGATGTGTGGGCAAGGGGTCCACTTCACTGTCATAATATTTTATTGCACAGCCCACGTGTCACCCTATATTTTGTAAATTAAATGATGTAATGGTTAATTATTAGATTATTATTTAAGTATTAATTAACGTACTTGACACATCATTTGTTTTTCAAATTTAATTTAAAATTTTGGTCTCTCTAATATTATCCTTAAACATAATGCTACAGAGACTTTTGTAAACAATATTTACAAACTAAATGAGGTGTCGGTGTCGCCAACTTTCATATCATTTAATTTATAAAATTTTATTTATAAATTTAACCTCATTAACATTATCTTATCCTTAATTGAAAGTTTCAAAGATATTAAGTGTTATAAATCTATGGAATTTAATCGTACTCTATAAAACAATGATTGAAAATGCACAAGATATACAAGAAAGGGAAAAGTAGGACTGAGAGTAATGACGGCTTCTGAGCTTTATCCTTTCCTTTTTTCTTTTCTGATTGAAAGCGTACACAGCTTTTTTCAATGATCATCAGCTCACAATATAATTTTAACAGTTCTGAAACTTCATATACAGCATTCTACGTACGTGCATGAATCATAATACACGTATTTACAAGTAATTTTAACAGGCCTTGTTGAGTGTAATCCTACGTCGCAAAAAAAAAAAAAAATCCTGCATGTATTTACAAATAATTAGATTATTTTTTATATTATCAATTGTTTTTATGATGGAATCCTAATTTCTTAATGGTAGGTTCTCACGTGTGCTCAAGCGCCACATGTGTGTCACGTCACTTGATTTGTATTGTTCATGAGTTATAAGTAATTGGACTACACTTTATATGTTCTTATAACTTATAAGTAATTGGACTACACTTTATATTACTAATTAATATAATAGCAGAACTCCAAGCACAATCACAAAGGTAGCAGACTCATATTGCATTTTAAGTCCCCATAGTTATTACCTGCAATCTTATCAATGAAAGTCATATTTCAAACAAATTAGGTCTGTTAAGTCCGAAATTTACAACACAAGGTAGCATTATTAATTAGAGATATATCACAACATTAACTTCTCCGCCCTTCTTTTCTCTACTTTCGAAGTCAAACAGTGACGGTTGGGGATACTGATGGAGTATGATCAGACGGAATGCTTCAGGCATGGACGGAGAACCTAGAGGAAGGGTTTCAGGGTGGCTTTCCATGCGTCCAACAGTCGCTGGTCAGTCGTCAGCGGATGGTTTCTGAAGGAGGTTGTGGAGACTGGCCATCACGTGGAAAGGTTAATTTTAGGGTTTGTCCTCTCCACTTAACCAGCCTACTATTGTGCGCCATGTGATGCGATATGATGTGATACAAACTAATCAATTTTTTGTAGAAAATAAGATTTAATAATTTTTGACAATCTAAGTCCACGAATCGGACTGCGACACATGCTATATTCAAAATATAATAATGAATGGTACTATCTAAACACGTATTTTCACACTCTTCTTGATTTATAATCTTCAAATAGAAAGAGTTCAAGAAGATCAAAACAAAAATTAATAAAAATGTGTGGAAATTAGTAAAAGGAAGTCTGCAAATGACACTATCATATATTAACTAAAGAGATATGCTAACGAGATTCTTTCTATATGGAACTCTTTTTTATTCTCTGTCACCTCACCATTTAATGTTAATTTTCATACTAACTCTACAAAATATTTAGCAAAAAAATATAAAATAACAAATAGTCTATATAGAATCTCACTTAAGATAGCCACACTGTTAAACCAATGTAAAGCTGCGGCAATCAAGCTCGTGTACCCATCCTCTAAATGGATATTGTAATTTGCTTTTAACTGGAATAAATAAAACCCACGAATTATTCCATTGGAACTTTTGGTATGATATTAGTTCAATGAAATTATTACTGACACTCTCAGTTCAACTTTTTTCAATTTATATTTTCAACTCTTCTTCTTACTCATAAATGTTTGAAAATTTAAAAATAGATAATTTTATACTCTACAATTTACTAATAGACAAAAAAGTTGAGAAACTAGAACGAAAATATTTAAACAAAAAGATTTAAAACTTCTTAATTAATATCAAAAGTAATGCTAAGTAGACTAAATTTGTTGACAAAATTTTGTAAACTAAATGACATAGAAGTTGATGATTGAATTATTATTTTAGTGTTGATTACTGTGCCTATTTCTTAAGTGACACATTATTTAGTTCAACTTTAGTCTCCCTAACATTACCCTTAATATCAAAATTCTTTTCATTAAAATTTCTCAAAAAATTGATTGGTAAATGCCGTAAATCAAGAGGTTGCTAATTAATGTTCAATAATTCGGCATTTATCAAAGTTAACTAATTTTTAAGTTCAATAATGTTCAATGCTTTACGGCATTTTACAACATCGATGGTCTCAAACTTGTTCAACCAAATGATTACCGATGATTTACGACATTTATCAAAGTTCGGCCTCTTCAACTTAGTTTCCTCTATTCTTCATCTTCTTTCCTTAAAGCAAAATTAATGTTTTGAGCAAAGTTTCTGATCTGTTTTTAGACTATAAAACGCAATGCAACAGAGTTTAAACGCCCATTGAATTATTTAAAAGATGCTTGCCTGAGTTGCCTCCAGGAATCTGGAAAAAAGTGAGATTCATAAGATGGGCAAAGTATTATATTTTCAAGTGTTTAGTTTAATAAGAGTCTATTATTAAAATATGGTAAACAGTTGCCAACCCCAGAACTGTCTGCATGCCAACTTCCACAAGACCTGGCTCGAAAAAGGTTAAAAACTTGCATGTAAAATAATCATGGAATCAATAAAAGAATGGACGCATGATGTCCGATTTGATCAATTGTTTAATATCATCGATATTCGAAACATATATATAAAGACGAAGGTGGGAAACATTATTGAATTAATATTAATTCTCTTTATCATTCTTGGTCATCACATGTACCAAAGTATAGCAATATTCACGAACACATGTTGCTTAGCTGCAAAATATGAGAATTTTATTTTCCTGGCACTCATTGATTGTAAAGTTTGACTGAATATTCTTATTGTCAATAGAAAGACTCTAGGTTTCTGATGACGAATCAAGAAAAATTGATTTTGAGGTTGCCTTGCAAAAAGGGTTTTTGTTGTGTAATGTAAGGGATAGTATTGTAAAAGACTCATTTAGTGATAAAACTTAGAGTTGGTTAATTTGTTGAGTTTCTTGTAATAGGTGGCAAGTTAGTTATAAGGTTAGAGTTCTGTGAGAGAGTGAATAGTTGTATATAAACAACAATAGTGTAACTTTATTGATTCATTGAATGAAATTCAGCTTTCCTAACATGGTATCACCGTCATTTGTCCACCAACTTGATCCAAATCCTACGCTTTCCCACTCAACGCTTCTCTACTAAGCTTCCCGCTCAAATTTATCTTTTGCACTGACTTGATCCAAATCCTACCATTTGTCCACCGACTCGGCCAGATTTATCTTTTGCAATCAATCTTGTCTGTCAGTTAATGCACAGTCCAAGGCAATCCCATTTTCAGGCTGTCAAACGAATTCTCAGATATCTCTAGGGGTCTATTGACATTGGTCTTTGGTTTTCCATATCCACATATGTTCCAGGTCTCAAAGCCTTCTCTGATGCTGATTGGGTCGGTTGTACAATTGATCGAAGATCAACTGGGGGTTACTGCATTTTTATGATATCTTCTCTCATAAGTTGGAGTGCTAAGAAGCAACAAACCGTTGCTGGTTCTTCCACAGAGGCTGAGTATCGGTCTCTAGCAAATACTTCAGCTGAAATCACATGGATATGTCAGTTGATTACTTATATTGGTTTCTCTCTTCCTTCTACTCCTCAACTTTGGTGTGACAATCAATCTGCAATCTTTCTTGCTAAGAATCCTTTGTTTCATGCTCAAACAAAGCATGTTGAGATTGATTACCATTACATCCGAGAAAAAGTGTTGTCAAAGGCCATTTCAGTTCATTTTGTCTGCACCAAAGATCAGATTGCAGATATTTGCACCAAGTCACTATCCAAAGACAAATTTCATTTTTACGATCCAAACTGTCTCTTCGTACTCCTCAGTTCAGTTTGAGGGGGATGTAAAGGATAGCATTGTAAAAGACTCAGTTACTGATAAAACTTAAAGTTGGTTAATTTGTTGAGTTTGTTGTAATAGGTGGCAAGTTAGTTATAAGGTTAGACTTTATGTGAGAGAGTGAATAGTTGTATATAAACAACAATAGTATAACTTTATTGATTCATTGAATGAAATTCAACTTTCCTGACATGTAAAAGCTGGAAAAGCGTAAAGAATTGGGTTTGCTCGACTGGAAGTACTACTTCACCCTTTCGTTTTCCATCTCATGTTCCTCCTCCACCCTTCTTTTTCTTTTGAAGTTTGGGTTTGCCAGGGGTTGGTCTACGTTACTGTCGTATTTCATCAAAGAAAACAATTTTAATTCATCAATTGAAATGACTGCAGATTAGTGGTGTAACTTAGGTTTGGTAACCCAGCCGAACACCCAACTTCAGTTTTAAACTCATAGGTGAGTGGAATTAGATTATAACTTGTCCAAACTGAACTACCAACAAAAACCAATCATTTTTCTGGTTGAGTTAGGTTAAATCCTTGCCGCCTCAACATAACCTTAAAGCAACTCTGAACTTATAATAGGTTTAAACAAGTTAACTAGATTATACTCCTCTGTATGCATCCATGTCAAATCCACCTCTATGTAATTTAGATTAACTATTGTAGACTACTACTCAGAATAAAAGAAAAACCCTACAAGAAAAATGGCCATTGGTCACGTTGCCCAAATAGTGACATACCCAATAGTACGGCCCAATGGTGACCTTTATTGGTCACAATAGCTTATAGTCACGTTGCAGTTACCGAAGGAAATTAAGGTTTCACCATAAAACCAATAGGCAATATGTGGAATAGCCCAATTTACTTATAAGCTCATGCAAGGTCTATCCTCCCATCAATGTGAGATTCATTCTCAACACCTCCCTCACGTGTGATGAATTTTCAAGCCTAACATGTGACAACACAACAGGGCACTAGTACAAAATCATACTTGTGTGACAGATCAAATTGCATCGCACAAAGTATGTTTGCGCAACGATGACAACAAAATGTCACACAAAGCCATTTTGCGTAACGAAGGTTGACGTTGCGCAAAACAGCTACACGCGATGAAGGAACACCTTCATTGCACAATGTTAGGGAAAAAACGGTAAAAGTCTTGGTTTGGCACTAAAAACTAGCGCGACGCATATACGGCATCGCACTAGTTTTTGGGGCCAAACAAAGACTTCAACTATTTTTTTTCCTAACATTGTGTGACGTATGTGCACCTCCATCTCGCAAAGCTATTTTGTGTGACGAATGTACACCTTCATCGCACTAAACAGTTTTGCGCGACGTTAGTCTTTGTCGCGCAAAGTCAACGACTTTTTCCAATTTGGGAGGCAGAAACTGCAAACCCAATTGCCGTAGCTACCTCCCTCCCCCATCTCTCTTCAAAATCTTCTCCAATCCCTCCCTTGGTCTTAAATTCATCATACAAATATTTCATCTCTCTTCTCCATTTCCTCTCCCTTCATCGATCTATTCTTATCCGATAAGCGATTGGATTTTGTATATGTAACTTTGAATTGAGAATTCAAACTTAAACTATTAAATTTGTTTTGTACATGATTTTTATGTATGAATATCATTGAAGAACGAATTTGAAGGTATTTTCTTCAAATTCAATATGGGATTTTTGTAAAATGTACCTTTGCCTACTTGATATGCCTTTTTTTGGTAATGGTGGAGTTTTGTGGGATTGAATTTTTAATTAATCTTTATTAATTTTACCTATTAAAAGGAGTGGGACTGTAGATATATTGATGTTGGGCTTCATTTGGAATTAGCATTTGAATACTTTATCAGGGTTAACTTATATATTTACACGAAAGAAATTGTAAGAAATGTTGGTTTCCCCTTGAAATTTCCTTGATTTGTGCTATACGATTGAATTGAGGGTAAATCCAATGTACCACATGTAATTAAGAATTATATAGAAAACCTACAGAAGCCATGGTCTTCAAAGCTAATCTCATCCTCACTATTAACTTCTCAATGCTAAGCTATTGACAATAGGTTTTAGTTCAATAACGAGCAGGTTGATTTTTGTGAGCAGATGCCATATTCATGTAGATAAACAATGGCTATGATTGTAACATCCCACATTGCCTAGGGAAGTGGATCCTGTAAGCCTTATATGTATATTCCCATCTTTACCTAGCACGAGGCATTTTGGAAGCTCACTAGCTTCGGGTTCCATCGGAATTCTGAAGTTAAGCGAGTTAGCGCGAGAGCAATCCGAAGATGGGTGATCCACTGGGAAGTTTTCATGTGAGTTCCTAGAAACAAAACCATGAAGGCGTGGTTGGGGTCCAAAGCGGACAATATCGTGCTACGATGGAGTTGAGCCCGGGATGCGGTGGAGGCCTGGGTCGGGATGTGACAATTTAGTATCACAGCCAATCCCTAGCCGGATATGTGCCGATGAGGACGTCAGACCCCTAAGGGGGGTGGATTGTAACATCCCACATCGCCCAGATGAGTAGATTTTGTAAGCCTTATATGTATATTCCCATCTCTACCTAGCATGAGGCCTTTTGAAAGCTCACTGGCTTCAAGTTCCATTGGAACTCCGAAGTGAAGCGAGTTCGCGCGAGAGCCATCCCAGGATGGGTGATCCACTGGGAAGTTCTCGTGTGAGTTCCCAGAAATAAAACCGTGGGGGCATGTTCAGGGCCCAAAGCAGACAATATCATGCTACAGTAGAGTCGAGCCCGTGATGTGGTGGGGACTCGAGCTGGGATGTGACAATGATTATCCTATTAAATCCTTGTAGAAAATCAATATGGTCTTCCAATTTTAATACAAGTAAGTAATTTAGGATTCATTTGAAGATAACCAAAACATCTTTCAATAAGATTTTTTAAAACCAATATCTAGCCAAAATACTTGTACAATTGTGTTCATATTCTAACACTACGTTTATCTCACCATCAAAATTACTCGAGTGTAACTAACTAGAATATGTATATCTATGATATAATTAGTATAAACAAGTAAAAACTAAGGCCATCAACATTATAGTTTAGAAGTACTAATATTTTGTATCTATTTTATTTAGTTTAAGTAATTATTGTGATTTAATTTATTTGTATGCACATATTTTTGTACATCAAGTGCAAAATTGTTTGGTGTTGTAGGAAGTTAATACTATTTAACTTCGTACACTTTTTTGAATAAAAGCTTAGGACCTGTTTGGTACTCTACTTGAATCCAACTTTTTAAACTCAAAAACAATTTTTAGTTTTAGGCCTTAAAAACTTGTTTGGTAGGACTATTTTCAAAAGCTTAGGCCCTTATTGGTACTCTATTTGAATCCAACTTTTTAAACTCAAAAACAATGTTCAAGTTTTAGGCCTTAAAAACTTGTTTGGTAAGACTATTTTCAAAGTCTATCTTTCCTCCTCTCTCATCTTTCTCCTCTTTCTCTAAAAACATAAAAAGTGAGTTTCTAGAGTTTTTAAACTTAAACTCACTCATTTCTTTTCATCTATCTCTCTATCTTTTCTTCTTTCTCTCTCCTTTTTTTTTTATCTTTTTCGTCTCTTCTTCAATCATCTCTTACTTTCTTCCCTTCTCTCTCCTCTTTCTCCCTTTCATGCGACCCCCTCTTTTTAGATCTCTTTCTCTAGTTTAAGTTGTAAAATTTAACTTTTTTAAATCGCAAACCAATCAAGTTTTTTAGTCTTAAAAAATTTGTTTTCAAGAAATGTTCTTAAGAAATGTTTTGAGAAATGATAAAAAATTTCAAATAGGATACCAAACAAGCCCTTAGTTTCCCGTTTGAGAATTAGTTGGATTTCGTGCATGGATGCAAAAGCATGACTGCGGTCCAATTAATTCTTGAATTGTCCCATTTTTTGGATAGTTTGGGAATGCACAGTTATGTGTTGTAGTTTGCGGTTCACGGATTAGGTTTCATTGCTTTTGTTTTAAGAATTGTGAAAAAAAATTAAAAAAAATATTAGGTTGCTCAAGCGGGCATTACATTGGGGTCTGCTGCTCAAGCGGTGGTTTTCTTTCACTCAAGCGGAAAGTAGTATGTGTTTTGTTGCTCAAGTGGTCACGTAGTCCGCTCAAAAGGCCACGTAGTTTGCTCAAGAGGAAAGTAGTATGTGTTTTGTTTTTATTTAATTAATTAATTTATTTTAAATATAACTTGCGCAACGCCACAATGGAGTTGTTGCGCAAACATACTTTGCGCGACGCACCAACTACTGCGTCACACAAAGACAGTTTGCGCGACGTACCAACCAATGTGTCACGCAAAGGGTGTTTGCGCGACAAACAAACTGCATCGAGCAAAGGGTTTTTGTGGTTCACCTATGTAAATATTTTAATTGATGATCGAATTAGTTCATTGTATTCATATTGGATAAAGGAGTGTAGCTATAAAAATCATCAAAATCAGAGTTAAAAGAAGCATTAAATTGTGATTTTTTGTTTATAACCGCAAAAAAGTTTTGTCCCGTTACTTGATCTCTAAATATTTTTTCTTTTTTTGCGATTTTTTTTCGTATGCGATCTTGAAGTATATACAAACAAGTTTGATGGTTGGATCGTTGAAATTAGTTTTGTAGAATGCATATCCTATCAGAACGATAGATTCATTAGCACTAAGAGTTTATTTATACTTTCATTAAGTATAACATAAGGTTTTGTGGTATCCACTAGTGTAAATATTTTAAATTGATGATTGAATTAGTTCATTGTGTTCATATTGGATAAAGGAGTGTAGCTGTAAAAAAATCATCAAAATCGGAGTTAAAATCAACGTTAAATCGTGATTTTTCGTTTATAACAGTCGAAAGGTTTTGTCCCGTTGATCTCTGAATGTTTTTTTTACCATTTTTTGCGTATGCAATCTCGAAGTATATACAAACAAGTTTGACGGTTGGATCGTTGAAATTAGTTTCGTAGAATGCGTATCTCATCAAAACGATAGATTCACTAACACTTAGAGTTTATTTATACTTTCATTAAGTATAAAATAAGATTTTTGTGGTACCACTCCTAAACTCTTACGACTCAATATGATAAAGCCTATAAAACAAAGAGCAACTATCATTTCTTCATTATAGATTGAAATATTCTTCGAACTTAATGCACAAATAGATGGAATAGCAGCAAATAGCATCTTTTTGGCATGCATATTCATGGAAGTAAATCTCATTATGAAAGCTTATCTCTATCCTTGCAGAAGTTGAACGGGAATGACTTTTGAATTGGATGCACTCGCCCAACGAGAAAGGCCTTGACCTTGCTAACCAAAAAAAGAAAGAGAACGAAATGAGAAGAGAACTTCTTTGTAATTCTCTAGGAGTCATGTTTAACTAATTTTAAATTGACGATGGAATTAGTTCATCATATTCATATTGGATAAAGAAGTGTAGCTGTAAAAAATCATCAAAATCATAATCGTCGAAAAGTTTTGTCCCGTTACTTGATCTCTGAATGTTTGTTTTTTGCGTATGCGATCTTGAAGCATATACAAACAAGTTTGAAGATTGGATCGTTGAAATTAGTTTCGTAGAATGCGTATCTCATCAAAACGATAAATTAACAATTAGAGTTTATTTATAGGGTTAATCTCAGTTTACTACTCCGAAGTTTCATGGTTTTCAACATTTGGTACATGAAGTTTTTTTCATCCTAGAGTCATACCTCAAATCTTAATTTTGGGACAGTTTCATACATCCATTAAGTTTTCCATTAGAACTTCTGTTAACTGATGACGTGACTCCCATGTGGATAATAACTAAGCGCCACATGTTAATATAGGCCCACTTCAATATTAAAAAAAATTAAAAAAATACAAAACAAAAAAACCCACGACTAAAACGACGACGTCACACAGCTTGGATCTGAGGGAAGAAGTCCAGGAATGTAATCCAAGGTGGGTTGGATATGAGGGAAGAAGGAAGGGAGGGTGCGGGTTGGGGGAGACTGGTTTTGGGATAATGAAGGTTAAGGGAGAGGGTAAGGGTTGCAGAGGGAAAAAGGAAGGGAGGGGTTGGGGGGAGGTAGAAGATGAGTGGTTTTTTTTTTTTTTTTTAATTGAAGTGGGCCCATATTAACATGTGGCACTCAGTTATTATCCATGTGGGCGCCACATCATCAGTTAACAGAAGTTCTAACGGAAAATTTAACGGATGTATGAAACTATTCCAAAATTAAGACTTGACGTATGACTTTGGGACGAAAAAAACTTCATATACCAAACGTTGAAAACCACGAAACTTCAGGATAGTAAACTGATATTAACCCTTATTTATACTTTCATTAAGTATAACATAAGATTTTGTGGTATCCACTAGTGTAAATATTTTAAATGGACGATCAAATTAGTTCATTGTATTCATATTGGATAAAGGAGTGTAGTTGTACAAAATCATCAAAACCGGAGTTAAAATAACTGTTAAATCGTGATTTTTCTTTTATAACCGTCGAAAAGTTTTGTCCCATTACTTGATATTTGAATGTTTGTTTTTTGTAATTTTTGGCGTATGTGATCTCGAAGTATATACAAAAAAGTTTGACGGTTGGATCGTTGAAATTAGTTTCATAGAATGTGTATCCCATCAAAATGATCGATTCACTAACACTTAGAGTTTATTTATACTTTCATTAAGTATAATATAAGATTTTTTTTGTATCCACTAGGGTAAATATTTTAAATTGAAGATCAAATTCATTCATTGTATTCATATAGGATCAAGGGGTGTAGCTATAAAAAAATCATCAAAAACGGAGTTAAAATAACCGTTAAATCGTGATTTTTCATTTATAACCGTTGAAAAGTTTTGTCCCGTTACTTGATTTCTGAATGTTTGTCTTTTGCCATTTTTGACATATGCGATCTCGAAGTATATACAAACAAATTTGACGGTTAGATCATTGAAACTAGTTTCGTACAATGCGTATCCCATCAATTTCAATGGTATATATATTTATTAAGTAGATTTAAATTTATTTATTGTGACATCTCGTTCTGAAATTTATCATATTTTATTTTCAGTGGTAGTGAAATTATCAAAATACCCCAGAGATGCCACGTAGACCTTCCACATGGACCTCGACTTCCCTTTCACCCTTCCAATCTTATTTTACTATTTTCGAATAATACTCATTTTTATAAATACGTGGCCGTAAATGGAACTCAATTCGAAGTTATAATGAAAAAGTTATGTTCAAAACTTTATGAAAATACCAGAAGCAAATCCAAAACTTGGAATCTCTCCTTTTGCGGCACACACCACCACCTATCTGGAGCACGAAATCAGCCCTAGTGCAGTTTAAAAGCATGCATAAGTACACTGATTTGACTAAGAGAAGCAAGTGGCTTTTAATTAATATTTTATTAAGTACAAATGAAACTTTGGGAAAAATTTTAGTTGTGACGAGAACACGTATGGTACATCATGTATTTTTACGTAAGTGGTGAAAATTTAAAATTTAAAATTATTAACCTTTTAACACATATTTTTCATAATTTATATAAAAATACGTGATATACCATTTCATGTGACGATAACACTGAAAAATCTCTCGAAACTTTGAAGTTGAATTTCGTACATGGGAGAGTCGCATAAGAACTTCTTAACTTTAATAAAGGCAAGTGGAAGATTTAATATTATTTTGTTTAGGTTTTCAACATCTCACTTTTCTACTTCTTCACACACCATCATTACTTTTTATTAAATCTCTCTCACTTCTTCTCTCATGTCCCATCCCCCCTCCCCCCCAAATTTTATTTACCTACATAATAAAGCAAACCCAATGTATGCAAAATAATGTACCTACATAAAAAAAATTATTATTTTATTCAATACTATTTTACCTATTATTTTGTACATATAATAATAAAATGTGCCCAATATATATGATGATACATACAATATAATATACCTACAAAATATATGTTATTTGCTCATCATAAATTTACATATAGGTAGATTAATTAGTATAATATGTTTGATCATATATGTAGTATTGTGCATACATACGTACATATATATATATTGAGCTTGTGGTAGTACTAGATACATTTGAACGTGTATATATGTGTGTGTGTGTGTGTGTGTGTGTGTGTGTGTTAGGGGTAATAATATGCAATAAATTATTTGTTCATTGTAATTAAGGTGAGTAATAATATTTATTGATTTATTTTGAATGTTGTGGTACAAGTTGTAAATATTTTGTATTAATAGGTCAATTACTTTCTTACATGGCAATCACTTTTAAATTTGGGTTTTATTTGAATGTTTATAATTATGCGGGTTTTTATATAGGAAATAAGAGTTACAAGGATCTATATCTAAAGAACCCTTTATTTTATTTATTCTCCCACGTCAGCCGATACTCTTCCCTCACATCTTCTCTCTTTGTCTGACACACATCCCATTTTCCCGTGCACTCTCCACTCCCTCACGTCACTCCCTCTCTCTGCCCACTCAACTCTTCCCACTTTGACAAAAAAAAAAAACTCTTCCCTCATTATTTTCAGAAATCTCTCTTTCTAAATCCCTTTTTCTCTCTCGACATTCCCTATCTTTAGCACCGAGAGATAACCCTTACTCTCACCACAAATCCTTGTCAAATCCAACATCAAAACCATATATCATGAATCCTTGGGACTCAGGGAACCTAGTGATGGTCTTGCATGTGCCATTGGTGCACTGTGAAGTGCAGTGCCATTAGACCTGAGAGCTTCGAGCTCTCACCTTCTATCTCAGGTGAGATTTTTTCATTCTCTTCAATTTCTGGGCTTTTGTTGTGATGGAAATGAGCATTATGTTAAGTCTAAACTTGAATCCGCATGTTTTCAACCTTGTCATCCTTTGCATATGCATGCGCAACCCCAACATCAAACTCCGGCAAGACTTCCGTCAAGTTCATGAGTGGTGGCACTCGGGCTCGCTTAGAATCGATCCTAGGTAACTACATATCTTCATGCATGTGGTTTTTATTTGTTATTTAGCTGGAAATCACTAAGGAACTGACATGCATGCTCTCGGTGTAAACTTTCCAGAATTCGGAGAAGAAACCCGACTCTTGCAGGCCATTTTTCAGCCAAATGCAACCACGAACGAGAACCCCAATGGTATATTTGTTAATCATGTTAGGTGTTAGAAATTGTACAATATTAGAATATGCTTGTTTGGTGAGAAATTTTATAAAAGAATGATGTAGCTTTATTGTTTTTACAACAAGGACCAAACTGCAAAAATTGTTGAAGCTTTAGGGCTGTTTGGTAATTCTCGGAAGTTGGGGGCATTTTTGCAATTACCTCTAGGTTTAGGGGCAATTTTGTAAAATGCGAAATTTGGACAGATTATAGTTTATCTGTACTTTTTGTATATTATTCATGTTTAAGTATTTTGTTAAGTCAATGTGACTTGGTATAGGTACAAGCTTATTCGATTTGACGAATGATAAGGCTTATCAAGAACAAGTAAGTTATGGTTATGTGAATGGGTCTTTTGTTTTTATGTATGTATATGTATATATGATTTTCCTAACAACTGCTTTTATATATTATGATGTGACGTGTGCCATGTTTAGCTTTACAAATAAACTTTTCGTACACTTTATGTTTTTAATATTATTTGTGAGCATAAATTGTGGCATGGCATCCTTGTGTTTTACCTGCTCATTATTACATGTTTGCACGGTGTCTCTTAGTTATTTGTACTGTCCTAGGCCAAGTACTAGCTTTATGTGTAGTTCACATGCACCGTTTACATTCGCTTTGGATCCAAAGTTAGGTGCTAGCCTGTCCTTTTCTATGATGTGTTGGACTTGTATGTGATGTGACTAGCACATCTCACGTGATGTAGTATTAGAATGTGAAACCTACACTCAGCCTGTTCCATTGTCTGAATACCTCTGCAATGGACTTGTATGCCTACATAAATTAATGAGCATCAATTTCTTATATTATTGAATTGAGATTTGATGTTAAGATATCTTCTTGTTGTGCCTACATCCAATAGCTTACTTGTGATGTAGTGTACTTATTACATACTATTATTATAATATTTTTAGGAAACTATATACGTGTTTTACAGCGAGGGGTTACACTTTTCGAAATGGTTTTATAAAACTTTATTTTCAAGCCCACTCGCCCTTGTTTTTCACCCATCTAGGATTTTAGTGGCAGAGGTTTTGTGACGACGAAGATTGTTGGTAAAGCTATTACATATGAGACCTCTCCTTTCGCTATAAATATCTTGCTCTTCTTTTACTACCATTTATCCATGCTCTGACATCACTTGTGTGATATAGGTTCAATCCCGCTCACATGCGCACTATAAATTAGTCACTTTTAGGTTTTAATTTAGGGAATTGTTATTACCACTTTAAAAATCTCATTCTACACTCCAAACTTTCTATATTAGGAAAGAAAAATATACTTGTGAGGAGTGTAGAATGAGATTTTTGGAGTGCCAATAACATTTCCCTTAATTTATTCACATTTTCCACATCACTACATTTAATGGTTTCTTCACCTTCCAGGTGTCAGCCAGCACATCGCGATTCAAATGTTCAGCTGGATATTTCGGGTCGAGGTGTGTCATTTATTTTGTACATATAACACTTAAGAAATTAAATGGTATGTATATTTATTAAGTAGCTTTAAATTTATTGTAGTTCGGGTTGGGTTTTTGTTAGAAAATTATATTATTGTGGGTTTTATGTAAAAAAAAATTGAATTTGAAGGGAGTAAAGTTACATTTTCAATCAATTTTATAATAATTGTTTTTTAAAAAAATACCTTGGACGATGCCACAATGTGGCCATTGCACAAAAACACTTTGAGTGATGTCAAAATGTATAACTGCGTCATGTCATTTGGGATAATTTTGGTGGTGCAATTGTAAAAAATAGGCGCTTTTTAAAATTTTCACTACTGGATACCAAACCCAAACTCTCTCTCACTCGATCTCTCTCTTCCCTCTCACTCATCAAGCTTTAATGCCTTAATTTGAAGATTTTGGTATTGTAATTAGATTCAATTTGCAAAATTAAATTAGAAATTGGTGGTCTTAGTGTTAAATCAAATTTAGGGTTAGGAATTTTAGGGTTTTAGTGTTAAATCGAATATTAAGATGTTGATGGTGTTGTGCATTGTGAGTGTGAATGAAAAACCAAGTAAACTTTGATAAATTTGACATCATGAATCTCTGGATATTGTCTCTATGTATGGTTTTCTCTCCCACTTGTTTAGGGTGGTGGCCTGGCAATTCCTGACACGACCCGATAACCTGACATGATACAACACGAAATTAACAGGTGTTTGGGTCGACACGATAACGAATCGGGTCGTTATTGGGTAACCTGATAAGCACATGTTAAGATAACGGATTGATTCGGGTATACACGTGGGTAACACGATACACGATAAGCAGAATATTAATTTTATAATTTTATAACCCTAAAAAAATACTATAATAATTATATATATATATATATTAAATTAACTATAATAATTATACCCCCAAAATATTAACTATAATAATTATATATATTAAATTTTAAATTAAATTTTATAAAAACTATAATAATTATTAATTAATATGCATCCATTGATTCCATAATTCCATTCCATTCCTGCCGCACCCTTTAAAGAAAAAGGGAGGGAAAATGAAAATTATAAGAAAAGCTGAATATGAAACAAAAAAAAAGAGGGAAAAATGGGTAGGCTGCTGCCCTTTGAAGAAAAAGAAGGGAGGAAAAAATGAAAATTATAAGAAAAGATGAAAAGGAAACAAAAAAGAGAGGGAAAAATGAAAATTAATAAAAGTGGTGAGATTTTTTATTTTATTTTTAAGTTATTAACTTTTTATCACACATATGACATATCCCACTACTTTTATAATGCATGTGATGTACTACTCCGTGTATTGGTCAATTATACATACAAAATAAATAGATTTAAATCTACTTAATAAATAAATAATATATATATATATATATATATATATATATATATATATATTGTTGATGCACAAAACCGGAGGTCTTGGAACAACGTAAATCCGACCATGAATCTGCAAGAAATGTAAATAACACAAGATGTATCGTGGTTCACCCCAAGGTTTGGGCTACGTCCACACTAATTATTGTATTTCTGAGAGGATTGTGAATGAGAGAGTGTGAGGATCCTCATGGCCTAGGAATTCGCCTCCCCCGTTGTGAGGATGAAGAGTTCCTTTTATAGAATAAGGGTTCCTCACTTATTACATATTTACCCTTTTCTTTATTACATAATTACATTTGAGTCCCTTAAGTATTTATACGAGATCTGAACACGGAGGCCCTAAGTATGGTACAAACAGTAGTCCCCCAAGTCTTCAGTCAAGAGAGTTTTTTGGCTGGAGACTTGAAATTCATTCCATGTGTGGACCGAAGTAACTAGATGTCGTCTAAAATTGATGCTCGATATGAGGCGGTGCCCAATCTAAAATGATGCTCAACTAGAAGTAGCACATGTTGTGAGGTTGCTCTGTTTGTGTTGCCTTGGTTGGCTCGGCTTGTGGCGTTGAAGGTGAGGGAGTCCCTTTTATAAAATAAGGGTTCGCTCCTCAATGCATAAATGATGGGTTAGAGTTAATGCTCTCTAATGATGGTGAATGAGTCCCTTTTATAGAATAAGAGCTCGCTTCTCAATACATAAATAATGGGCTAGAGTTAATGCTCGCGGTGAGGCAGTTGCTCAGCAGGCGACGATGCTCTCTAATGATGGTGAAGGAGTCCCTTTAATAAAGTAAGGGCTCACTCCTCAATACATAAATGATGGGCTAGAGTTGATGCTCGCGGTGAGGCGGTTGCTCAGCAGGCAGCGATGCTCTCTAATAATGATGAGGGAGTCCCTTTTATAGAATAAGGGCTCGCTCCTCAATACATAAATGATGGGATAGAGTTGATGCTCGTGGTGAGGCGATTGCTCAGCAGGCAGCGATGCTCTATAATAATGATGAGGGAGTTCCTTTTATAGAATAAAGGTTCGCTCCTCAATACATAAATGATGGGCTAGAGTTGATGCTCTCTAATGATGGTGAGGAAGTCCCTTTTATAAAATAAGGGCTCGCTCCTTAATACATAAGCGATAAGTGCTTTCTAACGAAAGTGAGAGAGTCCATTTTATAGAATAAGGGCTCGTTCCTCAGTATATAAATAATGGGCTAAGTCCCCCAAGTATTTTTCATGAGGCCCAATATATGGTACATAATGTAGTCCCCCAAGTCTTCGGTCAATAGAGTTTGTTGGCTGGAGACTTCAAATTGAATCCATGTATGGGCCGAAGTGGCGGTTGTTCGGATGCAGTATTTGTATACCCTGCACTGAAGCTTTGTAGGTGAAGCTTTTGAAGCTTTGAAGCTAGAGCTCTGTAAATGAAGCTTTTGAAGCTAGAGCTCTATAAATGAAGCTTTTGAAGCTGGAGCTCTGTAAATGAAGCTTTTGAAGCTGGAGCTTTTGTAAATGAAGCTTTTGAAGCTAAAGCTCTGTAAATGAAGCTTTTGAAGCTGGTTGACATGAGTGATGCTCATGAATGTTTATGTTAATTGACATGAGTGATGCTCATGGATGTTGACATGAGTGATGCTCATGAATGTTGACATGAGTGATGCTCATGGATGTTGACATGAGTGATGCTCATGAATGTTTATGTATGATTGATGCTCATGAATGTTTATGTATGATTGATATGAGTAATGCTCATGTATAATTTGAAGTACTGGGCATACTTTTGATCACCTGGTTGGTGATAATAGTGGCAGGCTGCCAAATAATTTGGAGTACTGGGCGTATTTTTGATCACCTGGGTGGCGATAATAGTGGCGGGGTGCCGAATAATTTTTTGTAGTACTAGGCGTACTTTTGGTCACCTGGTTGGTGATAATAGCGGTAGGGTGCCGAATAATTTTTGTAGTACTGGACGTAGTTTTGGTCACCTGGTTGGTGCTATTTTGGGCTTATGAGCTTTCGCCCTCCACACAATATTCCAGCCCATTTATTTTGGGGTTTGCCGTTTTTTTTTTTACCCTCTGATTGGGTTATACTAATATCTCCGAAAGATACGAAAAATAAATTACATCATTCAAAAATAAGAAAAGTAAATCACATCTTTCTGGTGGGGTTTTTATTCCTTGCTTTTGCAGTGTCCCCATGTGCCTCTCTTTTGCTTTCTCTTTATTTTTCTTTCTTTTGGCAGATGATAGACAAGAAATAATGCCATTTCCCTTTTCTTTTTGCTTTTGCTTTTGCTTTTGCTTTCGTCTTTCTCAGCTTTCTGCATGTTCTCCTGTAAAACGTAATAGCTGCCTAGACAGCCTTGACATCACCCACTTGCTTTTCTTGCTTTTCTTTCTGTCTCTCCGCTTCTTTCTTTTGCTTTCTGTATTCTGCTTTGGATATGTCACTTGACGACATGATTAAGGGCAATACTCTTTCTCTAAAATGACAGCTGCTTGGATAACCTTGATTGGGGATTTGCCTTTATTTATGATGACCTAATTAAAGGCAATATTCATTTCTCAAACTGTTCCCACAGACATCCACCATTTGCCTGATCAGAGGATCTGCACCGTCCAATTGGGCACGCGAGACGATCAGGAGAGAGAAGGTGACGAGGAGAGAGATGATGCGTTCCATAGTTGAACAGCAGATGCCGTCCGATTATCACCACTACTCCAATCAACGGCGACTGAAGCTCTACAAATGGGGCAGTTGGAGTGATCCTTAAGCCACATGTTTATGCACAGAAAGTGGAAAGGGTGTTTGCAGACGCAGAGCTGCGGGACCTCTTCGCTGTTGGCAAACAGAGACAGGCACACAGGGTACTCTGTTTCGATTTCCTTAATGTGGGCTTCCTTCTGGTACTTGAGCTCTGAAATTACGTTGTTTTTGTTTTGGGTGTTGGGTTCAGTTTCAAAACTCTGTCAGCCATGGCTGCTTATGTTCTTCTTCGAAGGTGATGATCTGGATTTGGAAAAAGAATCAACAACAGTTGATTTGTTTGTGTTGTCCACGTCGGCATTTCAATCATCTTAAACAGCTTAGTGTTGCAGCCTCCCCTGCTTCACAAGACTGGAACCACGCTTCCAAATTCGGTAAGTATCTGATGGAGTAATTCGACTAATAAACGGGATGATTGAGCTCTCAAAATGAAAACTTATCTCCATATAAAAATCACGAATCCGGGCCGTAGAGGCAACAATACGGGGAAGTCTACGACACCATTTAGCCCAAGCAAGGGGCTGGTAGTGCCGTGCAATGATTATAGCAATTGCTTCCTCTCTAGTGCAGACAACTTCTTGGAGAGCACTCTAACCATTCTCATTTTGAAGACTCCAATCAGCACCAACTGCCATCAAAATCTCCGCTGAACTTGGGTCCCGAAGACACACAGCTAGATGAAGAGGAGTCTCACAACCAGGAATGTCTCGGTGATCAATGGCAGCAGATACAGCATCAGCTCGGAGCTAAGCCTCAAAAGATTCATTTTTGGTGTTTACTTCACTGGCCTTGGCAAGTCGAGGGAAGGTAGAGATTGTTTGGATCAAAACTTGAACTTTGGGCTCAGGAAAGGGGCTGGCCCAAAGGGATGCCTAAAGGAAGAGCCGGCCTAAGCCCAGCCAAAACCCAGAAAGTAGAAAATGGGCTTTTCTGACTTGGTGCAGCTCATGAAGACCACTTGCTCACCTACCCAAAAGCCAAGTGGTATAGACTGACCAGCTATACAGCCCATAAAGTACTTTATAATGGCAGAACAAGTAATATAGCTGATAAGTCATTGCCTCTCAAGTTGCATTCGGGTAAGGCTGCTGCTACAAGAGGCCAAGCTGAGTTGTCTATAAAAGAAGAAAGAGAAATCAGGATTAAGGACACTCAAACAAACAAACAAATGCAAGCACAAACTCTGCTCAAAGCCAGATTTGCCTTCAGAACGAAGCTGTAGTCAGCCCAAGCCTTCATCCCTCTCGGGACAGGCCTTCACTCAAACCCTTGTAATAGCTCTGCTACCCTGTTCAACCTTGTTGTAGTATCGATTTCTCTTTGTAAACTCCTCTCCTTACCTCTCCCTAAAAGCTCTCAGACCCTTGATAAGCCACAAAGATGGGAACCTGCAAGACGACCAGGTTTGCCCGACCTTCTTTGTTTTTGTCTTTTCATTCATTAGCCTAGCAATATGTTGTATACTTCCAGTTGTATTCAAGTTATTTCTAGTAAGATGACTATTAAAAGAATCTCTTAGTACTTGGATCCGATTTGAATATATCTTCATTGTTCAAACCAAATCTAAGTTCTAAACCCTCGGGCATGTAAATTTGATCAGTTGAAAGTCCTTGGCCTCAAGGTAGAAAAAAGAACCTTATGTGGACTTAACCCATCCACGATAGTCCTTGATAAACAAGAAGTCCAAAGTTACTTGGGGCGCAAGTAATCGACCTACCCCTTAGTTTTATTTCTATTATATTATGATTATCATAGAACGCTTAAGCATGGAATGGATTCTGATAGGAAGCCTCAAGTCCTACACCTAAGGCCCCACAAAGGCACCTATTTGGATTCATTCCATTCCGCGGTCTAGAACGTTTGAGTATAAGAACGAATTCTGATGGGAAGCCTCAAGGCTTACACCTAAGGCCCCACAAACGCACCTATTTGGGTTCGTTCTATCTCTCAGATTCGGGTAATCAGAAGTATAATAGTTGTAAGGCTCCTGCAATCAATCGAACGAATATTATATGTTCGAGCACTGGTTTAGTTATTGATGGGAAGCCTCAAGGCCTACACCTAAGACCCCACAAAGGCACCTGTTATAACTAACACGGTTTCTCGGGCATATATATATATATATATATATACACACAACTAAAACGCGACATCCATTTTACATCTGCTGGCAGTAGCACGCCTGAGTACTTAGAAGTTAATCTTGATTGTGAGCCTCAAGGCCTACACCTAAGGCCCCACAAAGGCACCTCTATAAGTTAACGCCGTCCTTCTCTTCCAGCCTTGCCCGACAAGCCGTGCCTGACGAGTCTTGCCCGATAAGCCTTGCCCGACGAGCCTTGCCCGACAAAGCCCGACAATGAAGCAGAAGCCCGACAGCAGCCCTCAACCGGTGCCAACCTCCCGGGGAGCTGTGCGCTCGTCGGCCAAGAAACGTCCCTGACGAAAATTCCTGACGCGAACAGAGATAATGCGTTTGAGAATGGCATAGTCACGGCGTGCAACTGCCAAATGAGCTGGATTGTGGGAATATTTGGAAAAATCTTCCACTAATTCTACGGATTTAACTGTTCTTTCAGTTCCTAAGCTATTGCTGCTTTCACTCTTCAGTTTGGAAACTCAAATTCAAACCAACTGCTCTCAAAACTTCAAATTCACCATTCCAAGAACCACAAACCAGGCCATTGCTAAAGCTTTAAGCATTTTTGCAGCTCAATCTCCGAATCCAAACCACACCTGTTGATCTTGCGCTCCATCATAACACCTATAAGCTACCAGAAAGCCTCAAATCTGAGAGAAAACACAAGAAATTGGGTTTCCAAGTCAAGCCAAGTTAAGAAATCGATTGAGCTGCAGAAGGAAAGAGAAAGATGGAAAAGAAATATGAGAGATATGGAGAGGTTAATCAAACGGCTGGAGTGGAATTTTAGATGTGGGATTTAACAGCCATGATCTTATTATCCCTTCTTCTTCTGGGTTCACAATGTATTATTAGCTTTGAAAGTTCAACTCAGTACAAAGGGGATGTGACCCGACTCGGTCCCTGACTCAGTCCCCCACCTCAGATCTCTGTCTCTCTGTCTCTCTGTATCCCACTCTTCGAGACATGAAAAGATGCGGTGGTAGTTGTGTTGTTGAGAGAGAGATGGAAAATGGGTTTTTGGATGGTTTCTTAAAACTGCAGAGTTTGCGAAGGTTTTTTGGGTTCTTGGGTTTCTGCGGATTCACGACGGAGGTAAAAAAAATGAAAGAGAACCGACATAACTTTTTGTTTCGTTTACCAC
Source organism: Malus sylvestris (assembly GCF_916048215.2). Classification (NCBI taxonomy): domain Eukaryota; kingdom Viridiplantae; phylum Streptophyta; class Magnoliopsida; order Rosales; family Rosaceae; genus Malus; species Malus sylvestris. The sequence goes on along the minus strand of NC_062273.1, from coordinate 22,724,179 downwards.
AGACGGCGCCAAATGTTGATGCACAAAACTGGATGTCTTGGAACAATGTAAATCCAACCGTAAATCTGCAAGAAATGTAAATAACACAAGATGTATCGTGGTTCACCCCAAGGTTTGGGCTACGTCCACACTAATTATTGTATTTCTGAGAGGATTGTGAGGGAGAGAGTGTGAAGATCCTCATGGCCTAGGAATTCGCCTCCCTCATTGTAAGGGTGATAAGTCCCTTTTATAGAATAAAGGCTCCTCACTTATTACATATTTACCCCTTCCTTTATTACATAATTACATTTGAGTCCCCCAAGTATTTATACGAGATCTAAATACGGAGGCCCTAAGTATGGTACAAACATATATATATATACACACACACACACACACACACACACACACACACACACACACACACACACATACACACACCATTGAACTTGATGAGATACGAATTATACAAAACTAATTTCAACAATTCAACCGTCAAACTTGTTTGTATATGCTTCGAGATCGTATCAGCAAAAAATCGCAAAAAACAAACATTCAGAGATCAAGTAACCGAACAAAACTTTTCGATGGTTATAAAACGAAAAATCACGATTTAACGGTTATTTTAACTCTGATTTTGATTATTTTTTATAGCTACACTCCTTAATCATGTATGAATACAATGAATGAATTCGATCTTCAATTTAAAATATTTACACTAGTGGATACCACAAAATCTTATGTTATACTTAATGAAAGTATGAATAAACTCTTAAGTATTAGTGAATCTATTGTTTTAATGGGATACTCATTCTACAAAATTAGTTTCAATGATCCAATCGACAAACATGTTTGTATATACTTCGAGATCGCATACGCCAAAAATTGCAAAAAACAAACATGTAGAGATAAAGTAACGGGACAAAACTTTTCGACGGTTATAAACGAAAAATCACGATTTAACGGTTATTTTAACTCTGATTTTGATGATTTTTTACAGCTACACTCCTTGACCCTATTGAATACAATGAATGAATTCGATTTTCAATTTAAAATATTTACACTAGGTGGATACCACAAAATCTTATGTTATACTTAATAAAAGTATGAATAAACTCTTAAGTATTAGTGAATCTAATGGTTTGATGGGATACTCATTCTACGAAACTAGTTTCAATGATCCAACTGTCAAACATGTTTATATATACTTCGAGATCGCATAAACCAAAAATTGCAAAAAACAAACATTTAGAGATAAAGTAACGAGACAAAACTTTTCGACGGCTATAAACGAAAAATCACGACTTAAAAGTTATTTTAACTCCGATTTTGATGATTTTTTACAGTTACACTCCTTGACTCCAGATGAATACAATGAATGAATTCGATCTTCAACTTAAAATATTTACACTAGTGGATACCACAAAATCTTATGTTATACTTAATGAAAGTATGAATAAACTCTTAAGTATTAGTGAATCTATTGTTTTGATGGGATACTCATTCTACAAAACTAGTTTCAATGATCCAACCGTCAAACATGTTTGTATATACTTCGAGATCGCATATGCCAAAAATTGAAAAAAAAACAAACATTCAGAGATTAAGAAACAGGACAAAACTTTTTGACGGTTATAAAAAGAAAAATCACGATTTAACGGTCATTTTAACTCCGATTTTGATGATTTTTTGCAGCTATACTCCTTGACCCTATATGAATACAATGAATTAATTCGATCTTCAATTTAAAATATTTACATTAGTGGATACAAAAAAAATATTATGTTATACTTACTGAAAGTATGAATAAACTTTTAAATGTTAGTGAATCTATTGTTTTGATGAGATACACGCATTCTATGAAACTAGTTTCAACGATCCAACCGTCAAACATGTTTGTATATACTTCGAGATCGTATTCACAAAAAATTGCAAAAAACAAACATTTCGAGATCAAGTAACGGGACAAAACTTTTCGACGGTTATAAAATGAAAAATCACGATTTAACGGTTATTTTAACTCCGATTTTGATGATTCTTTACAGCTACACTCCTTGACCCTATATGAATACAAAGAATGAATTCGATCTTCAATTTAAAATATTTACACTAGTGGATATCACAAAATCTTATGTTATACTTAATAAAAGTATGAATAAACTATAATAATTATATATACTAATTTAACAATTTTATACCCCTTAAAACTATAATAATTATATATATATATATATATATATATATATATTAAATTAAATTTAAAAAATTGATGACCATTGGATTGGCTGAGATCAAGCCAAAGTTCCAATACAATTTCATAATGATCGATGTAAATCGAGGATTTTGTAAATTGAGGTTTAAACTTTTGAGAAAGACTTCACAACCTTGAAAACAATTTTTTTTCATTTTGCATATCCTTGCACATTTAATATTTGTAATAGATTAGTAGTGTATGTATTATTTTTTTTTATTAGACGCTTATTTTTTAGTGCAGATGTAGTACTTAAACGACAAATATGTTTTAATGTTTTGAAGTAATATTTATGTGGCAATGTGTGGTATGTGCAAATTTAGGAAAAAAAATATTTTTCTTAACGGGTCATAACGGGTCGGGTCACTTTACCCGTTGGGTAAAGTGACCCGACCTGTTAAGGACCCGTTAAGATAACAGGTGTGACACGACACGACCCGTTAAGATAGCAGGTGTTACACGAACACGACAGACACGACCCGTTTGCCAGGCCTGTGGGTTGGTACGCTTTCTGTCTACTGTTTCAGGTATGGGTATTTTGCTTCTGAATATAATTGAAATCTTCAGTAAATACTTTATTAAATAAGGCATTTCTTGAACCTGAAACCTTCAGTAAATACTTTATTAACATTGAGGTTCAAACGTTCTGTAATCACTCAGGAAAATTAGTAAATCTCCACCATCATGAGGGATTAAAGGAATATTTGGATTTGGCAGTTCTCCGAAATCCAACTCCAAATGCTTGAGATTTTTAGTGTAGGAAACAAAACAGCTAGCTGATGCACTCTCACAGTCTCAAGAAATCAACAAATGAATGTATACAAACACACAAAAGCATAAATAGCTAATAAAGTAGCTTAAAACCTAGCATTGTCTTCTGATCCTTGTTCAAAAGGCATCCATGGACCGGAGAACGGGGCAATTAAGTTTACTCTTCAACCATGCTCCTAATGCCATAGCTATGTTCTAAGAATTAAAGTCTAAAAATCAAGCAGGAAGAAAAAGGTAGTGTTTTCTGAAATCAATTATCAGTATGGTTCATCTTTGGAGAAGTTATGAACGCAATTATGCTAACAGAGCATGAAAATCATTCTGTAATGCATGTATATATTGACAATTATCTCTAACAGGCTATCAGTATCACATGGTTAAAAGCAGTACAGCGCAATGTGTTGCGGGTTATAGACTCTAAGAAAAGACTTAGAGTACTTGGATCTAACGAAGGACATGACACAGGATCGAGCACAATGGCGTTCTAAGATTCATATAGCCGATCCCACTCAGTGACTTGGATTTTCCAAGTCTCCAACCGAGAAGTTTTCCTCACTCGGAAAATTAAGGGAACACTACCCCAACCTACATGCTCCACTCAGAAAGCTTCAACATACAAGCTTCAACAAAAGAAAATTCAAAGAACTTAGCGAAGAAGGCTTTGGTGTATTTAACACAATACGTTGAAATGAAGGAAAGCTTATTTATTGATATCCCCGATAAGCTACAAATATGTACATATACATGAGTCAAAATAAACACACAAGAGGGAGCCTTCACAAAGGTTGCTTAGGAGAAGTCTCAGCAGTCGGTAGAGCCCCAGAAAGAGAAGGCACCGGAGGGGGATCATTTGGAGCCTCAGTACTGGACAGAACCCTAGAAGGAGGAGGCATCAGAGGTTGATCATTTGGAGCTTCATTACGCGGTACAGCCCCAGAAGACGAAGGCAATAAATGCCTTTGGAACAAACCTACAAATCTCTGATGATCAAGTAAAACCTGACCATCAGTTTCCTTCATCTGGTCAAGCTTCCTCTTCATGTTTGTAGCATAGTCATGTGCGAGCCGGTGCAACTGTTTATTCTCATGCTTGAGCCCTCTAATCTCCTGTTTGAGACTCATCACTTCAGCCGCCAATGATTCAACTTGGCGGGTTCGAGCAAATAGGCGTTGGGCCATATTAGACACAGAACCTGCACACTGAACACTGAGAGCCAGCGAATCCTTAACAGCTAACTCATCAGACCGTTTGGAAAGTAGTCTGTTATCTTTGGGAGTGAGAAGGTTCCTGGCCACCACCGCAGCGGTCATATCATTCTTCATCACGGAATCCCCAACGGTAAGAGGACCAGTAGGGGAGACGAAGGATGGGCGCCATATGTTGTCTGGAGAAGGCGGGGCTGCCTCTTCAACAAGGTTCAAGTCAAAACGACGGTCGGAGGGGCCAGACATTTTCAAAGGTGTTGAAGAGAGAAGAGGTCGGACAAATCAAGATCTTAGAAGTGCAAGAATGAAGCTTCTACTGGTGGAGATTCAAGTGTGCTTTGGAACTTAATGTCAGCCCTTATAAAAATCTGCACTCGACGGAGCTTCAGAAATCGAAGAGGCGCCTGCTCAGAAATCGAAGAGGCGTTTGCTTTCTCAAAAGCTGGGCTGCTTAGAGATCACGAGGGTTGATCTCAGAAATCTAAGAGGCGTTTGCTTTCTCAAAAGTTGGGCTGCTCAAAGACCACGAAGGCTGGTCTCAGAAATTGAAGAGGCGCTCGCTTTCTCAAAAGCTGGGCTCCCCAGAGACCACGAGGGCCGATCTCAGAAATCGAAGAGGCACCTACTTTTCCAGCCTTGTCAGCACCTGTCACGCGCACACTCAGCTTTGCGGAAATTATGGGCATTCTGTCGAAGACTTCTGGGGAAGTAGAAAACACATGAATCTTACTGTTCAATCACCCACTTCCCACACGCAACAATAGCTCATGGGTACCACAGAAAACTTTGCCAAAGTTCTCTGCCAAAGTCGAGCACGTGAAGCTTGCAGCTCCCACTACATCGCTCTGACCAAGAAGGGTAAAAGAATAGCAAAGAAACAGCACTAACAAAGTTTAGACCCATAAATTTTGAAGGTCTAGCTACCATATTATTACCCACAAGGGTAAAGGAACAGTACCACTGCTGGATAATTGGACAGTCCCTGTGTGTCAACCTCTGTGCTTCGTGGCAAGGTAGACTAGCAAACATGCCCAACCTTTACTCACATTCGAGAAAACACTCCCAATAAGATTGCTTGCTCCAAAATCGAAGAGGCACCGTCCTCCGAATCTCGAGAGCCAGACTCCCAACATGACTACTTTCTTAAAAATCGAAGAGAGGGTAAAGGAACAGTACCATTGCTGGATAATTGGAAAGTCCCTGTGTGTCAACCTCTGTGCTTCGTGGCAAGGTAGACTAGCAAACATGCCCAACCTTTACTCACATTCGAGAAAACACTCCCAACAAGATTGCTTGCTCCAAAATCGAAGAGGCACCGCCCTCCGAATCTCGAGAGCCAGACTCCCAACATGATTACTTTCTAAAAAATCGAAGAGACACTGCTCCCCGAATCTTCGAGAGCCAGACCCCCAGCGTGACTGCTTTCTCAAAAATCGATGAGGCATCGTTCTTCGAATCAATCGAAGAGGCGCTCGCTTTCTCAAAAGCTGGGCTGCTCAGAGACCACGAGGGCCGATCTCAGAAATCGAAGAGGCACCTACTTTTCTAGCCTTGTCAGCACCTGTCACACGCACACTCAGCTTTGCAGAAATTATGGGCATTCTGTCGAAGACTTCTGGTGAAGTAGAAAGCACATGAATCTTACTGTTCAATCACCCACTTCCCACACGCAACAATAGCTCATGGGTACCACAGATAACTTTGCCAAAGTTCTCTGCCAAAGTTGAGCACGTGAAGCTTGCAGCTCCCACTACATCGCTCTGACCAAGAAAGGTAAAAGAATAGCAAAGAAACAACACTAACAAAGTTTAGACACATAAATTTTGAAGGTCTAGCTACCATATTATTACCCACAAGGGTAAAGGAACAGTACCACTGCTGGATAATTGGAAACTCCCTGTGTGTCAACCTCTGTGCTTCGTGGCAAGGTAGACTAGCAAACATGCCCAACCTTTACTCACATTCGAGAAAACACTCCCAACAAGATTGCTTGCTCCAAAATCGAAGAGGCACCGTCCTCCGAATCTCGAGAGCCAGACTCCCAACATGACTACTTTCTCAAAATCGAAGAGAGGGTAAAGGAACAGTACCATTGCTGGATAATTGGAAAGTCCCTGTGTATCAACCTTTGTGCTTCGTGGCAAGGTAGACTAGCAAACATGCCCAACCTTTACTCACATTCGAGACAACACTCCCAACAAGATTACTTGCTCCAAAATCGAAGAGGCACCGCCCTCCGAATCTCGAGAGCCAGACTCCCAACATGATTACTTCCTCAAAAATCGAAGAGACACTGCTCTCCGAATCTCGAGAGCCAGACCCCCAGCATGATTGCTTTCTCAAAAATCGAAGAGGCATCGTTCTCCGAATCTCGAGAGCCAGATACCACAGACCACTTTTTCAAAGTGCTCTGACAGAGTTAAAACATGTGAAACTGACAGCTCCCACTACCGTGCTATGACCAAGCAGGGTAAAGGAATAGCATTACTACTTGTTAGGGAGACTCCTATATATGTCAACCTCCATCCCCAACGGACAGGCAGACCTGCAAAAATGCTCAACCCTTCATCATATCTGAGAGGGCACTCCCAACGAAGCCTTTCGAAATATTCAGCTTTCTTTCCCCCCGATAATACCTCTGCAAACAAGCTATACTAGAGCAAGAATATCTCATATCATCAGGGTTAAAAGCAAGAGTATCCCATATCATGCTTTTTCCCTGTCTTTTCCTTTGGCCTTGTTTTTACCTGCAAGACAAGGAGAAAGAGAGCAATCAGTCAGCACTTGGAATCAAGCTTCCAGCCAAGAACTGACTGCCTGGAACCCCTTACCTGATTACTTACCTGGCATTGCTCTCGAGTACTCATCTTCAACATCTTATGTTTCCAGGGAAGATTCTGCATCTGCTTGAGGAACAGATAGGGCAAGTGCGAAGGATACAAGGAAGCATGTGGAGACAAGCGTAACAGCACACGTGCCGATACATCCATTACTCTGTCAAAAGCAAAAGTATCCCATATCAGCAGGGTGGAACGTACTCTAGATTTGATGGACTTGTTTTGACCCTCAAATTCTTCAGTCGGCCTTATACTCTGGAGGAAACCAGAAAACCCTCCAGCTCAGTTCAAGAATAAGCCTGTGGAAAGTTACTTCTTCAAAAGCAAAAGTATCTCATATCATCTCTTCTCATTTTTCTTCTCTTTATCCTTCATGCTGCTGCAAGATGGGGAGAAGGTGAACAATCAGTCGGAGCTCTGATTGCTTACCTTGTCTGTCACCTCTTTCAGCAGACCCCCTAGCTCGGCGACTTGGGGGACTCCTACTACATGGTTTGTATCGCGCTTGACCAAGCCTGAAACTACAAGTAAGCTTCAAGTGAAATTGATACATTACCTTGTGCATCTCCACCAGTTAAAGATACCACCCCTGGATGGAGGAAGAGTACTTCCAGAGAAGATGCCACATCTACCTATGAGACAGATAAGGCAAGTCAAGACGACTCCACACTCCGATACTTAGAAGTTTCGTGATTACGAGATCATTCTCCCACAATATTTCTTAATGTCATTTGTACTAAATCATTCACTTGTACTCACTAAAGGAGAGCTTGAACCTATGTACTTGTGTAAACCCTTCACAATTAATAAGAACTCTTCTATTCCGTGGACGTAGCCAATATGGGTGAACCACGTACATCTTGTGTTTGCTTTCCTATCTCTATCCATTTATATACTTATCCACACTAATGACCGGAGCAATCTAGCGAAGATCACAAAAAGCGACCGTTTTCGCTACCTAGGATCTATCTTGCAAGAGAACGGAGAATTAGATGGAGATCTCAACCATAGAATACGAGCTGGATGGATGAAGTGTTAGAATGCATCCGGCGTGTTGTGTGACCGTCGTAGGCCACTGAAGCTCAAGGGAAAATTTTATAGGACGGCAATAAGGCCAGCGATGTTGTATGGCACAGAATGTTGGGCGGTGAAGCATCAACACGTACACAAAATGGGTGTAGCGGAGATGAGGATGCTTCGTGGGATGTGTGGGCACACGAGAAAGGATAAGATTGGGAATGAGGATATCCGAGGTAAAGTAGGAGTAGCCGAAATTGTAGGAAAGATGAGAGAAAATCGGCTCCGGTGATTTGGACATGTGCAAAGAAGGCCGAATGACGCTCCGGTTCGAAGATGTGACTACGGGACAGAGGTTCAGGGCCGAAGGGGTAGAGGAAGACCTAGGAAAACTTTGGAAGAGACTCTAAGAAAAGACTTAGAGTACTTGGATCTAACGGAGGACATGACACAAAACCGAGCGCAATGGCGTTCTAGGATTCATATAGCCGACCCCACTTAGTGGGAAAAGGCTTTGTTGTTGTTGTTGTTGTGGTGAAGTATATGTAATATCAATTGCAACTCCTATATATACTCCACTTTGGAGATTAATGAATATATAAGAAATTCCCAAATATTGTCATATATATTTTTGGTATTTACCATATTTAGTTTAATATGACATCATAGCAGTTCATTCTTGGTGACATGTGTGCTTTAATTTTGTGCTCACATTTTTCGTGATTTCCTTCGTTAAAAAAAATAAAAAAATAAAGTGAATAGTGTCGCGCTACAGTATATCGTTTGCTACAGTACATAATCAGTGATTTGCTTTGTGAACATATTGCTACAGTGTCATGAATAGTGCTTTGCAATAGTCCGTGAACAGTGATTGCTATAGTGTTCTGGTAAATTGTTTTCATTTCGCTGCGTATCTTTTGTAACTTTATTGTTCGTGATTTTGTTCAATGACTCAATATAATCATAGTGTTGTTATGCATCTTGGTAGAACAAATAAATGGATAATTGATATTAGGGCCACTGATCATGTGACTAGTGACCCTAGAGTGTTTGATGAGCTATATGATTATGTTCGTGATCCGTATATTACTAGTGCAAATGGAGCACCTTTCCCTGTGAAGGGTGAATGCACTATCTCTCTGACTCCAACCTTATCACTGGTCCGTGTTTTACTTGTTCCTGATGTTATGTGCAATCTTTTGTCCGTAGGAAAACTTCTTGATACCTTATATTGTTATGTTCACTTTTACTCTACATATTGTTATTTTCAAGACATTCAAACTCAGAAGATAATTGGTCATGGTAAAAGAATAAGGGGTTTGTACATCTTGACTATGGAGGATACTGTTGTTTCAGACCAAGGTTAAGGTCTTCAGGTCTGATAACGAAGAAGAATATGTGAATCACACTTTGGCATGTTTTTTTCATGATCATGATATTATTCACCAAACGACTACTCCGTTTACACCCCACCAAAATGGTGTGTCCAAACGGAAGAATCGTCAAACAATGGAGGTTGTTCGCTCCTTGATGTTGGATAAATGTGTTCCTAATCATTTGTGGGGTCATGCTGTTTTAGCTGCTGTGTATTTGATCAATCGTGTTCCAAGTAGAGTTCTTGATTTTCAGACACCGTTTGATGTGCTACAAAAACATGTTTATCTTGTTTCTGTATCAAAACTTCCTCGGAAAGTGTTTGGGTGTATTACGTATGTGCATGTCTACTCTCATCAGCAGAGTAAACTTGATGCATGTGCTCTCCGATGTGTCTTTATTGGGTATGCTAATAATAAAAAAGGTTATAAGTGTTATCATCCTCCGACTCAAAAAACTTATATTACCATAGATGTCACATTCCACGAGGAAGTTTCGTATTTTATGAAGCCCTCTTCCTACTCTCTACTTCAGGGGAGAGGGGGAGTGAAGTGCAGATTCGAAGAGATGGTATGGATGATGTGTTACATGCAGAGTTGGAAACAAAACCTATTATGTTGCGTGATACTGATTAGTTGGCTACAAATAGTGATCGGTCACCTGTCATTCCCGGAATTATTTCTATTAACGACAGATCAGATGTGCCCAGCGAGTTGCCTGTTGAATTACCTTCTGATGATTGGTTGCCTGTTGCTGATATGTCTAACGAGTTGCCTGGTACAAGATGGTGGCATACATGAGGTAAATTCTGACTTTTCTTCTACTTATCAGTTGCCTCCACGAGCTAATCGTGAAAAACCTAAAGTATAATATGAGCCTGATATGCATGCCAAAGCCAAATATCCTATCAACAATTATGTGTCTACTCATCGTTTTTCCAAACTGTATGCATCTTACATATGTCAGCTATCTAGTGTATCAATTCCAACAAAATTGCAAGATGCTTTGTCTGACCCTAAGTGGGTTAATGCCATGAAAGTTGAGATGGAAGCTTTGGAAAAGAATTCTATTTGGGATTTGGTTCCTTTACCAAATGGGAAGAAAGTCGTTGGATGTAGATGGGTGTTTACTATTAAGCACATAGCAGATGATTCTATTGACCGGTATAAAGCCAGATTAGTTGCTAAGGGTTATACTCAAACCTATGAGGTGGATTATCATGAGACTTTTTCTCCTGTTGCCAAACTTAATATTGTGCGTGTTCTTCTGTCCTTAGTAGCAAACCAGGATTGGCCTATGTTGCAGTTTGATGTTAAGAATGCTTTCTTTCATGGTGATCTTAAGGAAAAAGTTTATATGGATCTCCCACCTGGTATTGGAACATCTCCTGGAAAAGGTGTTGTATGCAGGTTACGAAAGACTTTGTATGGTTTGAAACAATCTCCTAGAGCGTGGTTTGGGAGGTTTACAAGTTCAATGAAGAAATTTGGGTATATCCAGAGTCATTCAGATCATACTTTGTTTCTAAATCGACAAAATGGTAAGCTAATTACATTGATTATTTATGTTGATGACATGATAGTGACTGGTGATGATCAGAATGAGATACAACGCCTTCAAAAGTACCTAGCTACTGAATTTGAGACGAAAGAATTTGGTGAATTAAAGTATTTTCTTGGAATCGAGGTTGCACGATCTAAGCATGGTATTTTTCTGTCTCAACGGAAGTATGTTCTTGATTTGTTAGCTGAAACAGGTATGTTAGATTGCAAATCTGTTGATACTCCGATTGAGTAGAATTATCGTCTGGGCTTATTTCCAGATCAAGTTCCTACTCATAAGGAACGGTATCAGAGGCTTGTGGGGAGATTAATTTATTTATCTCACACTCGCCCTGACATTGCTTATGCAGTTAGTGTGTTAAGTTAGTTTATGCACTCACTTAGTGAAACTCATATGGATGCAGTACCCCGTATTTTGAGGTACTTGAATATGGCTCCTGGCAGAGGCTTGGTTTTCTCCAAGAATGGTCATTTGAATGTCGAAGGGTATACAAATGCAGATTGGGCAGGTTCTATCACTAATCGGTGATCTACATCTGAATATTTTATGTTTGTGGGTGGTAATTTAGTTACTTGGAGAAACAAGAAACAAAAAGTGGTGGCTAGGTCAAGTGCAAAACCTGAGTTTCGTGGTATGTCTCATGGTGTATGTGAGTTGTTGTGGTTGAAAAAAATTGTTGAGACATCTTGGGTTTAAACCCAAGGGTGCTATGAAACTTCATTGTGATAACAAGGCTACTATTGAGATTGCTCATAATCCAGTGCAACATGATCGGACAAAACATGTGGAGATTAATCGACATTTCATTAAAGAAAAATTGGATGCTGGAATTATTATGCTTCCGTTTGTGAGATCTGAAGATCAACTTGCTGATGTTCTTACTAAGGTTGTGTCTAATAGTGGGTTTTCCAACTCACTTGACAAGTTGGGCATGCATGAGATCTTTACACCAACTTGAGGGAGAGTGTTGCGAGTTATATATTAGTTAAAGTGTAAATAGTATTTTATTGTCCCACATTGGTGAAGTACATATGTAATACCAATTGTAACTCCTATATATACTCCACTTTGGAGATTAATGAATATATAAGAAATTCCTAAATATTGTCATATATATTTTTGGTATTTACCATGTTTAGTTTAATACACTGAACAACGATACTACCTCAAAATTAGTTCAGTAGTGGTCATAGCCTCATTTTTGCTGGTAGTGGACTGAAACTCAGGACACAGGATCAAACTTTTTCCTTTTCTGTAAGTGAATGCAGTAGATCTCGATTACTCCTTTTGTAAACTGATTTCCGTTTCTCTTAACTACACAAGTTAGACTACACTCCAATTCTCACTGTTAATGTGGCATGCACACAAGCTCTGGATTGAACAACCCGAAAACTTCCCAACTTGTCTCACCATAAAGTCGTACTCGAAATCCATGGTATCCGCATATTTTAAAAGGTTGAAACTCTGTAAGTGATGTTAATGTCATCTTCATTAGTGCACAACCATGAATTGATTTGTATACAACTTTCAAGCATAATGTGTTTGTTTATGAATAACTCTTAATCCTTTTCAGTTTTGCTTCCCCTTTATGTTGAATGTGTTAGAATACAATTGATTAATAGTATGATGTCACTGTGTTCCTTCGTGTCATTTACCACTATCCTAGTTTAGATTCCTGGCTCTATTGCTGCAGTAAAGTACTATTCTGTTAACACAAACTGTTACTAGGCTGTCAATTGGGGCCATACATATAGACACAATATTGTTTGATCAATGGTCATGATCAATAAGTATATATTAGTGGATGGTATTGGTAATATGGGCTTTTTTCATATTAAGTATATTTTCTCTTGAATCACCTGACAATTGAGAAGTATATTTTATGATATTTTTAGTTATCATCAATACATTAAATTCTTCCCTAGAATAATTTTGTATCTCATTGATTAGACCTGTATAGGAACTAACATAGTTGGCTCCTGGTGAACTATGCAAGCTATCTTTTGCTGGTTATTGGAACTTGAACATACATTTCTCAAGGTGTTTAGATCTCGACTTAACATTATGGGATTTAAATCCCCTAACAGCATCAGTTGCTTCTCTTACCTTCCTACCTGTTTACTAGTTAGTCTTTATGGTCATGTGTCTGGTTGAATGGCTTGTACGAAGTAAATTGTTTTTGTACGATACTTTGATCATATCAATTAATCTAATGAAGTTTTGGTATCATTGATTGATTACCATGTCTGCTTACTAAAGTGTTTACTGGGCATCCTAAAACATGTTTTAGTTGTTATAAATAGTGATTTAGATAATCTTTAAAATTTATCACACATTCCTAGTGTCGGATCACCCATTCTTTTTTGTTTCACTTGATGCACTTTTTTTTTATTGGTCATGAAAATGGATAGGTAGTTCCTTTTGTTTTCAAATTAAGAATGTTGGTAACCTACTTACTTATATTCTTTGGCTACTAATTGATTAGTTTCAAATGCAAGAAAGGATTAGTTTCTAATGTTATATTTTTATGGTTCAAAAAGTGTATAGATGTCGCAGTTGATCACTCGTCGTCGGAGTGTGACATGCGCTTCTCGCATTATCAGCATCTACTGTTCCAGGCGTGAGTGCTCCATTGATTGGGGAGCCTACACCCCTTACTGAGGCTACTCCTACGACATCCTAGGTGGCTGCATCATCGACATCATCAGTGTCGGTTCAGCCGCTCAATGCATGGCGGCCTCACAGGTGCCGTCACAATCCAAAGCCTTATGATCATCCACGTCAGTAGTTTCCTAAATTTTCTTAATGTTTTTTTCTTCAGGAAGGTTCAAAGTTCCCAGAGATCCATATGTTCAAGGACGTTTACGTTCGACCCGACAATGAGACCATTGAGCACCTTCATGTAAGTATATGTAATTGTTATTATTCTTGTATTTATAAATCGTTCAAATATTAATTATATTTTGTTATTAAACATTATATGTTATTTCTTTATTATTACAGGCTGCTATGGTGGAAAAGTGCACTGTTGTTCTCCAAGAAGTAGCATCACAGCTTCCCTCGGAGATTCTGATCGAGGACTTTATTGTACCCGAGGATGCAGGTCTTAAGATCGGTCGTCGTCATGGCAAGTATGGTAAGTTTGTTCGGTGTATGAGGAAGGTGCGGGTTCATGAGACAGGTGCCTTCTCTTCCAGATCGACCACAGGACAGGTCAACGCCCTGAAAAAGGAAGCGGCAACCTTAAAAGATTAGCTTGCGGCCCAGGGCAAGCAGATGAGTATGATTGTACATGCCTTACAGTTGTCCGACCTCTAAATCTCGATGCCAGCACCTGATCTTGCTCCACCTTCGACCTCCTAGCCACTTCGCCCAGTCGATACCCACTAGCCTGATGTATCAAACCTAGAAGATTATTTAAAGTTTTTTCTTTTATGTTCGAACATCTTGTATGTACATTTTTATATATTATATAATTAAATACTTTTACTTGGTTTATTAATTATTGTTTGTAATTTAATTACAATATTTATAAAAAATTAAATAAAAAAATATTTTATTTAAAGTTTTTTCTTTTATGTTCGGACATCTTGTATGTACATTTTCATATATTATATAATTAAATACTTTTTCTTGGTTTATTAATTATTGTTTGTAATTTAATTACAATATTTATAAAAAATTTAAATAAAAAAATATTTTATTTATAGTTTTTTCTTTTATGTTCGGACATCTTGTATGTACATTTTCATATATTATATAATTAAATACTTTTTCTTGGTTTATTAATTATTGTTTGTAATTTAATTACAATATTTATAAAAATTAAATAAAAAAATATTTTTGCTAAAAAAAAAAAACAAAGGGTTTGCACAACGAAGAGAGCACCTGCTTCGTGCAATGTGTCTTTGCATGATGCAGGGGTTCTTCCGTCGCGCAAAGACACTTTGCACAATGCATATGTTGTCGTCATGCAAAGACCTTTTGCGCGACGGAAGAACCTGCATCATGCAAAGACACTTTGTGAGACGAAGAGAGCACCTGCGTCGCGCAAACCCTGCTTTCACTGCCTTTGCGTGACGGTTGGCGCTCAATGAAGGTTTTGTTGGGCTAATTTTCAAGCAACATTTTTTGACTTTGCGCAACGAAGGTATTGCGTCGCTCAAACTGTTTTTTGTACTAGTGGGGTGATGTGGAGCGTGTGTCATCGTTTGACTTTACACGTAGGACAACTTGGTTTGATACGAAGAAGAAAGTTGAGGTTCCACCATAAAACCAATTGGTATTATGAAGAGTAGCTCAACTTACTTGTAAGCCCTTGCAAAGTCTATCCTCCCATTAATGCGGAACTCATTCTCATCAAAGCCTTTCTATCTCGGCTTGGCCCGGTCGCCTTATGCGATTGGCACTTCAAAGGTGAAACTCTCGTTGTAGTTTGGTGACCTAAGGGGCCTTTCATCTTTTGATTAGAGTAGGGGTTGCGAGAGAGTAGGGCAGTACAGTTACCAATAATGGATGTGTCGCTATTGCCAGCGCGACAAAGGGGGTTTGTCACCAATTTTGGAAATATTTTTACTCAACATCATGATGGTGATGTTTACTATCCTATTCATTACCGTTAGATAAGTTTAAATCTCGAGATTTGTAAAATGGATAGATATAAATCTCAAAATTTAAACTCATCTAATAGTAAATAGTAAGATGGTGAGCATTACCATCATTTAAGAGTCAAGCAAAAATGCAACCCAATTTTTTGTCGATCCCATGGAATAAAATGATAATTCTTGTTCAATTCATTAAAAATTTGAAAAAGAAAATGATGAAAGAAATATCAAAGCTTACTCAACCACTCATCGCCCAATGTCCCAATTGGTTGAGAAATTTTTTATTGTGCTTGGATCACAAGTGTTACTCCATGTGTCGGTATATAAGTGGAGGCAAATTTTATTTTTCAAGTTGTTAATTTTTTTAACATAAGTATTTCACTACTTGTATATTAACACATGATGTATCATCCAGTGTTTTGGACACACAGAAAAATCTTTCAAAACAGTGGAGCCTAGATCGAAATTTCTCTTGTTGCTGGATGCATCGTTTGTGCGCATCTTCTCTTTCGTGTTTTTTCCTCAAGACTACAATGAGTTCTAGGCAGAGTTCGAGAAAATTAAAGAAATTAATTCTAGTCACCATTTCCCTTTTCCGTGTAAAATTGAGTGGGTCCTTTCTTCCCTTGTGCCAGATGGTGCTCTATTGATGTATATTTAAAAATAATGCAATAGTTACCATTCTTATTTTTCGTTAAAGGCTTAGTGACGGACGAAATCAATAATAGTGACAATCTCACTCAAATGCTAAAAACCTGCTCCCTTGCTTGATACTTTCTCACAAATGAATAATTGTGACAATTCTTCGCGACTGTTGCTGACATTTCTTGTAGTGAAATATCCTCATGTTACACATGCTCAACCCATTTCATAGAACAAAATAAGGAAGAATGCATATAATTAGGTTTTAATTGGTTTACACTCTAGAAGCAATCATTTGTTTTAAGTGGTCGTTAGGCTTTGAAACCCAAACCTTTCAGGGAATAAGATGGGAGATTTGAACCACCATGGAGTGGCACAGTGGTTAGAGATAAATTACATACCGTAATCCATACGACTAGTGAATCAAACGATGGTAGTCAGAGAGAGGCTGAAATGTCTCTATGAATCTTTCCGACCTCCGAAATAGTAGACTGAGATATTGAAGCCATCAACTAGTCATTTTTTAAAGAAAAAGGAAAAATAGATGGGAGACTTGGGCTTATCATTGAGTTAGTTTTGTACTCCACAACAATGGTAGTCTTGAGTAATCAGATTAAAATTAGGGCCTCATCCATTGATCTCACTTCAATAGTCAAGGCTTCTCATAAACATAAAAACAAACATGTTTACCCTACTAACCATATGGGCTATGTAGTTTTGTATTTTCTTGTATCATAAACCTTCTAAGCACTGCACTGTCACAGGTGTAGTGCACTTGTAAAATATGGTTACAGCCTGGTGAATAATACAGCACGCCAAAGCAAAAAATTGATAAAAATCAAGGAACCCAAATGGGAAACCAAAAAGCTTGAAAACAAATTGATGTGAGGCTAACAAACTGAAACTGCTGCAAGTTTTGAGGTCAATGCAGTTTATCCTTTTGTTTCGTATTCCATTCCGTTCGTGCTCGTACTATCTCTGCCTTATCGGCCTGCATCCGGAGAAGGTGTGTGTATTCTAGGTCTGGTCTCCGATTGATGGAGTTGTTCTTGCAGTTGGAGTCATCAGCCAAACTTGATGTTGTACTTGTTAGAGACTCTAGCAAATTTGATTGTCTACATTCACGTCTATACTCCAGTGTCATGCTTGTGAGATCATAATCTCCCAATACATTGATGGGCACACTCTGCTCATTAAAAAACCCCAATTAATTAAGTTAGGAGCAGTGAAACAAAAAACGCAAAAAAAAAAAAAAAAAAAGGTTAGTAGCAGTCTTTATGTACCAATATAGCTAAGCTAGCCACATAAAGGTTCAAAATGTTCTCTTGCTGGACTTTCTTGCGAGATTTGATGTGCATTTAAATCATTGTTTAAGTTGATTCTCATTTGAATATGTGACTCGGAATAACAGTTAACATAAAAATTGGTCTGGCTCTGGCTAAGCAAAAGTTTTGTTACTTTCTAGATATGAGCATTAGGTTTAGTGAAGTACCTCCAAAATCCATCCAATGTATTTCACATTGTTAACATGTTGGTTGGCATCCATGTCACTCCATCTTGGCTGGAATAATTGTAGGCAAAGAAGTAGTTAATATGAAAAAACTATTATACTAACCAAATTGTATGAAATGAAAAGTAAATTCAAAAGTTTGTTGGCCTAATATTTCAACACTTACTGCTAAACCTGATGTGATCCTCTCTGCAGTATCATCGGTGAGCTTGTCGATTTTCTCGCTGTCATTTTTATCTTTAGCAATTGCAAATCTGTTTAGGTAGAATGGTAACACCTCTTGCCTCACTTGATCAGGTATCTTGGACAGCCTTCTTGTCTCTCGGTTCATGATCACCCAAGTGCTGCATGAAGTTAATGTAGGAGATCAGATAATTATAAAATAAACTTGGAATTAAACATTAATATCATTGGTTAAATTATGCAGTAAGCAGAAGATTGCAGACCTTGTAGCTCTGGTAATAATTTCTTGAGTCTGGTAGTCTCGGATAATCCAATCTCTTCGCATTCCGTTTTTGCCCGCTGCATCCACCCAAGTATCGATTTCGACCACATCTCCCCTGTCACGTACCAATTTTTGCACATCACCCTTTGTGAAAGGTTTGAACTTGTACACATACCATGCATTTCAGTTATGCCTAAAGTTATATGTCATATATCGATAACACATGCATACGAGTAATGCTAAAGAGACCATTTTTTTTTAATCATTTGTATCATTATTCATCACATACCAGGAGTTGTATCTCTGTACTTGAATGTGGATCCGTGTGACGACCCAAATGAGCTTCCGGATGCTCATCTCACGGGTAGCCCCAAATCCATTCCCGGCAAGGCCGGAACTTGTCACATGATTTAGAGCTGTCTCCTGCACCCATAAACCATATAAAGGTTACTAAGTTCAATGAAAGTGTACATAAATCCTAGTAATTCATGGTTAGTATCTCTTATTTGAATAATAAGTAAACACTTTTTTCCTTAAAGCAAAACTGAAAAAATTGCACCTGGAGGAGATTCATTAGGGTTTCCATGGTGGCAGTTTTGTCAGGTCCAATCTCATAAGACCTAACAACAAGGGTCTGCCTATAAATAAACCTTTCCTCCACAAACTTTCCATGCAAAGAGGAATGCGGAGGTGAATCGCCATCACCATTAATCAACTCTTTACTATTCTTGTTTCCAAATAATGTAGCCTCTCCCACATGAACACCATTGATCTTCCCATTGATTGTCTCCACACTTCTAGGAGTTCCGCCGGCACCGGCCCTCACCGAAAAGTTTCCATTTTTTCTCGTGATCATTGCTACATGCCTCGAAGAATAAAACCCTAATTTGGTAGCTGTCTCATTCTTCCCCGCTATCAACACGTCCCCCGGAAGGCGTAGCGTGGCGATACTATTAGTTCTTGTTGCCATTGATGCCATAATAATCTCTAAGCGCTCATTTGTTTTTTCAGATATTTTGGAATCAAATAAAGCCAACAGAGTTCAAGTTTGATAAAAGAGGGTGGTGAAGCTTTTAGCACTTCTTGTCAAAGATTAGTATTAGGTGTAACCACTTATTGGAAGGAATAGGAGATCTAGTTATACAATTTAGGACATAGATTGATGGGAAAAAAGGGAAGATTTTCCCGAAATGGAGGAGGATTACTGTATTTTTAGCTCAACCACTTCAATGGGTGGGGGAGAAATGGGGTAATTTGCACCAATGGCTTGTACGCTAATGTTTTGAGTGGTGTTTCTGTGCATATTTACAAGGGAGTTTCGTATGTGATAATTTCAATGCGGCCCAATTGCAATAATAAACACAAGTTGGTCATCAAAAACCCAAATAAGAGTTGGCCCACATTATTGGTTTATTTTTTTATTTTTTTTTATTTTTTAGAAAGAGAAATGTTAAGGAGAATCTCTCAAAATGGACATTTTCATAGACCATCTGGATCTCATATTTTTTGTTCAATACTTTATGATGTTCGCAAAAAAATTATATCAAAAATATAAGGTAACGTAGTTCCACACCTTAGCATTTCCCATTGAAAAAAGGTTTGGCTGAGCTTGTTGATTGTTTGACCGCCATAAAGGGGTAGATGAAGTATTTTTGTTCCCCATTTCCGAGTTTGTGGAAACCAAGTCCAAAATATCTCGAAGGAGTAGCGATCATTTCACATAGAAATACTTTGTTGTTCTTCAAGCAGCTCCTAAATATTTGGTTTGATCTTTTATTGAATTTTCTCTAACAACTAAGGCGGTTGAAAATTTTCAAATATAACAGGGCTCTAAGAGCAGTCCATCCATGACTCAAAAGGCAGGCAAGAGCTTTGGAATTGCCCTTTAGCTCAAAAATCCCCGTCCAACAGTTCATTTTGTAAAGAACAACTAGTGAGCTCTACTGTGACCATCAGATTGCGCAACCATTTCATGCCAAGCCTTGAGTCTGTTGGCTATGGGAGACATCAACACTGACATCACTGAGAAGACAGATGCACAACATGAACATTTGGATTTTCAACGGTTTGATTATCTGGACATTTGGGTTTCCAATGGTAAAAAAATTGAAAATTTGAAGGTTCTACCACGTGGCACAACATGGGGTGTCTGATTTCCAAAGAGAAAGGAAATCAACAACAACAACAACAACAACAACAAAGCTTTTTCCCACTAAGTGGGGTCGGCTAAAAAGGTCGTACCCAGTGCACAAGGCTCCCGCTTTACGCAGGGTCTGGGAGAGGTGAATGTCGGCTAGCCTTACCCCCATTTATGGAGAGGCTGCTCCCAAGTCTCGAACCCGAGACCTACCGCTCATAGGCGAAGTGCACCGGCTGTAGAAGCCTTTCCTCGTGGGGTGCTCTTGGTCGAGTGAATATCGCTTATTCTGGTGTTTATCAGTGGTGGTATACAATCGGTTTACATACTACTGAGGATCTTTATATTGGAGCTCTTTTTTTATTATTTCTTTTTGCCATATCCTTAATAGCGGGTTGGTTACACCTACAACCGAAATGGAAACCGAGCATTTCATGGATTAGTACAATTATTTTATTATTAGCATCAAATTCAAGATTTCACGGGAAACCGTACTGTACTGGGTTTTACTTTTTCAATTACTCCCGATCTTTGAAATATGAAATAGAGTAGAGTATTGTATGTTTCCTGGGAGTACATACATAAATGGAATTTCCAAATAAATGCCTAACCATCTTCTTCATACTCCACACCACAACTCAATATTTATTTTACCACAATCTCCTTATTTGTTTTTCACTTTCAAAATCCATTTGTTACAAAAAAAAATTGATTAAGAAGACAAATTGGTCAATCAGGGAAGACGTTACTTTGCTTGAGGCTTGGGTGCATGTTACTAATGGGCCAGTCATGTGGGAAGAAGATGCATGCACAAATTGTCGAGCAAATTCAAGGCACATTTCAAACCAAACTATCTATGCCGAGTAGGTAAAAAAAATCCACATAAAGATTTGAAATCTTGGCAAGAAGCCTTCACAAAAGCAGAAGCAATTTATCGAAGTGGCAATAATCTATCCAATGAAGTAATAACATTTTATTATTAATAAATTTCAAATGTAATTAACATTTATTTATGTAATTTATTATGTTGTTTCACAATTTTTTTCAGCAACTAAAAGCACAAATGTAGTTCAACTTTATAACAACAACATATCATTCACATAGCACGAGTGGTGGACCATTGTATAGCATACTCCGTAATATAAATTGTGCCATATGTTGGATGCCCTACTGCCGTGCATTGGATGCTCTAAGTATAAGTCAAGCAAGTTCTTATTATTCCTCGTCTACAAATATCCAAATTTTGATGCCTAATACCCCATAGATAGTTCGAACTGCATAGGAACAATAATCAATTTTAGCTTGAATGGTTTGTAGAGGAACTCTACCTTCTCGGATCCATTCAACACGTGCAATTTCTTTTCCGTCGATATGCCCTGCAATTTGTACTTGAATCCCTTTTGTACCTGTCTGTTCAGTTAATTCAATAGATTTTTTCATTGCTTTGCGAAATGAAACTCTATTCTTTAATTGTCCGGCTATAAATTCTGCAAGAATATTGGGGTGCCTGTAAGGATTTGCAATTCTTGTAATAGCAATGTTGAGTTTTCGGTTTACACAATTGAGTTTAAAAAATATACTTTGTGTTTAAAAAAAATATACTTTGTGTTTAAAAAAATATACTTATATTCTAACATAAGCACAACAATAACCATTCTTTATCATGAATGTGAACCACAAAACCAGTTGGGCGCAACAACATACAGTGATACAGATACAGGCCCATGTCTTTCACAAAACTTGTATTGTGAAACATAATAAACCAAAGTTATGCCAAAATCAAGAGGCTCTAATAAAAAGAAAAAAATAATAATTAATTTATAGTCATTTTTGGGTATCATTAATATTTATGGGTACCCTTAATTTATTATAAAGATTAATTTTTTTAGCTTTTTATATTGATGGCTGATTCTAAACCCAAAGCATTCTTTATGTTTTTTATTCTTTTTTCCCTTTCTCTTCCCCATCTTTTGCAGGTGAGTCATAGTTTCTCTTCGTTTTTTTTTTTTTTTTCAGTTTCCAAAATTTAAGATCTAATTCTAGGCATGAGTTACGAGTCATCGTTTGATGTTGGGTGTGTGGGTACGGGTTGTGAAGGTATGGGCTATGGGTGGCGGGCAGCGGATCGTGTGTGTTCGTGGCTAGAATTTCCGTCAGGGATGTCTCTTAGCCGACGAGCACACAGCTCCCCGAAAGGTTGGCGCCGGTTGATGCTTTCTGTTGGGCCTCTGCTTCACTGGCGGGCTTGTTAGGCAAAACTTGTTGGGCAAGGTTTGTTGGGCAAGGCTGAAAGAGAATGACAGAGTTAACTTTGAAAGGTGTCTTTGTGGGGCCTTGGGTATAGATCTTGAGGCTCACAATCAAGATTAACTTTTAAGTGCTCAAGCGTGCCACTGCCATCTTTAGCATGGCAAATGTAAAATGGATGTTGAGTTTTAGTTGTACATATACTCGAGAGGTCATGTTAATTATGACAGGTGCCTTTGTATGGCCTTAGGTGTAGGCCTTGAAGCTTCCGATCAAGAACTAACCCAGTACTCGAATATATGAGTCTGTTTTATTGTTTGCAGAAGTGTTATAACCATTATACTTCTGATTATCCGAGCCCGCATAGCAGAATGAACCCAAATAGGTGCCTTTGTAGGGCCTTAGTTATAGGCCTTAAGGCTTCCCATCAGAATTCCTTCTATACTTAAACATTTTACTACAATCATAATATAATAGAAATAAAACTAAGAGATAAATTGATTACTTGCGCCCCAAGTAACTTCGGACTTGTTGTTATCAAAGCTTGTCGTGGATGGGTTAAGTCCACATAAGGTTCTTTTTTATGCCTTGAGGCCAAGGACTTTTGAATGATCAATCTTACATGCCCGAAAGCTTAGAACTTAGATCTGGTTTGAACTGTGAAGACATATTCAAATCGGATTCAAGAACTGAGAGAATCTTTTAATCATCATCTTACTAGAAATAACTTGAATACAACTGGAAGTATATAACAAATTGCTAGGCTAATGAATGAAAAGACAAAAACAAAGAGGGTCGGGCAAGGCTGATCGTCTTGCAACTTCCTATCTTTGTGGTTTATCAAGGGGTTTGAGAGCTTTAGAAAATGAGGTAGGGAGTTGAGTTTACAGAAAGAAATCGATACTACAGCGAGCTTAGGACAAGGTATCAGAGCTATTACAAAGGCTTTTGGTGAGGGTTTATCTTGAAAGGGATGAAGGCTTGGTCTGACTACAGCTTCGTTTGAAGGTAAATATGGCTTTGAGCAGAGTTTATGCTTGTATTTGTTTATTTGTTTGAGTGTCTTTATCTCTGATTTCTCTTTCTTCTTTTATAGACACTTCGGTTTGGCCTCATGTAGCAATAATCTTGCCCGAATGCAGCTTGAAGGGTAATGACTCATCAGCTATTTACTTTTACTACCACTGTAAAGTACTTTTGGGCTGATTAGCTGGCTGGTCTATACCACTTGGTCTCTAGGCAGGTGAGCAAGTGGTGCAAATGATCTGCACCTAGTCGGGAAAGGCTTTTTCTGCCTTCTGGGCTTGGGCTGGGCTTCGGGCTTCTCTCCTCCTTTTGGGCCAACTCCCTTTTGAGCCCAAAGTTTTAGTTTTAACCCAAACAGTGCCCCCTTCAATTGATATTCATCCTGGAATTTCAAGCGCCAATATTGATTGAAAAGTTCCCCATTAAAACCCACGTCTCTCTCTGGGGATTTGCACACATTCTAAAGATAATCATCACTTTCTTGCGATCACTTCACTAACCCACGAATCCTCTGCATTCTTTAGCACGAAATCCCTCTGCAATTGAAAATTTCTTAACCTCCCAGACATTTTGCTTCTCTAAATCTTTCAGATTCTCTATTGCTCTTTACCCGATATCTTTTACCCTTGTTGTCTTCTTTGCCATTCCCCTTCCAAACCTCATCAAATGGCTTCAGGACCCAGCCAAATCCAACTATCCTATGAGTCTGGCAAAGGCATCGCCATTTTACGCCGTCTACTCAACGGGCTGCATCGCCCTCGGGCAGGTTTGTATTCTGAGCTTTTCTTTGAAGCGCATGGGGCATAATCGTTGGGTCCCGCATGGATTTCTAAGGTCCTTTCCGTGATAGAGAACAATATGCCCAGGGATAACTGGTTTTCCACAAATCCCTTTTTGGCTAAGTCGGGCATTTCTTCATCCAAGTGGTCGTCATATCGTCGAGGCTTTCCTTAGATGAACGATCCGGCTTGGGCTCAGTGGATCGATGAACTAGAGCCAACTTTTAAGAAGAAATGGATGAATAATGGTATTTATGAATTGATCATGCTTTCGAAAACTACCATTATTCCCAAGCCTGAATTGCTTGCTTCTTCTCTTCTCTTCTGGAATTCGGGCACAAACACTTTTGACTTCCGTATGGGTCCCATGTCTCTGACTATTCTTAATATGGCCCAGGTCTTCGGGCTAAGGCCATCGGGCAGGATAATGGATGTTACTCAAGACTGGGCTCCCCCCTCAATTGCTGAAAGCTCAAGGTCATCTGCCTCTTTCCTTTCCTTGGAATATAATTTTGTAACCTTCAAGAGTTACGGGACCTCCTTCAAGAGCTTCATCCCTTTTGTAAAGGAAAATTTTGGAGCAGGTTCTTCTCATGTTGATAAAGATCAAGAGCACATGTATTTCCTCCTATACTGGCTCAACAAACATGTCTTCCCCAATAAGTCTAAAGGAGTGAAGGTTGAATGGATCCCTTTGGTGGAAACTCTTCATAACTTTGATGATGTAGCTACGGGTTCGTTCATTCTTTCTCATATTTATCATCTTCTTTTTTAAATGACTCAAGGTGAGCCATTTGAGACTAACCTGAATGGGCCCATATGGATGATACAAACATGGCTTCAATGGTACTTTCCAGAGTTTCGGGCTGCCAACTT
The DNA here is from genome assembly GCF_916048215.2 of Malus sylvestris. Classification (NCBI taxonomy): domain Eukaryota; kingdom Viridiplantae; phylum Streptophyta; class Magnoliopsida; order Rosales; family Rosaceae; genus Malus; species Malus sylvestris. Next base: position 22,698,913 of record NC_062273.1, on the reverse strand, counting down.
AGAGTTCCCAGAAGGTGTGGCCCCTGCTCGAATCCTAGTTGAAGCTGCTCCTACCGATCACTCCACCTTCGCCTGCTTTTACTTCTTCAAAGTTTGTAGGACTCGATCAGACTTGGAATGGGGCGCGTCGGTCTTGAGGAGATATCCTTGGTTTTCTGACCAAGCCTTTCAAGATGCTTCTGGGGAAGAGTCCACCTCATTTTGCAAGGAGAAATTTATTAGTTGTATTCAACCGAGAGACATGGCCTGGGGAGTTCGGGGCAATCGATATGATCGAGGGTTGGAGGTGTATCACCTTAACTTTTGCAGCAGGCAGTTAGGTTTTAGGCAAGCCATTCCCATCCCGTTCTTTGACTCTGTCCATTGTGGCACTTCCTTTTGATTGTCATCTCCTTCCGAGGTGACCTTTCGAGCCGCCCAACATAGTCTTGAAGTCATGGGTCAGGCTGCCCGAAAGTTCATCATCCTCAATTTTGAATGCACCTCACTCTTCTCTTCTTGGTGGGAAAATAAATGGACCAAGAAATATGGAAGGGACTTGAGAGAGACTCATGATTGCCTTTTCAGTCAACTTTCTCTCAAATCATACCCTAGTTCAGGCGAACTTGAAATTGGAAGGAGATGATCCAGGAAAAGAATCGGTTACTTCTAATAGGTAATTTTTCTTCTTATCTTGATTCTACATCCCTTCTGAAGCCTCCTAAATTTTTACCTTGCTTGATCTTGCAGCCCAAGTGGATGTTGAATCGATACCTATTGAGTCCGATGATGACTCAGCTAATGCAGCAGTTCTTCATGGAGCTGCGGCGAAGGCTGAAAGACGAGAAGCTGGAGAAGGTGGGGATGTTTCAGAAGATTCAGGGGCTGAAGAAGAAGCGTCTGAAGTCATCACCCAAGTGTCTAAGCGAAGGAAAACAGTTGTGATTGAGACCTCAGATTCTGATCCTGCATCCCCACCCAAGACTAAACGACCAATTCCTACTAGAAAGAGTAAGAGACCAAGAACCGTCCAAACTTACAAGTCTTCAGCCTCATTTGCTCCAGTTTCTAAGGCAGGTAGAAAGAAGCAAAAGTCTTCAAGTGAGTCTTGTTCTTTTTTATCAGATCGCCACCCTTCCTCTTTATCTAATTACCCTTGCTTTCCTTGAAAACAGGACCTCAAACATCTAAGAAACCAACCATTGCTTCTAAGGAGGAACCATTAGGAGTTGAAATGCACAAAAAGGTTGAAGAATTACGAAATATTACCCTTAAAGAACTTGAGGTATAGTTTATGTTTATGTCTGCATAATCTTTCCTGCTTCCACAAAAACATGAGCATGATTTACTTGAATCAGGCTGCAAGAGAGGAAAAGCTCCATCCACCCGAGGTATCTTCGCCACTTGCCCGAGAAACAAGCCTCTCTCCTCCTCGAGTTAATCCTTCAGAGGTGCATTCCCTTCTTTCTCGATCCTTGGGCAATTTTATAGTCTCTGGAGCTAATGCCTGAACCTTTCTCTTTTTCTATCTTTCTCCAGGTCGGGGTATCTGTCCCTTTGCCTAGTCAAGGTTCTCCTTTGAAGTCTTTGATTTCTCCTTCTGCCATGGAGGTAACTCCATCTTCTCAATTTGATTCATCTACCGGAGTTATGTTGCACTTTGTGGATGAGGACAGTAATTTGGTGAGTAACTATCCTTACATTGACTTTCTGTGCATTGCTTCCATATTAACTTCTATTCATATTTCTTGCAGCCTTCTTCATTATATGAAGCACCCCAACCATCAGTGGTAATATGTGATGAACCCATAGTCCCTGAGATTCCTGTGACCTCAAGGGTAGCGGTATTGCAGGTGTTTGCTTGCCCAACGGTTACCATCGATGAACCTCATTCTTCTCGGGGTCAAACTCAGGTATGGAGGTATTTTCTTCCTGTTTTCCTTTTTCAATATGCTTACTAATAATTGTTGCTATCCTTGGATATTTCTAGGGCATTGGCGAAGGTTCAGGCGCAGCTTTTTCTTCCCCTGTCAGTGGTAAAGAGTCGTCCCCTCAACCAGGAATTGGTACTCTTCCTTGTGAAGCCTCAGGGCTCAGTCAGGTATATTTCTTCTTCCCAAGGCTTCCCTTTGCTTCAAACTATATTTTTGTCTTAATCTGGTCTTCTTTGGTCTTTGCAGCAAGTTCTGGAAGAAGCCTCTCCTCATCGTTTGGTTCGTAAATCAAAGCTTCCCCGACCTCATTTAACTATTGGAAGTGCCGAGATTTCCCATCCTGGAATTGAGAAGACCGGGAAGACAGAAACTGCCCCATCAGTAATAACTACTTCATTAGAGGAAACTGGAGTGCGAAATCCTCCTCATGCTTCTTCATTTTCAAAAATTGCTAAGTTGCCCGAACTTTTTGAAGAATTCGGGCAACTCGAGACAAGGCTGAAATCTTCAAAGCATTCTGTCGTATCTTCTGGTCTTCAAAAGCAGCAAGGAGCTTTCCAAGAATGGGCTAGGAAGGACTTCTCAGCTTCGTTCAGCCTCAAGGCTCTTCATGATATAGAGAAGGTTACAATGAAGCTGCTCAAAACCGGTCAGTTATCCAAAACTCAACATGATTCATTTCTCTTTTTCTTTGAGAACCTGAGGCTCTCCGGGATTAACATAAGAGAGCTGAAAGACAAGCTAATCGTGTAAGATGTTTCCAGGAGAAAGAATCAAGTACTTCTGCTCAGGTTGAAAGGTTGATGGATGATGGTTTGCTGACAAAAGAAAGGATCGGAGTGGTGACTTCTGAAATCCAGAAGCTAGAGGAACAATTGGTTGTTCTAAAAGCTGAGCAAGCAACTCTTCTTGACACCCTCAAAAACCAAATCGAAGAAGTGAAGAAGTCAGACTCGGAATTAGAGCATACTAGGTCTCAACTTGCAAATAGCCATACTGTTTTGGCCGAACCTAGTAGGATCTTTGCCATCATGCAGACATATCATTCTCGAATATCATGCAGACATATCATTCTCGAATAATCACTATGAGTAAAGATGTAAAATTATTAGACTAGAATTTATTTGTAACCCTTCTTTTAGCATAATGAACATGTAATTTTGCTTGCTTTGCTTCTGGCTTTTGTCTGAACTTATTTCGCGCAACTCTTTGCCCCCTTATCTATTTTCTTCTTTCTTCTACTTCCCTTACTAATACCAATTTTAGGACATGACCATGATCCTTTGGTCCCCCCTCTGGTACTTTTATTTGAGCGAGGGTGCTGGGGCAACTTGGGATCCATTTTTCTCCTCTGTCGTAACAACTGATGATCCTGTCTTCCCCACCCAAATTAGATTGATCCTGTTGATAGGGGCTTCCGGGAAAGGATTGGTATCAACCATCATACTAGCTTGGGGCTTGTCAAGCAACAACTTTCCCTTCACTATAAGGTCTTGTATCCAATCTTTGAACTAGACACAATTGGTTATAGAATGGTTGAAGGTATAGTGTAACTTACAATACTTCTTCCCCCTCAGCTCTTCTAGTTTGGGCATATTTTTAGTACTGTCGGGCAAAATTACTCTTGCCCGCACCAGTTTTTCATAAATCTCGGGTGCCTTGGCCAAATCGAACGAATCACTCTGGTATTTGGAAGGTTTCATAGGGACGAAGCCTCCATCGTTCATCATAATTTTCTGGTCTTTGATGGGTTGAACTAATCCTTTCACCATCAATGGTTTGAAAGGCGTGGTCATCTCAGCAGCACACACCTCAACTTTCTCTCTGTCATGGCCATCCTCCTGTTCTGGCCCGATTTCTCCTACCTCCACACGATGAATTGCAGCTTTATTTTTGTAGAAGGGATGAGTTTTGGAAGTATGCTTCACTTGTTGCTCTTCTAGCAACAGCCTCTCATACCTTGTGGCAGCAATTACCAACTCATGTAGCTCGTTAAATTGTGTATCATAAAATCTTTTCCTCAAAGGTAATCTCAGAGCCCTTTGAGCAATTGATATGAGCTGAGCTTGGTTAACAGGGAATTGGCATCTCATCCTTGTCTTCCTGAACCTCATCATGAAGTCCTCTGTGGATTCATGTTCGTATTGTTTGACTTCAACCAGATCATTAATAGTCATTTTTTGTTCTATTCTATAAAATTGTTCGTGGAAGGCCATCTCCATCTGCCCCCAGTTGGCAATAGAGTTAGGGGGTAATAGAGAATACCACTGAGATGCTAATCCTGCCAATGAATTCCCAAACAACCTTAACTTGTAGTTTGGGTTGTCTTCATATGCCACACAATGATTGGAGAATTTGAAAATGTGGTCTTCACACTACTATCTTCACCTGTGAACGTTGGGAATGCAGACATCTTGAAGTTGAGAGGAAATGGATTTTGCTCATCAATGTATTCAGGATAAGGCTTTTGATAAGTAACCCTGAACACTGGGCGAGCCCGTGGTTAAGCATTTTGAGCTACTGTCCTCCTTAGTTCAGCCAACTCATCCCTCAGTTGTTGAGTAGCTGTATTATTATTTTGGAGGAGAAAGGCAGATTCGTTCTTCGGGCTTCGGTCATTGCCCGCGCCTGCTTCTTACTTTGACTCAGGTTTTCTCCAGTTGGTTCCTTCTCCTTTATAAGCCAATGGGGTGGCCTATAAGGAAGAGGTTTATCCGAAGCTGCAGAGCTTTCTTTTTTGCTAGAATCTCCTGTTGTTATGGGCATCCCATACTTCATCCTTTCTTGCTCGCTTTGCTTCATATTATTAAATGATAATAATGGGAAGCTAGGAAATTCCTTCTCCAGAATTGGTTCTATCACGGGTTGACTTCCTTCAGGAACTACTTTCTTTTTTCCCCTATCCTTTTCTTCTTCTAACAATGGAAATAGGGGAATAACTGGTTTACTTCTTATGGTAACCTAGCTCATCCCACTTCCCTGAGCGCCTTTTGGAGTGGAAAACTCCAGATCTAACCTTCTCTATAAATTCTCTGTTAAGGTACACAGTCTACTGACTTCCCCCTTGGTTTCCAAAGAGATTTTTTCCATACTCCTTAATATTTGTATCATAATAGCCTGTAATTCCTCATTAGTTCCTCTCCCTTCCGACTTTCCGGATGAAAATGGGCTTTCCGGGACCACATGTCTTGATGGGGAAGAAGGATTTCTTGATTGATCTGCCATTTGTAGCAAAGTTTGAGAAGAACCGTCCTTCGTATTCTTTCTGCAAAGTTTATGGCAGTCATTCTTTCTATAAATGAAATCCTACCGGGCGTGCCAAAACTATGTTCGTGGCTAGAATTTCTGTCGGGGATGTCTCTTAGCCGACGAGCACACAGCTCCCCGAAAGGTTGGCGCCGGTTGATGCTTTCTGTCGGGCTTGTCGCGCAAAGCTTGTCGGGCAAGGTTTGTCGGGCAAGGCTGAAAGAGAATGACAGAGTTAACTTTGAAAGGTGCCTTTGTGGAGCCTTAGGTATAGGCCTTGAGGCTCACAATCAAGATTAAAGTGCTCAGGCGTGCCACTGCCATCTTTAGCATGGCAGATGTAAAATGGATGTTAAGTTTTAGTTGTACATATACCCGAGAGGACATGTTAGTTACGACATGTGCCTTTGTAGGGCCTTAGGTGTAGGCCTTGAGGCTTCCGATCAAGAACTAACCCAGTACTCGAATATATGATGTCTGTTTTATTGTTTGCAGAAGTGTTATAACCATTATACTTCTGATTATCCGAGCCCGCAGAAAAGAATGAACTTAAATAGGTGCCTTTGTAGAGTCTTAGATATAGGCATTGAGGCTTCCCATCAGAATTCCTTCTATACTCAAACGTTCTACTACAATCATAATATAATAGAAATAAAACTAAGAGATAAATTGATTACTTGCGCCCCAAGTAACTTTGGACTTCTTGTTATCAAGGCTTGTCGTGGATGGGTTAAGTCCACATAAGGTTCTTTTTTATGCCTTGAGGCCAAGGACTTTTGAATGATCAATCTTACATGCCCGAAAGCTTAGAACTTAGATCTGGTTTGAACTGTGAAGACATATTCAAATCAGATTCAAGAACTGAGAGAATCTTTTAATCATCATCTTACTAGAAATAACTTGAATACAACTGGAAATATATAACATATTGCTAGGCTAATGAATGAAAAGACAAAAACAAAGAGGGTCGGGCAAGGTTTAACCTTGTTGGGCAAGGCTGATCGTCTTGCAACTTCCTATCTTTGTGGTTTATCAAGGGGTTTGAGAGCTTTAGAAAATGAGGTAGGGAGTTGAGTTTACAGAAAGAAATCAATACTACAGCGAGCTTAGGACAAGGTAGCAGAGCTATTACAAAGGCTTTTGGTGAGGGTTTATCCCGAAAGAGATGAAGGCTTGGGCTGACTACATATTCGTTTGAAGGCAAATCTGGCTTTGAGCAGAGTTTGTGCTTGTACTTGTTTGTTTGTTTGAGTGTCTTTATCTCTGATTTCTCTTTCTTCTTTGATAGACACTTCGGTTTGGCCTCCTGTAGCAATAATCTTGCCCGAATACAGCTTGAAGGGTAATGACTCATCAGCTATTTACTTGTACTGCCACTGTAAAGTACTTTTGGGTTGATTAGCTGGCTGGTCTATACCACTTGGTCTCTAGGCAGGTGAGCAAGTGGTGCAAATGATCTGCACCTAGCCGGGAAAGGCCTTTTCTGCCTTCTGGGCTTGGGCTGGGCTTCGGGCTTCTCTCCTCCTTTTGGGCCAACTCCCTTTTGAGCCCAAAGTTTAAGTTTTAACCCAAACAGTGTGGCCTCGACGGTTGCTTGCCTCATTGCCTTCTTTTGGGTGGTGGTGGTTTGACTCCTGAGCTGTCTAGGCTCCGTCACGATCGCCTACACTGCCCAACGGCTGCCTAACATCTGCCTTAGTTCCGCCTAATTGTTTGCCGATTTTCTCTCCGATTTTGACCTCCTCGGAAAGGCTGACCATCGTCCAGCGCCTAGGCGCCACCTAGGCAGCCGCATAGAGCGCAAAACATTGCTAGGTTGTAGTCCACTGAGAATTGTATTGTTTTAATATTGTACAAGGTTGTAATGTTATGCTTTACTTTGCATTTGAAAGTAAATTATTGGCGTTAAATATGGAGTTTTATTTTCAAAGAGCAAATTTGCAAAGTTTACACTTAAACACAATTATAAGGAATAAAAAAGAGAACCTATGTGATCAGTAATCGTTAGTAATCGTCATTGTTCAATGAATAAGTAAGACAAAGACAATTAATGTTTAGAGTGAATAATAAAGAACATTCAATTGTTTTACCCCTGCCACTACTGTTGCATTTTCCAAAAGAATGAACTTGCACTAAGTATAAAGTTTAGACTTCATTGACCCTAAGTAGCTTAAGGTCATGTCCAACCGATGGCTGGCCAGAAAGCTTGTTTTAGTCCTCTGGCCCTCTAAGATCCTCCAAGATATTAATATTTTAATGAACAGTACATGGTCATATTTGCCTCCGTCTCCAACCGAGGGCCAGAGGGCTTGTTTTAGCCCTGTCACAAAAAATCGTTTACAACCGAAGGCTAAAGGCCCATAAGGCCAAACATAATTTGTTATTTACAAATTACAATTTAAATTTAAATCCAATGGCTAAGTAAAATGAAACAAATTTTGTGAAATAGAAGTTATAGAAAAAAAAATTTAAATAAAATGAAACAAATTTTGTAAAATAGAAGTTATAGGAAAAAATAAAATTTAAAAAAAAATATGAAACAAATTTTGTAGAATAAAAGTTATAGGAAAAAATATAAGTTATATGAAAAATTTTGTAAATAAAAAATAATAATAAAACTGTAAAAAAAAAAATCAAATGCAACGGATAGTCAGCTAGCCGTTGCATTTGAATTTTTTCTTAAGAATTCCTGTCGGTTATAACCGATAGGAATACATTTATATTATTTAGTATAAATGTATTACTGTCGATTATAACCGACAGTGATACATTTATATTAAGTAATAGAATGTATTCCTGTTGGTTATAACCGACAGGAAATCCGACACATTTAAAAAAATTCTGGCCAGCTCGGGGCTGGCTGGCTGGCTGGAAGTGGCCAGCCCTCTAGCCCTTTGGCCCTTTCTGATTCCGAAGGGCCCTCTAAGATTTCACAGCCCTCTGGCCTTGCCTTCGGTTGAAGACAATTTTCGGGCTATTTTCGGCCCTCTAGACCCTTCGGTTGGAGATGGCCTGAAGTCTTAATCATTAAAGTATTCTTGTAGGGCTTATAGACCTTCCATTTCTCTCTTCTGTGAGAGCTCTTCCCTCTGTATGTAAGGGTATCTCTCTCATTTTGTGAGAGAATTTTAACAGTTGCAATTTCTCACCATCCCTCCCGTTTCTTCAATTTCCCCATCCGATTGCCATTTTAAGAGTTGGAGGCTTGAATTTTTTCTTTTTACTTTCTGTGTTCTTTTCATACCTTAGTCCTCATCTTGCAACCCCTTTTCCTCAACTTCATCCCTTCTATATTTCCATCACCAATATGCACATTAGTCCATTTCAACCATGTTTTTCCCCACCATTTTCCTTCTCCCTTACCCAAAAATTAGATATTAAAGTTTTAGACCCGGTCGATCTGGAATTTCGATTTCTATACTTTAAGATTTGATTTTTGCTTTAGGTATGCTTGCCATTTTTGGGTTGATTTTGCTGTGCCTTGGTCTTTGCAGACCTGCTCTAGTTTTGGATCCTTCATGGTGGTTATTCTGGTGGTTGCTGGCCAGAGACAAAAGGCGTGGGACTGTTTCTATTTGTTGGGGATAAGGTTTTTTCAGATGTTTTTACTTTTGGGGTTATTGCATTTGATGTCTTCTTGTTTTCATTTGCTGCTGGTGCCCTTCTTAGTCATTCTCACATTTGTGGATTTCACGTATGTGGTGGTGGGTCGGGCTTTTTGAGAGTTATGTTTGACTCATCTTTTGATCGCTTGAAGATGACACATGTTGCTAGTTTAGGTTGGATGCTACAATACCATCTTTTACAGATCTCCCATTGAGGCTTCAATTTCTTTTTTGGTTCATCGGTTTCCTATAGCAACAGTTGCAGGAAGATTGAAAAAGTTCTTTGTCTTTTGTTTTTTCTTGTTATGGGTTCCAATTTTTGCTTTGGCCCAGACTTCTATTTGTTCATAAGGTCTTTTCTTTTCTCCTGTGCTTGTTTTGGGGCTTCCTCTCATGTAATCTTACTTATCTAGCAAACTCCTTAAATATTGGAAAGAAGATTATCTCTCCTCTTAATACCTCTTTCCTTTTCTTCCTTCTTACTTGAACGGTTACGATTAAGTTATGCCAACATCTTATATTGATTTTTTATATAAATAATAAAACAATGAACAAATTGTTAAAAAATAGGAGTAATGGGATAAAAATAGGAGGCAAGAGAATTCCACTCCTAAATATAGGCCTTTAAAGCATCTCCAATGGGGGTTTTATCCTTCATGATGCTACCATATTTCCAGCCTTAGCGTGAAATTTCATCCCAATGAGTCAAAAAATAAGGCTAGATCCACTACTTGGACTGACAACTTCCTTTCTTAGGTAGCATAAAATCGGACTACATCTAGCCCAAAAAAAAAGTGGATCCTACAAAAAAAAAAAGGTAGCAACCTATGTGAGCAAAATTCTATCACTCTTACTCCACTTGCGAATACACTTATAATCTTCTTTTATTATTTTTTGAATTCTTTTTTCTTACTTATTTTTCTTGCAATTTGGCTAATTAATAACTGTTTTAAATTCCATAAGAATTAAAATTTTAAATTGATTTAACGTTCATGTGCATTAATGGGTGAAATTTTCAATTTTTTTTTTTCCAAAATTGTATGGTACTAATTTACCAATTGGTGCTAGGTAAATTATTTGCTAGGTAAATTATTGTGTTATACGTGAAAATCAAATTATTTCAGAGGACGAAGTGAGGATTTGTTTTTTTCAACGAATGAGTTTGAGATAACATAATCTAATCTAACAAACGATTTATAAGTAATAAAATATAACTTTATCACAATTTGAACTTTTTAGGTTGAAGGGTTTATAAAAAAAAATTTAAGATAGCACATCTAACAAACGATTTATAAGTAATGAAATCTAATTTTATCACAATTTGAACTTTTTAGGTTAAAGAGTTCATAAAAAAAATTTAAGATTAACACATCTAAAAATTAACTTAAAAAACTAACATAAAAGTTAAAAAACCATAATCGTTTAATTAAATTATTATATAAATAAATATATAAAACCCGATATAAATAGCCAGAAGAAATAACTCTCAGGAAGAGATTCTTTATTTACCACCGACATCACAACACAATAAATCATGACCCCACCTTGAATGAACCGTCTCAATCGGACCTGCAATAAAAAAATAGAAAGTATGTCCTTTTGACACTATTAGATTTGGGTCGTCTGTCCTCATCCTCCGGCACGTGTGACCGACCTCGATTAAACTACAGAAAACCCACAAAACACCAATACGTGGCTTGTGTCTGGAGCAAAGCACAAAGCCATTGTGTCGTTTGAGGTAATGGCAGAGCCCAAGGGCCTCCAGCCACTCACGCACCTGACTAACCCGACCGCACCGCTGGACTGGGCGATGTTAATCCACCTTGACACGCTTGAGGCAGAATCCGATACTTGCTTTTCTCCTGCCACGTGTCCCCTTCTTGCCATTCTATAAATGCAGCACCAACGCTCTTCAATCTAGCTCTGAAATTCTGAACTAAAACCCTTATGACTGACTACTTTTTGCAACCAACCCGATTTTTCCATCCGAGTTTTTTTTCTTCAGTTTTCAAGTTCTAGGTGTTTTTGTTGGAACCCACAAAGAAAGAAATGGGAAAAGCTTGGACCTTTCTTACCCAACTTCACACAGTTGCTGGGTACAACTTCATTTTCTTGCTTTTTTAATATTTAATTTTTGGTTCGATTTTCCTTCCAATTTGTGTGTGTGTGTGTTTTTTTTTTTTTTTTTTGTCTGGGTTGATCAGTTATCTGACCCAAAAGTTTCTTGGCAATTTATGCAGGCCAGTGCTGATGTTGCTTTACCCTTTGTAAGCATCTCTCTGTCTCTATCTCTCTTCAAGTTTATTTCTTTTGATTAATTTTATGAAACCCAATAAGGAGATGAAGTTGTACTAATTTTTGGTTTTTGTTGCAATGGGCATTTATGTTTATATGATTTGAGTGTAGATATGCATCAGTGGTAGCCATAGAGAGCACATCCAAACTAGATGATCAGCAGTGGCTTGCCTATTGGATTATTTACTCTTTCCTCACTCTCATGGAGATGGTGCTCCAACCAGCCCTTGAGTTGTAAGAACAAATTAAGAAATTTATCCATTTCATTTTCAATTTTCAATTTTTTCGTTTTCAATTTTCAATTTTGTTTTTCACTTTCTTTAAAAACTGAAATGGTTATCGAACGGGCTTTTGTTTAAGTTTATCATAATTTAAGTTTGCTAGTTTGTGATTAAGTTTGTTGGTGGTGGAATATTTGTAGGTTACCAATTTGGTACAATGTGAAGCTTGTGTTTGTGGCATGGTTGGTTCTGCCACAGTTCAAGGGGGCAGCTTTCTTGTATGAGAGATATGTGAGAGATCAAGTCAGAAAGTATGCAGGGTTTAATAACCATCCCCAATCCAGCAAAACATCATCCCCCACTGGCAAAGCAAAGAACAAGTTTGTGCAGTTCATGAACCCCAAGCATGTGAGTTGTTCTTAATTTCAAGCTTTGATAATATTTCATTTTCCAAATTCCGTTCGTTCTGCATTCATTTGTTTCTCATGCTCGATTCTCCTTTGATTTATTCAATTTAAAAGCTTATGATTCTCATTTGATTTATTCAATTTAAAAGCTCGTAAAAAAATATGGAGTGCGAAAATCGAGTTCTTATTTTAGTTCTCAAATGGGCCTTTTCTTTTCTTCTTTTACACCTTTTGAGATTGATGTTTACGATTAATTATTTTAATTAATCCTTGGTTTGGTGAATGGCAAGGAGGAGCAGGAGGCCTATTGAAAAAGGCAGAGAAAGCAATCTAATTTCCCTAGCTGACTGGTGTGGATGGGTGCACTGATTGGAAGTTCTTGAACCTTTCCTTTCTTGTCTTACACTTTCGGCCTTTCACTTTACTTGTTTTCCATGTACAACTTCTAAAGTAGATGACTTTGATGCTCCTGTGTTCCTTCATCTGTAGTGCATATGATCTCCACTGTACTCGGTGATCATTTCATTTGTGTGTAATGTTTGACTTTTATTCAGCTCTTTGTACGCTACTTGGTCGATAATAATCCACCACCGAATTTACTTTAGTCATGTGTCTCTTCCGGACCCATTCACACAAATAATTATGAAACAAGAGAAACTCATTTTCTGGGACCATGTTTCAACCGTCTACGTCAGATCCAAATCCAACTTTCAACTCGCAGATAATTATGAAACAGAAATAGTTATGAAAAGAGAAACTTATCACGATAAAAGTATTTACCGTGTTGGTGTTTCAAATTAATATTTAGTATGATACGTTGTATTTTGTCACATAACAATGTGTTTAAGTTGAAGTATCGTACTAAATGATATTTCACTGCATGAAAGTCTTGTGACACAGTAGGAAGGGATTGGAAAATTTTAAGTTTAACTTTAATACTTTGAAAATTGATATTGACACTTTAAAATAGTAATATTTTCATATATATATATATATATATATATAAAGAAATTGCAAAAAGATATTCATCGTTTTTCTGATTTTTTTTAAACACCAAATTATGTTGCTGAGAAGGGGGTGAGAAACATTTATTGGATAAGTTTTTTAGTCAAAATAATTATTGAGATTTAAAAATAATAAAATTGATTTCTGAGTTTGTCTATTATTAATTATTTTGATCATTTCATGAAAAAATTCTATTAAATAAGAATAAAATGATCAAAATACTTTTTAATTTTTGTCAAATCATTTTAGGCTATTGTTTATTAAATTAAGAGTATATTTGTCATTTAAATCATTGTTTAACATGATTTTGCATAGAAGTATCAAAATAATTGATGGTGGACAATCTCATAACCCACTTTTATTGATTTCAAATCTCCAGGACCAAAATGATGTATGCAAATCTCTATGATTATTTTAGCTAAAATGTCTATTGGATATACCAAAGTGCTAAATGGCCCAATGAACCTGCATTGGATTGTTGCATTTATGAAAGAAACAGTCTTCAAAGCTCGGGTTCTATAACGAAGAAGATATCCTTCATATAGAGGTGGCCATGATAAAGTTGGCCTATATAGGCTGATAAAGTGTTAAAATAGAATCCTTTAACTTCAATTTTTTTTTAGGGAACTTTAACGAAAATCATCCGGTATTGTTTACTTTAACAAAAAATCATATTTTTACACTAAAAAAATCAATCTTGGTACTATTTATTTTACTCTTTATTTTGTCATTATCATTAAAACTCAAAATTTTCAAACATTTTTCATTAGTTTTTTTTTTACTCCGTAAACAGTTTCTTGACGTGGTATCAGCCTAAATTAGTTCAAGGATTCGTAATTCTCTGGTATCAGCCTAAATTAGGTCTTGGGGTTTTGCAAATTTTTTGGTTTCTCTCCTCCTTGTCGTCTCCTCTCTTAGCTTTCTAGGGTTGTCTTGTCTCTTCCTGGTTTTCCACAGCTTCTCCTCTCTCTCTGGCCTCAGTACCACCTACTTCGTCAAACTTGTTGAAATCAACAATCTGGCTTTGCCAGATCAAGCATTTTCTCATTGGTCACGATCTTTCGAAATTTGAGGAGGCCTCCTAATCTCTTCCACCCTCCACCATTGATGATCCCATACACAAGGTCAAAGACAACGAACCTATCTAAGTTCACCCCAATTTCTTTCTACTACCCATTAAAAAGTTAATTTGAACTTTAATTTTTTTTTTCTATGAACACCACTTTTGTCACCAAATTGCCCTTAAGCACACCCACCAACCCACTTATTTGCAAACAGACTGATATCTCGCTAGACGAACTGTCACGCCCGATCCTAACATACGCCTAGGATCGACACGTGATGTCACTAAAACTCGTATCTCAAACTTGTTCCACCTCTGGAATATGGCAAATTACAACTCCATAGTCAAATTTCATAGTGATTTTTCGTATATCTTATGGCTGCATCTAACCTTCTCGTTAGACTGCCTACGTATCCTCAATAGGGATCAATTCATTCGTAGTTCATCATACATTACACTCGAACAATTATCACATCATTCACTTTATCTTCAACGTGATACATCATAGCATGTAACATATCAAATAACCAACGAAGCATAGTATTAATCTCAAGCTACCTTGATCAACTAAAATAATCATAATAATAACAATCATATTCAACGTCATTCCACAATCCCGTCAATTAAACAATTCATGAATTAAAGATGCATGATCTTAGCATTTAATTACGTTAATCAAACAATGTGATAACATATCATTTTATGAATCTAATTAAAGAACTCTATATAATTCCCAAATTGGATTATAAGTAATAAACATGATAAATCTAATTTATATTCACAAGGTCTAGTGCGGGTAATTCCCATTCGCTCGAATCTAGGATTCTAGACTAACCTTGTGGAAATGAGCAAGAGCAAGGATTCTGGATCACTCAACGGAATCAAAAATATCAAGCGGTTTCTCATAATCTACCCAGATCTGTCACATGTAAAGTCAATGCCTACATCATGGAAATGGTACATTGGGCCAATCAGACACTTGCATAAATTGCAAGGCTTGGGTGAGTGACAATAATACAAGTATGTGATATTTAGTAAAAACAGACCATCGATCACAATTTATAAACATTGAGCATATAATCATGCTTTATGAAATCATAATCAAGTCGTTGCAAACTCTGAAGAAGTCACCCAGACATCCAACGACTTTTCTAATTCAAACCTCAAGATTCTCAAAACCATCATTCATATGTACATAAAAAAAACTAGGGCTAGAGGGACGCAGTTCGGCCGAAGCCTACATAAATAACCAAACAAGAAGTGGCCCCCTAAAGCGGTTTAACCAAGCAAAGCCACCATGAAAAAGTAACCAAGTAGGCAGTGACCCCCCAACGTGGATTAACCAAGCAAAGTCACTCCTACAGCTGTTAGGAAGTGATCACCTAACACGGATTAACCAAGCATGATCACTCCTAAGCATACATGGCCATAAGGATCGCCCAACGGGGATTAACCAAGCGCGATCCATATATAGTATGGTCCCCCAATGCAGATTAACGAAGTAGGACCATTAGTGACCCCCCAATGCAGATTAACCAAGTAGGGTTAAGATAATCAGGTAGGTAGTGACCCCCCAACGCGAATTAACCAAGCAAAGTCACACCTATAGAACTGTTAAGTAGTGATCACCCAACACAGATTAACCAAGAGTGATCACCCAACGCATACATGGCCATAAGGATCACCTAATGCGGATTAACCAAACATGATTCATAAATAGTATTTTCCCCCAACATGGATTAACCAAGCAGGACCATCCATGTACCACTGCTACATGGTGCAGTTAGATCAACACACAAACCACTTACCCTTATCTCATCCACTATGATTTACATCGTAATCACTTGCACTATCAACTTGTCATGACCACTAACTATCTTATCATACAAGCATAAAAGTTCTACATAATACTTCTCATAAGATTCTGGGTTCACATCGTCATAAAAACAATCATACACATCATACTAATCATACATATCTAACCACATTTCATAAACATTTCCAAGCTACAGTTGAATCACAATTAATAAACATAGATCGATGCTAAAAATAAAAATACAATTCAATAGAAAGCACAATTAATAAACAAGTATAACTCAATATGGTGGCACTAATACATATATCAAGACACACGTCAATTGGAAACGACACATCATCGTGATGAGCCAACTAAGCTCCAGCAAGCCTCAACAACAAACTAGAGATAAACGACACTCTAGAATAGAGCACGTTGACTAGAAAGTCAATCATCGATAAGGTATGTCCATTAAGGTCAACAATATAAGATTATTCAATCCAGAAGATGCACACATCGGATTTCCGATCCATAAGTTCTCAAAGGTCTAACAATTGATAACTAGGGTGCTCACAAAATTGTACGACGATCCAACGATTGGATTATCATCAATCACACAAACAAGTGGTGGTCCAATTTGATCACCACACCAAACAATTGAATTTCGGGAAACCGAGCTAGATATAGGATCATTAGAAGGTATTTGGTACCTAGACAACACTCGTGGACAGTCCCACGCACCACCACATGTGGTAGTAGCCTAGGTGGAGGGTTTAGAAAACCTGAATTTTTCACATTAACTAAATGAGCTCAAATTTACGTGGTAGTTAGAGCTCATCAAGGGAAACACTTTTCACAACTAGGATGATGATAAATTCTAACCGGAAACCGTCCAAATTCATCGAAGAAAACTGGATTTTTTAGGGTTCTAAACACCCAACTCTAAAATGAATATGAAAGCACAAACCAATTATACCAACTTGAAGATTATGAAGAGTAGATGAAGTTTCATATCTCACTCGAAGGAAATGGTTGCCGGAATCACCGGAAAAGTCGTGGCTTTGTGGCTTTGAACAGCCAAGATGGAAAAGAAAATGGGAAATCTAACACTACAGAGATGTAGGCCTCGTCAAAAGCTTTCTATGGACACCAAGATCACCCAAAATAGTGCTCAGACGGAGGAGATACAAGTGGGTCAAGTTGGTGGGTTAATGGGTCCAATCTCCCCCCAAAACGGGTTAGAATTAGACCCTTCCCCTCTCTTCTTTTTTTGTTTTGTTTTTTGAAACCTTCCCCCTTTAATTTGATTGGTTTTTCTCCTTCTAACTGATTGGTCCTCTTATTTTTGCTTAAATTTGATTAGGCTTCTTCCTTGTGGAAATTTAATTGATTTAAACTCTATAATTTAGTAAAACAACTTCAAATGTCCGTAACTATACCGTTATAATCCGGACTCATAAACGGCTTTCGCCTTTATGTTCGTGGTTTCAAGATCTATTCGAAAATATAAATTGTGACCTCGAAAGGTCTATGGATTTTTAATTTCCAAACGTCAAACTTCGTAACTAGTTTAATTAAAATCTAAATTCAAACAAATTAAAATAAATTCTTGAGAAATAATATAAAATCTCAATAATACAAATACGTAAATTATAACAGTGAAATCCAGAAACGAGATTTCACACGAACAACACAACCACCACCTACGACCAACAGGGGGCAGCCGGCCGCTGGGACACATCATGCATATGCCCTCCTCTCTCGCGTACAGAGGTCTTGATTTTTACACAGTTACCTTTTAGGTTGAAATGGAAAACGTACAGTTAGTCTTTGGCTATCGAATAATTAAGTTCTTTTAGTTTTCGTGGCAGTTACTTCCCAGTCAATACGTGGTTTGCCATTTTCTGCCTTTTGATTTCCATGTTTAACAGGTTTGCTTGGAAAAACTTTCCGTTACTAAGGTGATATTTTACCACATTGTAATTGTATCTTGTTTTGCAAATTTTGTTTAGGTATCATTAGTTGCACAAAAAAGATGGCGAACTAGTGGGCATGTACGAGAGAATGTTGCTAAAAATATCGTGAATTTATATTAAACAAAAGCTTATTTGGTTTGGTTTGTAGAAGTTTTGGTTGTGAAGCACATCCCCTAGTTGCTAAACAGCTTTTGTTAGTCCAGTAATACTTCTCTTCTAGATAGATGTCTAAGATTAAATTGATCCTCCTTTAATTTTATTTCAAAACCTATGTGTTCTATCTTTTTTCTGTCGAACAATTCATTTCCATTCGGCCTTTTATTGTCCAATGCGGTGCGATTTCAATAAAACAGCAGGAATTTTATTTAAAAATTCGAAAAAAAAGAGAAAAGTTTCGTACCTATGATTTTGAGTGTGTTCTTTGTTTGAGAAGAAGATGAACACAAAAGCTTTTCTGTTTTGATTTTTTTTTTGGTCAAAGGAGATTATTATTATTATAAAAAAAACACCTTACAACGAAGGCCCAACACACACGTTAATTACAACAAAAAAAGGCCTAAAACAAAAGTAAAACAGATAAAAGGCCCAACAATAGTAAGGCCTAGAAACCAAACAGCTTCCGCCAGAAGTTTCCATAACCATCTCCACCCTCTGAAACAGGTCCATTGGCCAATTCCCATCCTTCATGCAGTAGCGCCTCCACAGATGCCACCTCCAAACCCGACTTGCTACTAGAGCACAACCATAAACAATGAATAATTGAACGGAGCCGACTATCAGTATGAAGTTCGTGGATACCACGAATGACAATGCCAGAATAATCGACAAACAACAAGGAGATAGTAGTAATGGTTGTAACAACCCAGCCGGTGTAAACATCAAAACTCTGCACACAATCTCCTCAGAAAACATGGCTAAAGATCAGATCAAAGATGAACAGGGAAGAGGTATACCTTTAGGAGTAGAGGAAATGGGGAGACCAAAGTGAAAATTGGGAAAATATAGCAGTAGAGGCATGGAGAGAAGAAGGAAAAGAGAAAAGAAAAGACACGGCAACCGACCCTGGCCGAAGCTAGGGTCGATGCCATCGGAAAATGTTAGAATGAAATTCATAAACACCAAGACTGAAACATGAACTACAACCTCAAGTGAATCAACCAATTCATGTGTGTAAGAAAACTAGGAAGAAAACATACCTGCAGCAGTGCCAGAACTCAAAGCCATATCAGCAAACTTCCAATGGTTTTCTCTTGCAGATTATCAAGGCCTCAACTTACAAATAGGTTTTAGTCCAAAAATAAGCATTACATCTATGAGAAAAGAGACCATTATATATATACATATAATCCTCACCAAAATGGATTAGGATTCCCTATCAAAATCCACATAGGAACCAAGCACTTGTTGATTCTGTGTCCTATAAAGACTGATCTAAATGCTATACAAAATTCTTTTCTGTCAAAGATCAGCATTCCTTTCACCAACAAGACTTTCTATCAAATTGAATACCTATAACAAGTCTTAAAACCTCTCCATCTCATACTCATATTCATATTCTTACATTCTTCCACTTGAGTATGAGAACAACTTTAGGTACTCGGCTTATTCAATCATACCTAGATAGAAGTGATCACTTAGTCTGTTAACAAAAGTTTTTTCAATCACAACCAATCGTATATACATTTCAAAATGTAGAACTCTGAAACTTTATCCTAATCATGATGGAAAACAGTTTTCAAGAGTTACATACATTCAATTTGTATCTTTATCATTGTGAACTCGATCAACATCATTAACCAAGCAAAGCAATTTGCTTCCACTATTTCACACCATTGACAACAAGAATTTAAGATAATTGCTCCAATCAATGCATGAATTGATAATTCAATAACAATTGCTTTAAACAGACAAACTGTTTATTCAAGCATCAAACGAACTATCTCAAATTTTATTTCTCAAAACAAAAGACCATCATAACATATCCCAATTCGAAAAACAAAACAAACTGAAAACAAGACTAGCTAAACTGATACTAGCTTTAATCAACCATAACTTTAAAATTTAAACATAAAACTTGTCTATATTGCTGCACCAACTTTCTGAACTTCACTGCAGCAATTGAACAATCACTTTGTAACAAGTCACTCCTACTGAACAAATGATTCAATAATTCCCGTGCGAGAGAGCTTTAAACACTCCAATTGGTAATGCCTTGGTCAAAGGATCTACAATCATTGCATCAGTACTCAAATGTTCTACCTGAATTACTCATTCTTTAACCTTTTCTCAAACCTTAAGAAACTTTGCATCCATCAATCTTGAAGCTGAAGTTCTCCTATTGTTCTTAGCAAAGAATACTGCAGAATTGTTATCACAATACATTTTAACAGGCATTTGCACAAAATTAACAACCTTCAAATCAGTCACAAAATTCTTTAACCATGTAGCTTGTTTCATTCATTCAAAGCAAGCTATAAACTCTGCCTCCATTGTAGATGTTGCTATTATAGTTTGTTTGGCACTTTTCCATGAAATTGCACCACCCTCAAGCATAAACACATAGCTACCTATGGATTTTCTGTCATCTACATCACCAGCTAAATCTGAATCAGTATAGCCAACTAGCTCTAGATTCTCTTCTCTGCCATAAACCAACATATACCCATTGGTTCTTTGCAAGTACCTCAGAACCTTCTTTGCAGCTACCCAATGATACTCTCATGGATTTTCTTGAAACCTACCTAACATTCCTACTATGAATGCTATATCAGGTCTTATGCAAATGTTAGTATACATCAAACTACACACCAATGAGGCATAAGGCTTGTTCTTCATTTTATCCACCTTAATTGATGTCTTGGGACACTAAGCTTTAGAGAATTTGTCTCCCTTATTCACAGGCACTTCACCATTATTACAGTTTTCCATGTTAAATCTCAGCAATATTCTTTCTATATAACCTTTTTGTGATAGTCCAAGTAGCCTTTTGGACTTGTCTCGAATGATCTCAATGCCAAACACATAGTATGCCTCTCCAAGGTCCTTCATCTCAAAATTCTTACTGAGTATGGCCTTGGTGTCATTAAGGAGCTTCATATTAGAACTTGCAAGGAGAATATCATCAACATATAGTACTAAAATGATGAAGCTTGAACCTGACCATTTGATGCATACGCAATCATCTAATTTGTTTTCCACAAAGCCATGTCTTGTAACAACTTGATCAAATTTCAAAAACCATTGCTCGATGCTTGCTTTAGTCTATAAATAGACTTATTTAGCTTGCAGACCATATATTCTTCCCCCCTTTCAACAAATCCAGGAGGCTACTTCATGTAAATGTTTTCCTGCAGTTCACTATTAAGAAAAGTAGTCTTCACATCCATTTGATGCAATTCTAAGTCAAAATGTGCAACAAGTGCCATTATGATTCTCATAGAATCCTTGGAAGAGATAGGGGAAAACGTGTCATTGTAGTCAACTTCTTCTCTTTGAGTGAAACCTTTAGCAACCAATCTGGCCTTGTACCTTTCAATCTTGCCCTAAGCATAGAGATAGGGGAAAACGTGTCATTGTAGTCAACTTCTTCTCTTTGAGTGAAACCTTTAGCAACCAATCTAGCCTTGTACCTTTCAATCTTGCCCTGAGCATCTTCTTGGTCTTATAGACCTATTTGCATCTTATAACCTTGATATGAGGATTAGAAGCCATTAATGTCCATACTTTATTCTGTGACATCAATTCTAACTCCTCTTTCATTGCAATGTTCTATAAAGCTTGTTAAGGACTGTTTATGGCCTGTGAATAGGTGAGAGGGTCATTTATATCACCGAAATCAAATTCACTTTCCTGCAATACACATAGTCATTTGACATGGTGGTCTTCCTGATTCGAGTTGACTGTCTCAACGTGACTGCTGGTTCATTAAGAACTTAAGTGCTAGGATTTAATTGTACTCCAGAATTTGAAGTTTGATCCCCTTGTGGCTATAATTGAGACCCAAAATCAACTTCCATTCTATCTACATTAGGATGAATTTCCATTTGATTTTCCTCCAAGTCAATTGCAGGTGAAAGAGTTATTAAAATCTCTTTGTAAGCATCACTGCAAGAAGGATTCTCAATTTGATCAGGTTATTCAGAAAGGAATCTGCCTTGTGACAATTTTGCAACATATTGATCTTCAAAGAATTTGGCATTGTGAGTTTCTTAAATCCTGGTGTGAGCTTGAGGACAATAAAACTTGAAACCTTTAGATTTCTCTGAGTAGCCAATGAAGTAGCATGATTCAGTCATTGAATCCAGTTTCTTCTCATTTGGATTGTAAATTTGAGTCTCAGCTTTACATCCCCAAACATGGAAATGATCAAAACTAGGCTGCCTACCATTCCAAATTTCGAAAGGTGTAGATGAAACTGCTTTGCTTGGGACTTTATTCAGTATATAAGTTGTTGTTTTCAGTGCTTCTCCCCATAGAAACCCTGGTAACTTTGATCTTGTCATCATACTCCTTACCATTCCAATCAAAGTTCTATTCCTCATCTCTGAAACCTCATTTTGTTGTCGCGTTCCAAGTGCGGTGTATTGAGCTACAATGCCTTGTTGTTCAAGATAAAGAGCAAAATGACCCTTGTGTTGTCCAGCCTCAGTGTACCTGCCAAAGTACTCTCATCCTCTATCTGATCTAACAATCTTTAGTCTTTCCCAATTGTTTTTCTACCTTAATTTTAAAAAAACTTTGAAACAATCAAGGACATATGACTTCTCACTAATTAAATAAGTGTATTTCATCAATGAAGTTGACAAAATAAGAGTTACCACAAATGGTTTTTGTTGGAAAATGACCACATATGTCAGAGATGGTTTTGCTTTTCTAGCAAATTATGAGTTCTCTTAGCATCCAATTTCCTAAAATTAGTCATTTTGCCCTTGACACAATCAACACACTCAGTTGCAGTAGCAAAATTCAATTCAGGAATCAACTTAGCTTTCGACAGCTTTAAAACTCTTTCTTTGGATATGTGTCCTAACCTTTTGTGCCAAAGAATGAAAGAATCATCAATGTAGTGCATCCTCTTAGTGATTGTGTTTAAAACATGCTAATTATTAGACTCCAGAGTATAATTCAGGCACCACAGGTTGTCACGCAAATATGCAGTTCCCAAAACACAATCTAAATGGTTCTTTTAAAAAAAATTCAAACTTTCATCATCACCTAGAAAAGCAAAACCATCTTTGACAATCCTAAAAGCAGGGATCAAATTTCTCCTCATCTTTGGCACATAAAGTACATATTTTAATTTTAATATAAAACCAGAAGATAGTCTCAAATTTACAATTCCAATTGCTTCTACTGCAACCTTGGTTAGTTATGTGTGAATTGTGAACCCTATATTTGAAGGGCACGTTGTAAGATGTACATTACATCCCCAAAAGATAAAAAAGGAGGAGAGATTTTTCTAAGTTCTGGGTATTCAAGTGGCATTCCAATATCATAATACAAGTGGAGGAAATGATATACTTTTCGTATCCCTCCACTTGTATTATTACATGTAGAGTACCATCTTGAATGCTAAACACTTTAAAAAATTAAAAAAAAAAACAAAAAAGAGAAGAAAGAAAAGGATCTTGTCAAATATTGAAGAGAAGCTCACATGTATCTAGGATATTATGGTGGCGCTTATTTCAAACTGCTTGCACACTCACATATGTTAAGTTTTCTCCTATGACAATGCTTGTGTGGTTGAGTGAAATACCACCAGTGGTATCGCCAAGCATGAACTTCTCGAAATCGACAGCGGTGAGCCAATAAAGATTTTTGACCAGCGCTTGTTGGGGTTTGTTCTATTTTTCTTAAGAAATTGGTGAAAATGATCATTTTTCAAATTTCAATTGTTGAAATGTTTAATTTTTCGGTATCATTAATAATTAATCACTATGTTCTCAACCTTTGAATATTAAGCTTCCAATATGATATATATATATATATATATATATATATATATATATATATATATATTATTGATTATTTAATTTAATCAGCTATTCAATTGAGATTTAATTTTCAATCATCTTAGCTAATTCCCAATTTTTCTTTCTTATCAATCGATGTGTTTGAAAATGTGTGTGAAAGGAATTGGCATATTAAATAAATCTGCATTTTCCCGTCATGCTAATATCGAAAGGTATTTTGGTGCGTGCTTGTACTATTCTGTACTGAATAGACGTACATATATACGTACATATGCGATGCATGTGGGCAGCCAAGAAGTAGAAAGAAACACACCCAAAAGTTCATAAAAGCTTTCGGTTCTTTAGGCACCAAAAAGTAAGAAATCCCCATCTTCATGTGTTTTTTAAGATATAAGAAAGCATTATAGCATAACTTTAAGACACCAAGGTTGGCTGTTAAAAAAATCTGAAAATTTGATATTACCCCTTGAAACTATATTTTTATTTACTAAAATCCATCACCTTTTGGTTTCTTAAGCCCATTGACTAGCCTCCAACTAAACAAATTCTATAATTAAGTTTTACTTTTCAAATTGTGTATTTTCTGAATGCCTAAACTACCCCTATTAATACTTGGATGATTTTTGGATCAGTTACTTGTTATATCCATTTAATTAATTTTATGTATTTTAAAAAATTATTCATGCCATTAATTGTATATTCAATGTATTAACTTTCAAATTGTTATATAACGTGCCGATTAAAAATAATAATACTAATTTCATAATTTTGTGCATTAAATATATAAGTTAATTTACCTACCAACACAACAATAAACCTAAAACAGCTTCAGCTAATACTCCAATCCCTAATACACAAGACAAAAATTATATGTTCCGCGCAATTTTCAAAATAGTCTAATTTACCTATTCCATCAAACCAAAATTTAAAAGGTCTAATTTACTTCCAAAATTGTCTAATTCACCTACATGATTTATGTGCATTAGATTAAAAGTTTATTTAATTACCTACAAGACATCATTCGAACATTATCTAATATCACTTTTTTTTTGGAATAGGTAAATTAATTTAAATGTAGGTAAATTAGCATAATATTTTACAAGTAGGTAAAATAATTTAATATTTTACAAGTAGGTAAATTAGTATAATATTTGTATGTAGGTAATTACTTGATTCAAAATGCAGGTAAATTAGTATAATATTTTATAAGTAGGTAAATTAATTTGTATGTAGGTAATTACATGATTCAAACAATATTATTTTTTCTGTACAAGATATGTCTTTTTTTTTTAATTTGGTAAATTAATTTATATATGTTGCTAATATTTATGATACAAGAAAGGTAAAATATTCATATGGATTTAATTGCTCATCATAATTAGGATGAGTAATAACATTTATTGACCAAATTAGGATCTTGTGGCATAAGTTGTAAATGTATTGTAATAGTTGGTCATATATTTGTCTACATGGCAGTTTATTTGAAATTTGGGTTTTATTTGAATGTTTAAATTTAGGTGGGTTTTTATTTGGAAAATAGGAGTTTCAATGGCCTATATCTAAAAAACCCCTAAAAAATGTAATCCACACATATATTTTTACTTCTCACACTCTTTTTAATTTTCGCGCGTCAAATTGAATGAATTGAAGAAAATCAATGAACAAAAATTAACAAAGGTGTGTGAAAAGTAAAAATATATGTGTGAATAAACCTATCTTAAATAAAAAACTAATGCATGTATGTTTACTCTTTTATATCATGTTGTTTGATTATTTATAATATTGAGAGAAATGGAAAAGTGGAAGGAAAGAGACGAGCTAGGGTGTTGTTTTGGATCCTCAAAGGGTTCATATCATTTATCCACCAATGTAAAACGAGATATGTGCTCAATTAACTACCCAGATTTCATATAAAATGAAACAAGATCTTCCACATACATATCTAATAAGCAGCCCTGGCGCTTTCATTACCTAAGAAAGCTATTTTCAATGACTAATTACTTGCAAAGAAAGCCATTAGTGTTGTAAAAATGCATGGTAAATATGGATGTCCACTATGTAGTGGGAGTAATATGTAAAGGTTTAATGGGTGTAGTAGGTGAAGGCATTAAGTGAGTATGTTAGGTATGGATTTAACATCTTGCCTATTCATTTTCCTATATAAGGAAGGCCAAGGTGTAAGAAGAGGAGACAACATCAAAGAGAGGAATAAGAGAGGAAGAGATGAGAGAATAAAGAAAGTTATTTTTGTACTCCTATTATTCTAGATAATGAATGAAAGCACCATTGCTACCCCGATGACGTACTCCAGTCACACTGACTGCAGAGGAACATCATAAATATTGTGTCTTATTTCATTTATTCCACTACACACATACCACCGATTTTACAACAATTAGACTTAATTAACATTTCTCACATCTCTCCACTAGAATTTTTATATTTAACCGACTACATACAATTATGTTTCTAAATATCTCATGCGTGTAGTCATCGGAGAGATGTAAGATACGTTATTGAGCAAAACTTGTGACATGGCATATTTTCTCCTCTGATGGGTTCCCTTTTTTGTTCCACTCAACAATGTCCCATCTAGTTGAGGAATTATGAGAGGGAAAAGCCAAAAAAGATCGAGGAAAAGAAGGAAATGATACAAGTATGCTTATGCTTTTTACGTGGACTACTAGTAATCCCCCTTTAATAATGTTGATGAACAAAGGGAATCTATTCCCCAAACGCCCACCCAACATGAAGTCCCGAAACTCATCCATTTGCATAATGTATGAAGCTGATTCAAGGGCCTTGTAAGTTAAACATGCAGACTCATTGCACAAATAAAACCTTAATTAAACAAGTTTTTAGCTCTTAATTTTCTTCTCGTGCGGTCAAGGTTTATTAAAAGTAAAAACCCAATAATTTGGCTGCTATTGATGTCTTTTGAATTGCATGAATTTGAGCTGACTGACTGTCTCTGATGAACCCAGAATTAGATTTCTTCAGTCCCTGGTTTTTGTGTACTGGGAGCATGTTAATCCTTATAGTTTCTATTAAAAATTTGCAAGCAAGGGAAAAGCAAAGTTAGCTTAGCCTGATAAATAAGAGTAACCAATAAACACTAATCAATCTCCCCATAACTTTTTAAAAGTCACCTTCTCCCATTTAAAGTAAAATATAAAGAGTATGATGAATCTTAATTACCAAATTAACCCCATTTCACCCACTATATAAACCAGTGTTTGCAAATGCCCTATGGTCAAGCAGATGAAAACCTCCCTCATTTTTTCTGAGATTGGCTATTGAGCTAGCTCTTCCTCATTAGACTTACCTCTTACTCCACCCTTTTTTAAGGCTGAATTTATAACCTCCAAATGGATCCAATCAAGTTACTGAAGTTCCAAGCAGTCCACAAACACAAGAAACACCATCATCCTTTGAGCAATTTCTTCCTTTATTTTTTTACTGCATTAACTTGCAGTTTATTTTGTTTTAGCCCTTTGTGGCTTCCCTCTGTATCTTCTTCCATGAAGTTCTTTGTCCTCGTTACCATCCCGAAAATCAGTTCAGTATTCTTGAGCTCCAAGTTTGTGTTCATTCTAGGGAATCTCATTGTTGTTGCCCTTATAGGAGAATCGAAAATCTTTTCGACAGGGACTTCGCCATCTAATATTGTTGACCAATACGAAAGTATGAAAAGGGTCCAAAGCCAGCAGAGCTATTCAGTCTACCAAGAGAGGGAACTCAAGACCTTGAATACTCTTTTGGATGAAGAAAGGGTAGTGCTGAAGAGGACTTGTGGAGATTTATTAGAAGCTGTAGAAGAGAAAGGACTGGTTGGAGAAAGTGAGGAAGTAATGGAGGAGGTGAAAGAGGATTTAGATGAAGATGAAGATGATGATGAGCTCAATTTACCTGATGAAGATCAGAAATTAAACCAAAGAGCTGATGATTTCATTGCAAGGGTCAATGAGAGGAGGAGGTTTGAACTGCTATTTGTAACTGATGGCCTTTAGTAGCAAAGAATAGTTGTTGGTTTTATAGTAAAGTAGATGTGCGTAGGCCAGTGGTCCGGCAGTGTGTGCTACGTCTTGCACTTGAAATATAATTTTGTTCTAGATGCGTATATTAGAGTTGTTTACATAATGTTTTGCATAAAAGAGCTGAAGAAGTACTCTTATTGTTATGCATCTGTGATCAATAAAATTGGTATGTTAAAAGTGCTGTTCTTTTGAGGCAAAGACTTTTGCCTTTTCTTCTTCTTTAATGGATATCCCTCTATTTTTCCCTCAGTAAGGTTTTACGTGAGAAGAGGCTTAATTCATCTTGTAGTTTTAATTCTATTGCAAACATTATAATGTTGTATGCAAGATCTAACCTTCATATGTCTCACTCAGTGGTACGAGTTTTTGTTAAGCTACATATTGTGAAGAAAATCAATGGCGGTTTCTATGTAATCTAGAGAGAGAAGTACAACTGAATTATCTTCTTGTATTGAATGAATAATTGTTACAACTCACAGTACAAGTATATATATGAATAAGTTTCCTTGCACACTAAGTAAACTACTATTAACCGACTTAACAAACTCATTCATATATTTGTTGACACTTGTCACCATTTGGTGGCTCTATATCTTTACATCTCCCCTCAATCATATGCTTGGAGGAGCCAAGCATAAGATTGAAGCAATGATGTTGAAACAAAGGTGCAGAAAGACCCTTGGTCAAAATATCTGCAAACTGATCTTTTGAAGACACATGAGAGACATGAAGATCTCCTCTAATGACTCTCTCCCTTGCAAAATGGTAATCGATTTCAATATGTTTCACCCTTGAGTGAAAAACAGGATTAGATGATAAAGCAATCGTAGAAATGTTGTCATAATAAATGGCTGGAGCCACTAGAATAGGTACACATATATCACATAACAACTGCCTTATCCATGCTAACTTAGCAGCGGCAATGGCTAAAGCTCGATATTTAGCCTATGTAGAGGACCAAGAGACAGTGTGTTGCTTCTTAGTGGCCCAAGATATCAGATTGGAACCAAGATAAACAATGTGACCAGAAGTAGATCATCGATCATTGGGGTCTCCTGCCTAATCCGCATCATTATAAGCCTACAATTGTAAGGATCCTGATTGAAATTGAAGCCCATAGTCCATAGTGCCACGCAGGTATCGCAAAATCTTCTTAACAGCCATAACATGAGTATCCATGGGACTATGCATGAACTGACAACACTGATTCACAGAAAAAGCAATATCAGGCTGAGTTAGGTCAAGTATTGCAAAGCTCCCACAATGCTGTGATATTGTTGTGGACTGTGATAAGGAGTGCCCTCAGTTTTAGACAACCTGTGATATGGCAAACATGGTGTTGCACAAGGCTTGGAATCTTGCAGATCAACCTTTTCAAGTAAATCTCTGATGTACTTTGACTGTGAAACAAAAAGACCATCATTCTGATATGTTATTTGTAACCCCAAGAAATAATGTAATTGCCCCAAGTCTTTCATTTCAAACTCCTGAGTTAAAGCTTGAACTACCTTGTCAATCAATTGGGATAATTACTAGTAAGGATGACATCATCCACATAAAGAAGTAATACAACAGTGCCAAGACTAGTGTGTTGCACAAAGAGAGATGGATTTGCAAGAGAAGATTTAAAACCTAAACTTTGTAAAAAAAAACTTGTAAATTTTTCATTCCAAGCTCGAGGAGCTTGTTTTAAGCCATAAAGAGACTTATGCAGCTTGCAAACATAGTGAGAAGGATGTTCTGTACTTTCAAAGCCTTGTGGTTGAGACATATACACTTCTTCATGTAAATCACCATGAAGAAATGCATTCTTCACATCCATTTGTCGTAATGACCATTTGAACTGAGCTGCTAATGCCAAAATCAATCTAACTGTTATAGGTTTCAGTACAGAACTAAAGGTCTCAGTGTAATCAATACCATCTTCTTGATTATACCCTTTAGCAACTAAGTGAACCTTATATCTTGCCACTGAACCATCAAGATTGGTTTTGACTCTATACACCCACTTGCAACCTACCAGGTTCTTATAAGGTGGTAGTGGCACTAAAGACCAAGTTTGATATGACTCAAGGCTGTGATTTCTTCTTCCATTGCAGCAATCCATTCAGGCATGTTATTGGTAGACTTAAAGGTTGTAGTTTCTGAAACCGTTGCAAGAACCTGAACTGTGGTTTAGAACACTTTCTTCTTCAATATGCCACTTTTGGATTGTGTTTGTATAGGATGCAAACTTACTGATTGTATGGGAAGGACAATGGACAGATTTTCAGTTGAAAATCCGGATCAACAGGGATTGGGGACTGTGTAGCTTATGTAATTGATTCCACAGATGTTGTAGGTGTAATAGGACTTGAATTTAAACATTCTGAAGCTCTAGTGGAATGAGATGTTGAACACTCTGAGGCACCAGGGGTAGTAGAGACTAAAAACTCTGAGGCTCGAGAGGGTATATGTGGTAGGACAGTGTTTTGGGAATCAACTAGTGAAAGGTGAACTGGTTTATGCATTGATGTTGATGTGGATGCAGAACTGGACAATGTGATGTTGGATGCAACTATAGATGAATAAGGAAAACTTGTCTCATCAAACAAAACATGTCTCAAGACAAAGATTTTGTTTGTAAGTGGATTAAGACAAAGATAAACTTTGTATTGACCTGCATACCGTATGAAAATACACTGTGAAGTCTTAGGTTGCAACTTACTAGAATTATACTGTTTTAAGAGAGGAAAGCAAGCACATCCAAACACTTTAAGATGAGATATAGAAGGAAAAGTGCCAAATAAATAGGTAAAAGGAGATGACATGTGAAGTGTTGGACATGTCATCCTATTAATAAGGTAAATAGAAATGGCACAAGCATGGAACCAAAATGTATGGGGTAATCTGGCAGTTTGCAATAAGGTAATGGTAGTTTGAAGAATGTGTCTATGATTCCTTTCAGCTAGACCATTATGTTGGGGAGTATAAGGACATGACATTCGATGAATGATTCCTTTATCTAGTAAGTAGTTTTTGAATTTGTGACTGGTGTATTGACCACCACCATCACTTTGGAAAACTTTCACAGTTGCAGAGAATTGAGTAACCAAGAAGCTGTGAAAATGTACAAAAACACCAAAAACTTCACTTTTATTCATTAAAGGGAAAATCTAGGTGAACCTAGCACATTCATCCACAAAGTTTACATAGAATTTGTAACCTTCAATTGAAATAGTAGATGAAGGACCCCAAACATCACTGTGTATTACCTCTAAGGGTTTTACAATTTTATTTGCAGGAAAGGTAAATGGAAGTTTGGCAAACTTGCCTTCCAAACAGGATTTACAAATAGAAAACACATGATCTAAAGATGTAGGAATTTTTTATTGTTTTAACATTGCAGAAGTGACAATGTTAGAATGGTGTCCTAATCTTTGGCGCCACATGTTTATTTTGACTTGACAACCAAGATAGCAGCTTTGCTGCTGAAAAGTTGCATTGTATTTATATGTTTGTGAAATGAGACGTTGTGGAATATGAAAGGGTATGGGATAGAGGCCATCTCTACACTGTCCCTGAAGAAGGATGGTCTACGTGATCTTGTCCTGGATCCAAAAATAGAATTCACCACAAATGAATCTGCATTTGTTATCTTTACACAATTTATATATAGATAACAGATGTTGTGATAACTGAGGCACATGTAAAATTTTCTTTAATTCAAAAGCATATTGAGGTGTATGCAGAGTAGAAGAGCCTATATGAGATATTGGCAAACCTGAGCCACTTGCAGTTGCGACTGAATCATTACCAAAAAATGGTGCAGCCAGATTGAGATTAGAGAGATCTAAAGTCATATGGGAAGTTGCTCCAGTATCAGCAACCCAGAATTGCTCCTGTGGTGCAGATGGTTGAAATATAGTATGCATTGTAGAAAGATTGGAAGATTGAGGCTTGCCTTGAAAATTAAAGTTGCCTTTGTGATAACACTGAGCTGCAATATGCTCAAATTTCCAGCAAATTTGGCATTGAACTTTGAATGTGGTAGAAGTTGAAGAAGAGTGTCTTTGGAAACAATATGTAGCAATATGTCCTCTTTTATTGCATATTTGACAGATAGGAACTTCATAGCCATGTTCTGGACAAGTTGAAATGTGAGGCTTAGCAGGGCTAAGAATTCCAACACTTGGATTTGGAGATCATGGATTGTACCTCGAATCGAAGTTGTTCCTGCCCCTACCACGTCCTCGAAAACTATTTG
The DNA here is from genome assembly GCF_916048215.2 of Malus sylvestris. NCBI lineage: Eukaryota > Viridiplantae > Streptophyta > Magnoliopsida > Rosales > Rosaceae > Malus > Malus sylvestris. The sequence goes on along the minus strand of NC_062273.1, from coordinate 22,667,132 downwards.
TAGTATAGGCTCCATTATAATTTGGGGAACCATCATGATACACACCACCAGGAGAACCACCATTTGTAATTGGTAGACTATGAAAAGCCACTAGAAGACCCTTCTCCGAGCATGAGAGCTTTGCCTTTGCCTTGTTTGTCTTGTGCAACCATTGCAGTAACAAAAGGCTCAGAAGTAAAATTATGCTTAACAGTTGCTTCTTCTTCCAGTAACTGGGATCGAAACTCTTTAAGAGAGATAACATTCTCCCTACCCTTTATAACTGTCTTGAAAGTATTTTACTTAGAAGTGATCCCTTTCAATGCCAAAATTACAATATCATCATCTTCAAATGTAACACCAGCTACAGAAAGATGATCTCTAACATCTTTAATTCTTTGCAGATATGTAGAGACAGAATCTGACCCTTTCTTGATGTTTTGTAACTCAGTTTTCAACTGAAAAATACTGAATTTTGTAACAGTAGAGAACCTATCCTTAAGATTAATCCACATATCATGCGAGCTCAAACATCCAATAACACACGACATAGCAGTCAGAGACAAAGTAGCAATGATAAGCTGCATTAATGCACGATCATGCATTTTCCAAATCTAATAGTCATCAGTTTTAGCACCTTCAGTATTAGCATCATCATTAAATCGTTTAGGACAGCGCCTAGTACCATCCACAAAACCTAAAATGCCATGGCTTTCAAGAAGAAATCGAATTTGATATTGTCAAACAAGATAGTTTGTGTCATCAAGCTTTACAGTAACAGAAGTAGACACATTTTTAATAAGAGTTGTGATCGGTGACAGAACTATGTGCAATTGTGCAGCCGTCACCATATTTTCTTGAAGGAATTGAGAAAATTAGGGTTTCAAAGAAAGATTTCAAGAGATTTCAGAAAAACAGATCGTAATCAACGAGAAGATTCAAATGGAGGACATAGAGACAAAGAGAAAGCTCCTATCAAACATTTCTTCAAGCAAGTAGTGAATATGCTTACAATCGATTGTGCATATCGATATCGATGTTGAAGGTAGAGCTCAAATCTAAGAAAAACAGCAGCAATATGCAACACAACACACCAAAACTTCAAGAATTGAGAGCGAAAGCAGTGAAATCCTCAAGATCGAAGAACGACCGTCGAAGATACCATGTTAAGCTAAGAACATCAATGGCGGTTTCTATGTAATCTAGAGAAAGAAGTACAACTGAATTATCTTCTTGTAGCTCACGGTACAAGTATATATATGAACAAGTTTCCTTGCACACTAATAAACTACCACTAACCGACTTAACAAACTCATTCATCTATATGTTGACACTTGTCACCATCTGGTGGCTCTATATCTTTACAGTTTTATGCAAGATCTAGCAGTTTCAAAGATCCATTATATCTCTTTATACAAAATCTAACTATGAATTTTCTGAATCACTCAATGGTACGTATCATGCAAGAAAAATTGCAAACATTTGCCTAGTTTCGATTGCTCGTAGACTTCTCAAGAACAAGTCAAGCCCATCGGATTCTCTACTTAAAGGGTGCCGAAATAAGCTCAAGTTATTTTCGAGGGAGCTTGAGCAATAATAATATGACAAAGGATTTAAATGCGATTAAAATGATAGATTAGTTAAGTTTTTTACATGTAAAAATGAGCAAAATTCTAATAATTCTAAAAGAGGACAAAGATCTTTTAACAGATACCAAAATGTCAAAAAATATTACAATATCAAAATTGCCACAATTAGCAGACACCAAAATGAAAATTAAATAGCTCTAAAAAAATGAATCAAATTCTAGGTCTCGATATAAATTTGCTATAGTTTTTACATGTTTAACTCCGGGGGTTAAAAGATTAACCATATATGGAACATTGATAGCAGTATACATGTTTTACTTTTTATTTATGAAAGTGAATTATTCACTTGTGTTAGCCCATATATTTATTGCCCTTCAAGATAATTTGCTACCCACCTGTTAGGGAGACGATTTTGCAACATATCAGAAAATTGGCATGAATGGAGGAGCCTGACGGAAGAGATGATGCCCCAAATCAGATGTTGGAGTCGAAATAATACAAGTAAAATAAAAATAAATTTTTGTGGTAACATACTCACTCTAAGGCCCCATTTGGTATTACCTTTTGCATCAGTTTAAAGTTAAGTAATAAAAAAATGTTTAGTAAAACTAAAATTTCCTTCTTATTCTAAAAAACAATGACATTCAGACAACAACTTTTATAAAAAGCAAAGTTGAGCATTTAATGAATATTTTTAATTCATGTAATACACTCGTTTGTTTTTAATAAAATGAAATTATTTATCCGTCTACCCACATTTTTTTTTCTTGGAGAACAAGGTGATCGTCACTAATTAACACTAAAGCTAGTAACCTTACACCACCATCGCTGCTAGCACAATCGTCACCACCAATGCCACCACCACCACCACAACCGCCACTATTGCCACCACAAACGCAATAACAACCACCACTACCACCATCGTCACCACCATCGTTGCCGCCACTATAACCATAATTGTCACTACCACCACCACAACTGTGCCACCACAACCACCATCATCGTTGTCACGTCCCCACCACCATTATTACATATGCACTTCAACTACCACACCATACTATTGGCACCATCACCATACAACCACCATTGTTGTTGCCATCCCCACTGCCGCCTCCACTATTATCGTCACCGCCGCCACCTACAACTGCAATCACCAACCTTACACCACTGCCACCACCACCATAATTGCCATCATTTCCGATGCCACCATTACTACCTCTACACCTCAATTGTCGTGGTCATCACCACGACAAATGCTGTACCATGGCTCTAAAAAACACTAGGCGCTAGTTGGGTGGTTGACTGGGGTCTAGCGCCTAGGCGGATGCCTAGGCAGTTTAGGAGGATTTGTAATTTTTATTTATTTAAATAAATTTATTATAACAAAAACTAGGTCTACTTAATAAGATGGGTTGTTTTCTTAACCCTTTGAAAAGTGAAAAGGATGATAAGAATATAAATGGCCCACCCCACCCCACTCTTTCTTTATTGCAACTCTTCCTATTTTATTATAAGAATGCCTCGTTTCAATCAAATCATCTAGATACCTCTCTCACTTTTATTAAAACCAGCCTCGTTTCCATCTCCCAATGCCTCGTTTCCATCGCCTTCACTCTTTTTTCAACAAAGAGAAGTTGCTTTGCTCTCCTCTCTGTTTTAGAATCAAGATGTGTCTCCCATCATCAGACCTATTCCCCCCTTCCACAAGTTACTCCAAACCCTCAACTTTCATCCCAAAATCTCGAATGATCAAACAATATCGACATGGCCCGCTGGTCAAGCAGCAGTTTGTGAAGAAATCTGAGGTGGATTCTTTGAACGATCAATGGGGTTTATATGTATCGTCGAAATTTCTAGTGCCCCTTCTCTCGTCTTGTCAGATCGCAGTGAGATGGAAAACCGCCGAGGTTCTTACGAGGCTGACTAGACCGCCGCCTACCACCGCCTAGACCGCCTAGATAACGCCTAGGCGGCCGACTAATTCCCACCTGATTTGATGAACGCTTTGGCATAAATCCCAACGGCCCTCTAGTGCTTAGCGCCTAGGCTGATTTTTAGAACACTGCTCATTACCATATCTATTTTTATCATTATATACAATTAATTATGTCACTTACATTAAATTTTACCAATACTTTTACACTATTTTTCATTCTCATAACACTTGTAAAAATACAATTTATCAAATATTCAACTGCTATATGTTACAAATATTTTTAAAGCATAACATAATCAGTTCCAATGTTTCCTATTTTCCTAGGTTTTTGGTCTAGGTATGTATAAATTTATCTAATCCATCTCTCCCAATTAAGGACGGGCAAATACCCATTGATTATGGGTAATCGCGGTTATCCGCCCATTTAAATTTCACGATTACGGTTATGGGTAACCCTTTAGATAAATAAACGGTTATGGATATACCCATTTACCCTCGAAATTTAAATGGACGGTTATGGGTATTAACCGCAGTTATAAACGGATAACCGTTTATCCATTTATTTTATATATGTAAAATTAATACAAACCATGTTCCCTATCGAACAAAACTTTGATCAATGCTATTGACTATAGTGCATGATTTCTGTAGCTAATATAATATAGTTTTCCTTAACCACTTTAAATTCCATGGTCCATTATATATATTATGTTAATACTTTACATTCCGAGTTAAATAACCCAAGAATACTGTCTTTTAACAATTTTCGTAACCAGCCACCCCTTATCAACAAGTAGGAAGTGGAAGCCAGATCCAACCAAATGAGAAGACCTCAACCATCCAAACGGCAGCGGTGCCTTCTCATGCCTTACTTAATGCTTCGCCAAGTCAACAGACATATCAATCTCAGGGAAAAATGAAAGATTTCCATCCTCACCAATCTCATTTTAGTAAAAGAAGTAAGGGACACTATCGCGATAACCAAGGGTATCGCCACGATAATGCCCGCCCCCAGGCAGTTAACACTAGACTTGGCATTCGTGTCGTGTTTTCCGTGTTCGTGTCGTTTTCGTGTCATACCCGATATCTTAACGGGTCGTGTCGTGTAACACCCGTTAAAATAAACGGGTAAAATGACCCGACCCAAAATCGACCCGATAATATTAACAGGTAATATGACCCGACCCGTTACCCGTTAAGGAAAATATATTTTAAACCAATAAATAATCAAATGAAAAACATAATACTAAATAAGTATATACATTTCATATTATCACATCCAAAACATAAAAACGCAATTTTGTTTTAAGTATATTTTCGCTTACCTAAAGTCTTTAATAGTTTTTTAATTAATGTAGAAGTGTAAAAAAATATAAAAAAAAATATATAAACACTCGTAATGACAAGCTTTATAACTTTCATGAAGAGCTTAACTTCGAAATTCGCCACTATAATCATATAAATCATAGATCAAAATTTAACCGTTGATTGTTGTTTACATTTATGCTTCATTGTTCTCATCAAATTTCGTTTTTTTAGATTTTCTTTTTTGAAAACATGATCTATTAGAGGGTGCAGGTAGATGAACGGTTTGGATCGTTGGATCGTTGATATTATATTTAGAGTTCTACGGTTAGTGAAAATATTGCTTGATGTTTATAAAGTTTCTACAAATTATATGACATTGACTCATATTTCAGTTAATCGTAAATATCGAAACGTGATATCATCTTCTTACATCCACCAGATGATCATGTTTTCAAAAAATAAAATTTTAAAAATGAAATTCAGTCAGAAGAATAAAGTGTAAATAACAATTAACGGTTAAATAATTTTAAGGTTTCACTACTACAAAATTATCTATTGCTGGCGGTCCAAAAACTTTTTTCAACGATCCAACCGTCAAACTTATTTGTACACATTCCAAGATTGCATACGTAAAAAATCTTTAAAAAACAAACATTCAGAGATTACGTAACGGAACAAAAGTTTTCGACGGTTATAAACGAAAAATCACAATTTAACGGTTATTTTAGCTCCGATCTTGATGATTTTTTACAAATACACTCCTCGACCCTATAAGAATGTAATGAATAAATTTGATCTTTAATTTAAAGTATTTACACTAGTGGATACCACAAAAACTTATTTTATACTTAATAGAAGTATAATATTAACTCCAAGTGTTTGTTTAATCTACCGTTTTGACGCAATATGCATTCTACGAACCTTTTTTCAACGATCCAACCGTCAAAATTATTTGTACACATTTCGAGATCGCATACGTAAAAAATCGTAAAAAACAAACATTTAGAGATTACGTAACGGAACAAAAGTTTTCAACGGTTATAAACGAAAAATCACAATTTAACGGTAATTTGAGCTCCGATTTTGATGATTTTTTACAAAAACACTCCTCGACCCTATAAGAATGTAATGAATAAATTTGATCTTTAATTTAAAGTATTTACACTAGTGGATACCACAAAAACTTATTTTATACTTAATAGAAGTATAATATTAACTCTAAGTGTTTGTTTAATGTACTGTTTTGACGCAATATGCATTATACAAAACTTTTTTCAACAATCCAACCGTCAAACTTATTTGTACACATTCCGAGATCGCATACGTAAAAAATCATAAAAAACAAACATTCAGAGATTAAGTAACAGAACAAAAGGTTTCGACGGTTATAAACGAAAAATCACAATTTAACGGTTATTTTAGCTCTGATTTTGATGATTTTTTACAGATACACTCCTCGACCCTATAAGAATGTAATGAATAAATTTGATCTTTAATTTAAAGTATTTACACTAGTGGATACCACAAAAACGTATTTTATACTTAATAGAAGTATAATATTAACTCTAAGTGTTTGTTTAATGTACTGTTTTGACGCAATATGCATTCTACAAAACTTTTTTCAACAATCCAACCGTCAAACTTATTTGTACACATTCCGAGATCGCATACGTAAAAAATCGTAAAAAACAAACATTCAGAGATTGCGTAATGGAACAAAAGTTTTTGACGGTTATAAACGAAAAATCACAATTTAACGGTTATTTTATCTCTGATTTTGATGATTTTTTACAGATACACTCCTCGACCCTATAAGAATATAATGAATAAATTTGATCTTTAATTTAAAGTATTTACACTAGTGGATACCACAAAAACTTATTTTATACTTAATAGAAGTATAATATTAACTCTAAGTGTTTGTTTAATGTACTGTTTTGACGCAATATGCATTCTACAAAACTTTTTTCAACGATCCAACCGTCAAACTTATTTGTACACATTCCAAGATCGCATACGTAAAAAATCATAAAAAACAAACATTCAGAGATTACGTAACGGAACAAAAGTTTTCGACGGTTATAAACGAAAAATCACAATTTAACGGTTATTTTAGCTCTGATTTTGATGATTTTTTACAAAAACACTCCTCGACCCTATAAGAATGTAATGAATAAATTTGATCTTTAATTTAAAGTATTTACACTAGTGGATACCACAAAAACTTATTTTATACTTAATAGAAGTATAATATTAACTCTAAGTGTTTGCTTAATCTACCATTTTGACGCAATATGCATTCTATGAAACTTTTTTTAACGATCCAACCGTCAAACTTATTTGTACACATTCCGAGATCGCATACGTAAAAAATCGTAAAAAACAAACATTCAGAGATTACGTAATGGAACAAAAGTTTTCGGCGGTTATAAACGAAAAATCATAATTTAACGGTTATTTTATCTCTGATTTTGATGATTTTTTACAGATACACTCCTCGACCCTATAAGAATGTAATGAATAAAATTGATCTTTAATTTAAAGTATTTACACTAGTGGATACCACAAAAACTTATTTTATACTTAATAGAAGTATAATATTAACTCTAAGTGTTTGTTTAATCTACCATTTTGATGCAATATGCATTCTACGAAGCTTTTTTCAACGATCCAACCGTCAAAATTATTTGTACACGTTCCAAGATCGCATACGTAAAAAATCGTAAAAAACAAACATTCAGAGATTACGTAATGGAACGAAAGTTTTCGACGGTTATAAATGAAAAATCACAATTTAACGGTTATTTTATCTCTGATTTTGATGATTTTTTTACAGATACACTCCTCGACCCTATAAGAATGTAATGAATAAATTTGATCTTTAATTTAAAGTATTTACACTAGTGGATACCACAAAAACTTGTTTTATACTTAATAGAAGTATAATATTAACTCTAAGTGTTTGTTTAATGTACTGTTTTGACGCAATATGCATTCTACAAAACTTTTTTCAACGATCCAACCGTCAAACTTATTTTTACACATTCCGAGATCGCATACGTAAAAAATCATAAAAAACAAACATTCAGAGATTAAGTAACGGAACAAAAGGTTTCGACGGTTATAAACGAAAAATCACAATTTAACGGTTATTTTAGCTCCGATTTTGATGATTTTTTACACTCCTCGACCCTATAAGAATGTAATGAATAAATTTGATCTTTAATTTAAAGTATTTACACTAGTGGATACCACAAAAACCTATTTTATACTTAATAGAAGTATAATATTAACTCTAAGTGTTTGCTTAATCTACCGTTTTGACGCAATATGCATTCTATGAAACTTTTTTTAACGATCCAACCGTCAAACTTATTTGTACACATTCCGAGATCACATATGTAAAAAATCGTAAAAAACAAACATTTAGAGATTACGTAATGGAACAAAAGTTTTCGGCGGTTATAAACGAAAAATCATAATTTAACGGTTATTTTATCTCTGATTTTGATGATTTTTTACAGATACACTCCTCGACCCTATAAGAATGTAATGAATAAATTTGATCTTTAATTTAAAGCATTTACATTTTTTTATATATGAGTGATTTTATATATATATTTTTACATTTTTTACACTTCTACAATAATTATTATTAATTTTATTAATTTTGCCCTCAAATAAAAAACATTATTCATGAGGGTTTGAAGGATTTAAAAAATCTAAACGATAATATAAGTGTAACAATTATCTATTCGTGGAGGAATAATGATAAATCACGAGTGTTTATATATTCTTTCACATTTTTCATACTTGTATGTATGTCTTCTTAGTTCTTGCATATACAAATACTATACCAGTATATTTTAATTTTGGACAAGAATATGTTATGTAAAATTTATCCTAGTAATGATAATAAGGAACTCTCATAATAAAAATAAATAATGACTAAATTTTTTTTTTAATTTTTTTATAATTTATATAGAACAATAATACAAAACTATATATTTAATATAGAATATATTGTATATATTAATATGACTATTGTATTTTATAATAAATCTTTTAGTAATTAAACTTTAAAATTATTAAAATAATTTTTTTCTTAACGGGTCGAAACGGGTTACCCACGTGTTACCCGCGTGTATACCTGTTAAGAACCCGTTATTAACGGGTTCTTAACGGGTCACCCGATAGTGACCCGATAAGTTATCGTGTTGACCCGAAACCCGTTATTTTCGTGTCGTTTTCGTGTCGTGTCATCGTGTCGTGTCAAAAACTGCCAAGTCTAGTTAACACAGTGGGCCAAGGACGTGTTAGGACAGGCCCTACCCCGAGGTATGAGACATACATACCTTTAAACGCCACATGTTTGGCCATTTACCCCAGCATAACACACCTGATACCGAAGCATATGCCGAGGCAGTCGGATTACAAGCCCACGAAGAACACGGGCACATTTTCCTGCTACCACTAGCATAACGGCCATGACGGCGAGAAGTGTATCATCTTTTGTGATCATATTGAAGCTTTGGCACGTGAAGGAAAAATTGATCAATTCCTCCTTCACCCTCCAAGGGGTAACCGTAACCAACGCCAGGTGAATGTGATATATTCCATAAGTGGTGGCACACCCATATCTAAATCTTCCAACAGAGCCATGAAAAATAATGAACGAGCTTTAAGGTCTGGCTACTAAGTGTTTCACGTGGAAGACATCAGGGATGGCAAGTATCAAAAGCCTAACTGGGATCCAATATGTTTCTACCCTGAGGAAGAAAGAGGTATCATCTACCCTCACAACGACTCACTGATCATGGAAGCTCACATAGCCAACTTTGAAGTACGACGAATCCTGGTAGACACGGGGGCTTCGGTCAATATCATGTTTGCTGAAGCTTTCAGGGCACTTAATGTAGCTGAACACTTGCTCAATCGCTCGATTTCTCCTTTGATAAGCTTCTCCGGTGATATCGTGCAACCTTTGCGGAGAATACACTTACCTTTCACCATTGGTACAGGCCCTTACACAGCTACCATTACCGCTAACTTCCTGGTGGTTCATTGTCCAATGGCATACAATGTCATCTTCGGACGCACATGCATTAATGATCTCAAAGCCATGGTATCTACACATATGTTGTTGATGAAATTTCCAACCCCCTATGGCAATGGTTACATCAGAGAACATCAACTTAGTGCACGATCATGTTACAACACTTCAGTCAAGCAACATCACCTGCATGTGCCCAAGAAAACCCTTTCTATACACGACCAAGTCATAAAGACCAGCCTAGACGAAGCCAACTTGGATCTTCACTATGGCAACAGTCAACCCGACGATCCTCGAGATGACTCTTTCACCTAGCAAGCACAACCCGCTGAAGAGTTGGAGAAAGTCTCTATCTCAAAAGATTATCCGGATCGCATGGTGAAGATTGGCACCACCTTGTCACCACCCATTCGGTTGGCATTGATCTTTTTTTTGTAAGAGAACACTGAGGTCTTCGCCTGGTCATACGAGGACATGCCAGGCATCTCTCCCGATATCATCTGTCATCGCTTAAGTATTGACCCCAAAACTAAGTGAGTGAGACAGAAGCGAAGATTCTATGACGCTGAACGGTACGAGGCAATGAAGGCAGAAGTTGAAAAACTCAAAAGCATAGGCTTTATCCGCGAAGTCAATTATCCAACGTGGGTAGCAAATGTTGTCCTTGTTAAGAAGAATCCGACCAAGGAAAGTCTCCTGCTCCAAAAGGTCTTGTGGAGAATGTGTATCAATTACACCGACCTAAACAAATGATGCCCAAAGGATAGCTTTCCTTTTCCTCTCATAGACAGACTTATAGACTATACAATAGGGTGTGAACTCCTGAGCTTCATGGATGCTTACTCAGAATACAACCAAATCCTCATGAACCCTCTGGACCAAAAACACATAGCCTTCACTACTGACAGGGGACTATATTGCTATAAAGTCATGCCCTTTGGCCTAAAGAATGCAGGATCAACTTATCAGAGACTGGTCAATTCAATGTTCACCGAACAGATTGGGAAGAGCATGGAAGTTTACGTTAATGATATGCTAGTCAAGAGCAAACATGCAGACCAACACATCACCAACCTATCTGAAACTTTCACCATTCTAAAGAGGTATCGAATGAGGTTGAACCCCAAAAAATGTGCCTTCGGCGTAGGCTCTGGCAAATTTTTAGGCTTTATGATAAGCCAATGAGGCATTGAGGCTAATCCCGAGAAGATCAAAGCAATCCTCGACATGAAGGAACCAGTAACTTCAAAAGACATTCAAAGCCTTACTGGCAAGGTGGCAGCCTTAACTAGGTTCATCTTTAAGGCCACAGACAGATGTGCTCATTTCTTCAAAGCACTTAAGGGAAGTAAGAAGTACGTTACATGGACTGATAAATGTGCTAAGGCATTCAAGAACGTTAAGGACTACATGAGTAAAGCCCCTTTTCTCTCCAAACCTGAGGTTGGTGACACTCTCATTATCTATATGTCGGTATCGGCTTCAACAGTAAGTTCCATTCTCATTCGAAATGATGGTAATGTCGAAAGGCCTGTCTACTACGCTAGCAAGGCCTTACAAGATGTGGAGACACGATACTCCAACATTGAGAAATTGGCTCTAGCATTGGTCATGTCTGCTCGAAAACTTCACCCTTACTTCCAAGCAGACTCCATCATCGTGCTTACCAATCATCATCTTCGACAGATACTTCAAAATCCTGACACTTCCGGGTGAATGATCAAATGGGTGATAGCATTGGGTGAGTTTGACATCTCCTACCAACCAAAGCCAGCTGAGAATGGCCAAGCAGTGGCAGACTTCATCACCGACTTCACATATCCTGATGACATTGTTTCTACGCCTAAAGAAGTGGTTTCATTACCCTCGGAAGCTTAGAAAATAGAACCAACAGCCCCAACATGGAGTTTATATGTTGATGGCTCGTCCAACCAACAGGGTTGTGGAGCAGGACTAGTCTTTACAACCCCTGACAAAGTGGCGATGGAGTATGCTCTTCGTTTCAAATTCAAAGTGTCGAACAATGAGGTCGAATATGAAGCCTTCCTAGCAGGCTTACGTTTGGCCAAACACCTTGGGGTTAAACAAATTGATATCTTCAGTGACTCCCAATTGGTGGTTAACCAGGTTACCAACAACTTTGACGCTAATGATATCTCCATGGCAGCATATCTGGCACAAACACAATTGTTTCTCAAGGACTTCCACTACCAGATCACCCAAATTCCTTGAGCGGTAAACAGTCATGTAGATGCTTTGGCTCGCCTCGCCTCAGTGGTGGAATACAAGACTGGGAGAAAAATTCAGGTCGAATTGTTTGCAGCACCAAGCACCATGGCTACGGAAGTGTGCAACTTACAACAGAGGGATAGTTGGATTACCCCGATTTATAGATTCCTTGCTCATGGCACCCTTCCAAATGACAAAGTCCAAGCTAAGCAGATTCGATACAAGGCTACCCGTTACTTGACCATTAATGATCAACTCTACAAGCGGGGTTTTAACCTACCATTCCTAAGATGCCTTACGCCTGCAGAGGTGAAAACTGTCCTTGGGGAAATACATGAAGGAGTCTGAGGGGATCATACTGGATCTCGATCCCTAGCACACAAGGCTTTTCGCCAAGGATATTATTGGCCAACACTCCACCAAGATGCCATCAGAATATCCCGCTCATGTGATAAGTGTCAAAGCTATGCAACTACTCCTTACTCCCCTTCTGAGCCACTCACTCCTATGATCAGCCATTGGCCCTTAGCCCAATAAGGACTTGATTTGATCGGCCTAATGCTTGCAGGGAAGGGCAAGGTTCGCTATGCAATCGTTGCAGTTGACTACTTTATAAAGTGGGCCGAAGTAGAACCCTTGGCAACCATTACTGAGGCAAAAATAGAAGACTTTGTATGGAAGAACATCCTTTACAGATTTGGCATTCCCAATGCAATAGTCACTGACAACAGGCGACAGTTCGACAACAATAAGTTCAGGATGTTCTGTTATAAGTTCAACATCAACTTATGTTTTGCCTCCCCAGCTCATCCCCAGTCTAATGGACAAGTTGAAGCCATTAACAAAATACTCAAGCGAACTTTGAAAACCAGCTAAGATAAGGCTAAAGGTTGTTAGCCAGGATTTGTACCCCAAGTTCTTTGTTCATATCGCACTTCGTATTGGACATCAACAGGAGAAACCCCATTATCACTTGCCTTTGGTACAGAGGCCGTTGTCCCAGTTGAGCTTGAGCAAGCAACGTTTCAAGTCCAGAACTACGTGCAAAGCGAAAATGACAAACAACTTACCCTCAACTTAGATCTAGTCGAGGAATATAGAAACCAGGCTCACTTGAGGAATGTCGCCTACAAGCAGCGTATCTCCAACTACTATGACTCAAGGGTCAAACCTCGTTCTTTCAAAGTTGGGGACTGGGTACTGAAGAAAAGATTACGCTGCGACAGAGTCTCGAGTAAAGGAACACTTAGTCCAAACTGGGATTGACCGTTTGAAGTTGTTGGCATTAGAAGCTCCAATGGCAAGACCTTTGGCCATCCATGGAACGCTAATCACTTAAAGTACTATTACAAGTAAACTCACATTATACAAGTGTTAAGCTTCAGCCGTTCAGCATCGTATGTAACGAAGACTATTTAGCATGAATTCAATAAATAGGTGATTTAGACAACTCGATCCTAATCCTCTTACATTCCTAGCAATGAAACACTCGGGTTTAAAGCTTCAACATGAATGCTTCCAACATGAAACAAAGTCTAAGTATATGTCAACAAGACTATACAAATAAACGAACAGCTTCACAATATATTCGTTCAATCATACATTCCAGCACATTCATACATAAGTCAACTGTGCTTCGAAAGGGTTCAACATACTTTGTGTCATTCAACACTTGCTACAATGTGCCTCGACATCTTGCCCTTATTCTCACCAACCAGGTGATGAAGTGTGAAGAAGGAACTCATCTTCATGCCACCAACCAGGTGGTGAAATGTACAACCTATACTCTCCTTCATGCCACCAACTAGGTGATGAAATGTACAACCCGTACTCTCCTTCATGCCACCAACCAGGTGATGAACTGTACAACCCGTACTCTAATATCATTTGGCAACTTGCCACTCACGCCACCAACCAGGTGAAGAAAGAACTCATCTTCATGCCACCAACCAGGTGATGAAATGTACAACTCGTACTCTCCTTCATGCCACTAACCAGGTGATGAAATGTACAACCCATACTCTAATATCATTTGGCAACTTGCCATTCATGCCACCAACCAGGTGATGAAATGTACAACCCGTACTCTAATATCATTTGGCAACTTGCCACTCATGCCACCAACCAAGTGAAGAAGGAACTCATCTTCATGCCACCAACCAGGTGATGAAATGTACAACCTGTACTCTCCTTCATGCCACCAACCGGGTGATGAAATGTACAACCCGTACTTTAATATCATTTAGCAACTTGCTATTCATGCCACCAACCAGGTGAAAAAGGAACTCATCCTCGTGCCACCAACCAGGTGATGAAATGTTATGAAACGTGATGAAGGAACTCATCTTCATACCACCAATCAAGTGATAAAAGCAACTCACCATTCATTTCACCTACCAGAAGACGAGTGGTACAACTTGTACATGTGAACTCTTAGCATTCACAAATAATCAAAAACCCTCAAGCTTAACAACTCAACTAAGGGAACACTTACGCCCAACAAGAGTTATAGTCAACAACAAAGTCTTATTGCAAGCCAACAACAACTTCAATGCATGGTATACGAAGATCAAACTATTCAACCCTCTTGCATCTACTTCAAACATTTCCCTTATGTAACAATGCAAACACTACAACTCGTAGAAAGCTTCACACACTCTTGATCAAGACAGTGTGAAGCAAAACCAATTTATGGTGCCAACAAGAGCTTCATCAAATGAGTTCAACCATAATTCTCAAAAGCTTCACACATTCTTAATCAAGATAGTGTGAAGCAAAACCAATTTATGGTACCAACAAGAGCTTCATCAATGGAGGGCAACCACAATTCTCAAAAGCTTCACACACTCTTGATCAAGACAGTGTGAAGCAAAACCAATTTATGGTGCCAACAAGAGCTTCATCAATGGAGGGCAACCACAATTCTCAAAAGCTTCACACACTCTTGATCAAGACAATGTGAAGCAAAACCAATTTATGGTGCTAACAAGAGCTTCATCAAAGGAGTTCAACCACAATTCTCAAAAGCTTCACACACTCTTGATCAAGATAGTGTGAAGCAAAACCAATTTATGGTGCCAACAAAAGCTTCATCAATGGAGGGCAACCATAATTCTCAAAAGGTTCACACACTCTTGATCAAGACAGTGTGAATCAAAACCAATTTATGATGCCAACAAGAGCTTCATCAATGGAGGGCAACCATAATTCTCAAAAGGTTCACACACTCTTGATCAAGACAGTGTGAAGCAAAACTAATTTATGGTGCCAACAAGATCTTCATCAAAGGAGGGCAACCACAATTCTCAAAAGCTTCACACACTCTTGATCAAGATAGTGTGAAGCAAAACCAATTTATGGTGCCAACAAAAGCTTCATCAATGAAGGGCAACTACAACTCGTAGAAAGCTTCACACACTCTTGATCAAGACTGTTCGAAGCAAATTCAATTTATGTGGTTCATTCAAACCTTCGACTACTACAAGGTGTGGCTTGCATCACAATCTCTTGCTTTAACAGTGTGGAAGCAAAATTAGTATATGTTGTCTCTCCCACATTTTCAAATTTCTAGTTTCCCAAAAAAAAAAAAAAAAAAAAAAAAAAAAGGGAAATTGGGAAATTCAACAAATTTCTAGTTTTCCCAAAAACAAAAAAAAAAGGAAATTCAACAAAGCTTCATCAATGGAGGACAACTACAAATTCTCAAAAGCTTCACACTATCTTAATCAAGATAGTGTGAAGCAAAATCAATTCATGGTACCCAACAAAAGCTTCAACTCCAAAGCTTCACCTACAAAAGTTTCAACACAAAAGCTTCACCTACAAAGCTTCAACACAAAAGTTTCACCTACAAAGCTTCACCCACAAAAGCTTCACCTACAAAAGCTTCACCCACAATAGCTTCACCCACAAAAGCTTCACCCACAAAAGCTTCACCCACAATAGCTTAACCTACAAAAGCTTCACCCACAATAGCTTCACCCACAAAAGCTTCACCCACAAAAGCTTCACCCACAAAAGCTTCACCCACAATAGCTTCACCCACAAAAGCTTCACCCACAAAAGCTTCACCCACAATAGCTTAACCTACAAAAGCTTCACCCACAATAGCTTCACCCACAAAAGCTTCACCCACCCACAAAAGCTTCACCCATAAAAGCTTCACCCACCACAAAAGCTTTACCTACAAAAGCTTCACCTACAAAGCTTCAACACAAAAGCTTCACCTACAAAAGCAAGACAGTGTGAAGCAAAATCAATTCATGGTACCCAACAAAGCTTCAACCTCAAAACTTCACCTACAAAGCTTCAACACCAAAGATTCACCTACAAAGCTTAAAATATATATATACGAAAATTCAAAAATTCAAAAATTTGAAAATTCAAAAAAAATAAAAATAAAAATAAAATTCGAAAAAAAAATTATAAAAAAAAAATTGCCTAAGCCTCCTCTTCTTTGGGCCTAACAACTTTCATAACAAATATATATGAAGAAGGAGTTTTGGGCTACCACTTAGAAAGGAAATGCCTCATTTGTCAACTCCCTCAACCGGAGACTTAGAGGACTCCTACCATATGCTACTGCACCTTGATACTCAGAAGTCTCACGACCACTCAGTGACTTGGATTTTTCAAGTCTCCAACCGAGAAGTTTTCCTCACTCGGGAAATTAAGGGAGCACTACCTCAACATACATGCTTCACTCACAAAGCTTCAACATACAAGCTTCAACAAAAGAAAAAGTTCAAAGAACTTAGTGAATAAGGTATTGGTGTATTTAACACAATACGTTGAAATGAAGCAAAGCTTGTTTATTGATATCTCTGATAAGTTACAAATATGTACATATACATGAATCAAAATAAACAAACAAGAGGGAACCTTCACAAAGGTTGCTCAAGAGAAGTCTCAGCAATCGGCAGAGCCCCAAAAAGAGGAGGCACCGGAGGGTGATTATTCGGAGCCTCAGTACTAGGAAGAACCCCAGAAGGAGGAGGCACCGAAGGTTGATCATTCGGAGCTTTATTACGCGGTACAGCCCTAGAAGACGAAGGCAATAAATGTCTTTGGAACAAACCCACAAACCTCTGATGATCAAGTAAAATCTGACCATCAAATTCCTACAACTGGTCGAGTTTCCTCTTCATATTTGTAGCATAGTCATGTGCGAACCTGTGCAACTGTTTATTCTCATGCTTGAGCCCTCTGATCTCCTGTTTGAGACTTATCACTTCAGCTGCCAATGATTCAACTTGGCGGGTTCGAGCAAATAGGCGCTGGGCCATATTAGAGACAGAACTTGCACACTGAACACTGAGAGCTAGAGAATCCTTAACAGTTAACTCATCAAATCGTTTGGAAAGTAGTCTGTTATCTTTGGGAGTGAGAAGGTTCCTGGCCACCACCGCAGCGGTCATATCATTCTTCATCACAGAGTCCCCAACAGTAAGAGGACCAGCAGGGGATAAGAAGGATGGGCACCATATGTTGTCTTGAGAAGGCCTGGCTGCTTCTTCATCAAAGTTCAAGTCAAAACGACGGTCGAATAAGCCAGACATTTTCAGAAATGATGAAGGAGAAATGAGGTACAATAAATCTCTAAAGTACAAAAATAAGGAGAAAAATCCTACAAGCAATGACTCTCTAAATGTACTTCTTGCACACAATTGGTGCCCTTATAAAAGAAAGGGCTACATGGCCGTTGGTTCAAAAATCGAAGATGCACCATTTTCCACACCCAACATCAGCTCATCGGGTACCACAAATAACTTTGCTAAAGATCTCTGACAAAGTTTAGACACATAAATTTTGAAGGTCTAGTTACCCTACTATTACCCATTAGGGTAAAGGAACATCACCACTGTTTGATAACTGGAAAGTCCCTATGTGTGTCAACCTTCGTGCTCCGTGCTCCGTGGCAAGGCAGACTAGCAAAAATGCCCAACCTTTACTCACATTCGAGAAAACACTCCCAACAAGATTGCTTGCTCAAAAATTGAAGAGGCACCGCCCTCGGAATCTCGAGAGCCAGACTCCCAACAGGATTACTTGCTCAAAAATCAAAGAGGCACATCTCTCCAAATCTCGAGAGCCAAACTCCCAACAGGATTACTTGCTCAAAAATCGAAGAGGCGCCGCTCTCCGAATCTCAAGAGCCAAACTCCCAACAGGATTGCTTTCTCAAAAATCGAAGAGGCACCGTTCTTCGAATCTCGAGAGCCAGATCCCCGACAAGATTGCTTGTTCGAAAATCGAAAAGGCACCGCTCTCCGAACTTCGAGAGCTAGATTTCCTTGGAAAAAGCTTGTCTATAATCTTCACACGCAACATCAGCTTTCCAAATACCACAGACCACTTTTTCAAAATGCTCTGACAAAGTTAAAACACGTAAATCTTGCAGCTACCACTACATTGCTATGATCGAGAAGGGTAAATGAACAGCGTTATCACTCGCTATTGGGACAATTCTTATATATGTCGACCATCATCCTCCACAGCCAGGCAGACCTGCAAATAAAAAAAATGCTCAACTTTTCTTCATATCTGAGAGGGCACTCTCAGCAGAGTCTCTCGAAATACTCAGCTTCTTTTCCCCGATAATACCTATGCAAACAAGCCACACCAGAGCAAGACTATCTTATATCATCAGGGTTAAAAGTAAGAGTATCTCATATCATGCTTTTCCCCTATCTTTTCCTTTGGCCTTGTTCTTACCTGCAAGACAAGGAGAAAGAGAGCAATCAGTCAGCACTTAGAATCAAGCTTCCAATCAGAAACTAACTGCCTGGAACCCCTTGCTTGATTACTTACCTGGCATTGCTCTCGAGTACTCATCTTCAACATCTTATGCTTCCAGAGAAGATACCACATCTGCTTGAGGAACAGATAGGGCAAGTGAGAATGATATAAGGAAGCATGTGGAGACAAGCGTAACTGAACACGTGCCGATACATCCACTACTTTGTCAACAGTAAAAGTATCCCATATCATCAGGGTCGAACGTACTCTAGATTTGATGGACTTGTTTTGACCCTCAAATTCTTGAGTCGGCCTTATACTCTGGAGGAAACCAAAAAACCCTTCAGCCCAGTTCAAGAATAAGCTCATGGAAAGTTACTTCTTCAAAAGCAAAAGTATCTCATATCATCTCTTCTCCATTTGTTTCTCCTTATCCTTGTTGCTGTTTACGACATAAGGAGACGGAGAACAATCAACCGGAAGCCGAAGTCGAACCTCTGATCCAGGTTGCTTGCTTGGAAGTCTGATTGCTTACCTTGTCTGTTACCTCATTCGGCAAATCTCCTAGCTCGGCGACTTGGGGGACTCCTACTATAGGGTTTGTATTGCACTTGACCAAGCCCGAAACTACAAGTAAGCTTCAAGTGAAATTAATACATTACCTTGTGCATCTTCATCGGTTAAAGATACCACCCCTGGATGGAGGAAAAGTACTTCCAGAGAAGATGCCACATCTACATATGAGACAGATAAGGCAAGTGAAAATGATACCACACTTCGGTACTTAGAAATTTCGTGATTACTCAATGGCTTGGATCTTGCAAGTCCCCAACTGATGAGCTTCCCTCACTCGGGAACTTAGGGGAGCACTGTTTGTACCATACTTGACCAATCCCAAAACTACTGAGCACCGATCAACGTTATACCATCAAGGACCCAGAAGAGTTTCCCTCCAACCAGGAGGCCAATCACAACGCGACACGTGTCGACATCAGAAGCCAATCGTAGCGCGACACGTGTCAACATCAAAAGCCAATCACAACACGACACGTGTCAATGTCAGAATGAAACTAGAAACTCTCTTCTATAAATAGAGATCATTCTCTCACAATATTTCCTAATGTCATTTGTACTAAATCATTCACTAGTACTCACTAAAGGAGAGCTTGAACCTATATACTTGTGTAAATCCTTCACAATTAATGAGAACTCCTCTACTCCATGGACGTAGCCAATCTGGGTGAACCACGTACATCTTGTGTTTGCTTCCCAATCCCTATCCATTTACATATTTATCCACACTAGTGACCTGAACAATCTAGCGAAGGTCACAAACATAACACTTTCTGTTGTACCAAAGTCTTCACTGATTTTGTGCATCAACATCTCTCTTAAAATTTACTGAATAGCATTCTCATGTCACTTTGATATCCAAAACCGTTGCAGTTTCATCTTCTAACCGTAATGCATGTCTTTTTCATATAAGTCCGGTATTGAATGCCTATATAATAAAACAATAGAATTTAGTGCATTTAACTCATTCATATATACAAAATCCAAAGGAGATATATGATAAAATATATGAAAATTTGACCACATCAGTAGCTTAGCCGAAGTTCTCCTCCTCTTAGTTATATATCGTTGTACAAAAAAAAAATGCCTATGTCAAAACTTTCCTAGTTTCTATTTTCATTTTCATACCTAAAAACTTGTTCGATAAAAAGACATTGAATTCATAAAAGGTTGTCTAATAACACAGCTGGATGAGAGAGTCAATGGGTTTTCCCAAACAAATTCTAATGGCGATCTGTCTTTATTCTTATCCTTCTGTTCTTTTCAATTCTACACTAATGACAACGTGGATGGAGAGATTAAAACCAAAATAAAAAGATTGAGAGATTTTTCAATATAATCCGAACATAGCGTGTCATTATACAAATGGTGAAATATATATATTAAAAAGTTAATAACTTAAAAAATACAATTTTCCACCACTTATATAAAACACGTAATTTACCACTCGTGTTCCAATCACAATGAAAAATTTCTCAAAGAGATGCGGCAAAATTTGGGAGCATCTAGACAAATAATACGGTCACACAAGGAAATGTCTGTACACGTGTCCTAGTCTTGCCACGTGCCCTGTTGCTGCCATTGCACCGCCACCTCCTCCTTCTTCTTCTCCTCCTTCTAACACTTCATATATTCATAAACCCCAAACCAAATTAATAGAAAGCTTCTATCTTCAAGATTTCATCATCTCAGAAACATATTCCTGTGTTATCATCAGACAGGTAGCAAATCTAAGCAAAGCCATGTTGGGTCTTATTCACACGTTCTTGAATCTTGTAGCTCCTCCTTTCACCTTCTTCTCCCTCTGCGTTTTCCTGCCACCCTTTTATCTCTTCAAGTCCTTCTCCTATGTCCTGAGCTCCATTTTCAGTGAAAATCTCAAAGGAAAGGTCGTCGTCATAACCGGGGCCTCCTCTGGTATTGGAGAGGTAATCAATATTACTAACACTAAAGAACAAATAGCGCACACTACAAACTTTTAATCAAAATAGAACCGAATCATGGTAAATATGAACAACAATTTATTGTTTGCTTAAATTTGAAACCGGTTCTATTTGTGCATGTTTTCTCAAATACTGTAGTTAGTTATGGCACATGACGTATTATTTTTTAGTTAGTACACTTTATGTTTGTGTTGTTTGATTTTGTAGCACTTGGCTTATGAGTATGCGAAGAGAGGGGCACGGTTAGCCCTTGTTGGGAGGAGTGAAAACGCACTCAGAGAAGTTGTTGATCGAGCAAGTGACTTTGGCTCTCCAGATGTTCTCATGATACGTGCAGATGTTTCCAAGGTTGAGGACTGCAAGAGAATAGTTGATGACACCATGAACCACTATGGAAGGCGTAAGTACAATTTATATGTGTACAAATAAACTTTTATCATGTTTTTGGCATGAGGAAATATGAATTTAAATTAGCTAGTGAATTATATTAGGACTCCAACAAAGAGACGTGATCTTGTACTAATTCAGTACTTTGTGATATGTTGTCATCCCATAACAAACAATAATGAAGAAAGATAAAGATATTTTTAGAGTAACATTAACATGTAAATTCTTATTTAATGGTATGATTGATTATTTGATGGGATGTGTGATGTATGCAGTAGACCATCTGGTGAACAATGCTGGGATCACTTTACTTAGCATATTGGAAGACGCAACTGATATCACCAACTTCAGAACCATCATGGTAACTGCTCTGATTTCATTTATGTGGTTAATTGGTAAATGCATGTCCAATTATCAAAACATCAATATATTTTGCATGAATTTTGAAGTAAGCCAACCCAAGTAATGTCCCTATCTGTTCTATTTTTTTTTTTTTTTTCCAAATAGATGAGTGAAAGTTGACAACTTGTCGTTGCAGGACACAAACTTCTGGGGCTCGGTTTATACCACTCATTTTGCACTTCCACACCTGAAAAGCAGCAAAGGTAAAATCGTGGTACTTTCGTCGTCTGCTTCATGGCTACCTACACCAAGACAAAGCATTTATAATGTAAGTGATCTTTATGAAGATTGTTTATATTAGAGATATTATCATCTTATACTTCATTGATTAATTGTTCACGTATATCTAATTTAGGCAAGTAAAGCAGCTCTACTAAGCATGTACGAGACACTGAGGATTGAATTTGGGCCAGACATCCAAATTACAATCGTGACTCCTGGATTCATAGAGTCTGAGCTGACCCAAGGCAAGTTCTTAATGAGTGAAGGCAAAATGACGGTTGATCAAGATTTGAGAGATGTAAGTTTGTTAAATTCTTATATGCACTTAATTTATTAGTGAATCTAGTGTGCATATTAGAAACATGTTATGTTGTTAAATATCCATTCATAGTATGCTGTTAGACTGTTAATATTGATCATCGCTTTAGATTCACAGTATGTTGCTGAAACTGTCAATATTCATTCACAGTTTGAATAGCGTAATTTTGTGCAGGCCCAAGTAAGTGCAACTCCAGTTGCTAAAGTGGAAGGATGTGCCAAATCAATCGTGAACAGCGCTTGTCGTGGGGATAGGTGCTTGACGGAGCCGGCATGGTTCAGGGTGACATACTTATGGAAGGTGTTTTGCCCTGAGCTACTTGAGTGGGGTTACAGACTGATTTATATGAATAGGGCGGGCTCATCTGCCAGAGATGCACCTAGCGAGAAGATCTTGGATTACACAGGAGCCAAGAATGTGCTTTACCCTGAGAGCCTCCATACTCCTGAAGTCAAAACAGACTGATCAAAACTAGTACTTCGGATTTAAGGATGTGAAATGGTTACCAAGTTATATACATATATATATATATATATATATATGTGTGTGTGTGTGTGTGTGGGGGAGGGGGGGGCGCCGGGGCTGGGGCGGGCGCGCGAGAGTTGGGAAGGTTTGTAATTTGGGTGGTGGTTAAAATTTGGGGGGTTTCTGAGTTGTCAACGTATGTAGATGTAAATAAGCAATAAAGGTGTGGTGTGTTGTAATGTATAAGTTAGTTATTAATATATCGGGGTTTCCTCAAGCTCTCACGTGACCGCTGACCACCTCTGGAATTTTTTACCAAACTTTATGTGACTGCACGTGAGGACTGTACAGAAACCAAGCTGGTTCAGATACCAAAAGTGTATCGGTGTACAATCATTTTAGGTTCTAATTAGCAAGGTAGTGAGGTGATTGACATCAATCCAATTGATTATATTTAATTCAATCACTTAGTGAATTAAAACTTCCTTTTAATTCACCTTCTTCTTTGATGACTACATTTAATCATCTAGAAGAACTCACAAGCTATGAGTGACATCTAACCATATATCATAGCTACCCAAGCTAATGTAGAAGTTGTTCGGAGAACCTATTCAGTTGGAATTACAATGTAATTTGATCCTTCTCTAAAACAATACTCTCAATCATATTACTAGGGTATGGATATATTATGTCAAACCCCTAATGTGATTATTCCTTCTTATATGATTCAATTGAGTCGCATAGGAACGCTTTCCTTTATTACGCTCGATACTTCGGCCGAAGATTCCCGAATCATATCTTAGAGTATTCTTCCTCTCTTATCGAGGATTAGAGATTCCTTGTTGCGCATTCACTTGCCTTCATGACTAAGTGGCTTAACCCCAATTATGCCGTGGACACCCGCGAATGGGGTGACTTTGACATAATCAAAGATTAAGTACTTAGCCACAAGACAACAACGATGCCTCAAGTCAAAGGACTACTTACATTATTCCAACTATTAGAGTTACTTGCTTGACATGTGAGTAGACCTCCATGCAAGTACTCTCGTTCAATTGTGTTCAGTGAACTCATTCCCTTAATGAGCACCTACATACTTGTCTTAGTGTCACCACACGAATGGGATGAGACTTTCCATCCTTCCATTTGAAGCAGACACAGTATGTACCGGTCTAAGCATTGTCAGTATCCTTCCGACAATCCAATGACCAGGAACCTTTTTGGACATTATGGTTATGTGAAGAAGGTCTCTGTAGTCTAACATCATTAGATTACTTTTTCAATCGATCCATTGTCCATGGATTCACTATTTAGGACATATATCGTTTATTGAGATAGTCCTAATTAGTATCTTTGCCATTTGATGTATAAGAATCATCTATACATCCATTCATTTGTCCTGAAAGGTTTCTTCGAAAAATTGACTTTCAGGGCATATTTCCAACAGTGCAAGAAAAGCGAGAGCAAGAGGAGATGGTCTTAGCACGACAAGAGAAGATCATCCTAGCACCACAAATTGGTTAAGGGATAATGAATAAAGTACTTTTTGTAATCGGAGCCCATAATTTTCCAATCACTTTGGGTTGTAATTTCTTATTTATTGAATAGAGTACTTTATGTTGTTTCCAATTTATTGATTTTAGTACTTTATTTAAACTAAGAGTATATTTATTTAATTTGGTAATTTATTTATACTAAGAGAATCTTTATTCAAAAGACATTTAAACACACCAAATAAAATTACATAAACATACCAAATAATAAAAAAAAACTCACTAAATGAACTAAAAAAAACACACCAAATAAAATTAAATAAACACACCAAAAAAAAAAACAAACACACTAAATGAACTTAAGCATCTTAAGCTTGTTTCAATTCCCACTGGTACTCTATCAAATCAATTTGTCGGGCATTGTGCATATATGGCTTTTGAAGTGCAGTATATCGTTTAATGATCAATTCATTGTAACGTCCATCACTTTCTAATGGCTCATGTTGCACAGGTTCTTCGATGGCGTCATGAGCACAGTATATACGTGTTCTTGAATTGTTCATCGTGTCTGGCTCATATTCATCAACGACATCATAATCGTACTCATCTTCCACAATCATGTTGTGAAGAATAATGCACATCATCATGATGGATCGAAGCGACTCTACATCAAACAATCTGGCAACACCTTTGACGATTGCCCAACGAGCTTGGAGGATACCAAAACAATGCTCCACATCTTTCCTGCACCCATTTTGACAGCTTGCAAAGTGTTTTTCCTTTGCACTTCGCGGACGTGGCACTGTTTTGACAAATGTTGACCACCTTGGGTAAATGCCATCTGCTAGGTAGTATGGCTCGTCGTACATACATCCATTGACGCAGTACGTGACTTTTGGTGCCTTTCCTTGCAGGACATCGTTGAACACTGAGGATTTGGCAAAGAAGTTAAGGTCATTTTGAGCTCCCATAACCCTTAAAAAGGCGTGCCAAATCCATGTATCAAAAGATGCCACCACCCATTCTCGTTATCTCATCCACTTGGTCTGCAGATGCTTCATATGCAAGTATCCGTAAGGCAGCAGTAATTTTTTACTGATGAATGAAACCCATAACACCAAAAACATCATTCTTTTGCACAAAGTAAGAATCATGGTTGCAACCAGCAATCATGATTTTGTTGAACAAATGTCGTTCCATTCTAAAACAACGTCTAAAGTACGTATCAGGGAATGCACTATTACGGACAAAATAATTGTCCAAGAGTTCCGTACCTCGTCGTTGCCTACTTCTATCAAGGTTTCCAGAACGGCTGGGCCTGCAGATCTGACCCACAACTTGGATGACTTAACGGGAATGTGAGGCTCTGCCCATTCTTGCTTCGTCATCTTTCCTTCTACGTTCCTCATCCTCTTCCCTTTCATTTTGGGCCACCTGGAGATTGAACATTCCTTCTGATTGGTTAAACAATTATTCCTCTTGCTAATCGATTTCCCACATCGTCCTTAAAGAAGAAGACATTGTAAAAATGCAGCAGAAACTATGAATAATGATAGAGATCTTGAGAAAATTGGTGTGAGATTTGTGAGGATGGATGGTGGATTATATGGATGATTCATAAAGGATTAGGTTGTAGATAATGCCACGTGGCATGCCATCATTCATTAAAAATTTGATGGAAATATATATCCTCAAAGATTGTGACACGTGGCGCGACGTGATTGGTTAATAATCTAATCGGAAATCCATCACCAATAATTGTATTTTTGGATAATGACACATGGCACAACGAGTACGATTAAAAATCTTATCGGAAATTCATCACCAATAATTGTCTTTTCAGATTTTATGACACGTGGCACAACGAGAACGATTAAAAATCTTATCCGAAATTACAAATAAAATTATTTTGTATTATTTTATAACTTTTCAGATAATGCCACGTGGCGCAACGAGAACGATTAAAAAACTTATTTGAAATTACAAATAAAATTATTTTGTATTATTTTATAAATAAAAATAATAATAATATTTTATTGCATATTGCCAGGGCTATTGAAGTGCAACGGTTGAGATGCAAAAGGTTATTACTGTTCATTAAGGGCAGTTACTGGTCACTAGGTGGATAATATAGTGTATTGCCTAGGGGGGTTCCCACGTTGGAACTGCTTTTACACTAGGCTCCAGTCGATCAATAAAAAATAAATAAAAGAATATTGAGAGAATGGACGGACTTGGATTCGTCATCGCCGGTGCTGGAAGGGTT
This sequence comes from Malus sylvestris, assembly GCF_916048215.2. Taxonomy (NCBI): domain Eukaryota; kingdom Viridiplantae; phylum Streptophyta; class Magnoliopsida; order Rosales; family Rosaceae; genus Malus; species Malus sylvestris. Next base: position 22,640,230 of record NC_062273.1, on the reverse strand, counting down.
TTAGCCACTTACCTCCCGACGGACCTACTCCCGATACCTTCGAACATGTCATTATCTGCCCAACTGCCCTTATTAAAGCAGTTCCACGGTGGGAAAGGTCCCCCAGGGCTATCCACTATTTAATCCACCTAGTGAACAGTAATTGTCTTTAATGAACAGTAATTGCCATTTGCATATCCACCCCTACACTTAAATAGCCCTAGCAATAGGTAAATAAAATAATAGTATTTTTTGCAACTTGCTCACGTCACTCCCTCTCTTTCCACTCATCTTTCTCACTTCTCTCCATTTTTCTGAAGTTCCTTTCCTCTCTAAGCTCTCGACACTCTCACACTCTCTAGAGCTCCGAGAGCTCTCACCCACTTTCCTCTTCGAAAATTAAATAAATCAAACTCCAAAACCATGAAACCTTAATCTCTGGGACTAAATGATCCTAGCTATACCGTTACATGCATCATCAGACCATCACGATGTAAACCACCATTGAAGCTGAAAGCTTCAACATCTGAAACTCGAACCCAGGTGAGGTTCTCTATGCAAATCTTGTTTCATTATGTCTTAATGTTGTTTGGGACAAGATTTGTGGTGATTTTCCAGTTCGAAACTAGAGGTTTAACCCCCTGCAATTTCTCTGAAACCTTGCCCAGTTTTTTGTCACCTTATCGGAGCAAACTCCGCCAAGTTTGTGGGTTCTGGAGCTTTTGCTCAATTCGGAAATTTGAGCTAACTTCATCCTCTGCAGAGTAGTGGTACTCATACGCGAGCTTGAGGAACTCAAACCGCCGCAGAAGTAGGAGAATGAAGTTGCGGTCTTGGCGGTTACGTGATCCATTCTCCAAGGCGGCGGTGGTCACGAGGCGGAGGCATTGAGGATAGTCGTCGTCGCCACCGCCCATCCATCGTGAGACGATGTCATTCAAGAACCATGAAGGTTGACAGAGAGAAAAGGAAGTCCTACTACGTGGTTGACGTCGTTGTCACTCTGACGTCAGCCCATGTCAGACTACCTTTGGGCGCTCGAGCCGACACAAATCGACAGGCCTGGCGCTCGGGCCTGCTCAGGTTGTCTCACCAGCCAATGCTAGGCTTCCTCCCTCAGACAATCAAGCCCTATTCCACAACATGTCCTTCGAGCACGAGCTTCCGCTAGAGCTGCTCTCAAGATGCTCGGCCACTGTACGTTAGAAAAAAATAATATCATTGAAATTATGCAATTCATAGTTTTTGGTTTTGTTTGAATTTAGAACGTATGTAATTTATTGATGGATATGTTGAAATGTAAATTGTTTTCCTGGTCTTCACCAAAAAATAATTGTTTTCTTGGTTGCTTTTTAAATTAAGTAAAAACAATAAATGTAAGGTTTGGATTCATTCCTACCATGAATGACTCATATGTCCTAGATGTTAGACAAATGTCATGTCTTTATAGATGGAAAAGGCTCATCTCTGGATCCACTTTGTGGGGATCCTAGGGAGCCCCACATCCTAGCCGTTCATCATACATCGTGCGGTTATTTTTTGTTAGATATTATTTGTGTTTAATTTTAAATAATAAAAATCAAATGATTTCTGACCGCACAATATACGATGAACGGCTAAGATGTGAGAATCCTTAGGATCCCCACAAAGTGGATCCGAATGGGATCTAATTCCCTTAGAGATGACCTAAGATGTAAGGCCTAGGTTGTTTTACAGGTCAGGTATATATATGGAATGTTAGCTGATGTGCTTTGCTATTGATATTGTGTGCCTCATTTTTTTGCATAATGGGGCTTTATCTTCTATAAAGCTACTACATTTATAGCTTTAGTGAGAAATTTCATCCTCAATGAGCAGGAAAATAGTACTAGACCCACCATTTGGGAATTAGGCTACATCTAGTCTAAAAAAACAGTGAGTCCCACGAAAAAAGTATCAGTCTATGTACGCCAAATTCTAACACCTCTCCCCACTTGTGAATATAGTTGTACTCACCTTTTCTTTTTCTTTTTTTTGGTTCTTTTTTTACATGTTTTTTGTTCCAAAGGTCCTTCTCCATTTTATTTGTATGGTTACGCTTAAGACTTAAAATGATATAAGATGTTCTACTACTTACTTTTATTAATTTCCAAATAAAACCACACAATGAAATTGAAAGTTTAGAGACATTAACTGAAAATATAAACAAACAACATACTTAAATTGCAAAGGCATTACAACTTAATTATAAGATGAAATTTTATCTTGTCTTATTTCAGAGAAACAAACCAACCCATTCACATCCCCGTCAGAGCTTTGAAGCTTTGAGCTCGCGTGGGCCGTGGCTGTGATGATGAATCTGATACAAAGCGCGCGTGAAGGGTAATGTGTTAAGAGTAGTGAAACATTTTGAATTTTTTTGCTCACCGATGCAAGTGGAAACGTTGGCTGTTAAAGATTAAAGTGTCCTTAAAAAAATACATATATATGTGGCGCAAGGAAATACATACATACATATATGTAGGGCATGCCCTACCAATATTGTAACGCCAAGTGGCCAACCCAATTTATCCAAGACCACACAAATTCTCTCTCTCTCTCTCTCTCTCTCTCTCTCTCTCTCTCTCTCTCTCTCTCTGTAGGTAAAACCGTAGAAAGTAGACTTGCTAGGTAGAGAAGAGAAGCCACAGGATTCGATTCACAAAGTGTTGAACGTAGTCGTCCCTCTAGTAACATTCATTGGATCCCTATTCTTTCTTCCATATTTTCTCGTTTACAAGCTTATTAGTTTCATATATCGATCGAAATCCACTGAAAACATAGTCGAAAAAGTGATCCTCATTGTTAAGATAGCTACAATGGCAAAATTAAGAGAGAGAAAGAGATCGAGATGATAGAGAGAGAAACGTATATCAGTGAAATCCTTTCTTCATTAGTTTGTAATGTTTATAATGATCAACCTATATAGGTGTTTCAATGTCAAGCTTGCAGAGCAAGTATCTTCTTTTAACTACCTACCAACTAACTATATCTCTAACCACCAATATTCTAACTATCATAACAACCTATTTAATCTTTTGACAAGTGGCTTTATTTTAGCCATTGATATCCTTCTCACTTGGATCACTGTTTTGTACTTCATTCTTCTTACATCCCCCTCAATCTGATGTTCGAAGGCATTAAGCATTAGATTGTCGCAATGTTGTTGAAACAAAGGTGTAGACAAGCCCTTTGTAAGTATGTCAGCTGACTAATTTGTTGAAGACACATGTTGAACTTGAAGATCTCCTCAAGTGACTCTCTTCCGCATAAAATGATAGTCTATTTCAATATGTTTGGACTTAGCATGAAACACAGGATTTGTAGATAGTGCCATAGCTGAAACATTATCACAGTATATCATTGGAGATGAATGTAAAGATATATGCATATCATATAATAGATGTCGAATCCATGCAAGTTCAACAGCAGTAATTGCTAAAGCTCGATACTCGGCTTCTGTGGATGAGCGAGACACCATGTGTTGTTTCTTAGACGCCCAAGAAATAGGATTTGACCCAAGGAATACCATAAAACCTAAAGTTGATCTCCTATCATTTGGATCACCTGCCCAATCTACATCACTATATGCTTGCAGATGCATTGGTCTTGGTTTGAAATGAATCTCATAAGCAGATGTTCCTTTGAGTTATAAAATGATTCTCTTGACTGCAATGACATGAGAGACCATAGTATTATGCATGAACTGACAAGCTTGATTGACTGCAAAGGTTATGTCAGGCCTTGTAAAAGTAAGGTACTGAAGTGCACTAACCACACTCATATATTGTTCAGGACTTTAATAAAGCTTCCCATCATCCTTGAGTAACCTATGATAAGGTAGACATGGTGTGTTACACGGTTTAGAGTCCTGTAAATCCACTTTATCGACTAACTCATTAATATACTTTGTCTGTGATACAAACAAGCTATCTGATGTATAACTGATCTGCAATCCCAAAAAGAAATGCAACTATCCCAAATATTTCATTTCAAACTCTTCAATAAGAGCTTGTATAACCTGGTTAATCAATTGTGAACTGTTACCTGTGAGAATCACATCATCCACATGCAATAGCAATAACACAGTCCCTTTTGAAGACTGTTGCACAAACAAGGAAGGATTAGCTTGAGAAACTTGAAACCCCAAACTCGACAAGAAACTGGTGAATCTTTCATTCCAAGCTCTAAGAGCCTGTTTTAACCCATATAATGATTTCTAAAGTTTGCACACATAGTTCGAGGGATGTGTTGCACTCTCAAATCCTGGAGGTTGTGCCATATAGACTTTTTCTTGAAGTATGCCATGTAGAAAGGCATTTTTAACATCTAGCTGCCTAAGAGACCACCTGAATTAAGCAGCTAAAGCAAAGATGAGTCTTAGTTGTAGGTTTTACAATCGGACTAAACGTTTCCAGATAATCAACACCCTCTTCTTGGCTATACCCTTGTGTCACAAGTCATGCCTTATACCTTACCACAGACCCATCTGCATTCTTCTTTATTTTGTAGATCCATTTACATCCAACTAAATTCTTATTAGGTGGTAATGGAACTAAAGACCAAGTCTTTTGAGAGTGAAGAGCATCTATTTCATCTTTCATTGCAACCTGCCATTCTGAAACTTGAGATGCAGTTTTGAATGTCTTGGGTTCTGAAGTAACAGTAGCAGTGAAAGCTTTCTTTTTGAACACCCCATTTTTAGATCTGGTTTGCATAGGATGTACATTCATTGGTATTGGTAGAACAACATTTAGTCGCTCATGTTGAAAGTCAGGATCCATAGGGATAGGGTGTTGTGTGATGAAGCTAGTTTAAGGCAACTGATGCATTTCAGAATCACAAGATTGGTATGTCCATTCCATAGAAACACACAAGTTGCAGTTTTAGGATGAAGTTAGAAGTATTGTAGAGTTTTAATAAGGGAAAACATGCACACCCAAACACCCTTAGATGTTTAATCTCTAAAACTGTGTTGTATAACTTTTGAAATGGTGACTGCATATGTAAAGAAGCACAGGGCATCCTATTAATCAAATAAAAAGTAGTTGCACATGCATGAAACCAGAATTGATTAGACAATTTTGCAATTTGGAAGTGTAATTGTTGTTTCTACAAGGTGTCTATGTTTTCTTTTTGCCAAACCATTTTGTTCAGGTGTGTAGGGGCATGATTTCTGATGTAAAATTCCAAGTTGTGATAGATATTGTTGAAACTTAGTACTTGTAATTCCCCACCACCATCAGATTGGAATATTCCAACTATAGCAGAAAACTGAATACATAGATAAGCATGAAACTGAACAAAGGTTGCAAACACTTCTGATTTTATTTCTTAACGGAAAGATCCATGTGTATTGAGCACAATCGTCTATGAAGGTTACATAATACCTAAACCCTTCATATAATAGTAAGGGGGCATGTCCCTATACATCACTGTGTATTTTCTCTAAAGGTATTACAGATTTGGTTACAGAAAAACAAATGGTAATTTTGTAAACTTTCCCTCTAAACATGGAGTACATATTGATGAACATGGATCTATTGATGTAGGAACTTGAGATTGATGTAGAATTGCAGAAGTGATTGCATTTGATGTGTGCCCTAGTCTTTTGTGCCATATGCTCGAATGAACTGGTTTTGCAAGGAAGCAAGAATGCAATGCAGGTAGTGTGGGTGACTTCTTTTGTGAAATGTTGAATGGTATAAGGTAATAACTAGCTCTACACAGCCTCTTGAGTAGTATCTTCCCTGTGGATTTGTCCTGAACCCAGAAAGAAACATCATCACAAATAAATCTGCACCTATTGTCTTTGCAGAGTTGATAAATGGATAATAGATGCTGTGAAAGTTTTGGAACATGTAATACATTCTTAAGTGTGAGAGACTGATGTGGAACTACCAATTTAGAAGTACTAATATTGGAAATATGCAAAGCTGCATCGCTTGCAGTGGTAATAGTATATGTTCCCTGATATGGTTTAGACAGATCCAAATTTGCCAACTTAGATGTCATGTGTGCTATATCACCAGTGTCTGCAATCCAAAACTGATCAGATGGTGCTGATGGTTAGTAATTGGCATGCATAGCAGTGAGATTGACAGTTAGAGGCCTCCCTTGACAAGCAAAGTTACTTCTGTGGTAGCATTGGAGGGTTGAATGTCCATATTTCCAACATGTTTGACATTGAGTAAATGAGCTCAAAGCTGTGTTGTTATGTCTCTGAAAGCAATTTGTAGCAACATGACCTTTCTTATTGCAAATTTGACAAATAGGAATCTCAAAATGATGATCTAGGCAGTTCGACTGTTATGGTTTTGGAGTACCAAGAATACCAGGATTACCATTTGAAAATCTTTGACCAGAATTGTATTGAAACCTTCTTCTACCTTTACCCCTGAAATTGTTACCTTTATAGCTCTCATAGTTATGATAACCCCCATTGAAACTGTTATGAGACCCATTTACAAGATTAGGATTTGTAGAACTTGATTCTCCATTATGCTTAAAAGAATGATCAGAGGAAGATCTTGGTTGATCATGATCAATAACAAGTGCTTTCCCTTTGTCAGATTGAATTCCAGCAACCATGGCACTGCCAAAAGATAGTCCAAAAGAAATGTCAAAGGATTACTCAATAATGGCTTCCTCTGCCAATAGCTGAGATCTGAAATCTTTGGGGGATATTCCATTCTCCCTTCCTCTGATCACACATCGAAAAGTGTTAAATTTTGCAGGTAATCCTTTCAATGCAAGTATGATAATATCATCATCATCAAAGAGTACTCCAGTTGCAGCAAGATGGTCTCTTGCATCTTTGATCTTCTGGAGATAAACCGAAATTGATTATGATCTTTTATTATATTCTACAGCTCTGTCTTCATCTGAAAGATTATGGCTTTTGTTACTGCATAGAATCTTTCAATGAGATTCACCCACATCTTAGAAGAACTCTTGCTCCCAATGATGCAAAAAATGGCAATCGAGGACAATGTGGCAATGAGTAACTGCATCAATGCACGATCATGCATTTCCAGACCAAGTAGTCATCATTTTCAACCCCTTCAGTGTTAGAATCATTGTTGAATCTTGGCGGACACTTTCTTGAACCATCGACAAAACCCATAATTCCATGGCTTTCCAAAAGAAACGGACTTGAAAGCTCCAAGTGAGATAGTTTGAATCACCAAGCTTTACTATAACAGAAGTGGAGACAATGAAGAGAAGATTGGTGATCAATGACTGAACAATTTGCAGCTGAGCAGCCGTAACCATTTTGCAAAATTTATGAAGAATCTTTGACTGAGACTTTTGATCGAACAGTTGGTGGGCAGACGAGAAGAAACCAACTTTCTAAGCGACTGGTATGTTTTCCAATGCCAAAAATCACAGAGAGATGCAAACTAGAGGGTAGATAAGAGAAATAAATGCTTTAGATGTTGAGCGGAAGCACCGCATCGGTCGGCGATGATACCATGTTAAGATAGCTACAATGGCAGAATTAAGAGAGAGAAAGAGATTGAGATGAGAAAGAAAGAAAAGTATATCAGTGAAATGCTTTCTTCATTAGTTTGTAATGTTTACAATGATCAATCTATATAGGTGTTTCGATGTCAAGCTTGCAAAGCAAGTATCTTCTTTTAACTACCTCCTTATACCAACTAACTATATCTCTAACCACCAATATTCTAACTATCATAACAACCTATTTAATCTCTTGACAAATGGCTTTATTTTAGCCATTGATATCATTCTCACTTGGATCACTATTTTGTACTTCATTCTTCTTACACTCATTACCGGACCGTCTTCAGGAATTGGAGAGATAACGAATTAAGCACATGCATTACATATTTTATAATGCAGCCATGTGTATCATGTATTGTTTAATTTATATTTTATTTTATTTTATTTTATTGGATATAATTCTATCTTGTTCATTATTTTTCTTAAAGGTCATTTTGGTTTCGGTCCCTAATCAATCTAGTTGTTAGAATGAAATCGTATTTGTTTGAAAAGTTTGATCAATGTCTCTAGCATCATTTAAGGGATTTAACTCATGCATTTATGCATTCAATATCCCATAAATTATGAAATTTAAACAAATCCAAATAATATTGTTACAAATATAACAAGGGAACTGTTATTAGCAGTCCAAAAATCTCATTCTACACTCCCTCACAAGTGTATTTCCCTTTCCAATCACAAAAAGTTTGGAGTGCAAAATGAATTTTTGGAGTACCAATAGCAATTTCCATATAACAATTACTTAAAAATCAATAATAGAGTAATTTGTTCTTCACATAGTTCTAGCAAAAAAATAAAAAAAATTAAATAAATGTACCCACGTAATTATTAATATAGTGCAAGAAATAACCATTGATGTATTCTAAAACATAAAATGAACACATATAATTACCATGGGTACGTTCATAAAACAAAATATTGGTACGAATTAAATTTAAAATATGGGTACATATTAAAATTCAAAATTATGGGTACAAATTAAATTGAAAATATGGGTCCATATTAAAATTCAAAATTATGGGTACAAATTAAAACTAAAAAGAATATTGGTATAAATTAAAAAAAAAGGATACAAATTACAAATAGAAATATATGAAAAAAAAAATACTAAAAAGATTATATTTGAAAATGATTAATAATTTTTCATTAATCATTTTCAAATTGACATATACTGACTTGTAAAGGGACCTTAATCAAAAATGAAAAAGGAATAAGGTTTCAATTAATGAGAAGTAGAAATGAGGGATGAGAACCTAATTTATCATTTTCTTAAACCATTTGAAGCATTTGGCGTATGAGTAAGCTAAGAGAGGAGCCCATCTAGCATTTGCAGCCAGAAGGGAGGACCGTCTTCGTGCCGTGGCGGATAAAGCTCGACGGATAGGCTCCTCGTATGTCATTGTGCTTCCAGCTGATGTCTCAAAACTTGAACATTGCAATCGAGTTGTTAATGAAACAGTCAATCACTTTGGCCAATGTAAGACTCACATCAGCATATAGCTTTTCAGTTTAATTAGTTTCTCGTAAAATTAATTTAATCGTATTAGATGAATAAGAAATTAACCTTTCTAATCAACTTGGTATTAGTTGTTAATTGATGAATGCTTTTTCTAATGAAATAGTGGACCATTTGGTGAACAATGCTGGGGTTCTGCAAGTTGGCTTGTTTGAAGATTGCAACCAATTCTCTACGATGGTTTCAATTATGGTATAATTTAATCAGCTAATCATGTACTTAGGCCCTTCATATATATACTTAAGCTAATTTAATTATGAATATGATATTGCAGGACATAAATTTCTGGGGTTCTGTTTATTGCACACATTTCTCAGTTCCACACCTCAGAAAAAGCAAAGGGAAAATTGTTGTAATTTCCTTGAGTGCATCTTGGTTTTCTACACCAAAGTTGAGTTTCGACATTGTAATAATTTAAATATGACTATATATTACCCACGCACACGCGTTAAAAATGTTTGATTAGTGTCTCTCTCTATCTAATATATATATATATATGGGACGGATCCAAAATAATTCCAGATGGTACTTCGATTATGTTTTTTTAAAGAGTAAATTGTACAAATGGTCCCTCAACTTTAATCAAATTGGAGCAATGGTCTCTCAACTAAAAATCCATTACCATTGGTCCCTCAACTTATCAAAATGTGTAGCTATAGTCCTTTTTATCAATTTTGTCAAAATTTTGTCAAAATAAGCTATGTTGGAATGACCATTTATATAATTAGGGTTCATTAACTCATCAAAGTGTATAATTATGGTTCTTTTTGTCAACTATGTCAAAAAATTTGTTAAAACGAGTTATATTGGAAGGACCATTGCTACAAGTGGGTTAAAGTTAAAGGACCATTTCTCCACTTGAATTAAAGTTCAGGGACCAATGGTAATGGATTTTTAGTTGAGGGACCATAGCTGCACGTTTTGATAAGTTGAGGGACCAAAGGTAATGGATTTTTAGTTGAGGGACCATTGCTCCAATTTGATTAAAGTTGAGGGACCATTTGTACAATTTACTCTTTTTTAAACATTGACTCATAGAAAACCTGTGACTAGAAGAAGTGTTAGAAGAAAAATAAATCCAAGACTGACCGACTTCATTTGCCCGAGCTAAAGAGAGATTTTTTAGTGTGAGCGGAATACGGGATAGTACATCATATGTCATTATACAAATGGTGAAATATGTATGTTATAAGTTAATAGCTTGAATATTAAAATTTCTCATCACTTACATAAAAACACGTGATGTACCATCCGTGTACTGAAAAATTTCTCCGAAAGTAGGAACTTGCCCAGAAAATCTAGTGGGCCCAGTGACCTACAAGAATGCTGAAGGGTATGAAATTAGTCATTCAAAGAAGCTGACTGGGTGAAAATGTGAACTTCTTATGACAAGATGATATCTTGCGAGAGTGTAGTACCTCAGCTAACACTGCATTGTCACCCCCACCCTCAGCACTAGACACCAACTGGCTCCTTTGCCTTGTTTTTGGTGGAGAAGATCTGGTCTTCTTACTCTCTAGTAGTTCTGAGTCAGAACTCAGCAGTGAGATACAGAAATTAATAAATTTGAAGAAAAATAGAATAAAAGCTCATCAAAGGCTTACTGGTTGACATATATATATAATGATGGTACACTATTTGGTTGTATTCTTCAGGCAAGCAAAGCAGCCCTGACATGCTTCTTTGAGTCATTGAGGGCTGAGTTGGGATCTGAGATTGGGATAACAATTGTGAGTCCTGGAGTGATTGAGTCGGAGATAACAGGAAGCCGCCAATTTGTATCGCAGGTAATTACAGAGTTTTGAGCCCAAAGTTGGTTAGGTTAACCCATACAAGTAGCTAGCTAGAGTAACAATTTGTTGAAAAATAAATGCAATGAAGGGCTATGGCATTGCAGGGTGGGTGTAGATATCTTTAAAAGCCAAGGAAATATGCATTTGCTAGCATGGAAACATAGAAGTTAAAATTTTATTTTAATATGATTCTTTTTTGTACCATATTATACAATTACTGTTAAGAACAAGATGCAATTAAAGTTAAATCTAAAATTTATCTATACACCCTACCTATATCAAGAGTGTCCAAACCCTCAGGCCATCTTGTTTACTCATGTTCCATATACTTTGCTAAAACTCTCATCAAATCTTCAAGAAAATCTCTTAATATAGGAAAAATGTTTGCGCCAAAAGAAAAAGATATTAAATTTTCCGAATTGATAGTGATCCAAATTATTTTTGCATCCAAGCAATTCAGTGGTTAACAATTGTGCAGAATTGATGATATAAATAGGCAATTAGACATCGTTGTCACACCCTTCTTCATCACACCACTTCCAAAAAAGGACTATATCTGAAGATTTTGATTACATTTAGAACAATATTGCAGATGCTCTACTAACTTGAAGACCTGAGGTATGCTTAATGTGACCTCAACACAATGGTAAACAAATCGCATTACCTTTTACACATGTCTAAGTAGCCTCCACTACACAACCAATATCGTAATATGATGCTTAGTTATAATTCACGCTATAGTACAAAACTCATAATTCCATGTCTCAACTTTGAAGATTGCATAATCTTGTAGGATATATAATGTCATAGAATCTATGTTCTTTCTTTCTCCAAGTCGTGTGTGGCATACGAATAAATTGTATGAGAACTCTATTCCAACTCTAAACTTCTCATGATTTGTTGTGTATGTGATGATATGTTGTTTTAGCTTCGTTCGAAGTTGACGCCCAGTGAGTCCACAGAAAAATGTACAAAGGCAATTGTGGACAGTGTTTGCCGTGGAGACAGGCATCTGACAGAGCCATCGTGGGTCAGGTTCGGATTTTGGTTGAGGGTTTTGTATCCCGAGCTACTCGAGAAGCTTTTCCATCTAATAGTTGAAACCAAGAAGATGCCAGCCACTCCAAATAAGGATGATTAATTAGGATAAACGTTCATTTTAGTTTCGGATTCTGCAGTATACTATGTTTCATTAAATATTGGTCACATGTTTTTATGTTTAATTTAATTTTTAATAGGCAAGATCCGACATGCAAGGACGGATCCACGTAGGGACCTGGGAGGCCCCAGGACCCGTTGGCGATCCTAAATCGCTGCTAGAAATTTTCCAAGGACCCCTCGTACTCGAGCATGAGGTCTATGCAGGTTGTAGGTTGCAAGTTGCAGTGGCTGTCTTCTTCTCGGAGAAGATGACCGCGCACGGAGAAGAAAGAAAATAGGGACCCTTCCAGCCTCTCTCTCCTTGCTTCTGCCATGGTCTCATCCATCGATGCCACCCACTTCTCCTCCAACCTTTCTCTGTCGTTTGGTGTGCAGTACATAAGCCCAAATTTCCCCAAATTATTTCAACCACCTTAGTAATTTTTCTTATGGGTGAAATTTCCTACATGAGGTTAGTAAGATGGATATGATCTGTCATGGGTTGGTGAAATTTGGGGGTGGAGCTGCCATGGCTTCGGGAGAATGGGGAGGGAGGCGGTTGGTGGAGGTATGGCAGCTGTGTTCTTAGTGAGAGAGAAAGTGGATGTTTGGAAACTAGTAAAAGAGAAAAATGGTGTGTTTGGTTAGAAAGATAGTGGGAGTTTGGGGAGAGTTTTATTTGACCGGTGTTTTAAATTTAGTGGTCCATATTAGATAATCAATAACTTAGGTACTCCCTAGTAACTTATAAAACCTCGTAATGGATGCTTGAATTATGATTTTATAATTTGTAATATTGTTTTGCATATGATTTTTGAATGAAATGTATTATATTTAAATTTTCAATGTTGTTTTTGTCTATAAATTTTTTGACCTTTATTATTGAGACCCCTCGAGTTTAAAATCCTGGATCCACCACTGCCGATACGTCTCGAATGTATGTACGGTAATATATCATTTTGAACAAAAAAATAATGGACTATGAAATATTTATATTATGTCTGATTCTCTTAAATAAACGGTATGAAGACGGGGATGGAAACTGTTTTATACACCAAATTGAGTTTGGGAATGAAGAACATGTTTCCAACAGAAATTTTCCCCGTACCCACTCATATTAGGTTTGTTTTTAAAATGGGTACTTCAGTTAATTGCAAACTCATAAAAAGCAATAGTTAACGTGTTTTCCACGGTACCTTTCGTATACTATATAAAGTAGCTACCCAACTGCATACACTAGTTTCTAGTTGATCAATAAGAAAAAAGAAAAGAATATTGAGAGAATGGACGGACATGGATTCATCGTGGCCGGTACCGGAGGGGGTTTTAGCCACCCGCCTCCCGACGGACCTACTCGCGATACTTCTGAACAGGTCATCATCTGCCCAATCGCCCTTCTCATGATGCTCGACCACTTTAATAATATCGTTGAAATTATGCAATTTATAGTTGTTGGTTTGTTATGAATTTTGAAAGTATGGAATTTAGTGATCGGTCTGTTGGAATGTAAATTGTTTTCCTGGTTGTTTTTCGAATTAAGTTAAAAAGACAAGTGTAAGGTTTGGATTCATTCCAACCATGAGTGACTCATACGTCCTAGATGTTAGACAAATGTCCTGTCCTTATAGATGACCTAAGATGTAAGGCCTGGTTGTTTTAAAGGTCAGGTGCATATATACATGGAATGTTAGCTGCTGTGCTCTGCAATGTTTAGTGCAGCAGCTTTCCTTGCACAGAAATACAAATATCAGGGCCTCATTCTTTGCATCTTCAATGGGGGCTTTATCCTCCATGAAGTTACCACATTTGAAGTTCTAGTGACAAAATTTCATCCCCAATTGAGCTAGTAAAGAACTTTTAGCTATTTCATCGCCAAATGTTAATTGTTTGTTTTTGTTTCTCTATGCTTTATTTGGGAAAATTAAACTCCGCTTGTGTAAGTTTATCTCACATTGCCGGTCCCAAGCCCGGATAAAGGAGGAGGGGGAGGGCGTCAGGTAGTCGACAGCCGGCACTCCATGGTTACGTCGAATCCTTATGAAAATGAATCCAGAACGAAATCGCGCTAAAGCTAGGGCGTCACCCGTAAGTGGCGCGCTGTGTGGCCCGAGCACAGTGATAAATGAGCAAGGGTCGTTGTATAAAAATCTGCACTCGACGAAGCTTCAGAAATCGAAGAAGCGCCTGCTCAGAAATCGAAGAGGCGTTTGCTTTCTCAAAAGCTGGGCTGCTCAAAGACCACGAAGGCCGATCTCAGAAATCGAAGAGGCGCTTGCTTTTTCAAAAGCTGGGCTGCTCAGAGACCACGAGGGCCGATCTCAGAAATCGAAGAGGCACCTACTTTTTCAGCCTTGTCAGCACCTGTCACACGCACACTCAGCTTTGCGGAAATTACGGGCATTCTGTCGAAGATTTCTGGTGAAGTAGAAAGCATATGAATCTTACTGTTCAATCACCCACTTTCCACACGCAACATTAGCTCATGGGTACCACAGATAACTTTGCCAAAGTTCTCTGACAAAGTTGAGACACGTGAAGCTTGCAGCTCCCACTACATCACTCTGACCAAGAAGGGTAAAAGAATAGCAAAGAAACAACACTAACAAAGTTTAGACACATAAATTTTGAAGGTCTAGTTACCATATTATTACCCACAAGGGTAAAGGAACAGTACCACTGCTGGATAATTGGAAAGTCCCTGTGTGTCAACCTCTGTGCTCCGTGGCAAGGTAGACTAGCAAACATGCCCAACCTTTACTCACATTCGAGAAAACACTCCCAACAAGATTGCTTGCTCCAAAATCGAAGAGGCACTGCCCTCCGAATCTCGAGAGCCAGACTCCCAACATGATTACTTTCTCAAAAATCGAAGAGACACCGCTCTCCGAATCTCGAGAGCCAGACCCCCAGCAGGATTGCTTTCTCAAAAATCGAAGAGGCATCGTTCTTCGAATCTCGAGAGCCAGATCCCCAACAAGATTGCTTGTTCGAAAACCGAAGAGGCACCACTTTCTCAACTTCGAAAGCCAGACCTCCTTGGATAAAGCTTGTCTGTAATCTTCACACGCAACATCAGCTTTCCAGATACCACAGACCACTTTTTCAAAGTGCTCTGACAGAGTTAAAACATGTGAAGCTAACAGCTTCCACTACCGTGCTATGACCAAGCAGGGTAAAGGAATAGCATTACTACTTGTTGTTAGAGAGACTCCTATATATGTCGACCTCCATCCCCAACGGACAGGCAGACCTGCAAAAATGCTCAACCCTTCCTCATATCTGAGAGGGCACTCACAACGAAGCCTTTTGAAATATTCAGTTTTCTTTCCCCCTGATAATACCTCTGCAAATAAGCTATACTAGAGCAAGAATATCTCATATCATCAGGGTTAAAAGCAAGAGTATCCCATATCATGTTTTTTCCCTGTCTTTTCCTTTGGCCTTGTTTTTACCTGCAAGACAAGGAGAAAGAGAGCAATCAGTCAGCACTTGGAATCAAGCTTCCAGTCAGGAACTGACTGCCTGGAACCCCTTACCTGATTACTTACCTGGCATTGCTCTTGAGTACTCATCTTCAACATCTTATGCTTCCAGGGAAGATACCGCATCTGCCTGAGGAACAGATAGGGCAAGTGAGAAGGATACAAGGAAGCATGTGGAGACAAGCGTAACAGCACACGTGCCGATACATCCACTACTTTGTCAAAAGCAAAAGTATCACATATCAGCAGGGTCGAACGTACTCTAGATTTGATGGACTTGTTTTGACCCTCAAATTCTTCAGTCGGCCTTATACTCTGGAGGAAACCAGAAAACCCTCCAGCCCAGTTCAAGAATAAGCCTGTGGAAAGTTACTTCTTCAAAAGCAAAAGTATCTCATATCATCTCTTCTCATTTTTCTTCTTTTTATCCTTCATGCTGCCTGCAAGATAGGGAGAATGAGAACAATCAGCCGGAACTCGAAATCAAACTTCTGATCTGGGACTGATTGCTTGGAGATCTAATTGCTTACCTTGTCTGTCACCTCTTTCAGCAGATCCCCTAGCTCGGCGACTTGGGGGACTCCTACTACATGGTTTGTATCGCGCTTAACCAAGCCTGAAACTACAAGTAAGCTTCAAGTGAAATTGATACATTACCTTGTGTATCTCCACCAGTTAAAGATACCACCCCTGGATGGAGGAAGAGTACTTCCAGAGAAGATGCCACATCTACCTATGAGACAGATAAGGCAAGTGAAGACGATACCACACTTCGGTACTTAGAAGTTTCGTGATTATGATATCATTCTCCCACAATATTTCCTAATGTCATTTGTACTAAATCATTCACTTGTACTTACTAAAGGAGAGCTTGAACCTATGTACTTGTGTAAACCCTTCACAATTAATGAAAACTCTTATATTCCGTGGACGTAGCCAATCTGGGTGAACCACGTACATCTTGTGTTTGCTTTCCTGTCTCTATCCATTTATATACTTATCCACACTAATGACCGGAGCAATCTAGCCAAGATCACAAAAAGCGACCGTTTTCGCTACCTAGGATCTATCTTGCAAAAGAACGGAGAATTAGATGGAGATCTCAACCATAGAATACAAGCTGGATGGATGAAGTGGAAGAGTGCATCCGGCGTGTTGTGGGACCGTCGTAGGCCACTGAAACTCAAGGGAAAATTTTATAGGACGGCAATAAGGCCAGCGATGCTGTATGGCACAGAATGTTGGGCGGTGAAGCATCAACACGTACACAAAATGGGTGTAGCAGAGATGAGGATGCTTCGTGGGATATGTGGGCACACGAGAAAGGATAAGATTGGGAATGAGGATATCCGAGGTAAAGTAGGAGTAGCCGAAATTAAAGGAAAGATGAGAGAAAATCGGTTACGGTGGTTTGGACATGTGCAAAGAAGGCCTACTGACGCTCTGGTTCGAAGATGTGACTACGGGACAGAGGTTCAGGGCCGAAGGGGTAGAGGAAGACCTAGGAAAACTTTGGAAGAGATCCTAAGAAAAGACTTAGAGTACTTGGATCTAACGGAGGACATGACACAAAACCGAGCGCAATGGCGTTCTAGGATTCATATTGCCGACCCCACTTAGTGGGAAAAGGCTTTGTTGTTGTTGTTGTTGTTATGCTTTATTTGGGAAAATTAGCAAAAACCCTTTTAAGACTTCGACCTTTAGTGAAAAGAACTCCTTAGATGGAGGACTGATCGATAAAATATTGAGCGCTCGTTGCTAAAAGCCTTGACAAATAGAGTAAACAGAAGTTCGAGAATCTGATACAAAACTTATGTGTCTAAATTTGTCAGAGCCTTGAAGCTTTGAACTCGCGGGCGCGGTGGCTGTGGTGATGAATCGGATAAAAAGCGTGAAGGGTAAGGGGGTTATTATCGATGCCTTCCACCTTATCAATCCACAAACTCTGATGATTGGCCAAGAACCAAGGCAAACCTTCAGGCATTGATCCACAGGTTGAACAGACATCACTACTCCTTAGCAGTCAACTTCAGGATGAAATAACTGGAAGAGAAAATGCTGCTCAACCTTCGCAGGAAGAATTGGACTGCCGGGCTTAACTCAGACCATTTGATCATCGATCTGAAACAAATCTACAGGCTGTTCAGGTAAGATGAGCGTTCACTATGCATTGGTTTGGTGGTCAATTATGCCGAAATGAGATTCTTTTCACTTGGGTTTTGCAGGAAATGCTTAACATAGCTGCCGAATACAAGAAAGCTGAGAAAGATGAATTGCCACCTGTGAAGCTTGCTACTGCAAAGGTGGGAAAGCAAGCCGCCAACAAGCACCTCGAACAGCTTGCCTCCAACTTTAAGTCGTCGGACATCGGCTGGACATTTGGAACATGCTAGATACCGTTGTGTTGAGTTTCGTTGATAATAGTACTTAATAAGACTAGTTCTAGCCATACTGGAAAATGTAATTGACCATAATCATTTACATATCTTGCCAATGAAACTTCGTCTTTCAATTTACGTACTATCAAACTAGATTTGCTAATCTGAAAAGGGTTTATCTTGCATCATTGTTCTTTAACATGAGGGTCTCGAACCGTCTCTGGATACAGATGCTGCTTCAGGCCAGATAGGTACAGGAGCTTCTTACTCAGCGTATCCCTCTCGTCATTGCCCGCTTTACTTATAAGAAGCGTACGGTTACACCACTCCAGTATCTCAGGGAAAAACACCTTCCAGTAAAATGACTGCCAAATCCAAGCTGGTACTGTCAAATAATTTTCTCCTCGGCATGCGCTGTCCACGATTGATTTAGCGGCCTCCTTCACCGGCAAGATCGGTATTATGCTTACTTCAAGCTAAAACCAACGAAACCAGCAAAAGATGATACATGGTGGTCCAAATAAAAAGCATTATAAAACCTGAATTAATCACTAACAATAACCAAAAGTATATATATAACTAGGCAGGCTTACATCTCTCAATTCTTGATCTAATACCACTTGGCCTTCCTTGGATAAGAATTTTCCTTGCGAAATTTCCGATTCAATCATTCCCGGAGTCACGATTGTTATTCCAACTTCCCTCCCAATTTCAACTTTCAACGTCTCGTAAAAGGCTATCGCTGCTGCTTTTGTAGCCTAATTAGCCAAAGTGAAATTCAATCACTGATGATTCACAGCTACATACAGCAAAAATAAATACATTTCACTAGGGAATTAGCATGTTCATGAGGTCAATTGTTCACTTTACTTACACCATACATGCTTAATCGTGGTGCACGCAACCATCCGGCAGAGGAAGTGATCGCTACGATCCTCCCTCCGCTCCTTTTAAGGTGTGGAATGGCAAAGTAGGTGCCATATACTGAGCCCCAAAAGTTTATGTCCTAGCAAATAAAGAATGGAATCACTAGTTAATCATAACAATAGTTAACCTAGGTATAGCTAGTATTAATTAACGAAGGCTTTGTAAATTTTAATTACTTAATTACCATGGCGGGCGCTAAGTTAGTGACATCAGTGGTTTCTTCAAACAAGCAGACAGGAACAATCCCAGCATTGTTCACTAGGTGATCCACTGTAAGCATCATTATTTAGAGTTAATCCAATATAAACAGACCATATGAATTAATTTGATCATGAACTGAGAAAATTAATTACAATTAAACAATATTTATAATCACTTAATTAATTAAGTGCACTTACAACGTCCAAAATGATTCACTGTTACATCAACAAAGCGCTTACAATCTTCAACCCTTGAAACATCTGCAGTGATTGCGAGAACATCTGGGGAACCAAAGCAAATGGCTGTGTTGGCAACGTCACGGAGTCGGTTTTCTCTTCTGGCAACAAGAGCTAGACAAGCTCCTCTTCTAGCATACTCATATGCCAGATGCTTCAAAACCCATCAAACACAACCTAAATATCACTTAAAACAAAAATTTATTTGGACACACAAAATCAACCCATCTTTATCATCCTAAAATCGTATAGACTCACCTATGTTTACGAGAGTATGTCGACAAGTATTTTAGTTGTGTGTCCAAATAACATTACCATCAATAAAATATAACATAACTCAAGCGCTAATCAATAAGTTAGTAAGCTAATACGGTGCCAGATGACACTCTCGTTTGACCCCGTTCCCAATTTAACCCATGAATTGAAGGGTTAATATGAGACATGTAGCAAGAGAATATAACACAAATCAAATATAAAAATGTATACCTTTAATTTCTATGTACCTCTCCTATGCCGGAGGAAGCTCCGGTAATGAGTATGACTTTTCCGCCCACATCTTCACTAAAAACATGTCGTGCGGCGGAGAGGAGAAGCTTGAAGAAGAGATAGGTTGGCAGAACGAAGAGCAACCAGGCGAGGGACATGGGAGGAATTGTAACGTTGAGCACCTTGTTAATAATATCCATGATTATGGTTAAAGGCTGGCTAGCTTCTTGATTAATAATTTTACACAGTTGTGATTATCTAGATATATATAACTGATCAAGCAGTGTCGCAGTTGTGATTTTCTACATATATTATATATAACTGAAATCAAGGGTCAGGACTTTGCAACGTAGCAAGGTTGCATGAAAAGAAAGCAGCACGTAGCCTCGGTGAGTTATTGCCACCAGCTTATCAAACAACCAAAAATTGACCTAAAACTTTTTTTTTTTTTTTTTGGGTCGAGGAGATTTTATTAAACAACAACAACAAAATACAAGCAAATAAGGCCCAAGACTAAAGATGGGCAAATACCCATTGGTTATGAATAACAACGGTTATCCGTCTATTTAAATTTCACAGTTACAGTTATGGGTAACCGTTTAAATAAATAAACGGTTATGGGTATAACCGTTTACCCGTGAAATTTAAATGGACGGTTATTGGTATTACCCGCTGTTATAAATGGGTACCTATTTAACCGTTTATTTTAATATATGTAAAACTAAGAAAAAAAATAGTTTCTAGCTAAGTTTAGTATCCCGAAGAAATTGGGGTGCTCCACGGTATGCGGGTTGCCCCGGGGGTGTGTCTATCTCACATCTATTTTTTACGGATGATTCGGTGATTTTTTGTCGAGCTTCGGTATAGGAGATTCGGGGAGTATGCGGATGGTTTTGAGCAATTTATTAATTGGGTGAAAAGCTCCTTATTTTTTGAAGCTAATTGTTCTACATGGCAAAGGAAGACAATTGGGCAATGTACTAATATTCTAGATAGGGATGGTTTTGGGAAGTACTTGGGATTGCTTGCGGATTTTGGGCATTCCAAGCATGCAGTGTTTGAAGAAGTCCGGAAGGGTATGGATGCACAGTTTAATGGATGGGCAAAGCAATATTTGTTGCAAATGGGTAAGGAGGTGTTAATTAAGGCAGTTGCAATGGCTATGCCAAACTAGCGATGTCTTGTTTTAAGCTTTCGGTGACTACGTGCAAAGAGATGGTGGAGCTAGAAATAGCGAGATTATGGTGGAGGGGAAATAAAAAAAAATCGGAATGCCTTGGATTGCATGGGAAAAATTGAAGAAGAGTAAGGCGGGGGGCTAATTGAGGGGTTCAAGGACTTACAATGTTTCAACTTTGCGTTCTTGGCTAAAATTGGGTACTTACATATATATATATACACACACACACACAAACACACACAAGAATATTAATTAACCTACAATCATGCATGATTCTTGTAATAGATTGACCGTCAAATAATTGGGAGACATCGCATATATTCATAAATAATATTGCTGTTAATATAAAAATACATGTTAAATGTACTTATAATGGTATTTAATTGTTAGAAAAAGAAAATTATGACAAATTTCTTTTTAATTTTCAAGTTGTTAAAAAAATGGGTAGCCAAGTAAAAAAAGAGTAAACGGGTTAAAAACGGATAAACGGGTACGCGGTTATGGTTAAATGGGTATGCGGTTATGAGTAAATGGGTATGCGGTTATGGGTATGGTTAACCATTTATAAACGGTTATGGGTATAGGTATACCCGTTTATGTAAATACCCAACGGGTAAACGGTTATGCGGGTAAGAGCTTAAACGGTTATGGGTAAATAACCGTGGTTACCCACCCACCATAACCGTTACCCATCCCTACCCAAGACACCCTATTAACAAACAAACAAACAAACAAACAAAAAAGGGTCCAAGACTAAAAAAAAAACAAATAGAGAAAAGCCCACATAAACATTAAAGCCCAAAAAACTGCACTACAGTCGAGAAACCGAGAAGCTTCCACTGCCATTCCACCATCAGCATTCCAGTCTATCCAAGCAAAACCCAGTCCACTGCCGCCAAGCAATACCTCACCAAACGTCGTCTCTGAGCCCGAAAAGTTACTTGAGCATATCCATAAGCAGGGGATAGTTGACAACAAAGTGAGAGAAGCCAACTACCCGAGTGAAGCTTGTGGAAACCCACTAGCGACACTTCCGAAACCAGCAAATAACAAAGAGAAAGTGGTGGTGTTGGAAACACCCGAGCCGGAGTAAACCCCAAAACTCTACACACGATCTCAATAGGAAACATGACTGAAGATTGGACCATGGGATAGCCGGGATAAGGAATACCTTTGGGGATAAAAGAATTGGACAGATCGGATTTAAGGAGAAATAACAGTAAAAGCAAAGAAAGAAGAAGGAAATGGGACAGAAGAGGACACAACAACCGACCCCAGCCGAAGCTAGGGTCGGTGCCTCTAGAGAAACTTAAGTTTAAAAGTCTCACACAAACAGTGAGAATGACTCTCAGTGTGGAGAGAAAATCTCCCACCCCAGAGAGAAAAATTCCAAAGAGTCAGCCCTTGGTCGATGAATCCAATATTTCCTTGGCCCAAAAACTTCTCACTGAAGAAATACCTAATAAAGAAAAGAGGAATGAGGATCTTGGGGATCCTCAAATTGTGTCCGTTTATCATATATCGTGTAGTTAGTTTTTGTTTGGTACTGTTCATGTTTAATTTTAAATAAAATTATTTAAAATGATTTCTGGCTGCATAATGCACAATGAATGAACATGATTTGAGGATCCCCAAGATCCTCACAAAGAGGATCCGGAGAGTAATGCTATGAAGACTAAATTTGTAGATAAAAATTGTAAACTAAATGATGTGTCACCAATAGAAAATAGCATGTTTAGCAACGTTTAAGTAATAATACAATCATCAACTTATATGTCATTTAGTTTTCAAAATTTAATCTACAAATTTAGTCTCTCTAACTTACCCCAAAGAAAAAGATAATTGAAAGTGAGTTTATGTGCACGAGGAGAGCTTGATTCTTTAAGATTATGAAGAGTTCCCCTTTAATAGATTTTGTGATTATTTCACGAAATATTCCATATATAATGAGAGCATTGTTCTAAAAATCTCCGTCTAGCGTTGCCTAGGCCCCTCCTAGGCGCTAGGTGGCTGGCTACCGCCACGATTAATGCCTAGGCGTTTGAAAATTAAGAAAGTGCTCCTAAACCTATTAAAGCGCCCGCTTAGGCACCTGCCTAGCCCACCCAAACCCGTCTAGCCACCCGCCTAGGTTGCGACTCACTTAGACAGAAAATAGATTAACTTTTATTTTGCATTTTATTTTATTTTTGAAATAAATTGTAAGAGACTTGTTGCATACTTAAATGAACGCACATTATATTCTTGTTCCCCATGTTTCATTATGTTTCAATACTTCATAATATATTTGTCATTCTACTTTGTAGTTTATTATGAAATTTTATATATATATATAAGCAAGCATTTATTTACATGAAATATAATAGATTTACTTAAATCTGCCTAGGCATGGCCTAACCGCTTAGGCGTTAGGCCCCAGGCCGCCGCCTGACTAACTCCTAACATCTTTTAGAATCTTAAATGAGAGCTGCTTGTATTATAAATTTCTCTACGAAAATGATCTCTACAAAATTAATTAAATTAAATAGTTTAATAAATTAATTGTAATCGACAAATAGATGGTTCATAATGCTTTTAGCATTTTTTACGTTTTTTTTGTCTCTCATTCAATGATTCAACGAACTCATATTTTATTATTTTATTTTTTTTGCAGAGATCATATTTAATCTTTACAGAGTAATTTACAATAGGAATTTTTTTTGAAATGTCATATGAACTCATATGCCTTTTCAATTTGTTATATAAACTAAAATATTATAAGCAACCTGTTATACCAACTTTTTCAAATCATTAATTTGTCATTCACTTTGATTTTGTCAAGTTTTCCATCCAAAATAAGTTATGTGCAAGGCATGTAACTTGTGTTCAAGGTTATTTCATACATTTCAACATCTTACTCCTAAAAAGTTGTCTTACACAAAAGAGGAACGACTAGCTCGCTTGTATGTGTTTTGAAGTGATGATAACTACAAAGTATACTCATTGCGGATCCTCCAAATCTGTGGTTAAAGTTGATAGATATTCTTTATGTTGAAGTGTACAAAATAACTTTAAATACAAGTGATGTGAAGCATGTAACTTATTTTGGATTAAAAATTAACGGAGTTAAGGTAAGATGACAAATTAGTGATTTTAGAAGTTGATATGACAAATCGATTAAAATTTTAGTTCATATGACTTGAAAAGGGTGTATAAGTTCATATGACATTTCAAAACTCTCATTATAATACGAAGAATTTCTATCACAAGCATGAAGTTCCATGAAAAATAATTTATGATATAAACAATTTCGATCATAAGCACGAAGTTTTATGAACTCAATAACATGAGATTTTGAGGAGGAACGCCTCATTCATTGAGGAGCCAAGTTAATTCCTTTAGACACATTGCTTATACGGTGAAGCAAACAGATGTGAATAGCATGGAAGTAGCCAAATTAGATTTTGGAAAGTTAATTTTCTCGTATATTAATTTTCTCTTTTTGCACACCTTTTTTCTATTTATGCTCTCTTATTTTCTTTGATTTATTAAGGAAGACGGAAATAAATTTGAAAACTCTGCCTTCATTCGAGGTTTTGAATTCGATTATCCGCTAATCACTCGCTATTGCATGTTTGAAAAAATGACATTGTCTGATTTTAGTCAAGTTTTTGGAGCACATGTGAGCTGTTAGGATTAGCTAATCCTATTCGAATTTCCTTCCCAAGTATCACTTGCAATCTTCACTCACTCACTCACTCTCTCACAATCTGCCGCCGAAGCATCCGCTAGTTCTAACGTGCAACTCCGTTTCATCTCTTTCGATCACCCTCATATTTCAGTAAGAGGAACTTCAACTGTAATAATTTGACTCCGCTATCGTTCATCGAGGCTTGTGTTCTTCAACTTGGAGATCTTTTAGACCATGAATCCGCCTTCGAACAATTCCTTCTCCCAACTTCTTTCTCTGGACGCCATAACCGCAATTCTTGCAAGCAAGAGCTTCATCGAACTAGGGAGTTTTTCCACGATGTAGCATTCCCATTGAGAACAAGGCCACACATAAACCATGAAATAGAGTAAATCCAGAACTAGGGGGATATCTCAATGGGGTACGACTGCGAGGAGAGATGTTGTGACGCTCGACCAGGAGGGGAAGCATGCCGTGATGTTGGAGCGGCAGCGGAGGCATGCTGTGATGTCCGAGCTGGAGAGGAAGCCTTTAGTCTCCTCAAAAGCAACCACGCATCAGATTCAGCACAACCCTGCGTCATCTCAATGGCAATTGGAAGATCATGCAATCTCATCTCTATAAGCATTATGCCCTGAAAACATAGAGGTCCATGATGCTGAAGGGATTCAATAGTAAAAATGACCTTTAAACGGTAAAAACTACAAATTGATTAGGTATTACCTCGAAATTCGTTAAGAATTTTTGAAACTGCCTCATTTTTGCCTTCATATTCCGAACTTCTGTATTGTCTGGAGAAGAAAGAGCAGCTCTGGCTTCCGCAGGAGAATGACCTATCGCATTCTGTACAACCTAAGGAGCATACAGCTAGTCAACATATCAAACTCCGATGAGTATGTTCATCATGGATAAAAAACTCAGCTCAAACTTACTTTGTGATCAATGAGAATTTCAGAAATGAGAGTCCCATCATCAACATACGCTCCAAGCTCGTACATGTCACCTATGTATTGGAACTTATTCACACCAGTCAAAACACACTGCAAAATTTGTTCACGTTTCAGTAATATGGTTATTATAAATCTATCATCTGATGGAAACAAATAACAGAATAGTGTGTTCACCTTAACCTTCCCCTGAATAGAACGAATGTTCATTGTAACCAACTTGGTTGACAAACTAGATAGGTAATCAAAAGGACGTTCGCGGTCTCCAGATAGTATTTCTGGGCGGTCGAATTCATTAACAACATCGGTGTCCTCATCATTCAAAACAGCGTCTGAGGATGCGCAAGCCCTATGAGTTTCATTCTCATCAATCATAGTGATATCCTCATCATTCAAAATTGAATCTCTGGTATGATTTTCTCCCCCAAAATGAACAGCATCCATTTCAATATCTTCAACAGCATCCTCAAAGGATGGGTTAGGAATGGCATTTTCCGGTACTCGACTTTCCCTACTATGACGAACACTAGACCGAATTGTATTTAAATGGAGATTCTCAACACCAAAATCATCCGATAATGGGTTAGGAATAGCATTTCTTCTGCTATAGGGAGTGGTATCCATAGGCATCTCGTCGACACCACAGCCACCAGTAGATGATGGGTTAACAACAGAATGTTGTCCACTGAGAGGAACAGTAGACTCTTCAGCAGTCACTGGGCTGCTATTTCTAGAACATACAGAGCTGGTAGTTCTACCAGATACAGAGATGGTGTTTCTAGAAGATACGGAGCTGGTATTTCTAGCAGATACAGAGAAAGTAGCACCTACATATAAAAAATGGATGCAACAAAACTTAGAATAGAATGGAAAGACATGGGCTGGTTTGGTATTGCTGTGCTTTGAAAAAAAGCTGCTGTAAGAATAAGCGGCTGTGCTGTGAGAATAAGTGGCTGTGAAATAAATCAGCAGAGTGTTTGGTAAACTTTTTTGTAAAAGTGCTTTTGGAAAAAAAAGCAGTCTGATAGTGGGTCTTTTCATTAAAGGAGCACTGTAGTTCTGTGTGCTTTGAAAAAAAGCTAGTTTTCCAAAGCTACAAATGGCAGCTTCAGCTTTTTCCTTTGATTTCAGCTTATTCTCACAGCAGCTTCCAAAATAAGCCCTTTTTTTTTAGTTTACCAAACACCAAAAACACTCCCAGCTTTTTTTCATAGGAGCTTTTTTTAAAATCACCCCAACCCCAAACTGGGGCATAATATCATAAGCTATACTTGTCAACAACTTCACAAGTAATGACAGGAACTAACTGCCATAGAAAGCGAGACAAGGAATTGAAAGAAACTAGACATGAGTTGCTTATGCTCTACAAAGCCCCACAACCACACGCAAATGGAGTCATTGATATACCTTGGTTGGGTGCTTGAACGGAGGTCGGGGCTTCCATTGTTGAATTATTGGTGTGTCCAGCAGCATTAACAGTATTGGGAGGCCATGCAGCAAGAGCTAACCTAGTCGATAGAGGAGGAACTACTCCATTCCTGGTCCTGCATAACAATAACACATATTATCAAGTTCATCAGTTAAGTTAGTTAGCTTGTATAAAGTGTGTAAACTGTAATAAATGGTAATGTAATGACCTCCTGTAGTCCAGTATTCCCTTACTAAAAGAAATTATGAACCCGAAGAAAATTGGAAAAAATAACAACGAAGATTGACCAGCATATTTCTGAGCTTAAAACCTTAAACTGCAAGAAGAATAAATTTTTGCACTCCAATTCGACGATCAAACTATTTTGATAAGTTAATCATCACCTAAGAAAAAAATCCATCTTGCAGTCCACCAACCATGCAGTCTGTTATCAGTTATCCAATATCATCCACCAAGTTAACTTAAACCCTGTTTATCCAATACCACTATAAACTTATATTTTGCTAGAGCTTTTAAAGGCAGCAGTGTTTTTTATTTCTTTTTATTTCCATCTATAATAAGCTAAGGCAAAGTTAAATTCAAAGGCATATCTAGTCATGGTAAAATTTATAGCTTATACGTCTGAAAATGAATGGTCCGACATGAAAATCAGTAAGTTGTAAATCCTCAGCACTGACTAGTATATCTTAGATACTTTATAGTTACCTGTTTCCTCTTGGGGGCTTATTTACTTCTTCAACAAGCCGTTGACACGCAGCATCGAGTTCCTCAACTAATCCTCCTAGAACTTCAATACATTCGGGGACCAGCATAAGAAGCCCGTGGCGTATATGCACATTACATATAGCAACCTAGAGTTTAAGAGGATAATCTATGTTTGAGTCAGAAGAGCAAAATAAGCCTTACAGTGCAACGAAAAGGGTTGAACGACCCATCATTTTCCATTCAATAAGATAGCCAGAGAAAAACAAACCTTCAACCCAGCAGGAGCCAAAGCTTCTAGGGCCTGAATAGGCCTGTATTCCATAGCAATGACGCATTGAACACCGTCTGTCAACGACAATTTGAGGCACCTCTTGAGCCCAACAGCAGTTTTCTGATACCTATTCTTCAGAGGATTGCTGATGTTAACAATCTCATCAACCTGCGAAAAGCTTCAAGCTTTATGCATAAGCATTACCAAATCAAATTCATTTCGAATGGTTTTGTTTAATTTGTGCAAAAGGTTCAATCTTTACCTGCAAAACATAGGGTCCAGGAAGATCAACGAGATGAAGAGAAGCTACATTTTCCGGAAGCACGCCGCCGCCAGTTCGATTCATATCCGAAACCAGAAACTGCTCGAAGCAGAGCTTCGCCTTCGTCTCCACATCGAAGTTTTGAAATCCCGGCACGGATTGCCGGAGTCCATGGACGCAAGCATCGAGCCACTCCCTCTTTAGCCTTAGCCCTAACCTCTGGAGATGTTCGCTTATTGGGCAGCCGTCGTATCTCTGTGGAGGTGGCCAATTTTGGGGTTCCGGTGCCTGAGCCATGGGAGGAGAATGTGACCGGGTAACAGGTTCAGGTGCCGGAGCCAGCGGAGGAGAATATTGCCTAGTATCGGGTTCGAGTACCGGAGCCGGCGGAGGTGACGGCGACGACAGATTGTCGGAGACATCGATGAATTCTTCTTCGGAGGAGGAGGAGGTGACTGGGAGTGGATCGGAGGGGTAAGGGCATGGCGTGTCTAGGGTAACGGGCGGGTGAGTGACAGTATGCGATTGTGGCCCAGGTTCTTCACTTTGCTGATGTTGTGATGGCGGCGGTGGCGGTTGTTCTTCTTCGTCGGAAGAGTAGCTGAGGCGGAGGCGCCGTCTGAGCGTACTCATTTGGTGGCAAAATAATTTGGGGATTTTGGTGGGGTTTTAGAGAAGACGGTTTGTTTTTGCAGGGAAAGTCAGTTTGAACTTTTCAGTTTTGTTGGGCGGTAAAGAAACCGATTGGGCCGAACTCACCGGCCCAGCCCATCAAAGGCCCAATCCAGACTAAATGTGCCTTCTGGTTTAACTTCCCTACATCTAGAATCCCCGGGGCAATATTACGGTGGCAGTATCGCAAACCAACCATACACTGCAGTTTGAAAAAGATAAAATGCATGACAGTATGTAATTAGCTTAAGATACTTGTCACTGTTTAACCACCGGCTCGCACTATCGTTAACCCGAAAGCATAAACGGACTCGACAATCATTCTGGAAACACCACAGAAGAAGCAAGATACAGGATTTGCATGGAACGTTGGAACATAAGCATGTGAAGAAACGATAAGATCCCAATTGTACAAAGTTGTTCTGTTCCTCAACCCTAATCTGCTAACCAGCCTAACCTCATCAGCAAGAATTAGAAATCGCCTAAAGATACAAAGGAAACACATCCTGCTCTAATCTACTCTACTCTACTCTACAATTAACAATACAACAAGCGTTTCAAGATTTCATAGCGGGATGACCCCTCCATCTAGGTACACTGGAGTCGAATGTTCTTTGCAAGACATTAATCCGCTCTTGTACGAGAAAATCTTCTGCGTCTTCAATTTGAGCGTGTTCCTTCTTCATGATTTGCTCCAGATCTTTGACGTAATCCAGTTTGAAGTGCAGCTTTTTCATCTACGTAAACATTCATGACAAAAAGGGAAAAGGGATAGGTGTATACACAGCAAGAATTGCAGCAACTGGGAAGAATGAAAAAGGAAGGGAACCCAAAATAGAAGAAAACAAAACTACTATATACCTGTGTCCCAATTATGGTTGCCATTAGATATTCAATCTGTCTATCCTCCTGATCAGCCAATAATTTTGAGTGAGCGGCAGCTGCTCCGAGAGTTGTTCCAATGGCAGCTTTAATTTGCAAAGTTGGAGGTATGTCATCTTTTCTGAAGAGTGCATCCTGACTCTCTGAGAAATATAAAAACGCAAATTCAAATAGAGATGGTTAGGACTGAAATCATACAATAACTAATTAGCCAGCAAAATAATGAAGCAACTAAGTGAATACAGAAAGCTGTAATAGAAACCAACCACCAAAAAAGAGGAGTGAAACAACAATCACCAAATACTAACTTTAGTTTTACAAACATCTCCATTATCATGTATTCCAATTGATTGTAGTAAACTGTAACAATCGTGTCTTGTAAATGGCTTTACTGCAAATACCTGATCCGGTTGGCTTTTCCTTCATTTCCAAATCCCCGTCTTGGACTCTGAAATTGATAACAAACAAGACATTTCAGAACTTTAATACCAAACATAATACAACAACAAAAAGATCTATATCTGAAGCATCAGTTGGAAAAGCATATTCCAGTGGATAAATAACCTCTCTGTCTCATAGTTTTTAGCAGGAGACCACACGCCATTAGTAAGAGAATCGTCATCAGTATCAAATATCTCCCTTGAACATGAGGTTTCCTCACAAATCACATTAACGGCCGCATCAGCTGCGGCAGCTGTGATTTGTGGACCAACCATGGTTGATATGGCAGCTACCTAAAGATGAAACAACATTAATATTTTGTAACAGAATAAAAGGCCATAGTTAGAATATGATAGCATGAAAAATAGTTATGAAAAACGTAAAGGAAGCAAAATAATGAAATCAATCTCCACATTTTTCTTTCCTCATTCATGTGTGAATGTACAAGTATGTTTCCAGCCTAGATATGTTGAAGCATTAGCAACTTAACTGGTGCCCTCATAACCATTTAGCCTAAACTTTATAGGGTTGGGAAGTTAGGTACCTGTTCAATCAGAGATGTACTAGCATCCGAAAGAGAAGCAATGCGCTGTCTTTTCAAAGGTGGACCTTCACTCAAAGTGTCTCCGTTCTGCTTGCCATCATCTGTCTGCTCATGCAACTGACCCTTGGTTATGAAAGTCTCTTGACACCCTGTTGAAGATAACTGAACTTGCTTCGTAGAGTCCAAATTAGCACTAAAGCCATTAGAATTGTCTTTTGTGTAAGCAGAACCCAATACAAGCTCCCCAAAAGGCAGATCAATGAGCTTAGCAATACAATCAAATTTGGTCTTGGTCTGAACATTTTGAGCAACAAGCTCCCAATCATCCCCATACTTGAAAACAGATTCTAAAAGTAATAGGGTTTCTGATTCAGTCCATTCAACTCCATTAATCCTGCTATTTTCAACTGCCTCGTTGAACTTGAAATCATCCCTTAATTTGTTCTCCCCATAGTTTCCACTTTCAAAACACTTTACGCAAATCAGAAAATCACCCTGCCAATATAGTAGTTCAAACAGATACAGAAGTTACAAGTTTCATAACAAAAAGCTAGCGAAAAATTTATTACAGATAAATTGAACAAAAAATACCTTGCTATACTTGTAGTGTCCAGAATCGCAATGTCCACCACAGTTTCCACAAACCAACCCCTCCTTCTTCAAATCACCAAAAATATTAGAGTACGATGCCAACGGAGGAAACCCAACTCTACTCACACCTCCACCACCCCCAACCTCCCCAACTTTAGGTTGACCCGAAACCTGCGAAATGGGTTTAATGGAATTCGGCATTGCAGCCACCCGGATCCCATTGGGAACTCCATCCTCAACCTTAACCTTACACCTCTCATCACCCCCAGCAACAAAACCCCCTCCACCACCTGAATTCGCACCGAAATTAATCAACCCCCACTTCTCCAAGAAATTAAACACCTTATGAAGCAAAGTAACATCACCCACAAGCGACTTTCTAACCTCAGTGAATGTAAGCTTCCTAGAAGGATCTTCCCTGTACTTATTAATGATAAAATCCCTGTATTCCTTGTACGTTTTCGGCGTTCTCGATATCGAGCTCCCATCAAAATACTCTTTCAACGCAATTCTCTCAGTTTCATGAATCTCATCCCACAGAAACCAGCCTAAGAACAAACAAAACCAAAAAGCTCATACCTTTTTCTCAATCACACACTTTAACCAACAATTCAATCAAAAATTAACGGACCCAGTTGACAATTTGGGATGATTGCTTCATGGGGAGGAGCAATTAGGGTTTTGAAATGGGGATAATGTTAGGGTTTTTGAAAAGATGAAAAAAAAAGAGAAAGGGGGTGAGGATGCGGAAACTTACTAGAGTGGCGTGGGATTGAGTAGAGTTCGAGCTCTGGTTCGTCGGGTCGGAGCGGATTAGAACCCGGGTTGTGTGGAGCGAGTTCCATAACTTCGGACCAGGTAATTGAGCCGAGTCGTGTCGTTGAGTTGGGTCCGAATGAATTCTCTCTCGCTCGCTCTCTAATCTCAATAGTTTGTGCTTCGATCAATGGCTTGATCAGATACGGACCAATCGGATGTATATCCTGCCGCGGAGGTGTAGGCTATGTTGTGTAGGAATTATATGGGATCGAGCCTTTAGAGTCCACATGAGTTTCACGTAACAAAATGAAAAAATTATCCAAATTGCATATTAATAAAATTTTATTTGTTAATCAAAACTCCAGTAAATTACTACTTTAATTCTCTCATCAGAACTGAATAAAAATTAAAAAAATGTGGACAATTTAGTAATTATGCTTAACACAAGTTTCAATGTTTTTTTTTATACTAACATCACAACCATGTAAGTATATCATATTCTATTTAAAAATTAAAAAATAAGTAATTAAACCCTAATTTTCTCCTCCTTTTCCTCTCCTACATTTTCTTTCCTTATGATTATGCTAAATAAGAAAATTGATTTTTTTTCCTTAAATATTATGCAAACATGGTACTTTACACTAGGCCTGTAAACGGGTCGGATTTATTAGGTTCGGGTTGGGTTCAATTCGACCCGTTAATTTAACGAGTCATCCAAACTTAACCCGTTAAGCTAACGGATCACCCAAACCTAACCCGTTAAGCTAACAGGTCTTAATGGGTCACCCGTTTCACCGTTTCTTTTTTTTTTTTTTTTTTTTTTTGTATATAGACAGAACAAAATAGGTAAAGTTATAGAAGCTCATAGTGAATGCTCTCCTGGTTCCTCGACGCTCATGTCACTCTCCCTTTTCATTCATCATTCATTACTAACAATAATGGCCTACCAAGAAAACAAAACTCGAAACAAGCAAACATATAGACTTCTGAAGGAGACCCGTTGACCCAAAGATTCTTTCTTCAGGGCAATCTTGTCTGCAGATTCATTTTTGCATCAGACTACTATAAATTTCACTGCGTTTAGGTGCGAGGCAGCGAGACGAATGGATACTTTTGTTTCCAGGAAGAACGAAGAAGAAGAAGAAATTTCACTACGTTTTGGTGCGAGGCTGCGAGAGAGAGTTAGGAACATGAGGGTTTTGGATTAGGGCTGAAATTACACAAAATTCCTTGCAAACAGGTGTTAACAGGTGGTTAACAGGTTTCGCAGGTTCACCCAAACCGACCCGTTATTTAACGGATGATTAACGGGTTGACCCGTTAACCACCCACCAGAATACTAATTTTAACGGGTCGGGTTAACGGGTTGGGTTGAAAATGCCAAGCCTACTTTACAATAGTGACAAAAAAAAAATCCTAATGCGGTTTGATCTCCACTGATTCTTCTACCTCCTAACAACGAAATAATTAACCTATTAACGGTATCGTTCTACGCAAAAACAAGACACTGTGTTGTCTTTGGTGGAATAACTTTAATTTGTTTTTCAGCCAATATTTCCTTGTTTTTGATCTATTCAACAATTTCAACTCATGAGTTTCATATGGAGAAGTGAACATTCATCGTCTCTCCAAGTGAAAACTGAAAACAATGTGCCGACTTTCTTTTAAGATAAGTACATGACCAATTGGTCAAAACGCGGCCTAATTTCCACTTGATTGTAAGCATTTTTGGTGAATTCAATGTTATAGCACAAAGTGGAGTGTAGGCTGATTAACCGGCATCTTACTATCATTGTACTCTAAACTTAAAGGTGGTTTGTTAAGATGGTTTGCTTAATTTACAAAGTTAAATCAGTGTAACCAGGTTAGGGGACACACTATGAGCTCGTTTGAAAAAGGCTTTTAAATGAGTTAAAACACTGCACTTCAAGTGCTTTTTTTCTCCCCGGGTTCTTTCTCGCCCGTTACGAGAGAGTGATCTGGATGAGGATCTTCTCACATAACACCAACTTTGGATGCAAAAGGCTCAAAAGCAGACAAACATTGTGGTAATGGATGGAGAACATGAAGATAAGAGAAATATAGATGCTACAAATGTTCTAACAAAAAGCATATCCACACTCTAACCAGAGTGATATAAAGTTGAACTCGATTTGTAAGTGATTATACGGGGAACAGATTAGTCTCGAAAGGAAAATACAAAAGCAAGTAAAGAGCACCCTCGATGGACGACACTCTTAATTCAACCTCTGCGCAGCTTCCTTGGCTAAGAGCTTCTCCTTCGCCTTGGTCTTGGCCTGTGATTTGGCGCCCATGATACCGCCTCCCCACTTCTTTCTTAACTCTTCGTACTTATCATTGAAGTTGGCCTAAATCACATACAAGTAACGATGAGGAGCGGTAAATCAAGTGTTTACAATCTGACGGGTAAAATTGTCAAGCAAAGTAAAAAAAAAAATCAATCTTTCAACATACCTTGATAGCCTCCAGAATTTTGCTGAACTCAAGCTTATCCTCATTCTTAACAGTTGTCAAACAAAGTGCAGCAGCTGTTTTCTTGTGGAGAAGCTGTCAGTGAGGCAAAAGATACATTAATACCTTCCAAAAGACGTAGAATCCATTGTTTGATTAAAAATAACAGACAAAATTACAGATCTATACCGCTCCAAGACGGGATTTCCCCTTCACAATGCAGTATGGGATCTCCATCTTCCTGCACAAGGCAGGAAGCCATACAACCAACTCGATAGGGTCCACATCATGAGCAATAACAACAAGCTGAGCCTTGTTCTGTGAGGAAGGCAACATCTTACTAGTTAGCATAACTTACGACGTATGTCAAGGTTCATTCATTGAAACCTAGAAGGAACAAATCGATATGATGTATTACCAACCTGCTCAATCAGGTAGGTGACATGGTTAAGTCCATATTTCAGAACAATAGGCTTCTTTGTCTCAACGGTTTTTCCTTCAGATTCCTCTTGAGCTCGTTTCAGAAGACGTTCCCTCTTTGCAGCTTTGTCTTCGGGTCTGTACTTCAGAAGCAACTTGAAGAGACTTGTTGCTGCAAGTAGTGTTAGAAATATTATAATTGTTTGTGGGAGTAAAAATAATTTAATACTTCAGACCTCCT
Source organism: Malus sylvestris (assembly GCF_916048215.2). Classification (NCBI taxonomy): domain Eukaryota; kingdom Viridiplantae; phylum Streptophyta; class Magnoliopsida; order Rosales; family Rosaceae; genus Malus; species Malus sylvestris. Next base: position 22,605,061 of record NC_062273.1, on the reverse strand, counting down.
CTAAAACGACTCCACCTTCAATGTTTCATAAAATCAGACCATATAAGAACATGAATGGAATAGTCATTAACCACTCAAATCAGTAATTTTAAAGCTACAGATCCTAGAATCAACTATCAATACTATTATGTGACTATCCAATCAGATACAGGATGGGATGTTCATCAAGAAACACGACAAAGGGCGTAGAGGTAGAAATCCAAAAGTGTTGGAAAACTTTTCCTTTCCCAGACTAGTAAGCAGTAGGTAGTGAACGTATGCTCATCTAACCAACGATAAATTTTTTGTGATGGTAAGAATTTACATATCCTTTTTCAAACAATTAACTTCAAATGATCCTAAACAATCACATTACTCAAGCAGCAAGAAATCACAATGGTCGGTTTCATACCAAGATTCTTGTCCAGAGTCTTGGTGAACTGGTTAAGTGCTGGTGGGACCTTCAAACGTTGCTTAAGGATCCTCTTTTTCCTCTGGATACGGACAACCTTGGGCCACTTCACAAACCGGTGCAGATCTCTCTTAGGAGGCAAAGCCCCGCCAATACCAAACTGCTTGGTACGCTTCTCAAATAGTGGGTTCACAACCTTCTCCTGAAACATTAATTAAAGAAATATTCAATAATTGACAAGTTTAAAAAACATTTATAAGATAACAATCCATAAACAAATGCAATAGATCATACAGTTTTCTTCTTAGCAGGTGCTGCCGGTTTCACACCTCTCTTGGGAGCCTGCAAGACAAAAGAATATGGGAAAATTAAAACAAATGAAACCAATCAAAAGGCAACCACGATTCCGATCACGTCCCAAAGTTAATTGGCGTTAAAACTCAATCACATTTAACAAATGATATAACACCAGTGCCATCCAAAGCGTGCTTTTCATGCATGATTGAAAGCATTACATTTACTGAATAGAAACCTCTGTAAACATTCAAATTCTGCTTAATTGGATAAACAAATGAAATAAAATTCACAGTTCAAAAATCCCCGAAAACAGGGTGCACATAATGGTCTCCAAATCTATCCCATCCCCAGCTGACAATTCGAAGTCTTCCGCCTCTCGGAAAACAAATTCTCAGAGACTAATCATACCATTACATATACATACATGCATTCATCAAAAGTAAGCATCAAAGGTGATAAAGCTTAATCAGTACCAATTAACACAAACAAACACCTCGATTGTACTAATTAATCAGATTTCAAGCCCACAGATTAACTGATAATCTACATTTCACACCAACGGATGAAAAAAATCAGAAAACACAGGCATGCGTACATACAAGTGAAAATTATTCGAATATAGCATAAGGTTCGAGCATATGCGAGAAGAAGGGGATGAAACTAGGGTTTGGAGCATACCATTTCCGGGTGGCTGAGATCTTCACTGACCTTCTGGGGTTTACAGCGAATGAAACCCTAAAGCTAAGCTGAAGCCCTCGGGTGGCGCTAAGTGTGAACTATATATAGGTGGCCCTATTGCGGAATTTGGGTTTTTATCCGATTCGTTGGTTCGGGTCGGATCTGCCTGGGACTGTTCGGCTTGAGTTTGTGTTGCTTTTATGGCGGGCCGCAATCATGGGCCGTATTTTCCATTTTTGAGTTGGGCTTCAGTTTATGTTGATTCAATCTGCCTGGGACAAGCATGAAAAATGAGGCTTGAACGGTACAATCTCTTTGTCACCGCATGATGAAAGGACCGATCTCGTAGTTCTTGGTTTTGGAAGAGATGTTGTTAGATGATTTGTTTTATTTTCTCATTGAATCTGAACCTAAACTTGTGCTTGACAGATAGACGTCCATACACTGATGAAAGGACGTATGGATTCAATTATTACCAAATCACTTGTTTTCTCTTTGGAAGATTCACTGTGTATGTCAACGTCTTCTGAAGAAATGGCTCAGCCATAGGAAGTTTCTTCAACCCAAATTACAACAAAGTTATAGCTTTAAACATGTCTATTTAATGTTTGTAAAAATAATAAAAAATGCAAAATTACCTTAACCTCATCAATGCCGGGTTTCTTCCAGGTCGGAGTTGCTTAAAAACATTTACTCATGCATCCGAGATCCGATGTTGTTCTTCAAGGAGCACAAAATTGAAATCAAGATAAAAGAATGAGGAATTCCCACCCAACAATTACCAAAACGACAACATTACAATGGACACGTGGCAACCACCCGCTGAAATTCTTTGGTGCGTAGTGAGGAGCTCACTAGTAGTAGTAAAAAGACAGAGAAGCCCGCTCTCTCAAAATTTTATGGCGTGAAATTTTGAAACCCTCCCTCCCTTTACAATTCCACAGCCCGCCCAATCTCCCCAAAAATTCCGAAATTAAAACCCCAGAGATTTCAATTCCCCCCAAATTCCGAAATCCCCAATTTGCTAAATTCCACCTCCCGTCCCTCTCTCAGATTCAGATTCACGTAGCCCTCGTAGCTCCCCCTCCAGCTCTGTGATTCCTAGGGTTTCCATTTCCCAAACCCACAAATCTAGGGTTTTAACAGTTCTCCGTCCAATCCTCGATCCTTGCTTTGCTGCTCGGTTCCCATGGCGTCCGAAGCCCTAGAGGAGAAGAAACCGGAGGACGAAGCTCCGGTGGAGGAGAAGCCGGAGGCTGAGGCCGAGGAGAAGCCGAAAGAGAAGGCCAAGGAAGAGGAGCAAGAGAAAGATGAAGAGAAGGAGAAGGAGAATGAGAAAGTTCCGGAGGTTTCCGAGAAGGTGACTGAGAACGAGGAGGAGAAGGTTGTTGAAGAAGGCAAAGAGGAGAAGGAGAAAGAGAGTGAGGAAACTCCGAAGAAGGCTAAGAGAGGTCGGAAGTCTAGCTTGAAGAAGGAGGACAGCGACCAGACTGGGTCGAAAAAGAGGGGGCGAGACTTGGCTGCGAAGAAGAGTAAAGAAGTTGAGGCGGAGAAGAAAGAGAAGGAGCCGGTGACGCCGGTGATTGAGAGGCCCACAAGGGAGAGGAAGCTAGTTGAGCGCTACTCAGCTCCGGATAGCGGAAGGTCTTCCGGGACTAAAGCCTTGAGCATTGAGAAGGTATGGTGGTGGGAAAGGATGCCTTTTTTATTTGTTATTTGTTGGCCTTTTGTGGTCTAATTTGAATTATGCTTGTTTTCTGTGATTTCAGGGCCGCGGTACAGAGCTTAAGAATATACCAAATGGTATGTTTTCTTAATTTTTGAAAGCTTTGATCTTGTTAAATTGTTTGTTGATATGGTATAATTGCTGTAATCCTTTGATAACTTGACATACCATGTTGATCTGTTGTTGCATTCAGTGATAGTGATACTGGATGTTGTCCTGCTAATTGGCTTAGATTTAGATTTTCGGCAGAAAATTTACATGCACATGTTATGTGGTGGCTGCTTTAAGTTCACTAGTTTAAGTTAGATCCTTCCCTCATTAACTAGAAAATCTAAAAAAGAGGTTATAATTCCCTGTAGGCTAGTAGTTCATGTGTTATTTCACCTGGTGTACACAGGACAGTGGCTCTGTTTTAGCTTCAGTTTCACATTTGAATGAACTAGTCACTGGTATATACATTTTATCTTCCAGTTGTAAACCACATATAAGCTTTCCTTTTTGATGGTCGGTCCTTCACTGTTGTCCGTGTATTTTTCTATTCCACTGCATCATTATTGACAAGCTAAGCAGTGGTACAAAAATTTGTTTTGATGATTTTAACTGATTTGGATCTATAAGGTGTAGTGGCTTTCTTTGAGTTGAACTTGTGTCGGATGGAAAATTGAAGTGTATACAACCAAATGAATCATGTTCATCTAGCTGCTATGTAACAATGAAAATAAATAAGTGGAAACAAGAAACAAAATTGTTGTGAAATGAATTTCATTGTGCTGTTCCTCTGGTTAGAGTTGTCATAAGCAATGCCTAATATCCTTGTTAAAACAAAGGACCTGGGCATATATTCAGAAATTAGATTCTAGTTCTAATTAGAGGTTGTGTACAATGGAGGATTACATTCAAATTTACCCAAATAATAGAGCACCCCTGGTGCATTTGATCTTATTTACATTGTCCTTTAAGTCAATAAAAGAAGAGCACTGTGAAGTTGGATTGATTTAATGGCAGTTATTGTGTCAATTAGTTGATTTTGACATAGTTCATCAGTAATTTTCTTTTATTTGATTTCTTATAAACTTTCGCATGTCCAAGGGTACCTGCATGTACTCTTAAATGAAAGGGATACCTGCGTGTTGTGGGGTGGAATTTTCTCATGTTGTATGTGGGAAAATAATATAGTTTGCATTTACATTGTTATTCACTTATCTTTAAATTTCTTGTTACCGCAGCTTGGCCTACTTTTGTCTGATATTTGAACTATTTCAGTGGCTTTCAAGATGTCAAAGAGAAAAGCAGATGACAACCTGCAATTACTTCACACAATTCTTTTTGGAAAAAAAGCTAAGGTGAACTTTTGTGTGTCTGTTTTTTTTTTTGGCTTAGTGATTTTAGGTGCTTTGTCTTCATACTATCTGTGGCAGTTTTTATTATCTTTTGATGTCTTTTATTTGTTGATGTTCTTGTGCAGGCTCATAGTTTAAAGAAAAATATAAGTCAGTTTTCAGGTTATGTGTGGGTGGAGAATGAGGTATTATATGTTTTATGCTCACCTTTATCAATTTTGCATATTCTGCAAGGTCTTCTTGGATATTCACGCAGTCCAACATTATTCTTAATGCTCACTCTTATCATTCTTATTTTTCTGTTTGCAGCAGGAAAAACAGAGGGCAAGGGTCAAGGAAAAGATCGATAAGTGTGTTAAAGAAAAGCTGATGGATTTTTGTGACTTGCTTAATATTCCGGTTAAGGGCACTACAAAGAAGGTAAATATCGGAAGAAATGTTTTTATATTGCTTGAAAAGTTTTTTATACTGCTTGAAAAGTTGATGGGTGATCTTATCTGACATGCTGTGGTTACAGGAAGATCTTTCTGTCAAGTTATTGGAGTTCTTGGAATCTCCACATGCTACAACTGATGTTTTGCTTGCTGAAAAGGAACAGGTTTGGTTTTTTTTCCCACTATTTTTTACTTGTTCTCTGTGCACTTTCACATTGGTTGTTAAACCATGGTTCATCTCTGAGTTTCAGAAAGGGCAAAAGCGGAGAAGGAAGGCTACACCGAGTAAGGCTGCAGGTTCTGGAGAAGCATCACCAGAACCATCAGCCAAGGTGTGCATTCATTACTCAATATTAAATTATGAATTTCTCACCAACGCCATTGATGTAGAAGGAATATTGTTTCCTGATGCCTTAGTTACTTGATCCATTTTTCTCTTATTTTCATTGATCCCTGTGTTATGTGCATAGTTGTCATCCGTGTTGTAATATGGGTTTACACCTAAGGATTCTCCCCAGATGAAAATAAAGGCGACAAATTGTTTACTTCTGGTTTGACTTTAGTGTGCTGATTAGATTGATTTACTTGTTGAACCTTGTATTCTCATCGATAATTTTTTTAACTCTGATTATGATACTTTGGCAATGCACTTTGCATTTGATGATGTTTTGCAATGCGCATGTCCTTCCCACTTGGTCATGCATTTTCTTCTTGTGTCAATACTTTGTAGTCTAACTTTGTGCCTTCTTTCTTGATAGAAACGAAAAGAAACACCCAATTCTGACAAAAAGCAGGAGTCATCCAAAGCTGACGAAGAGGAGGATGATGACAAAGTTGAATCTTCAGATGTGAAGGATGATTCTGGTGAAGATGATGATCACAATATGGTTAATGAAGAAAGTGACCATGAAGAAAAATCCGATGAAGAGCAAAAAGAACCAAAGGACCAGGTTTCGAGTCCAAAAAGTTCATCCAAAAAGACTGTAAAAGAGGGCTCAAAGGCTAAAGCTGGTAGCAAAACAACACCTTCTAAGAAGAAGACCCCAGCAAAATCTGCCAAAACTCCTACAGAATCTGCAAAGAAATCTAATTCTACTTCGAAAAGAGGTGCAACTGATGCTGAAGGAACTTCTGGCTCAACAACTAAAGCAAAGAGATCAGCAAAAAAACAGAAGACTGAGAAGGAAAAGCCAAAGGATACCAAGGAAAAAGCCACTGGCAAGAAACAGTCGAGCAAGTCCCCAGCCAAGGATCAAGGTGATTTTCTTTGTGTTTATTTTCTGTGGATACTTCAATATTAGCTAGGGTATCGTTCCATGAAGTGTCTGTCTTCAAAATTTTAGGAGTTTCTCTTTTGATTGTATCAAATTCGTGCATGAACTAGGAAAAGGAAAAGCTAGCAAGAAACTGAAGCCAGAGCCCACTAGAGATGATATGCATGCCGTAATTGTTGATATTCTGAAGGAAGTGGACTTCAATACTGTAAGTTTCATCATTGTAACTTGACATTGAGTGGATGGTTGAAGTTGTGTTAGTTCTATTATTAAACCTTCCACATTTACGTTGTGCAGGCAACTTTATCAGACATTCTCAGGCAACTTGGTAGGGTTCCTTTCTGTGTGCTTCAGTTTATTTATATTTTTTCTTTTCTTTACCAACTCTTTTATTTAGCTAACTGTAAAACCGTGATTTACTCCTCAGGTATCCACTTCAGTGTTGATTTGATGCATAGAAAAGCAGAGGTGAAGGCAATAATTACAGATGTAATTAACAACATGACTGACGAGGAAGATGAAGGGGATGAAGAAGCAGAGGAGAATGCCGAAGCTGGTGATGCCTCAGACAAGGATGAAGAAAAGGATGGTGATGATAAGGACGACGATGATGCTTAAATCATAGTTGGCCAGAGCTTATACTTGACCGTCTCTGGTTGTGCATTAACCAAGTAATTCGTAGTTTTCTTCAGAGGTGTGCCATCAGCAGTTTTTAAGAATCGATACCTTTGGATGTCCGGGGTCCTGTACCATATTATTTAACTTCTTTGTAGTGTTGAGCTGACCTCAGATTCATATGTTAGGTTGGTTTGTTTTCTTTTCTAAGTTAAAACCCCTTCCTATGAGAGTTGTTTAGCTGTAGCCGTGACTTAATTTTCATTATAATAGAGTAGTAAGTGGGTTTTTTTTTTTAAATCTTAATCTCTTTTTTTCCTCTTTTTGTCTCTTAACTTCAATATTTGAGATGATATCGGCGTTTGGAGTCTTCAATGCTATACAACTCCTTCCATATTGACCCCGAGAAGCTCGAAAATCTCAACAATCAAAAAATGGCCATGAAAGATGGGGTTCTTGAGAACTGCATTACATTTAAAGCACTCTCCTCCATTGTTTGGAGAGCCTGAACTGAGGCCTTGAGAATGAAACCAGTTCAGAAAACGACGCTTCTTTTAGCTGTTGACGGGCGCTCAAAACTTAAGCCGCCGATACCAGAAGGGTTACACTTTGGACTACAACTTGGTCTGGGTTACGGTCATCTCCAACCGAAGGGTTCATAGGGCCGAAAAATGCTCTGAAAATTATCTCCAATTGAGGGCTAAGCCAGAAAAAGGCTCGTGTGCCCTACGGAATCTGAAAGGGCCAAAGGGCCAACCGGCTGACTACTTTCAGCCAGTTCGCTAGCTAGCCCAAATCCAATTTTTTATTTTTTTTTGTTCTTTTCCATTAGCCCAACCTTTTTTTTTATATTTTTGTTCTTTTTCATTGCCCAGCCCACCACTTTTTGTTTTTATGCTCAGTAGCCTTTTTTTTGGACCTTTTTTTTAAATTTCTAATTTTTTCCTACATCATTTCTCACATATTTTTCACTATTCTATATTATCTTACCTCATTTTATTTTAATTCTTCACATTCCATACTATCGCCCTTTAGCCTTTGGTTGGAGACGGTTTTTAGTGACAGGGCTAAAACGAGCCATATGGTCCTCGGTTGGAGATAGTAAGAAATATGGCCTTGCACTGTTCATTAAAATATTAATTTCTTGGAGGGCCAGATGGCTAAAACAAGCCCTCTGGCCAGCCTTTGGTTGGAGATGGCCTAAGTATGCACACAATTGACTTCGGTTGGGGAGAGCTTGTGTTTTCAGGGCTAGTGAATTTTCCTGAGAAAGAAGTTTGTTTGTTCCTTTCTCATGGGGAAGATAGGAAAGTCATATATGTGCTATTAAGGCCATCTCCAACCGAAGGCTGGCCAGATGGCTCGTTTTAGCCATCTAGCCCTCCAAGATATTAATATTTTAATTAACATTACATGGTCATATTTGCCTCCATCTCCAACTGAGGGCCAAGGGGCTTGTTTTAGCCCTGTCACAAAAAATCATCTCTAATTGAGGGTCAAAGGGCTATAGTATGGAATGTGAATAATTGAAATAAATTAAGGTAAGACAGTATGGAATGGTGAAAAGTTTGTGAGAAATGGTGTTGGAAAAAATTAGAAATTAAAAAAAAAATCCAAAAAAAAAAAGAACAAAGTGGGCTATTAAAAAAAACTGGACTGGGCAAGTGGAAAAGAAAAAAAAAAGGGCTAGCCAGCCGGTTGGCCTTCTGGCCTGTTTTTGTCCCGTGGGGCTCATGAGCCCTTTGGCCTAACCCTCGGTTGGAGATGGTTTTTGGGCTATTTTCGGCTCTCTGGCCCTTTAGACCCTTTGGTTGGAGATGGTTTGAGTTTGCCAGCTTTTGTTATGAAGATCTTTGAAGATTTGTGGAGGCACATCTAAAGGGGAAGAACTTACATACGCTTGGTGACCAATAATACAATGTCATATGTTTCAACTATTTGTTATGTTATATTTGTTTGTACCATACTTAGGGCCTCCGTATTTAGATCTCGTATAAATACTCTAGGGACTTAGATGTAATTATGTAATAAAAGAAGGGAGGTCAACTCTTAGGCCTGAAGCCTCCTCACCCTCTCACATCCCCTCTCACATTACAGAGGTTCTCTCCCTCACAATCCTCTCAGAGAAATACAATATCAGTTTGGATGTAGCCCAAACGTTTGGGTGAACCACAATACATCTTGTGTTATTTTACTTTCTTGAAAATTCACGGTCGGATTTACGTTGTTCCAAGACTCCTCTGGTTTTGTGCATCAACATTTGGCGCCGTCTATGGGAATCGATACGAAAAGTTGTGTCGGTTCTCTTTCATTTTTTCACCTCCACAGTGAATCTGCAAAATGACAAAAACCAAGAACACCTTTCTCTCTCAAAATCCTAAGATTTTCTCTCTAAATACCCAGAAAAGCCCATCTCTCTGTTCAAACAAGATAATCGACTACACTCTCATCATTTATTGTGCTTTACGATCTCCCTCAGTTCTTCACTTTCCAAAACCACCCTATAACACACCGGTAATTACCAAGGAAGCCACTCCAGCAAAACCTAAAACGCCATCCGATGGATTTCACGCTCCATTCGCAGTCGTACCTAAAAAACTCGAAGATCTCGGAGACACTGTCTATGTTTTAGCCATGGCTCCAGCATCACTGTTTGCTAACGGCGGTGCTGCCGCTGCCGTCGAGGCAGTTCCTACTCTAGTCACTGGCTGAGTCACCTCCGTCTATAGCAAGGTCCAGGCTAGTCGTATCGACCGTGCGCTTCTTCTCCCTTCGGTGCTCTAAAAGCCCTTCAAGATCGTCGACAGTCCCGCCAGCTCTGCCGCCGGCAATTTAGAGGAGGAAAGTGCAGTGGATAAATCTCCATATGTTGTGGAATTGCTAGTGGAGATCTCTCGAGAAAGTGCAGTAGTACCGTGCCAACACTTAACACTTTCGAGAAAGTGCAGAAATTTGACATCTGAAAAGCCCAAGGCGGAGGAAACAAATTGAAATGGATGAAAGGGGTGAGGAAGTGGTGCAGGAATCAAAAGGAGGGAACTTTGGGGAGGCGATGGAAGGAGTGGCCTCAATAGCCTTTTTACCGTGTAGGTCCCTCTCTGGCCACTTCATCCACCACCAGGACTCCGTTAACGTCTGCTTCGGCCTTCAGGGAACTGTTCTTGGACCTGGTCGACCCGTCCGAGTCATGCGATGTGTGCTTGTACGAGTTCGAGAACGAGGACGAGATACGACAGCTCACGAACTGTTGTCACGTCTTCCACAAAGGGAGGTGGTAGATCAGGACATCATCAACACCATGTCATCATGAGCTGCAGTAGTTGAGGCTCGAGCAATATCTGCCATTTCTCTGTGTGTGTTTGACCCATCGATGAACTAAGTGATCCAGAAAATGTTGGCAGTGTTCGACAAGTCAGTCGCCAAATGCTCGAAGGCGCTGCAGAGCCCTCAGTCTGGATCAGCCTCCGCCCTGAAAGATGGGTTTTCTGGCGTAGCAGTTTGCTTCTGTGCATCAGTCCTCCGTCACTGTCAATCTTGGCGCTTCTGGTCTAATCGAGTTTTAGCTAGGCAACTGGGTTTGCCTCTTCATAAGAACCTACAAGGTTTTTAGCAGATGCTATTTGTTGATGCTAGTAGTCGACGGTGGGTGTTGCTTTGCTCCGAGCTCAACCTCGCCGTGCTCAAAGAGGTGTTGGTACAATTCTGGGCCCTCAAAAGGTGCAAATTGGAGGGTCTGACAAAGTAGTAAAAGATAGTGTGCACATGCATGACAGCAAAGCAGAGACAGAAAGCAGAAAAAGGAAAAGAGGAAGAGTGAAAGTAGAAAATAAAAAGAAGAAATAGAGACAAAAACAAAAGAGCAAAAAGCAAAAGGGAGGCTTTCCTCTGCAAGAGCACATGGGAGAGCACATGGGGACACTGCAAAAGCAAGGAATAAACATCCCACCAGAATGATGTAATTTATTTTCCTTATCTTTCGGAAACATCTGTATAAACCCCATCAGAGGGTAATAAATAAATAAAAATAAAATAAAAAAATAAACCGGCAAGCCCAAAATAAATGGGCTGGAATGTTGTCTCGAGGCCCACAAGCCCAAAATAGCACCAATCAGGTGACCAAAAGTACGTTCAGTACTACAAAAAATTATTCGGCACCCTGCCGCTATTAGCACCAACCAAGTGACCAAAAGTACGTCCAGTACTACAAAAATTATTCGGCAGCCTGCCGCTATTATCACCCACTAGGTGATCAAAAGTACGCCCAGTACTCCAAAATTATTCAGCAACTTGCCGTTATTATCACCCACTAGGTGATCAAAAGTACGCTCAGTACTTCAAAATTATACATGAGCATCACTCATGTCATTCATACATAAACATTCATGAGCATCACTCATGTCAATCATACATAAACATTCATGACCATCATTCATGTCAACATTCATGAGCATCACTCATGTCAACATTTATGAGCATCACTCATGTCAATCAACATAAACATTCATGAGCATCACTCATGTCAATCAACATAAACATTCATGAGCATCACTCATGTCAATCAACATAAACATTCATGAGCATTACTCATGTCAATCAGCTTCAAAAGTTTCATTTACAGAGCTCTAGCTTCAAAAGCTTCATTTACAGAGCTTTAGCTTCGAAAGCTTCATTTACAAAAACTTCATTTACAGAGCTCTAGCTTCAAAAGCTTCATCTACAAAGCTCTAGCTTCGAAAGCTTCATTTACAAAAGCTCTAACTTCAAAAACTTCATTTACAAAAGCTCTAGCTTCAAAAGCTTCATTTACAAAGCTCCAGCTTCACTTGCAAAGCTTCACCTACAAAGCTTCAGTGCAGGGTATACAAATACCGCCTCCGAACAACCACCACTTCGGCCCATACATGGATTCAATTTGAAGTCTCCAGCCAACAGACTCTATTGACTGAAGACTTGGAGGACTACATTAGGTACCATATATTGGGCCTCGTGAAAAATACTTGGGGGACTCAGCCCATTATTTATGTATTGAGGACCGATCTCTTATTCTATAAAAGAGACTCCCTCACTTTCATTAGAGAGCACCCATTATTTATGTATTGAGGAACGATCCTTTATTCTATAAAAGGGACTCCCTCACTTTCATTAGAGAGCACCCATGATTCATGTACTGAGGAGCGAGCCCTTATTCTATAAAAGGGACTCCCTCACCATTATTAGAGAGCATCGCCGCCTGCTGAGCAACCGCCTCGCCGCGAGCATCAACTCTTAGCCCATCACTTATGTATTGAGGAGCGAGCCCTTATTCTATAAAAGGGACTCCCTCACCATCAACGCCATAAGCCGAGCCAATCAAGGCAACATAAGCCACAAGCAGAGCAGCCTCGCAATATGTGCTACTTCTAGTTGAGCATCATTTCACTTTAAGTATCGCCTCATATCAAGTATCAGTTCAAGACGACATTTAGTTACTTCGGCCCACACATGGACTGAATTTCAAGTCTCCAGCCAAATGACTCTCTTGACTGAAGACTTGGGGGACTACTGTTTGTACCATACTTAGGGCATCCGTATTTAGATCTCATATAAATACTTGAGGGACTTAGATGTAATTATGTAATAAAATGAGGGAGGCCAACTCTTAGGCCTAAAGCCCCCTCACCCTCTCACACCTAAAGCCCCCTCACCCTCTCACATCCCCTCTCACATTACAGAGGTTCTCTCCTTCACAATCTTCTCAAAGAAATACAATATCAATGTGGACATAGCCCAAACCTTTGGGTGAACCACGATACATCTTGTGTTATTTTACTTTCTTGCAAATTCACGGTCGGATTTACGTTGTTCCAAGAACCCTCCGGTTTTGTGCATCAACAATATTATTTGCCTGGTACACCATAGCGGCATTCCAATGTGCATATGTAAGAGCCTCTCTAGATATTAGGAGGTGGAGAACCAATAGTATTCAAGACCCGAATTTAATTCAATATGTGACGAAAGAAATCTTGGGAATAAAAAGGTTGTAGCAGGCAACTTAGTACCATGATCTGGTGGTATTCCTCTTCACTTGGAAGTGAGAGGTCTTAGGTTCGAATATCGTGAATGGCGAATTTGATACCAAATTAGGTTGCCTATTGTGTAGCTTCGCCGAACTCTCTCTCCCCATAGTGTAAAAATATTGATATACTAAAGAAAGAAATTGTTGTAGAAATAAAAAATAAACAAAGCCTTATCCTAATAAGTTGGATTGGCTGTATGAATCCTAAAACCTCAAGGTTCTTTCTTTTGCGCCAAACCTTTCATTAGCTCCAATTTCCAAGTGCTTCATGTCTTTTCTTAAGTCACTTTCAAAGTTTTCCTAGCTCTTTCTCTACCATTTTTGCTCTGAGCCTTTGTCTCATAATTGTATTGTAACCGGAGCATCTATAAGTCTTAGGTTCACATGTAAAAACCATGTTAACTAATTTTCTATCATCTTATCTTCAATTGTGGCTACTCCTACTTTACCTATGTTATTCTCGTTCTTAATTTTGTTATTTCTCATGTGCCCGCACATCTACCGAAGCATTCTCATCTCTGCTATACTCATTTTTTTCATGTGTTGGTACTTGAACGCCCAATAATCCGTGTCATAAAGCATTAATGGCATTATCGCCGTTATTATTATCATTTGTATGATCATATCTTTTTTTATATATTTCATTTTATTGCTTATGGTTTTTGTGTGGGAAAAGGATCCTCTTCGGTTCCCTTTCCACCAAATCCACCTAGTCAGGGATCCGGGCCATTGGATTTTGATCTAACGACTACAATTATTATAACTTTTAAAAGGGCCCCCTGTTTGTAGCCGTTAGATCAAAATACAAAGACTCGGATCCTAAACTAGATGGGTTTGGTGGAAAGGGATTCAGAGATGATCCTTTTCTAGAGGGTTACATTATGTTCAAAAATGTCGGAGCATAGGTCTACGATTTTTTTGTTCAATATAAGCCTCTACCATTTCTTTGAGTATAAAACAAAAAAAGGAAAAATGTGTTTTAGACACAAAATTGATTATAGCTTGTATCATTACTCCATAACCAAAACCTAATTCCATTGACCATTTGTATTATTTACAGCTCGAAACATAATTAGATTGATTTTTTTTCTTCTAAGAATTGGTTTTATTTTCAACTAAAGTTTGATTGTAACTATCTTTGTTTTGTGATCAACAAGAAGAGAATTCAAACCCGGGACCTCTTCAAATATGGTTAAAATGAGAAACCATTACACTAAGAACTAGTTGGTCTTAATGTTTTTTTGGTTATTAGTTTTTTTTTGTTTTAAATAAAAATAAAAATTGTGATAGGCTTAAGTTAGAATCATTATTTTTGAAGAGATAAATGAAGAATATATGACTTGGGGATATTTTTTTTCTTCTTTTCCCCAATGATTTAATTTTGTCAAATATATTTTTCTTTTGATATCAATAGTTGCGTGCGTCTTGTTTTCTCTTTCATTGTCTCCTTATGAAGGCTTTCTTATTAGGTTATAGCTTCAGTGGTAGAACAATGAAGGCTTTCTTGAATTTGATGCAAAATTCAAAGGCTTAGAATTCCTCTGTCCCACATCTATCAGAAGGTTTGAGAACAAGCCTTTTAAATAGAATTATCTCACTCTAACTAACATCGATGCCTTTTGTATTAAAACTCCACACCTGACAGATTGGTCAGGTGGCCAAGTGGGAATAATATCGGTGTTGTTGGAGTGGGCCCATGGTCCGTCTACTTAAAATTTAAGATGGTATTAGAGCCAGGGGACGGGCTCATACTGCCACGTGAATGGGTGGGTCCCCTTTGACCCCGTAAGAATGGGTGAGCCCCGACTTGGCTCCACGTGATTGCTGATGTGTTGAACTTCACGTGTGAATTCCTTTGTCCCACATCGGCCAGAAGGCTTGAGAACAAGGCCTTTAAATAGATTACCCCACTCTAACTAACATCGAGATCTTTTGTATTAAAACCCCATACCTAACGGATTTAGCAAGTAGCCAAGTAGGGACAGCATCGATGTTGTTGGAGTGGGCTCATGGCCCGTCTACCTGAAATTTAAGACATATGGTTACAATTCATAAAAATAAAAAGGACGGCCTAAGCCAACAAGGCTTCATCATAAAACCAATTGGCAATAGCTCGACCCTTTATTATAAGCATATGTAAAGTCCTGCAAGATTCCCACTCTCAAAGTAATTCTTTTATAAGAAAGTTCCCAACCCAAATCTAATTGAAACTTCTAGTTTCTAACTGAGTGATTGGTTGAAACTTGTAAGCAAGCCATTATCTGTTCAAATTCCAATCAAGAAGGTTTATAATTAATCATATATACGGCAAATGAGTTCATATAATTTGACTCTAATTATGCTCTAGGAGAGATCTTGGGTTTTACTGTTAATAGCAAGTGCACCAAGCAACCTAATGCAACTTCTAGATGCCCACCACACCAACCCTAACCCCTTAAACTCCATTGCCGGTATGCGTTCCAGTCACTGTAAATTTGCACTGCCTAACACCGCACAATCTACAGAGAAAGATCACACCGATGTCCAAAATACTTAGATAGACTTCAAACTTTATGAGTTAGCAATAAAAGAAAATGGTTTCTTGAATTCATTCTTTTTCCCAAGAGAGGGGCTATTCCACTAAAAGTGTTTTGTGTATGAGCCCCCACCATTTCCTTTTCGTGCTGCATAACTTTGGTTAACCAAAACAGTCAATGGCGTCGTAGCAAGTAGCAAACTCATAAACTAGTGAATTGAAAATTATTGCATTTTGTGAATGGTATATTCATCATGAGACAATCAGGTACAAGAGATAGCAAATATATATGTGCTAGAGGGAAGAAAACAAGACTACCTATCCCTCCTTGATTTACGTCTAAAGCTAACAAAAAAAGAACAAACAAGACACATCCCTTGAATTAAGGGTATTGACAACAAGACAAATAAGACACATCCCTTGAATTAAGGGAATTGACAACAAGAGACACATCCCTTGAATTAAGGGAATTGACAACACTATCTATCACCCTAAATCCTTTGTACGGTGAACATGCAACCAAACCTAACCCTAGTTGCCATTCTTTCTTTCAATACTCCCCATCAAGCTGGATCAAAGGGATTAATTGATCCAAGCTTGAACAAAAGACGCTGAAAATTAGCAGAGGTTAATCCTTTTGGGAAAATATCCGCAAGTTGATCATGACTGCGCGTGTAGTGAGTATCGATCACCTTGGATTGAACTTGATTTCTGACGTAGTGACAATCAACTTCAATATGTTTAGTTTGCTCATAGAATACAGGATTCGATGAAATGTGCATCGCGGCCTGATTATCACAGTGTAAGGATATAGGTTGTTGATGAGGAAAACCTAAAGCCAACAGAAGGCTTTTGAGCCAAATAAGTTCACAAGCAGTCGATGCCATAGCACGATACTCTGCCTTTGCACTAGAGCGTGCAACAACACTTTGTTTCTTGCTTTTCTAGGTAACTAAGTTGCCTCCCACAAACGTACAAAACCCAGTGGTAGACTTGCGATCGAGATAATTACCTGCCCAGTCAGCATCGGTATAGCCTGAAATCTTAGTGTGACTATTGTTGCGCATAAGAATTCCTCTACCAATGGAACCCTTAAGATAACGTAGCACACGATGAACAATCTTCAAATGATCCATGCTTGGAGAGTGCATAAACTGGCTAACAATGCTGACGACATATGATATATCAGGACGTGTGATAGTCAGATAAATGAGTTTGCCAACCATTATTTGATAGTAACTTAAATTGGGAACTGGATCACCGTGAGTTTTTAGCTTCAAGTTGCTATCCAATGGGGTACGAGCAGGCTTGCAATCTGTCATTTTTGCTTCGTGAAGAAGATCCATGACATACTTGCGTTGGTTGAGGAAGAAACCCTTGTGAGAGTGTGCCATCTTGATGCCCATAAAGTATTTGAGAGTGCCAAGATCCTTGATAGCAAACTTGTTGTTGAGATACTGTTTAAGAGCATTAATCTCTGACATATTATCACCTGTCACAATTAGATCATCAACATAAATGAGCACAACTAGTTTACCCACTGAGCTGGAACGAACAAATAGGGAAGAATCCGCAATACTTCGACAAAAATCAACCCTTTCTAGAACATGACTGAGCTTGGCATACCATGCACGTGGACTTTGCTTGAGACCATAAATGGATTTATGGAGTTTGCACACCATTTCTAGATTGTTTGATTGAGGATGACCTAGGGGTAACTTCATGTAACCCTCTTCTTCAAGTTCACCATGCAGGAAAACATTTTTAACATCCATTTGAAAGAGAGGCCATGCATTGTTAATTGCAACCGACAACAATACTCTAACAATGTTCATTTTTTCCACCGGAGCAAATGTCTCTTTATAATCGACGCCATAGGTTTGTGTAAAACCTCGAGCAACCAAGCGAGCCTTATTCCTTTCGATTGTGCCATCTGAATGAAACTTAGTTTTGTACACCCAACGACTCCCCACTGCCTTCTTTCCTTTTGGAAGTTTCACTATAGTCCATGTGTTATTTTCATGGAGGGCTTGAATCTCCTCTGCCATAGCATTTCTCCACTCACTATGAAGATTGGCTTCTTGAAAACTTTGAGGTTCTCGAGCTTCATTAATGGCACTTAGGAATGTAGCAAAAGAAGATGAGACTTTGCTATAGTCAATAACATCAGTCACGGGATACCTGGCAGTGTAGGTCACATAATCATGCAACTTGGATGAAAGTTTCCTCTCTCGTGCAGGATTGCGACGAACTGTAGGAGATTGAACTACAGGTATTTGAACAACATCATGGTTGGAAGGATCACTGGAAGGTGCAGTGTGAATCTCCGATGAGGAAGGGGTTTCATCTTCAAGATGTTCCATCGAGTGAAGATTAACATCATCCGGCACATGATCACTAGGAGTGCATGTTGCATCTTCTTCGTTTGGATATGGTAAAGGAAATAAGTCCATTAAATGCTCCCCCTGTCTAGAGTAATCCAGTGATTGTGAGAAGTAAGGAACATGTTCTTCAAATTTAACATCCCTTGAAACAACCATTTTTCTAGTTGTTGAATTATAGCACTTGTAACCTTTTTGGGTAGATGAATAACCTAGAAAGACACATTTGGCAGCCCTTGGGTCTAGCTTGTCACGATTTTGAGCTTGAATGTGAACAAAGCATGTACACCCGAAGACTCTCAAATGGGAAAAATTGATCTTTCTATTTTTCAAGACCTCATAAGGTGATTGAAAATTCAACACTTTACTAGGCAATCTATTGATGAGATATGCCGCAATAAGAACTCCTTGAGACCAAAACTTCTTAGGCACATTCATGTGAAACATAAGAGCTTTAGTCTTCTCAAGTAGATCTCTATTCTTCCTCTCGGCCACCCCATTTTGTTGAGGTGTTCCAACACAGCTTGTTTGGTGTAATATACCATGTGTGCTCAAGTAGTGTGACATGTTATGAGACATATATTCTGTGCTGTTATCTGATCGTAAAATATGAATTTTTGAAGTAAATTGGCCACAAGTCTATGAAAATCTTGAAAAACTTCCATCACTTCACTTTTAAATTTCAAAAGATACAACCAAGTAATCCTTGTGAAATCATCCACAAAAGTTACAAAATATTTGTATCCATCAAAAGACTCTAGAATTGGTCCCCAAACATCGGAATGCATGATTTCAAAAGGATTACTAGCCCTAGACAAAGAGGAAGTAAATGGTAATCTAGTAAACTTAGAAAAATGACAAACATCACAAGGACTTGCAACTTTGCACATGTTTGGGAACAAGGTGGATAGAACTTTTTCAGAAGGATGTGCTAGACGTTGGTGCCAAAGTTGTTGTTCTTGAGCTAAGCTTGAAGTGACTTGAAAAACCTTGGGAACTTGAATATCCTTGGAAAGATAGTAGAGACCATTTAAGAAAAATCTTTCACCTATCGTCTTCTTGGTGACTACATCCTGAACGATCACATTTTTGGGAGAGAAAATGGCAAGACAATTTAATGAGTTTGTGATCTTGCCAATAGATAAAAGTTGAAAAGGGAATGAGGAACATAAAGAGCCTCAGACTCGACATCACTTGAGATCAAATGTATTTTTCCTTTTCCCACAACCATAGCATTTTTTCCATTGGCAACTGACACTTGAGATGGAATAGAAAATTTTTCAAATTTATGCAAGTTTGTAGACTTGTTAGTCATATGATCAGTGGCTCCAGAATCTATAATCCAATAATCATGCACATTACCAATGTTGAGAGCAGTTGAGAAGGAGTGTAAGATACCTGGGATGTCCCTTTGTACCACGCCTTCATTTCCAGCTAGGAAGCCAGCAAACTGTCCTAGTAGTGCAGTTTGATTGTTGTCACACTGATTTAGTGGTCCTTCACTATCTCCAAGACCTTGTTTCTTGTGAAGAAACATAGCAAACTCTTTGATCAGTGCAACTGGATTAGTGGTGAACTTCAGTGCTCTCTCAAAAGAAGTTGTGGCAACATGATTTGCCTTGTAAAAAGGGTTGTACGAGATTTTCGAGACACCTTTGTTATCCTTAGGAAATTTTGGTTTTAACTCTAGATGAAGAATCCAGCATCGGTCTCTTAAGTGCCCACCAGCATCACAATGGCTACATTTTAAGCCAGTTTTCTGTCATTTGTATCCTCTCTCCTCACCAAGTTTTTGGTTAAAGAAGTAAGCCCTAGCTTTTGGTATATTTGCCTTTATGTCCAAGGTCATGACTTTCCTTCGAACCTCTTCTCTTTGAATTGTGGCACACACACTTGAAAAAGAGGGTAGGTCGGGATTCATGAGGATATGGCTTCGAAGATCTTTGAATTCAGGGCTCAGGCTTGCTAGAAGTTGGAATATTTTGTCTTCCTCGGCTCTTTTAGTTAGCACAGCAGCATCGATGGTGTGTGGTCGATACACATTCAGCTCGTTCCACATAGTGGTTAGCTTTCCAAGATGTTGCACAAATGGCTTCCCTTCATGTTGCAAACCAGCAATGTCCTTCTTTAACTGAAACACACGAGCCGCATTGTTCTGATTTCCATACATTTCCTTGAGATTTTTCCAAAGAGTCATGGAGGATTCAGCATAGCTAAAAATTTCTGCAATCTTACGATCCATGGAATTGATTAGCCATGACATGACCAACTGATCTTTGCATAGCCAAGCATCATACTCCGGTGAGGTAGTCTTAGGCATTGGAATAGCACCATTAACATAACCAAGCTTTGATCGTCCTCCCAGAGCAAGAGAAACTGCTCTCTCTCATGGAAGATAGTTAAACTCATTTAGCAAGACATAACTAAGACGTTGATTTGGGTTGATATCAATATCTGAGTGTGGTGATGGTGGAGTAGCATGAAAGCCGTCTCCTTCCAAATTTACTGAGCTTTCTTCAGCCATGATTGAAGGACAAGAAGAAGCTCACAAATCTCTCAAGAGAACACCACAGAGACAAGCCGGTTAGGTCACTGCTCTGATACCATATTGTATTTTGTGAATGGTATATTCATCATGAGACAATCAGGTACAAGAGATAGCAAATATATATGTGCTAGAGGGAAGAAAACAAGACTACCTATTCCTCCTTGATTTACATCTAAAGCTAACAAAAAAAGAACAAATAAGACACATCCCTTGAATTAAGGGAATTGACAACACTATCTATCACCCTAAAATCCTTTGTACGGTGAACATGCAACCTAACCTAACCCTAGTTGCCATTCTTTCTTCCAATAAAAATACAGAAGATATATGACCACAGAGCTGCAGCTGCAGGAGCATTTAGCATGCAGCCCCATTTGCTCCCTATATAATTAAACTACAACCCCATCTGAGAAGGACTGCAAATCCGAGTTTTCATCATAACCATTCATCTCCCCTTGATATCTTACATCCAAGCATTGCAGGTACATTTCAATTTGTAGTTCTTATTTCCCTTTTGGGTATTTTTTTTTCCTTTTAAAGCTAAGTTCTTGGTTACATATACATATTTGCAGTTATTCTCTGGACAGGACGTCTGTTTTTCTTAACGAGTGAACACATTTTTCTTACTTTTCTAGATTGTACAGGGGTTTTTTGAGTGATGGGGGATATCAGTGACCAAGTCTTTGAGCTTATTGTAAAGAAAGAAGAACCAACTTTGGTGCCTCCTGAATCCGAAACGGAGAAGGGTCTGTACTACCTGTCGAACCTGGACCAGAACATTGCGGTCGTAGTCCGAACCATGTACTGCTTCAAATCGGATTCAAAAGGGAACTACGAAGCCGCTAAAGTCATAAAGAGTGCACTGTCAAAAATTCTTGTTCACTACTACCCTTTTGCAGGAAAGTTAACTATCAGCACAGAAGGGAAGCTGATTGTGGATTGCACAGGAGATGGTGCTGTGTTTGTGGAAGCTGAAGCCAACTGTGAAATGGAAAAGATAGGTGACACAACAAAGCCTGATCCTAAAACTCTTGGAAATCTGGTTCATGATATTCCTGGCGCCAACATACTTGAGATTCCTCTCTTGACAGTACAGGTTTGAGTTTCCAAACTAATTTTTCCCTTTGAGAGAGCAATTTTGCTCACCCGCCATTGATGTAACATCAGCGTCTCGCTCAACATAGTCACACTTTACCTAGGATGAGTATTGAGTAGGGTTAATGCCACACCACACGGTCATACTCTCTTTAATTTTCTAGAAATATATCCGCTCCTAAAAGGATGTCTAGTGCTTCAAAATATATCACACGGTTTAGACTCAAAGTTTATGCATAATACTATTAAGCCTTTTCGGATTGAATGTTTCGTAATTTTTGTTCAGATTGAACGTTTTGTGTTTTTCAATTGTTAAAATCTAGCATAAATAATTTTACTAGCAGGTAGAGTACTTATTTTATGTCAACTGTTAAGGTGATTGTTTAAATAATTTCAGGTGACTAAGTTCACATGCGGAGAGTTTGCTCTGGGGCTATGCATCAACCATTGTACGTCGGATGGGATTGCTGTAATGGAATTTATCAACTCGTGGAGTGATACGGCAAGAGGCTTGCCGCTCAAGGTTCTGCCATTTCTCGACAGAAACATACTCAAACCGAGTAACCCACCAAAGATAGAGTTTCCTCACGACGAATTCATTCAGATCGAAGACATATCCGAAAACTCCAAGCTCTATGAAGAAGAACTGCTATACAGCGCCTTCTGTTTCGACCCCAAGAAGCTTGAAAAGCTCAAGAAAATGGCCATGGAAGATGGGGTTCTTGAGAAGTGCACAACATTTAAAGCACTCTCTGCCTTTGTCTGGAGAGCTAGAACTGAGGCCTTGAGAATGAGGCCGGATAAAAAAACGAAGCTCCTTTTCGCCGTTGATGGGCGCTCAAAACTTGAGCCGCCAGTACCAGAAGGGTTCTTCGGGAATGCAATTTTGTTGACACATGCACTGTGCACTGCTGGGGAGTTAATGGAGAATCCAATTTCGTTCGTGGTTGGATTAGTTGAAAAGGCGTGGTCGACTACTTTGAAGTGACAAGAGCTAGGCCTTCTTTGGCAGCAACCCTTTTGATAACAACTTGGTCCAAGCTAAGTTTCCACACAACTGACTTTGGCTGGGGAGAGCCTGTGTTTTCAGGGCCAGTGGGTTTGCCTGAGAAGGAAGTTTGTTTGTTTCTATCTCATGGAGAAGATAGGAAAAGCATAAATGTGCTTTTGGGCTTGCCAGCTTCTGCTATGAAGATATTTGAAGATTTGATGAGGCAGATTTAAGGGGGAAGAACTTTTAATAACAACACACACCCTATATATGACATTCCAGACTAATAATACAACGTCATAGATGTTTCAATTATATTCCACGTGAAATTGTATCATTAGTCCAAAACACCACATGGCACTCCCGAGTATAAGTCTATCTCGATTTCAGGAGGAAGTGATGAAAGAAATCTTGGGAATAAAAGGGTGGTAGTAGAAAGAAATTGCCGGTTTATTATGAATATTTGTAACTTCATCTGTATTTTCTGTATCTCATGTTAATGGGGAGTTTTATATTATGTTCAGCAACTCATGAACATGATCAAGTCAACATCTGAATTAATCAGGTTTTGTTTCAACATCTGAATTAATCAGGTTTTGTTGTGTTTTGTATGCTTATTAGTTATTACAACTTGTACACTTTCTTTTCAATAATAACTACCAATTGCTTGTACTCATCACATCCATACCACAAATAACTAAGAAAGCTTTCATGTAAACAAGTGGGAGGTGTGTGTAGGGTATGATCATAATAACAAGAGAAAACAATCCCGGATTTTGCTATGATCACTCGACTACATGCATTCATACGATTTATGACAATTGATCGCATGTAATGTTACGATGACAGTGACTTGACTTGAGTAACATCACAATTCGTGTAAAAGTAAAATAAACTTGTAAAAATCGTGGACATAATGTTGATCCCAAAGACGGGTCCTACTCGTATCATATATAGCTATATGACCTAACCAAATAAAGGGTGGTAGAGAGACTGGAGACCCTTTACCAGGTCTTCTGCAACTTGTAGATGGTCACCTCCAATCGCCAATAAGTTATGTCTACCTTTCTGTCTATATTTGTATAATTCTAAATATGAACAGAGAGGTAGTTGTGATAGAACTCAAAAAGCCATCCAGCAAACATGTTCATTTTGTTATTTTTGGTGTGAGATTAGAAGATCAAAACACTTTAGGCATTTTGAATTCGGAATGCGCAATAGAGGTGTAAACACGAAATTCCGAAATTTCTACAAGAGGGTTAGCTAGGGTTCATGGCTAGTCCTTTACTGCAACTAATTGGCCCAAGACCTCTTTTTTTCACCTACTAGAACATCATTCTTTCAGAATCCAACATAGCAAAAAAAAAAAAAAAAAAATCTAGAATACACTAATGTATGACTTACGTTGTTGAATTTCACGGGTAAATGTAATCCACTACAAAGACTGAGGAGAAAACAATCATGGCAGCTTGATCACCAAATTTATCTGCTCACTTTGTGTCGTTAAAGATTGGACATGAGTATTTTATGAAATACACTCTACCTAAACAAAACAATCACATTTATTGTACCACACAGGAAATGAATATTAAATGTTACTTCAGCTCGTTTTTTTTTTCTCTCTCGTGAAATGTTTATAAATGGTGATGAAAAATTGCAGCTTTGCTAGTTGTATATTCATCAAATTATTCGAAAGTCCTTAAACAATAGATAATTAGATTTTTTATTTGGATGATGTAATGTTTTTTCGTCCTACTTGCTATTTATTCATTAGTAAATTAAGATATTGGAGTGGAGGAAACTAACAAACTTGAAACCACAAACCATTTCAGGTAACCATCCAAAAATAAAAAAATAAAAAAACCTTCTTGGAATCTCATCGTATAAAACTAACACTATATTTGGATGAGAGAAATAAACTTGGAATTTTGATAAAAATCATAATTTATAAATTTCCATGCACCAATTCCTTTGTTTGAATTCATAAACATCGAAATTTGGAATTTCTGCGTAGAAAAGAACTTGGATTGGGACCTCCAATTCCCAAGTTTAAATTTCATGTAAATATGTGTCATTTCTCAATTTCTATGATTGAGAGTTTAAAAATAATAAATTCCTTATTCAATTATATTATTCTTTTAGGTTAACCAAATAAGAAAATTCACAAATTCTAGAAAATAAAATCCTGTCATTTCAATTTCAGTTATTTTAAAATTTCTTAGTAATCTTAAATTTCTTTATCCAAACATAGTGTAAAGGTTTGAAAGCTATTGAAAATCAAGTGAAAAGACTAAAATCATGTTAGATTGTAGATCGTATTCATCATATTATATGAGATGCGAGAATTTGTATTCATGGTTGAGCATTAAATAAGTAAGATGTCTACCACGAAAATAAGTTGTATGTTAGTCCATCGAAATCTATGCATATGCTTTTTTATGTTTATAACAAATCGTTTTTAAATTTTAATTTTAATTTTTGCAAATGATAATTTGAGGATTGTTGTTATTTCCAATAAGAGTGAGGGACTTCAAGATTTAGAGTTTAAAATTAATCGTGAATGAAAACGAATGGCAGATAGATGTTGGCTTTTGAATCACCTAAAGTTTAAGGAGGTGGATTGTCTGTCATTCCATTTTCATACTTTTTTCATGCCCTCCTATTTTGTGTGGCCACGGTTAAGTCACGTTAACATTTTATATTCTTATTACTTTTTGTTTTCTTTTTATAAAAAATTAATATAAAATATTGACGTGACTTAATCGTAATCACACAAACAGAAAAGGATGTGAAGAATATGAAAATGGGAGGCAGACAATCCACCTCCAAAGTTTAATCTCAACTTTTCATTACGATTAAGAGTATTGTTGTCCTATGAATCTAAGATTCTTATTTTGTTTTGGGCCTCCATAATCAAATACAAAATCTAATAAAAGACGGACTTTTATATTGCCTAAAGGCCCAATCTTATTAAACTTCTACACCGAAATGCCGAATTAATTTAAGTATTAGTTATCGGTAGATAAGTAATTTTTTTTATTTAATAAATAAATTTTAAAATTTAAACTGATTTAACAATAATATTTAATGGGTGCTAATACTCATTGTCAATTTGTAGTGATGATTCTACGATTTGGTTTGAAAAACTCCTGATGATATAAGGAATGCGTTTTACTAAAATTTGTGTTCCGGTTGAATATTCTTTATAAATAAAGTTATCGTTTTTCTTAAGAAAAAAATTAGGATTTAATTGATCTGGTAATTGAGATTTCGACAAGTCGAAGAAACAAGTTGTAACTAATGGCATATGATGTACAACAAAAAAAAAAAAACACTAAAGGCAATATTGAATATAAACCGTTTGATCGATCGAAAGGCTATTAGAGAGCCCCGCAACTAACTCCCGCCTTATAAACCCCGTCGTTATATTAGCCGCGGCGTCGATAAAGGTTGATGGGGGAGAAGAGGAGCTCCACAGTTCTTATTTCTGGGGCGAGATTCATGGTTCCAAAACCAGATCACCCAAGTCCAAATTTTCACCTCAAAGTCCGACCCATGGTCTAATATCCGATAAATTTCATATCCACAAACTCCCCCTGTGTTTCCAACCAAATGTTGTATCAAACGGCTTCACTGTGGCATTTCAACAAACACCATATGTGCGTGTAGCTACATTGCTTCCCTTTTTTAAAACAATATGTTTGTGAGACGATACTGGTCCGGTGAGTGGTGGTCAATGAACCAGAAGCGGTTCATGACCACCAGCAAGAGGGTGCAAGACAGAAGCAAATTGAAGAGGATTCATGATCTCGAGATTGTGACTGAGAAATGGAAGATAGCATCCAAAGTGTTGTTCTTGATGGAAATTCTGAAAAAAGAGCCCGAAATGATCATTCCCGTCAGGCAATTGGATCAGTACCGTAGCCAGATTAGTCTCCCGAAGCCCCACAGGGTGTCTGATTTTATTCGAAAATCGCCGAAACTGTTTGAATTGTACAAGGATCACAGAGGGATCTTATGGTGTGGGATGACCAAGCAAGGTGAGGAATTGGTACAAGAGGAGAACAGAATGCTTGAGGAGCATCAAGATACCGCGGCCGAATTTGTGACACGCTTTCTTATGATGTCTGTCGATAAAAGGCTGGCATTGGACAAGATTGTCCATTTCAGGAGGGATTTTGCTCTGCCAGTTGATTTCAGGACTAATTGGGTTCACAAATATCCCCAATATTTCAAGGTGGTTAAAGATAATGAGGATGTTGAGCATTTGGAACTTGTTAATTGGAATCATGCGTGGGCTATAACCGAGCTGGAGAAGAAGACAATGGGGATCACTGAGGCCAGTGATGATCATGTCCCGGGCTTGCTTTCGCTCTCTTTTCCGTTGAAGTTCCCCCCAAATTATAAAAAGGCGTACAAGTACAAAGGAGCCATCGATCATTTTCAGAAAAGGTCTTATTTATCTCCATACGCGGATGCCAGGGGACTCAAAGCCGGCTCTAAAGAATTTGACAAGAGGGCAGTTGCTATTATGCATGAGTTGCTTAGTTTTACTGTGGAGAAGAGATTGGTTACTGATCACCTTACTCATTTTCGACGCGAACTTGTGATGCCACAGAAGCTTATGAGGCTTCTGCTGAAGCATTTTGGCATCTTCTATGTTTCTGAGAGGGGGAAGAGGTTTAGCGTGTTCTTGAAGGAAGCTTACAAAGGTTCGGAGCTGATTGAGAAATGCCCTTTGGTGGTTTGGAAGGAAAAAGTCCAGAGCCTTATCGGTTATAGGGGAAAGAAGAAAATTGAAGCTTTCAGTGACATGGAAGACATGGAAGAGAATGGTTTCTATGAGAGCAGTTCAGAAAGTGAGGACACCATTGACTTGCAGCTTGAGCAAGAGGAGAAGGTGGGTGAGTTGGAGGATGATTCATTTGCGGTTTATTCTGAAATGGACATTGAAGAGATTTGCAGGGCATATGAGGATACAAAAAGATGTTAATGCCTACAGGGGGCATATACCTCCACTCATATTAAGGGATTTCTTTTTTTCTTTTTTTTTATAAAAAGGAATTGTTATTAGCACTTCAAAAATTTCATTCTACACTTCAAACTTTATATATTTGGAAAGTAAAATACACTTGTGAGAAGTGGAGAATGAAACTTTTGGAATGCCAATAACACTTCCCTTGTAAAATTGGGAATTAATTGTGGAACCCACACCACATCGAATTTTAACGATTTGAACCGTTTATTAAGTTGTACCTCATAGATCATCCTTGCAAAATATTGGCCAAATTAGAAATATCTAGTTTATCCAAAAAAAAAAATTAGAAATATCTAAGGCATCTAATTTAGTTGAAAGGAATTGACGAAAACTTTGTTTTACAAAAAACATTGAAATTTAATCGTGATAATTAAATAGGCAAATAATTTCAGATAGCATTGAATTTTTGCAAAGATGATCTATAAATCAAGACTTACAAAATAGACGGTTCAGATAGTTGAAGTTCAATGTAATCTAGGTCCCACAACTAATCTTCATTTAAAAAAAAAAAGGTGAGATCACTCCCCTTAAAAAGACTGATTGCATATAGATATAATCATATAACACCCAACATTTCTCTCAATTTGAACCCTTCTTTGGCTGTTCTATACAGGTTAAATTTGCTATACAACAGTAAGTAGTTAACCTGTAAATGATGTAACAATTTCACATTTTTGGTTAGAATTTAAAACATTTTTTATTTATTGCTTTCTTAAAAATTAATTATTTATTTATTTTCAGATATATATTCAACTGAAAATTTTCTTGGGCCCGACTACAAATCACTGTATCCATATTTCATGTCATGTTTTTAGGTTTGGACTGTCTGTTTGGATTGTTCATGGCCATGTTATGGTACCGTGGTGAGGAACTACGTATGACACTCAAGAAACTGTCCATATATGATGTTCCGCTAACCATTGGAAATGAGTATTTCATGAAATACAGCCACCTAACAATCACATGTATTCTACAAATAGTGTCATTTCTCTTCATCAAATGTATATAGTTGAGATGAAAATTTATAGTGTAAATGTTCATTCGTTTAATGTATATCTATTTTGGTGAGTTGATTAAGATATTGGAGGAAATTAAAAAAAAATGATTTGTTTACTCTACCCTTTTCTTTGTGCGACTGTGTCACCGATGAATAAGGTTTTTAGACCTAAAGAAATAATGCCAGGAGAAAGGGGAGGTGTAAGCATGTCAAAACTCCTTTTAAGGATCGAAAAAGTGTTTGAAATAATGGAAAGCCATAGCACTAGGAAGGTAAAAATAGGGTCTAATTGCTATATTAAATCACATAGAAAATTAAGAAATAATTCATGCATTATATATCAAAATTAATGCATGCACATGAGTAATTAACCAATGTTAAATGAACATGAGATAATGGATTAGAAAAACTTAGAAATATGGTCGAGGTAAGTGTTGGACACTTTGTCCTTAACACGGTGCTTATTACGATGCTCATAGTTGATCAGCGCTTGTCTCCTAAGATACAACGACCACGTCCTTGTGATTTGAAGCGACCACATCCTTGTGATAGTAGCGCTTCAAATCACAAGGCTCATGAACCACGATTGTGTTGAAAACCCTCTCATATCCTCTCATATGGACTCAATGAGACTCTCTAATATTTAGTGCACTCTATGTATGATTATGTAAAACAATGAAAAGCTATTAAGTGATTACAGGGCTTCCCTATTTATAGAATGTGAGACACCTTTTGGAAACATGAGACTATTCATGAAGAGTCAAAAGTTGAAACTCTTCATTTGAACAAACACATCTTTCTACCAAAAAGCTCCACTACTAATTTCTATTCAATTAATAAATGTAATATAATAATAACAATATTAAATTTTACAACAGTAGGTTCATTGAAGCTATCACAACGGTATGCAATTGGCTTCTGGATGGCTACATGAAATAGAGTTTGTAGATGCATATAAGTCATTCATGCAATGGGATGCTGGATTTGTGGATGCAAATTTCTTTCTCCTTGATCTTGGACAATTTTGCACCTACAAAACAATTAACATCTTAAGTTAAGGCCAAGAGCCTCACGCGCCCACGATGAATGGGGGGGCTTTAGCCGAAGAACCTCCGATGGCAAAGTTAGAATTTAGAGAGAAATAGTGTTTAGAGAATTTTGGGATTTTTGCCAAAGTGTTGGAATAAGTGTTTGGTGAAAATGGGAGCCTATTTATAGGGTTAGGCCGGTCCACTTAAGAGAGAAAGTGGCCGGCCAACTTGTGGATTTTTTGTTGAATTTGTGGTTTAATTAGCCAATTTATTGGCTAATTAAATATGAAAGAAACAAATGGGGGGGGTTATCAAATTGGATGACTAACTTTATTTGGGTAATAAAGTGGAGAAAATAAGAAAGGTAAGGAGCAAAGGGAGGTGGCCGGTTTTGACTAGCTTTTGGGATTAATTTGGGTGACTTATTTGATATAATGGGTGATTAAATTGGTGATTAATGGATTAATTAGGAATTAATCCATTAATAATCTCTATTTATATGAAATAATTTATAGGTTATGAAGTAATTACCTAAGATGAGGATGGATGATATAACTTTGAATTTGTTACCTTTTTTGGGCACTTTTGACTTGGTTTAGGGATGATTGCCCGCTGCTCGCATGCAGGAATCCCAGTATGCCTCAAGGGTATTTTTGTCCTCTTTTACCCAAGAATCCACGTGTCGCCTTGTGATTATTTTTGGCTCCACAAATGTCCCCACACATGTTGGGCTGCTCGCAGGAAAGGGCAACAGGTGTAGAGATTTTCTCGCTTTAGGAAACTCTAAATTGCTTCCTATTTTGTTGTTGATTATCTCTTTTATTAGGAAATTAGATCTTTCCAGGAAAGGGAAAATAAATTTCTCTCAAACCCTATTTAAGTCCACCTTAAGTGGGTTATTAAATCAACTTTGGAGAGCGATTTATTCTACCCTACAAGAGAGAGAAAGCTTAGAGGATATTTGTTCCCCCTCCTCTAGCAATCTTCTACATCTTACCCGTGCAAATGTTCGTCTTTCATTGATTTCTTCGTCTTCTCTGTGCCGCACCGATGTAAGAAAATTTTAATTTTTCTTGTCTTCTTTTTGGATAGTGCTGTAGCGGGGGAGCTGTCAAGGTGATGCAACACGTCGGCTGGTAGGGGCCAAGAGTCGGTTCGGCATGGGCCGATGAGGTGTTGTGGCAAGGGCCACTACTTGGGTTGCTTGGCTTGGCTAGAGCCAAGGGCAGCTTGAGCAGTTTGGGCCGCGAACTGAGGCGCTAGGGCGCAGTGCTAGGGTAGTCACATGGCTCATATCCTTTAGGCCCTTGGACCTGATGCGGGCTAAGCTGGTGATTGAGAGAAATGAGAAGGTCGTGGGCTTTATGGGTTGCTGGAATGTTGGGTATGCAGACGTCCTGCCTGCTAGAATGCTGGGTTGAGCTCCTCTGCTGAGTATCGCAAATGGCGTTAGCTGCTTAGTCTTCTTTGTTGGGAGAAAAATAGGCTGCTCCCTAGAGAAAAGGTAAAGAGGATCAAAGCGGATGCATTGGCTTGTCTGAACGTTGTTGTGTAGCCTATTATGAATGAAGGTGGAAAGAAGAGATATTTCTGCCTGCTCAAGAGATGCCAGTTGAGAAAAACTGAAGACTTCCTCTGCTGCTTGTGAGGGTCCGCCTGCTGCTGAGAGGCCTGTGATGGACATGACTTCTTCCAATGGGAAGAAAAATGAGGTTGCTAGATCTGAGCATGTGGCGTCTGCCATGCCGAGAATGGCTTGTACAATTGCTGATAGAATTGCTCAACGTAAAGGTCATTTCATGCCCCTAGTGCCGAAGCATGTACCAAGACGCTCGTTGGGAGCCAAGTCTGGTTCACCTTTGGAGAAGCTTGCTATTATAAAGAGCAATAAGGTGGACTCTGTTGCTAAAGTAGCACCAAGGCCCACTTCTTCTACTATCGAGACTGATTCGCCCACTGGGAAGGGAGAGACTGCTAGTATGGGCAGCTGTGAGAAATCCATTAAGCCTGATTCTAAGGAGGCTGATGAGATCTGTGTGCTCTTGAAACCATATCTGCTTGAAGACACGGACGATTGTGCCAAGTTTGTTGATGACGTTAGAAAGGTTTGCTTGCCCAAGTTCCTTTGCAAAACATACACAATATAGAATGACTGATCTGTTTGCTTTGATGTAGATATAACAAGGCTGCTAAGGAGGGTGGCGAAGACTATGGAAGCTGAAGCTTATTCCTCAACCAAGGAGATAAAAGAGGTCGGATTCTGAGCTCGTTGCTTTGAAAGGGTCTAATATTTCTGCCCCCCTTTTCTGCAGCTTGAGACCGCTCGTCAAAAGATCGTTGTCTTAAAGACTAGGCTTGACGCAATCCAAGTTAAGTATGAAAGTGCAAAGAAGGAGATTGGATGTTACATACTTCAGATTTAAGATCTTGAGTTTGCAATTTCTGAGCTTCGTTTCACTGCTTTTGCAAATGATGAAAAGTTGATTGCTGCTTATAATCAAATGATCCACTTCAAGAGAATCGTCGATAAGCTTGAACCCCAAGTGTTGGAACTTCAAGATGTACTGAAGATCAACAAAAGTTTGAAGAAGGAAATGGATGAGCTACAACGCGTCCGTGTTGGTCTGCTTTAGGAGAATGAGCAGCTGAAGGGTGAGAAGGATGAGCTCGAGGTTTCGAGACCTTCTCTATTTCTTCGAAAGACTTGCTTGCTTTTACTTTTGAGGCTTCCATTGGTGAAGTAGTTGGAGAAGTTGGTGCCCAAGTTGGGGCAGCCGGGGGTGAATCACTGGATGATGACGTTGCTAAGAGCGTCGCGGCTGCTGAAGATGTGGCGACCGAATAGTCATGGGATGTCCAAGCTGCTAAAGTGTAGTTATCTAGGTAGCCTTTAGGATTTTATTTGTTTTTCCTTGTAACTCTTGTTTTGCTTGAACTCCTTCGACTTTTGCTAATTGTTTATAAACATGTTTCCTTCGTTTTTTTTCATCTTCGCTTCTTTTGTTGATGCCCTAACCTTTAAACTTTATAGTCCAGTGGCAGGCGTGCTACTTTTTTATAAGCAGACAGATCCGCGTAGCTTATGTAGCCGTAGGTGTTGGTGTAGAGCTTTGCAAAGTTGTTAGCCATAGGGTTGGTAGCCAGATGCCTTACTTACAGAAATAGACAAGTCCACATAACCATTAGGTTGTTAACCTTGGCTTTCTCTAATTCCGTATGTTGCGTAGCAAGTATCACAACACTTTAGGACTTGGTGCAGATTGTTCTGCGCTTGGTAGAGGTGAAGTTTATCGACCACGTAGCATGTCGGCAGTGGATAAAACTTCGTATATACACGCTAGCTTGTTTAACCTTTCACAAGAATGTGCGGCCATATAAGTCTAGCGTGGTGTTACTACTCGATGGGCAAGCCGTAAACAGTCTTTCGGAAACCGTAGGCTACCTTACTGCACTCAGTAGCAGCTTTAGGGTTCCAGGGCATCCGTCTGTAGGGCGTACTGCGTAATGTGCCCTCTCCATCTCTAGGGCCTGGTTCCCCACAGAGTAGGCTAAGAGACCAAAAATCCTTTAGTTAGCTAAGCCTTGAAAAAGACCATTGTGGCTACTTCTAGGAATCCTCACGCAAGCCATCATGCATCTAGTTATACTAGGGCAGCCTGGCTCATCCACGTCTGGATATTCGGAGTGTAAATTTTATCCTCCCGTCTTAAAGAGCTGACCCATGTGGGTGTCAGGGAATTGGTTTACCCTCTCGCACTAGAGAGCATGGTTGATCCCTCGGGGGGCGCAATTCCTACGATGAATCCTTAAGAAGGGCACAGTCTTCTTTTGAAGTGCATGAGTGATCAGTTGTTGTAAGCATACAGCTAAGCCAAGTTATGATTGTTTTGAATTCTTCATTGAAAAACGAGTGAAACGAATGATAACTTAGCTGTAAGGTAAGAACTGCATAATAACTAGATAGTCATCGGCTTGTGAGGTAGTGCCCGTCGAGTTGTTTGAGTCTTTAGGCTTTGATGTAGCGGGAGGTCACACATGGTACTTCATCAGATTGTAGGCGTTCCACTGCTTTTTGATCTTTTTGTCGTTTCATGGTGAATTACTTTTACCGCCTACTCTGCTGATCTTGTATGGACCTTCCCAGATGAGACCCATCTTTTTGGATCCTTCTCTGCGGGCAATGATGAAGGCTTTTCTTAGGACTAGATATTTGGGTTGGAATTGCCGGATCTTGGCCTTTTTGTTTTAGTTAGTGAGGAGCTGCTGCTGGTAGGCTGTAATGCGAGTGCTGGTCTGCTCGCACTTCTCCTATGCCAGATCTAAGCTTGTGACCATCTCCTTACTATTCTACTCAATGCTTGGTAGTAGAGCGGTGATACTTGGCTTGATGACATTGGGATGAATGATTGCTTCCGAACCAAATGCCAAAGAGAAAGGAGTCTCACCGGTTACTCATCGTTTGGTGGTGCGATATACCCATAAACATCCGGGGAGTTCGTCTGGTCATTTTTCCTTCTTGTTGGTGAAGGATTTCTTAAGGCAGTCGAGGATCATTTTGTTGGATGCTTCGACATGCCCATTGCTTTGAGGATGTCTCAGCATGGACATGTGTTGCTTGATGCCATATTCTTGGAAGAACTTCTCCAAATCTCTGCCTATGAATTGCAGGCCGTTGTTGGTGACGATGGACTGAAGGATGCCAAATTGGCAAATGATGTTCCTTTATATGAAGTGCTCTATGTCCGTTTAAATTTTGATCATCATGGGTTCTGCTTCTTTCCATTTGGTGAAATAGTCGGTTGCCATAATCATCATGCCTCTGCCCCCAATAGCAGGCGGCATAAGTTCTACCAGGTTGATTGCCCATTACATGAATAGCTAAGGACTCGTTTGCGGGTGTAGCTCGCTGGCAGGCAATGCTAGAATCGGCTTATAGCGTTGGCAGCAATTACACTTTTGTACTAACTCCTTAGCATCTTAGTGCATGATAGGCCAATAGTAGCTTGTGGCAAGAGCTTTTTGTGCTAAAGATTGACCTCTGGAGTGGTTTCCACAAACGCTTTTGTGGATTGAGCTTATAACCTTTAAGTTATCGGGAGACACTAAGCAGCGGAGATGTGGTCCGGTGCAGGATCTTCGGATAAGAATGCCATTCCACATGTAGTAGCGTGCCGCATTGATTTGGAGTTTCCCAGACTCCAATCTTTCGGTGGGGAGTATGTCGTTGACCAGGTAGTCTATAATAGAACTTTGCCAGGTAGGAGTTACACTAACCTATGACACTTTGGCTGCCAGCTCCGTCTCTATGGTTGGTTTGTCTAGATATTCCACCGGAATAGAGCGTTTGAATTGGTGGTTAAGAATGAAGTCCTAAGCCGGCTAGCACATCTGCATGGTCATTGTCTGCCAGGGGAACTTGAGTGAGAGTGTAAGTCTAAAATGCCTCAAGCTGCTTGCGTACTTTCTTTAGGTATTGCACCATCCTCGGATGTTTTACCGTGCACTCCCTAGTAGTCTGGCTGGTGATTAGCTGGGAATTAAAGTGAAATGTGAGATTCTTTACCGCCAAGTCTTTTGTCATTCGGAAGCCTGCCAGTAGGGCCTCATACTCTGCTTCATTGTTAGATGCTTTGAAGCTTAAAGTGATTGCCTACTCGAGCATTGAGTCGTCTGGGGTGACAAGAACCACGATTCCTTGCGAGCCTTTATAGTTGGATACGACGTCGACATGCAAATGCTAGAAATCTCTATTGAGGGAGCAGGTGCAGCTTAAGTGTGCTCAGCTAACTTCGGGGCGTCATTGGGCCGCTCTATTACGTTGTTAAGGCTAGGTGTGAAGGCGTGGCAGGGAGCCGTGGAGCTGGGGCCATGTTACATGTAGCAGGAGATGCTCAACTTTTGGTATTGGGCCACTCTAGAGCTGAATAATGGAGCAAGGGTCGGCTAGAGCCGTGTGACACG
Organism: Malus sylvestris; assembly: GCF_916048215.2. Classification (NCBI taxonomy): domain Eukaryota; kingdom Viridiplantae; phylum Streptophyta; class Magnoliopsida; order Rosales; family Rosaceae; genus Malus; species Malus sylvestris. The sequence goes on along the minus strand of NC_062273.1, from coordinate 22,569,694 downwards.
TAGCAGAAGGTAGTGCTCAACTGCCGATACATGTTACTCTTATGTAGAATCTTCTAGGGCGACAAGGATAAAACTTGCTTCTAAGTGTTCCTTCCAGTGTTCTTCTGCCCTTGGCGTGTCTTTTGGGCCGAGTTATTGCGTTCGTCAGAAAACTTTGCATCCGCCAAGGTTTACGCCATTATTGTCGCTAGGGGTGGGTTCAAAAAACCGAAAACCGAACCGAACCGAAACCGAAAAAACTGAACCGAACAAAAAAAAGAACCAAATTGAAAAAACCGAACCGAACTGAATTCTTTTGGTTCGGTTCGGTTGTAGTGATATAGAAACCGAACCGAACCGAATTAATAAATTAAAATTTTTATTTAATTATTTGTTTTGGGTATTATTTTCTAAACCCAATTTGTAAGTTAAAATGTGCTAAACCCAATGTGTTGCCAAACTTTAAGCTCAAAATATTAAAAAAAGGCCTATAAAAGAATCCAACACACACTAAATAAATCCACCCACGCATTACTTTTACTAATCAAGTTGTCAACATGCAGTTACAAGCAAAACAACCCTGATCTTTGAACAACATCATACAATTTAACTTTTCTAAGTCATTTGTACGATTTTTGTGTTGTGAGGTTGTTAGTTTGGACTTTGGAAGACTTGATTGATGATTTTAGTTCAACTTTAAATGTTTATTTTCATTGTCTTTGATTCTAGTTAGAATGCTTATGTTATGATTGTGTAGGATATGTTAAAATTTAAAATTTCAATGTTTTTCATTTTTTGAAAAAAACAAAAAACAAAAAATTGAAACCGAACCGAAAAAAAAATGAACTGAACCGAACCGAACCGAAACTTCGGTTTGGCTTCGGTTTTGGCAAAAAACCGAACCGATTTAAACCGAACCCACCCTTAATTGTCGCGTGTCTGGATTCGGCGGAATAGTGCGTCATGATGATGACTGCGTGCGTTTGAAGGTAAAACTTAAGCTTTCAGGTTACAACAACTATTGCCAAAGTTAACTTTTGAATTTTTAATAGCATCGATGCTTTTGAACTGTAGAACACAGTGTAGAATACAGGTAGTCGGGCCCCCAGCTTTTCTCACATGATGATAGAGCTTATTGCTGCTCTAGATACTGTCAAACATGCGAATAAGTCCTCCGCTATTTCCGGCTTGGATAGTAGGGAGGTGACGTCGCGTACTTCTTCAAGTCTTTGAATGTGCATTGGCGAGCCTCGTCCTAAAGTGCATGCTTCTTTGCCAGAGCGAAAGAGTCTGCCAGAGTTAGATCTTCTTTCATGATCAATTTTCCGAATAGTGGGTGGTCTGCTAGAAGTCTTTTTTGGAAGGCTGCTAGCTATCGAGTCGTTGCATCCGACTATCCTTGCCTTCTCTGCTTTGAACCTCCTCACATAGTCGCGAAGCGACTCCTTTGGGTTCTTCTTGACGTCGAACAAATGGTCAGACTTCTTTTTGATCGAGCGATCGGATGAATATTCTTTGGTGAAAACCAAAGAAAATTCGTCGAAATTTTGGATGGATTGTGGCGGCAATGTGTAGAACCAATCTTGCGTCTTGCCTTGTAAAGTGGTGACGAATATCTTGCACATGAGATCATCGTCGTTTCAATAGAGGATCATTGAGAGGATCATTGCGCTTTGGTAGTGCTTTGAGTGTCTTTCCAGGTCTTCATCCCCTTTGAAAGATGTGAAATGTGGCATGCTGAACTCGTGTGGAGGCTTTGCCTGTTCGATCTCGTCCGTGAAAGGTGACCTTCTTATGTTGGTCATGTTCCGTTGTAGTGCCTTATCGGTGACCTCATTGCGTTGGAAATTATGCAATCGCTTGGTCAAGAGTCTCTCTACTTCTTCCAGAATTTGTCTTCGTTGGGGTAGCGGAGCTCTCGGCTGCCCCCAACCGTGACTTGTTGGTCTAGGCTGCTCTTCCATGTGTTTGGCTCGTCTATGCCGCGGATACGGTGCATGTAGCGCGTTCCTAGCAGGCGAGTGAGTTCTTCGCAGGCTACCGTGACTAATTTCAACGATTTAGCCGATAAACTTGTTTCTATATGCTTCGAGATCAAATCAGCAAAAAATCGCAAAAAACAAACATTCAGAAATCAAGTAACGGGACGAAACTTTACGACGGTTTTAAAACAAAAAATCACGATTTAACGGTTATTTTAACTCCGATTTTGATGATTTTTTTTACAGCTACACAAGTTGACCCTATATGAATACAATAAATGAATTCGATTTTCAATTTAAAATATTTACACTAGTGGATACCACAAAATATTATGTTATACTTAACGAAAGTATAAATAAACTCTAAGTGTTAGTGAATCTATCGTTTTGATGAGATACGAATTCTATGAAACTAATTTCAACGATTCAACAAACAAACTTGTTTGTATATGCTTTGAGATCGTATACGCCAAAAAACACAAAAAACAAACATTCAGAGATCAAGTAATGAGACAAAAAATTTCGACGGTTATAAAACAAAAAATCACGATTTAACGGTTATTTTAACTCCGATTTTAATGATTTTTTACAACTACACTCCTTGACCCTATATAAATACAATGAATGAATTCGATTTTCAATTCAAAATAATTACACTAGTGGATACTACAAAATCTTATATTATACTTAATGAAATTATAAATAAACTCTAAGTGTTAGTCAATATAGTTTTGATGGGATACGAATTCTATGAAACTAATTTCAACGATCCGACCATCAAACTTGTATGTATATGTTTCGAGATCGTATAAACCAAAAATCACAACAAACGAACATTCAGAGATCAAGTAATGAGCCAAAACTTTTCGACGGTTATAAAACAAAACATCACGATTTAACGGTTATTTTAACTCCGATTTTGATGATTTTTTACAACTACACTCCTTGACCCTATATAAATACAGTGAATGAAATCGATTTTCAATTTAAAATAATTACACTAGTGGATACCACAAAATATTATATTATACTAAATGAAAGTATAAATAAACTCTAAGTGTTTGTGAATATTATTTTGATGGGATACGAATTCTATGAAACTAATTTCAACGATCCGACCATCAAACTTCTTTGTATATGTTTCGAGATCGCATAAACCAAAAATCACAAAAAAAAAAAACATTCAGAGATCAAGTAATGAGACAAAACTTTTGGACGGTTATAAAACAAAACATCACGATTTAACGTTTATTTTAACTACGATTTTGATGATTTTTTACAACTACACTCCTTGACCCAATATGAAAACAATGAAAGAATTCGATTTTCAATTTAAAATACTTACACTAGTGGATACCACAAAATCTTATGTTATACTTAATGAAAATATAAATAAACTCTAAGTGTTAGTGAATATCGTTTTGATAGGATATGAATTCTAAGAAACTAATTTTAACGATCCAATCGTCAAACTTGTTTGTATATGCTTCGAGATCGCATCTGTCAAAAATCCCAAAAAACAAGCATTTAGAGATCAAGTAATTAGACAAAACTTTTCGACGGTTATAAAAACAAAAAATCATGTTTAAAGGTTATTTTAACTCCAATTTTGATGATATTTTACAACAACACTCCTTCACCCTATACAAATACAATGAAGGAATTTGATAGTCAATTTAAAATATTTACACAAGTGGATACCACAAAATCTTATGTTATACTTAATGAAAGTATAAATAAACAATAAGTGTTAGTGAATCTATCGTTTTGATGGGATACGAATTCTATGAAACTAATTTTAACGATGCAATCATCAAACTTGTTTTTATATGCTTCGAGATCTTATACGTCAAAAATCACAAAAAACAAATATTCAGAGATCAAGTAATTAGACAAATTTTTCGAAGGTTATAAAACAAAAAATCACGATTTAACGGTTCTTTTAACTCTGTTTTTGATGATTTTTTACAACTACACTTCTTGACCCTATACGATACAATGAATGAATTTGATCGTCAATTTAAAATATTTACACAAGTGAATACCACAAAATCTTATGTTATAGTTAATGAAAGTATAAATAAACTCCAAGTGTTAGTGAATCTATCGTTTTGATGGGATACGAATTCTATGAAACTAATTTTAACGATCGAACCGTCAAACTTGTTTGTATATGCTTCGAGATCGCATACGCCAAAAATCACAAAAAAACAAACATTCAGAGATCAAATAATTAGACAAAACTCTTGAACGGTTATAAAACAAAAAAATCACGATTTAACGGTTATTTTAATTCGATTTTGATGATTTTTTACAACTACACTCCTTGATCCTATACGAATACAATGAATGAATTTGATCGTCAATTTATAATTTTTACACAAGTGGATACCACAAAATCTTATTTATAGTTAATGAAAGTACAAATAAACCCCAAGTGTCACTCGAATCTATCGTTTTGATGGGATACGAATTCTATAAAACTAATTTTAACGATCTAACCGTCAAACTTGTTTGTATAAGCTTCGAGATCGCATAAACCAAAAATAAAAATAAACAAACATTCAGAGATCAAGTAATGTGGCAAAACATTTCGACAGTTATAATACAAAAAATCACGATTGAACGGTTATTTTAACTTCGATTTTGATGATTTTTTACAACTACACTCCTTGACCCTATACGAATACAATGAAGGAATTTGATCGTCAATTTAAAATATTTACACAAGGGGATACCACAAAATCTCATGTTATACTTAATGAAAGTATAAATAAACTGTAAGTGTTAGTGAATCTATCGTTTTGATGGGATACAAATTCTATGAAACTAATTTTAACGATCCAGCCGTAAAACTTATTTGTATATGCTTCGAGATCGCATACGCCAAAAATCACAAAAGACAAACATTCAGAGATTAAGTAATAAGAAAAAACTCTTTGATGGTTATAAAACAAAAAATCATGATTTAACGGTTATTTTAACTCCGATTTTGATGATTTTTTACAACTACACTCCTTCACCCTATACAAATACAATGAATGAATTTGATCGTCAATTTAAAATATTTACACAGGTGGATACCACAAAATCTTATGTTATAGTTAATGAAAGTACAGATAAACACCAAGTGTTAGTGAATGTATCGTTTCGATGAGATACGAATTCTATGAAACTAATTTTAACGATCTAACCGTCAAACTTGTTTGTATATGCTTCGAGATCGCATACGCCAAAAATAAAAAATAAACAAATATTCAGAGATCAAGTAATGAGACAAAAAATTTCGACGGTTATAGAACAAAAATTCACGATTTGACGGTTATTTTAACTCCGATTTTGATGATTTTTTACAACTACACTGCTTGACCCTATACGAATACAATGAATGAATTTGATTGTCAATTTAAAATATCTACACAAGTGGATACTACAAAATTGTCTAACTTAATGAAAGTATAAATAAACAATAAGTGTTAGTGAATCTATCGGTTTGATGGGATACGAATTCTATGAAACTAATTTTAACGATCCAATCGTCAAACTTCTTTGTATATGCTTCAAGATCGAATACGTCAAAAATCACTAAAAACAAACATTCAGAGATCAAGTAAGTAGACAAAACTTTTCGAAGGTTATAAAACAAAAAATCATGATTTAACAGTTATTTTAACTCTGCTTTTGATGATTTTTTACAACTACCCTCCTTGACCCTATACGATACAATGAATGAATTTGATCGTCAAATTAAAATATTTACACAAGTGGATACCACAAAATCTTATGTTATACTTAATGACAGTATAAATAAACTCCATGTGGTAGTGAATCCATCGTTTTGATGGGATACGAATTCTATGAAACTAATTTTAATGATCAAACCGTCAAACTTGTTTGTATATGCTTCGAGATCGCATACGCCAAAAATCACAAAAAAAACAAACATTTAGAGATCAAGTAATTTGACAAAAGTCTTCGACGGTTATAAAACAAAAAAATCACGATTTAACTGTTATTTTAATTTCGATTTTGATGATTTTTTACAACTACACTCGTTGATCCTATACGAATACAACGAATGAATTTGATTGTCAATTTAAAATATTTACACAAGTGGATACCACAAAATCTTATGTTATAGTTAATGAAAGTACAAATAAACACCAGGTGTTGGTGAATCTATCGTTTTGATGAGATACGAATTCTATGAAACTAATTTTAACGATCTAACCGTCAAACTTGTTTGTATAAGCTTCGAGATCGCATACACCAAAAATAAAAAATAAACAAACATTCATATTTAAAGTAGTTAGACAAAAAATTTTGACGGTTATAAAACAAAAAATCACGATTGAACGGTTATTTTAACTCCGATTTTGATGATTTTTTACAACTACACTCCTTGATCCTATACGAATACAGTGAATGAATTTGATCGTCAATTGAAAATGTTTACCCAAGTGGATGCCACAAAATTTTATGTTATACTTAATGAAAGTAAAAATAAACTGTAAGTGTTAGTGAATCTATCGTTTTGATGTGATACAAATTCGATGATACTAATTTTAACGATCTAACAGTCACACTTGTTTGTATATGCTTCGAGATCGCATACACCAAAAATAAAAAATAAATAAACATTCAGAGATCAAGTAAGTAGACAAAAATTTTCGATGGTTATAAAACAAAAAATCACGATTGAACGGTCATTTTAACTTCGATTTTGATGATTTTTTACAACTACACTCCTTGATCCTATACGAATACAATGAATGAATTTGATCGTCAATTTAAAATATTTGCACAAGTGGATACCACAAAATCTTATGTTATAGTTAATGAAAGTACAAATAAACACCAAGTGTTAGTGAATCTATCGTTTTGATGAGATACGAATTCTATGAAACTAATTTTAACGATCTAACCGTCAAACTTGTTTGTATAAGCTTCGAGATCGCATACGCCAAAAATAAAAATAAACAAACATTCATTGATCAAGTAATTAGACAAAAAATTTCGACGGTTATAAAATAAAAAATCACGATTGAATGGTTATTTTAACTCTGATTTTGATGATTTTTTACAACTACACTCCTTGACCCTATACGAATACAATGAATGAATTTGATCGTCAATTTAAAATATTTACACAAGTGGATACCACAAAATCTCATGTTATACTTAATGAAAGTATAAATAAACTGTAAGTGTTAGTGAATCTATCGTTTTGATGTGAGACAAATTCTATGAAACTAATTTTAACGATCCAACCGTCAAAATTAATTGTATATGCTTCGAGATCGCATACGCCGAAAATTACAAAAAACAAACATTCAGAGATTAAGTAATGAGGCAAAACTTTTCGACGGTTATAAAACAAAAAATCACAATTTAACGGTTATTTTAACTCCGATTTTGATGATTTTTTACAACTACACTCCTTGACCTTATACGAATACAATGAATGAATTTGATCGTCAATGTAAAATATTTACACAGTGGATACCGCAAAATTGTTTGTTATACTTAAAGAAAGTATAAATAAACTCCAAGTGTTAATTAATCTACCGTTTTGATGGGATATGAATTCTATGAAACTAATTTTAACGATCCAACCGTCAAACTTGTTTGTTTATGCTTCGAGATCGCATACGCCAAAAATCACAAAAAACAAACATTCAGAGATCAAGTAATTAGACAAAACTTTTCGACGGTTATAAAACAAAAAATCACGACTTAACGGTTATTTTAATTCAAATTTTGATGATTTTTTACAACTACGCTTCTTCACCCTATACAAATACAATGAATGAATTTGATCGTCAATTTAAAATATTTACACAAGTGGATACCACAAAATCTTATGTTATACTTAATGTAAGTATAAATAAACTCTATGTGTTAGTGAATCTATCGTTTTGATGGGATACGAATTCTATGAATCTAATTTTAACGATCCAATCATCAAACTTGTTTGTATATGCTTCGAGATCGCATACGCCAAAAATCACAAAAAAAAACAAACATTCAGAGATCAAGTAATTAGACAAAACTCTTCGACGGTTATAAAACAAAAAATCACGATTTAACGGTTATTTTAACTTCGATTTTGATGATTTTTTACAACTACACTCATTGACCCTATACGAATACAATGAATGAATTTGATCGTGAATTTAAAATATTTACACAAGTGGATACCACAAAATCTTATGTTATAGTTAATGAAAGCACAAATGAACACCAAGTGTTTGTGAATTTATTGTTTTGATGAGATACGAATTCTATGAAACTAATTTTAACGATCGAACCGTGAAACTTGTTTGTATATGCTTCGAGATCGCATACGCCAAAAATCACCAAAAAAAACAAACATTCAGAGATCAAGTAATTAGACAAAACTCTTCGACGGTTATAAAACAAAAAATCACGATTTAACGGTTTTTTTAACTTCGATTTTGATGATTTTTTACAACTACACTCATTGACCCTATACGAATACAATGAATGAATTTGATCGTGAATTTAAAATATTTACACAAGTGGATACCACAAAATCTTATGTTATAGTTAATGAAAGCACAAATGAACACCAAGTGTTTGTGAATTTATTGTTTTGATGGGATACGAATTCTATGAAACTAATTTTAACGATCTAACCGTCAAACTTGTTTGTATATGCTTCGAGATCGCATACGCCAAAAATAAAAATAAACAAACATTCAGAGATCAAGTAATTTGACAAAACATTTCGACGGTTATAAAACAAAAAATCACGATTGAACGGTTATTTTAACTTCGATTCTGATGATTTTTTACAACTACACTCCTTGACCCTATACGAATACAATGAATGAATTTGGTCGTCAATTTAAAATATTTACACAAGGGGATAGTACAAAATCTCATGGTATACTTAATGAAAGTATAAATAAACTGTAAGTGTTAGTGAATCTATCGTTTTGATGGGATACAAATTCTATGAAACTAATTTTAACGATCTAACCGTCAAACTTGTTTGTATATGCTTCGAGATCGCATACGCCAAAAATAAAAAATAAACAAACATTCAGAGATCAAGTAATTAGGCAAAAAATTTCGACGGTTATAAAACAAAAAATCACGATTTAACAGTTATTTTAACTCCGATTTTGATGATTTTTTACAACTACACTCCTTGTCCCTATACGAATACAATGAATTAATTTGATCGTCAATTTAAAATATTTACACAAGTGGATACCACAAAATCTTATGTTATAGTTAATGAAGGTATAAATAAACTCTTAGTGTTAGTGAATCTATCGTTTTGATGGGATACGAGTTCTACGAAACTAATATTAACGATCCAACCTTCAAACTTGTTTGTATATGCTTCGAGATCGCATACGTGAAAAATCACAAAAAAAAACATTTAGAGATCAAGTAATTAGGCAAAACTTTTCGACGGTTAGAAAACAAAAAATCATGATTTAACGGTTATTTTAACTCCAATTTTGATGATATTTTACAGCTACACTCCTTGACCTTATACAAATACAATGAATGAATTTGATAGTCAATTTAAAATATTTACACAAACGGATACCACAAAATCTTTTGTTATACTTAATGAAAGTATAAATAAACACTAAGTGTTAGTGAATCTATCGTTTTGATGGGATACGAATTCTATGAAACTAATTTTAACGATCCAATCGTCAAACTTGTTTGTATATGCTTCGAGATCGCATACGTCAAAAATCACAAAAAACAAACATTCATAGATCAAGTAATTAGACAAAACTTTTCGAAGGTTATAAAACAAAAAATCACGATTTAACGGTTATTTTAACTCTGATTTTGATGATTTTTTACAACTACACTCCCTGACCCTATACGATACAATGAATGAATTTGATCGTCAATTTAAAATATTTACACAAGTGGATATCACAAAATCTTATGTTATACTTAATGAAAGTAGAAATAAACTCCAAGTGTTAGTGAATCTAACGTTTTGATGGGATACAAATTCTATGAAACTAATTTTAACGATCCAACCGTCAAACTTGTTTGTATATGCTTCGAGATCGCATACGCCAAAAATTAGAAACTTGTTTTTATATGCTTCGAGATCACAACCGTCAAACTTGTTTTTTTGTTAGGCTCTTATTTTCGAGTGTAGATGTAGTACTTAAATGACAAATATGTTTTAATGTTTTGAAGTAATATTTATGTGGTAATGTGTGGTATGTGCAATTTAAGAAAATTATATTTTTCTTAAGGGGTCATAATGGGTCGGGTCACTTTACCCGTTGGGTAAAGTGACCCGACCTGTTAAGGACCCGTTAAGAAATCAGGTGTGACACGACACGACCCGTTAAGATAACAGGTGTTACACGAAAACGACACGAACACGACAGACACGACCCATTTGCCATGCCTAGATAAAACCAAGACTCGGAGGCTCCTCCCCCCAATTAACCTCCCCCTTCTCTCTGCTCTTTCTTTTATTATATAGGCAAAAAGCCCACCTTTCTTAGTAAGGTCAAATGAGTGATTTTAAAATAAAAGGGATGTGACATCTTTCTATTCCCCAACAAATATCTAGTCTAATAAATATACTCTACCTAGCACTGCATGCCTGGCACCCTATCTAGCAATGCCTGATAGAGGGATTTGGATCCTTTCCGAGGCAATTGGTTAGGATTCTCTTGATCGGTGTCTGTGAACCGTTGAATAAAAATCCAACGGCTACAATTATTATAACTTTCAGAGGGCCCCCTATTTGTAGTCGTTGGATAAAAATTCAACGGCTCACAGACACCGATCAGGAGGATCCCGACCAAGTGCCTTGGAGAGGATCCAAATCCCTGATAGAGCATCATGGTCTGGTGGTTCAATTAAAGCACCCTGATTATGTCATGCCCTGATCCCGACATACATCCAGGATCGACACGTGACGTCGCCAAATACCCGTATCTCTAACATACCCCACCCCACCTCCGGGATATGGGCAGAGCACAACTCGAGATCCAACTGCATAGTAATTTAATTTTTCGTATAATTTATGACTGCATCTAACATCCTCGTTAGACTGCCTACGTACCCTAAACAGGGATCAAGCCATTCGTAATTCGTCATAAACTACACTTGAACAATCATCACATAATTCACTATATCTCCACACAATACCACAATTCATGGCATGCAACATCTCAAGGAACAGTCGACGAAGCGCAACATTAATCTCTAGCCATATTGGTCAACGAGTCTAATCATAATGACAACAATCACAACCAACATCACTCCACAATCACATCAATCAATAACACATATCATACACTGAAATGCAGGGCTAGAGCGACAAAGTTTGGCCGAAGCCTATATCTCTAAAGCTGAAATGAAATCCAAGGAACGAACAAGTCAAATGATGTGATTTCGGACCACTTAACGAAATCCATCAACATTGGGTTCCAGACCACTTAACGGAACCAAGACACCAAAAGGGATTCCGGACCACTCAACGGAATCCAAACCAGGATACAATTCCAGACCACTCAACGGAATCGCAGAGTACAATGCAAATCGAACCACTCAATGATATACAAGTTGGATATGATTCTGGACCACTCAATGGAATCGCGGAGCACGAGGGATATCGAACCTCTTAACGAAATCCAGATGGAGCAGGGAACCAGACCATTCAGCGGAACCCAATTCTGAATCACTCAACGGAACCGAGTGGAAGTCCAAGAAATATAACAACGCTCGAAGAAACAATACATGAACCAAGTACTCAATTTAGAAGGGTCGAACAAATCAAGAAGTGAAATATGGAAGCAAGATATAAAACAAGTGTTGAAGCAACAAACCCCATGAAAATGGGTTAACGGTCTACTACTAGCCCTCACATTTCATCGCATCATACCAAACATAAAAATCAACCACATTCCACAACAAGTTCAATACATAAGTCAAATCATATAAAATAAACAAGCATAACATGATGTGATGCCATCAATACGTAAATTAAGGTGCACGTCAATCGAGGAAGACACATCATCATGCTGAGCCCAATAAGCTCCATGGAATCTCAACAACACTCTAAGCTCACAACACGCTAGAAGAACTCGAGCTAGTTGACTAAAAAGTCAACTGTCGATCAAGGTCATGAATAGGGTCCACAACCCTAGAAATCTAAACCAAAAGATCCGCCTGTCAGAATTTTGATCCGTAACTTCCCAAGGTCCACATTATACTTCCAGAATAACATGCTAAAATTTCATTACGATCCAACGATTGGATCTCCGCCAATCACAAATTCAAGTTGCGGCCAACGTTTGATTATACAAACTTAGAAATCCAATTCGGGAACATCCATACGTCGGATTCCCGATCCATTAGTTTCTAATGTCCTCCAATATTTCATACTAGAACGTATCAAAATTTAGTGACAATCCAACGGTCAGATCATTGATTGCTATAATCAAGTGACGGCCAGCTAAGCGGTCAATTATGAAACTATGTTAAAACATCGAAATTTCATTAAACGGATGTCAAATATAGAATCAGGACATCAAAATTAGCCTAGGATGGTCTGGTGGGTTCTTGGCCCACTCGCCCCGATTTGCCAAAAAATTCAATTTTTTTTCGAAAAATTACCAAATTTTACAGAAATGTAGAATAAGTCAAGGGGATCAATTTTCATACATGGGCCGAAGTCCAATTCGGCCGGGATACACCTGAAATTACCCACGAACCATCGGAACCCTAGAATTGGGTGTGCTTCAATTCGACCTCTATACGTGCTTCGACACCTCCACCATTGCTTGGGCTTTGTTTCTGAGCTTGTGGGGAGTAGATTGGTGGTGGTGGTGGACAAAGTTAGCTTTAGGTTTGGTGAATTGAAGCCGAGCACTCGACGCATGCACGATGCTATTTTTGCCAAATTAAGATCCAATTAACTCTAGTTTTTCGTATAACGGGGAGATGAGAAGTCGAGGATAAATTTTCAAGTAGTGGATCAACACAATTCATCGGAAATTGGCCGGAGAAAGGATCAAATTTGGCCGTGGTACTCGGTTGGGTCGCACAGGTTAAGGGGACTCGGTTTCCTCCCTTATTTTCTCCTTCCCTCATTTCCCTCCTTCTGATTGGTTCCCTTACTTCCCTCTCTCCTCCTCATTCCCCGCCATTTCCCCTCTTTTCTCTCATTTCCCTTCTTCTGATTGGGTAGTTTTTTTTTCCCCTTTCCCAGTCACAGCCAGCCACCTAGCTAAAAAAAATAATGGGAAGGCTCCCAAATTTTCTAGAGCCTTCTAGCAAAACAGGACAATTTTACCATTTTACCCCTAACCTTTGCTCGTTTATATTTCATTCGTTATAGCTCCAAATCACATTCTGTTTACGTTCACGTGTTCGTATCGACGAGTATTATCCAAATACATGAAGAAAAGTGGATATATATATATATACACACACACACACACCAAATATGTTCTCGAAATTTTCTGCTTAGTTCATTAAGGGTGTTTTTGTCCTTTTACTAAAAATTATGTGCTGCACATATAAACTCGTCGAAATTAAAAATACAAAAATACGTAAATTTAAATAGTGAAATCCGGAGACGGGATTTCACAGATCATGTAGTATCGATAGAGCATCTTGGTTTGCCTAGCGTTAAGCCTAATACTGTTGTGGTTGTCTCGATAGAGAAGTGGTCTAGGTAGAGCATCATGGTCTACATAGCACTACAAAGAAGTGGTCCATCATGTGCCAAAAAGGATCTCTTCCATCCAACAGTGATCTAATCCACGGTGGTCTACTTAAAGCACCATGATCATCGTGTGGTCTCCGTAGAGAAGTGGTCTTGGTAGAGCATCCTAGTTTTCCTAACACTGCATGCCTAGCGCTAAGCCTAGTACTGCCCTAGTAGTCTCGGTAAAGAAGTGGTCTCGGTAGACCATCATGGTCTACCTAGCACTGCAAAGAAGTGGTCCATCATGTGCCAAAGAGTCTCTTCCATCCAATAGTGATCTAGTCTCCCGTCAAAGAGTCTTCCCTCATGATGAAGACATGGCCAAAGTGGGACTAGGTCATTCCGGAAACCCGCGTTAACAAAACTTTTCTTATGATTTATGGCATAAAATACAGTCTGCCTAATAATCGCATGTACGGTACAATTTCAAAAATGAATATTCTATATATGCCATTTCAAAATTGTTTTCATAAAATGCATATAAACATTAGCCGTGAGCATATGCTTAGTTTTGAACTAATTGTTTTTTCGTGAAACAATGGACTATTAGCTTTATCGGTGTATGTCCGATCCATGAGTGTGTAAGATGTAAGTTGGGGGAAACTAATTGTTTTTTCATGTTTAGTATCAAGCTTTACTTGGTATATGCAATATTGGAGGGAACTAAAAAAAAATGTATTTATTACAAATGCTGCAATAATTGGAGGTTGTCAAAGTTCGATTGCTTGAACGTGTTTGCTCTTCGTAGTTTGAGTGTCTCGCAAGAAGCTTCGATTTGCTTCGGCGGAGTTTTCAGCGCCATCCTAGGTCAAGCGGATTTACCGAATAATGGCTAGGTAAACCGGTTTTATATGTTGTATTGGTTGATGGCTTTTTCAGTAGAATATTATTGTAATCTATGAAACCAATTAGCTATCCAGCATCTTTGAGGGGTTAACGCGAGACAAGCTATACGACTTGGGCACGTTCTGATTTACCATTTGGTGTTAATCAAGCGTGCCAGTTTATGCACTTCTAAAGTCTTTTTTTTTGTATCAGTTTACACGAGATCAATTAGTAGTTATTGTGTCATTTTTTAGCGATAATGTTATTAATTTGAGTGCTAAAAAGCAATCCACTATTATCAGATCACACACAGAGGCTGAATATTGATTACTTACACAATTGGTGAGATGGATTTGCAAAAATTTGAGGGACATTGGCTTTTCTTTATATAAAGTCCCTTCTTTGTGGTGCGGTAATATTTATTGCTATCTTTTTTACTTCTAATCCTGTGTTTTATGGTCAAACAAAACATCATGAGATTGATTATCATTACATTAGAAAATTGGTGTTGCCTTCTTCAAGTAAAATATATGTGCAGTCAAGATCAAGTTGCAGATTTCATACTAAATCTTTGTCCTAGTCCAGATTTCGATTTTTGCAATCCAAGCTTTTTTTTTTTTTTTATGGTCGAAAGATAGGACTTTATTAAGATTAAATACGAACGGTTACATTTGCATCCTTTGCTAAAATATTAAACAAAAATTCTGGACCTAACAAATCCCAGCCAAATCTCCCGCCATACTTAATAACGTGCGCCGCCACTGAATGAGCTGCACGATTGTATTGCCGAGGGGTGAAGCAAAATCTCACCAACTGAAACAAGTTCGCCATCCTCCAAATGTCTTGGAGATAAATATCAAGAGCCACATCAGCCATGAGCTCCTGATTAATCATTTGAATCAAACCTTTTGAGTCTGATGCAACCACCAAACTACCCCCAGGTTCCAAAACACCACTACTAATAACCATCTCTAATCCCTGCCTGATCGCTTCCGCCTCGACCATTATTGTAGCTGCAAACCTTTGACCACCCACCCCTCCGACGAGCTTAGGAAGCCCCGCAAAATCGCGAAGTACCCACCCCACCCCACCCACCTTTGTCTCCTTCCTCCAGGCCGTGTCGCAATTCAATTTCAACACTCCAAAACTAGGATTTGTCCACTGAAGCCGCTCCCCCCCCCCCCCCCCAACACCATCCGCACCCACTCCCCCCACCCCTAACACCCTCCCATTCCGATGGTCCACCCCTTCCACTACTGCAGACTCCCTAAACTCATCCACCTGCTTTCGCCACAACTTCACTGCAATATGCGGCAAGATTCTAGTCCCATTAAATACCGCTTCATTTCTACATTTCCAAATTCGCCAAAATCCAACCACCACCTGCTGCAATCCAAGCTTTCACTTGGTTGTCTTACTTCACCTGCGTTTAGCTTAAGGGGTGTAAGACGAGAATATTACAAGTCCAGTCAGCAATGTAACAACCTTAGTCAATAGAGTTAATGTTGTTAAGAGTTAGTTTTTAGTAGTTATCTCAAATTGTAATTAGTCTTTCTTAATTGTCATTTGTGAAAAGTATGTATGTATGCAGACAGTTGTAATTATTTAATCATTGAGAAATAGAAAGTTCATTTCCTTTCAAAAACTGTTTTATTTTCGGGCAAAAGAAAAAAAGCGTTTTTTATTGACCAGTTTGTTACAAAATTAATGTCTTTATACACCTGGCGTGAATTGGATAATTAATCCAAACAAAACCAAATTTACATGTTAATTACAAAGAACTAGCATCCAAACTAAAATATTTTCTGTATGTTAACCACCACTAAATATAAATCATATATTTCTTGTAAAATCGATGTGTTTAGTTGTGACCAAGGAAGAAAATATCGGTAATATCGGAAATATCGGTAGTCCGAAAACACGGAAATATCGATGGAAATATTGGGATAATATCGATATCGATAAAAATTACATGGAAACCACGGAAATTGTAAGAAAAACTTGGAAATTTTTATTGAAACTTTGCAGGATGTTTATTTAGTCAATTATCTATTAGTTTATCACAAAAAATTGGAAGGAAATGCATTGCATGATGGATTTAACTGATTTAAGTTGATTCTATAGCGAGCTGGCAAACATTGTGAATGTAGAAAATATGTAGTAATTAATGAAAGAAGTTTAAACACACCATAATCATTTATATATAATGAATTAGTACAATATTTTACACTTTATACATTGCATGGTCAGATACATGAGTGACTTAGTACCACATAGAGTTCCTATGAGGTTCAAAATTTTCACTATCTTCATCATCTCTATTTGTAGAGTAAGTGTATTGTGAAGAGTAGTCAGCAACCATGGTAATGGTTTTCAAGAACCAAAACCCAAAAGTCAATAGGAAACCGAATACTTCAGTATTTTTCGGGATTACCAAACAAATGGGATTTGGAAACCAATCCCATATCGAAAATTTCGGTATTTTTCGGGATGGGATTCCTGAACTTCATGATGGTTTTGGTTTGGGTTTGGGACTTTTTCGGTTTGATTTGGGATTTTCGGGAATTTTTTCCAGCCCTACCATGTAAGTGACCAAATAAAAAATAGAAAAATTAAAAACCACATGCCATTGACTAAGTAATTAATTGACACAATTTAAAATATAATACCACAAAAAATTTGGAATATGTGCAAATTTGTTTCTTGTAAAAAGAATTCAAAACAAAACAATATATATAAATATAGTAGCATATTATCACAACAACATAAGTGATATGGTGGTTAAGGCGTTAAGGAGTCAAATGGGAGGGGGTTCGAATCCCTTTAGTCTCAAAATTGAGACTTTTCAGAAAATTTTAAGAATTTTTGGACGTCATATCGCGATATTTTGACGAAAACTCATTGGATACTCATTAAAATATCGGTAACTAAAAAAAAACGAAAATATCGGCGAATCGCGATATTTTGACGAAAACTCATTGGATACTCATTAAAATATCAGTAACTAAAAAAAAACGAAAATATCGGCGAAATATCGCCGATATTTTCGATATTTAAATCCTTGGTTGTGACCACAACACACTTAGCCGTGCTTCTTTGAATATTATTTTTTTCATCTACTTGTATTGCATTTCTTTGAAGCACTTGAATTACATATGTTTGCATAAAATTAACCACCACTAATTGTTAAGCTAGAGAAAGAAACAGGTTTCGTATATGAATAGAGAGAGGAAGAGGAGATTCACAGAGAAGAGAAAGAGAGGCTGAATATTTCTTTGGTATATTATTTCTTAGTCAGTAAGACATCTCAATACAAGTATTTATAGAGAGCACAAGATTGCAACTAATCTAACTACCTAGCTAATCTTCTGCCAAGTGTCATAATCTCAGACACAAACATAATATCTCTATCATCCCCCCTCAAACTCATGCTTGGATGATCCTAGCATGAGATTGCTACAATGTGTATGAAACAAAGGGGCACTCGATCCCTTAGTTAGAAGATCTGCAAATTGTTCCTTGGAAGAGATAAATTGAACATGGAGTTGATTCTTGGCAACCCGTGAACATCAACCTCGATATGTTTTGTTCTTTGGTGTTGAACGGGATTGAAAGATAAGGCGATGGCCAACATGTTATCACAAAACATAACTGGAACAACAAGGACTTTAATATGCAGAAAACTGAGAATTTGCTTAATCCAATTAAGTTCTGCAGCTGTAGAAGACAAGGCTCTATACTCAGCCTCTGTGGAAGATTTAGAGACATTTTGTTGCTTCTTTGAGAACCAAGATATAGGATTGCCACCCAAGTAAACAACCAACCCAGTGATGGATCTTCGATCATTAGGATCGTCTGCCCAATCAGCATCACTGAATGCTTTAATGTCCAAATCCGAACTGGAATAAGTCAAGCCATATGTCATAGTACCCTTAAGATACCTAAGAATCCTCTTGACTGCAGTGTAATGTGAGACCATAAGACATTGCATAAACTAACAGACTTGGTGAACTGAGAAAGCAATATCAGGCCGGGTAAAAGTTAAATATTGCAGAGCACCGACAACACTCCTATAAAGGGTAGGATTGTTGTATGGTTCACCATCATCCTTATGGAGTCTATTATAAGGTAGGAAAGGTGTATCACAAGGTTTAGAATCAACCATTTCTGTTTTAACCAACAAATCAAGAACATACTTTTGCTATGAAAGAAACAAACCAGTTGTAGTTCGAGAGATTTGAATACCCAAAAAATAATGCAGAGATCCTAAGTCTTTGATATTAATTTCCTGTTGAATAGCCATAGAATCATTGCCAGTAATAATGATATCATCCACGTAGAGTAACAAAATAACCAAGGTGGAACCAACAGTTTGCACAAACAATGATGAATCAGAATAAGTATTCTGGAACCCCAACTTAGGAAGAAAAGCAGTAAATCTCTCATTCCAGGCTCTGGAAGCCTGTTTCAAACCATAAAGAGATTTATGAAGTTTGCAGACCAAATTTGGATACATAGAATCCTCAAAACCTGGAGGTTGCACCATATACTTCATCTTGTAAAATGCCATGTAAAAAAGCATTTTTTTTACATCCAATTGCCTAAGAGACCAACTGAAATGAGCAGCTAAAGCCAACATTATCCTCACTGTTGTAGGTTTAACAATAAGACTAAAAGTTTCAATATAATCAATCCCAGGTTCTTGACTAAACCTTTTTGTTACCAACCGAGCCTTATGTCTAGCTATAGTACCATCATCATGTTTCTTAAGCTTGAATACCCATTTACAACCTACCAAATTCTTGTTCTGAGGTAAAGGTACCCAACTCCAAGTTTTCTGAGTATGAAGTGCACCAATTTCTTCCTTCATAGCATTTAACCAAACTGGACACTTGAGAGCTGACTTATAAGAACTAGGTTCAACGAAAGAAAGATCACTTGCATTGGCTGACTGTAAAGCGGATACAAGTGCTTTCTTTTTATTATCCCACTTTTGCTTCTAGTTTGCATAGGATGTAGATTCATAGGTGGAATTGATAATACCACTTGAAGAGTGTCAGGACAATGGACATGTGCCATATGAATCTTAAAGTGTTCAGTTTCTGCAACAGTAATGGACTGAGATACAAGAATTGGAGGTAGACTGGTACTAGGTGTGAGTGATGATGAAGATGGGATTGAAGATGACACATGAGAGTTGGAAGGTGTGGAAGAGGAAGTGAACTCTGTAACTGGTGCAAATATAGGTGAAACTACTAAGTTGTTTGATGTCACAACTGGTATTGGTAAAGACACATATGATGTGGGAAAACACACAGATGATGTGGTATTAGTATTGATAGTGGATGCTGTTAATAAGTCTTTAAAAGGAAACTCTTATTCATAAAAAAAATACATGTCGTTATACATAAATTTTCTGTCTAGCAACCTCATAACACAAAAACCCTTTGTATTTGGATGCATACCCTAAAAAGACACATTTAGTTGTCTTGAGTTGTAACTTGGTGCTATTTTAAGGTTTAAGAAGTGGATAACAAGCACATCCAAAAAATTTCAAATGAGAGAGAACTGGAACACGCCCATATAGTAACTCAAACAGAGATTTGTGAGATAATGATGGAGTAGGCATTCTATTGATTAGGTGAGTGGCTGTTTGACAACCAAACTCTAAAAATGAGAAGGAATCTGAGCATTTTGAAGCAAAGTAATGGTGGTTTCAATAATATGCCTATGTTTTCTCTCAGCCAACCCATTTTGTTCCAGGGTGTATGGACATGATTTTTTATGGGAAATGCCTTTCTTAACTAGGAAAGACTGAAACTTAGTACTACAATACTCCCCTCCCCCATCACTTGTAAAGTCTTCACAGTAGCAGAAAATTGAGTCAACACATAGGCATAAAAAGCAATAAAGGTAGCACAAAGATCGAATTTATTGATAAATGGGAATATCCACGTGTATCTAGTACATTCATCAATAAAGGTAACATAATACCTATATCCATCGACTGATGTACAAGGTGCAAAACCCCAAATGTCACTATGCACTACCTCAAAGGGAATGATAGACTTATTGATAGAGGATTGAAATGGCAGCTTACAAAATTTTCCTTCTAAGAAACTTTGACACACAACAGGTACAGAATCTTTGGCACACAGAATTTTGGACTTATGCAACATCAAAGAAACAATGGAGTTAGAGGGATGACCTAACCTACTATGCCATATAGTAGAATTGACAAGTTGTCCAAGAAAAGCTTTAGCTTGTAGCTTTGACTGAGGTACACCAAGAGTAGAAGTAGCTAATGAATGAATAGGGTAAAGTCCATTACTGCATAGCCCTTAGAATAGGATCCTCTTTTTGGTTTTGTCCTGTATCCAGAAGCAAAAAGCATCGAAAATAAGGTAGCAGTTATTGTCCAGACACAGCTTGTGAACTGAAAGCAGATTCTGTGACAATTTGGGAACATATAACACAGAATTTAACTTTATAGGTTGTACAGAAGTATTAAGCATAGTACTACCAATATGGGACACTTTCAAACCTTCACCATTAGCTATTTGAATGGTTTCATTGAATGGATAGGGGGAAGCCAATGACAAGTTGCTCAAATCTGCTGTCATGTGATTAATCGCACCGGAATCAGTAAGCTAAGCATGATAGGTAGTCTGTGATGGTTGAGCAACCACAGTGTGCATAACTTGCATTAATGGTTGTGAGTGATATTGCTGCCCATTATAAGCAGAAACTGAACTTTAAGGAAAATTGCCATATTGCGGTCCAGCATAAGAGCCATATTGTTGTCCAGACATGGGAGAATAGTGAGAACTAGATACAATATAGTTTGGTTCTTTCTCATTGTAAAAATAAAACCATGTGGCATGATTGGTTTTTCCACATATGTGACATTGAGGTCTGGTAGGGGGCGTCAAACCACAAAATGGTGTTGTGTAACCTTCACTGTTACACAATTGGCATGTAACAAATGATGGAGCAAAAGGTTCATAAGTGGAATGTGGCGTTTATCCAAGTACTCCTGGAGTGGAAGTAGGAAACACATGAGTCTGAGGTTGATAAAATAGTTTGGGATGAAAGTTTCTAGAACCTTGAGTAAACTTTCCCTTGCCCTTGTTTTTATACTGATTGAATTGCTTGAAACCCCTTTGAACAAAATTAGATTGTCTAGAACTAGCAGAAAAAGACTAAGATTGACCTTTAGGTGCCTATGATGAATTGTTAGCAACCATTGTAGCTAAAAATGGTGCATTTGTGCTAGAATCAACAATGACCTTTTATGCAAGTAACTGAGTTCTGAATTCTTTGAGAGAAATGACTTGTTCTCTTCCTTGAATAACAGTTCGAAAAGTATTATACTCAACAGGCAACCCATTTAAAGCCAAAATCACTATATCTTCATCAACAAAAGAAACACTCGCAGCAAAAAGATAATCCCTAGCAACTTTTATCCTTTGCAGATACTAAGCCACAATATCAACCTTTCTTTCTTAATGTTCTGTAAATTCGACTTCATTTGAAAAATACTAGTTCGAGAAACCGTAGAAAATTGCTCCCTTAATCGAGTCCAAAGATCTCGAGAACTAGTACTCCCTATAGCACAAGACATGGCTACCGGAGATAAAGTTGCAGTAATTAACTGCATAAGAGCCCTATCATGCATCATCTTGATCAAATACTCATCTGAATCACCAGAAGTAGATGAATTTGACACATCCACACCAGAATTAGCAGATTGAGATGCACAACAAGCAGGACAAGGGACATAACCATCAACAAATCCCATGATACCATTACTCTCAAGTAATAATTGCATTTGAAAATGCCAATTAAGATAATTGGAGTCATGGAGATTGGAGCAATTGCAATTGACTAGCAGTAACCATGATTCAAGAAATCAAGTCACAAAATCTTGGATATAGAAAGATACCTCTCAGAGGTGAATTCACAAACACCTGGAGTGCAAGAACACATAAGAGAACATAAGGAGGATTCTGATTAGAAATTGTAGAACGTCAAAACCCTAGAAACTTGTAGAAGAAGAAATCGAAGAGACAAAGCACAATTCAGCAATTGCACTTAAAGCTTTGTAGTAATCTAAGAGAAGAGTAGAAGCTTGTGAAGGATCGAAGAAGCATTTGCCATGGCGGCGATTTATACCATGTTAAGCTAGAGAGAGAAACAGGTTTCGTATATGAATAGAGAGAGAAAGAGGAGATTCACAGAGAAGAGAAAGAGAGGCTGAATATTTCTTTGGTATATTATTTCTTAGTAAGACATCTCAATACAAGTATTTATAGAGAGCACAAGATTGCAACTAATCTAACTACCTAGCTAATCTTCTGCCAAGTGTCATAATCTCATACACAAACATAATATCTCTATCACTAAGGATGATATATACATGACTAAAATTGGTTTATCTTAAGGATTCTCGACGGACTAAGCAGCCTATAGGCACCGCCAAGCGTCATGGATGCAAGAATTTAGACGACGTGCCGGGCTGCAAAGCATCAACGAACCATAACCCTTAACAAACCCACAATTAGGAGTACTAACTTCCTCACTGCTCTCCATCTCAGCCAACACTTTATAAAACAAATCCACATCACAAGGAAGCAAAATCGGACCTTCGCAATTGTAACCGTATTCCATTTCGGCATCATCCAGCAGCATCTTAAACAAGGGATGGTTAGCAAACTCCGTCTTCACTGCAAACCGTTGTCTTTGCGGTCCAACATAGACCGAAAAACACCCGTCCGGAGCTACCTGGCCTTTGCTCTTCCTAGTATTGGAGCTGCAGTGCCGTGACTTGCTCTTTGTCAATGAGTTGTGTACTTTGCTGCTGCTCTTTCTTTGTAAACTCCATCGTTTCCATGCGTTGGCGATCAGATTCTTCTTCCACTTTCCCTTTATGATATCCATCTATATGAAGTTTTACAAGAAAATATAAATATGTAGATTTAGAATCTGAGGACCTCTGAGGACCAAACACGAGATTTATATATGAATGTGTGTGTATATATATGTGTGTGTATCCATATATTCGTGTATATATATGCTTGAGAAGTTGAGAAATGAGATGAGAGAGGTGTTTACAAACACAAAGCCCCATCCCCAGGTAAATGCTCCTAATAATATGGGAGATCGTCAACTACTTATAGGCTGATAGATTTTGAAAAAATATATAATTTGTTTAAGGAAATCATGTGGAAAAAATAGAAAGGGCCACTTCCTTTTGTCTTTCAACAGCAACGTATGCTAGCTAGAGTGGAGAACAAGATAATGAAAGAAAAAAAAATATAAAATATAAAAGTAAATAACAATATTAACACTTTTTTTTTGGGGGGGGGAAACCTCGACGGTATTAGAAAATTTTTATTGATAACGAAAAAAGAAATTATACCTAATCAATGAGATATAAACTTTACCTCTCATAAAGCAAATACACTAAAAAATAAGGACATAAACCTTACCTTTCTAGAAACATAACAATATCAACATATGTTTGAATGTAAAATAAGTTAATAAATTTGTCCAAAAAAAAAAAACAAAATAAATAAAAGACAACTACATATATATTTGGATTTAGTTTAAGGTCAGAGACCTAGAAGAATATTAACATGAGATGATCAAAGCTTTATTCACTTAGTAATATTTGGAGGCCAAAAATGCCACGTAGTGAGTGGTGGTAGGTTAAGTGAGCTTCTTGGAATTCTTGGTTTCAATTCGACTCCAACACCTGGCTAGGTGGAATCCTCGAAATGATTTTCTCTATAAGGTGTGCAACAAGATATATTTTTAGCCCTTGCTTAAAGTATTAGGGCTGTATTATTTTTAAGGGTAAATTACATAATACTTATTCAGATTTGAGGTCTATTATAAATTCATACAACATCTTTAAAACATTTTACTTTCATACTTCACGCACTATTTTATTTCAAAATAATACATCTGTTAGATTTTTCATCTATTAGTATGTTAAATGCTGATGTAGTTGCCACATTTGTGCTGATGTGGCTGCCATGTGGCAAAAAATAATTTTTTATACATTAAAAATATTATAATATTAACCATATTTAAAAATAATATATATATATATATATATATATATATATAACCAGAAAAACCCAAACCCAAATCCCCTTCCTTCCCCCTCACCTCTCTGCAACTCCCATTTACAAAATCCACCGCTCAGCCCATGGTTCATCCCCATTGAAGCACTTCCATACCTAATTCTACCCACCAACCAACCCATTTACAAATTAGGAGATAAACAGCTAGAAGGATTGGATTTTAGTCATTATTTTACAATTAAATTGCTTAAACATCACAATAACAACTATAAAAAGTTTCAATCTTTACGAGAAAAATTACAAAAAAAAGTAATGAGATTTAAGAAAATACCTATGAAGGCAGACCTCATGTGAGGTGGAGCTGAGAGACGCATGCGAGAAAGCGAGTTCCCGATCATCGACTAACTTTTTCAACTCCTGAGCGACCACAAGATGGAACAGCTGCGGATGATTCTGCAAGATGCAAGACGGTACAGAGGTCTTTTCCTGGTCAGGTCCGCGGGTCGAGCGGCGAGTTGAGGCTGTTGAACTCACAGTGGCTCCAATGACGACAATCAACGACCTGAAGAACCGATTGGAGGTCCACGATTGGAGGCGGGGCTTGAAAGAGCGAAGACGGTGGTTATGCGGAGCTTGAGGGTTGAGAAGACGAGACAATGGTCCATCAACAATGGCTGGAATTTGGATTTTGAGAGGGGGAGTGAAAGTTGAGAGTTTTTTTTTTAGGGGGGGGGGGGAGGGGAGAAGTATATATGGAGAAATTTGGATATGGTTGTTGTAGTGATTGAGTCAGGACGGTGTAGGTGAAGCCGTTGGGAGGACGGTGTAAGCGAGGCACTAGACCTCAAAAACCACACCCGCATCTCAAATTCCTCATTTTACAGAAGAGAGAAAGGGAAGGAAAGAGAGAGAGAGGTGGGACCCATGCTGAGGGGTGCTCGAGTGGAGGGGATGGATGTAAGGGTGGAAGGGATGGATGGACGGGAAGGAAGAGATGGGTAAGGGGGTAGGATGCGGGGTTGCAGTGAAGGATTTCTTGGTTTGGGTTTCTCTTGTTTTTTTATTTTTATTTTTAATTTTTAAAATAGGGTTAATATTATAATATTTTTAATGTATAAAAATTATTATTTTTTTGCCACGTGGCAGCCACATCAGCACAAATGTGGCGGCCACGTCAGCATTTAATAGATTAATGGATGGAAAATCTAACGGATGTATTATTTTGAAATAAAATAGTACGTGAGGTATGAAAGTGAAATGTTTTAAAGATGTTGTATGAAGTTGCAATAGACCTCAAACGTGAGGGGATATTATGTAATTTACTCTATTTTTAACTAAGGGCATCCGACACGTATTATCTAGGATCGATAAAAGATCACCTTATGGGTAGCTGCCATCATGACATTGAATGGGTCATCATACCCTTGTTGGGGATGAGCTCAAGTTTCATTTGGTTTTCCCATTTATAAGTCAATAAAAAAAATTTCACCTATTTTAGAAAGGGTTGTTTTATTAGCACCCCACATATTGTTGAATACACCCCACATACTTAAAACACCTTACACTTACTTTTTAAACTTAAAAATATCTTAATACACCCCACTTACTAACCAAAACTACCCTCACACCCCACACATTTCATACACCCCACACCAAAATCTACCTCAAGTCTTCATCTTGTCCAAAAAATAAATTTAAACGCTTTGCCTTTAGCACACAAATAGTGCGCATGGTTCTACTACTTCAAGGTTTTTGTCAATTTAGGGGAATTAGGCTTTAGATGTGAATTTGATTTTAAACTCAGAAATGGGTACTTTGCTGGCTTTTCTGAAATTAAAAAAAATCATGAAAGGACTAGTTGATTGTGCTATTGTTGTGTCCGTGTAGATTCTTTGTTCTGCAAAATTGCACCTCAAACCATCCTAAAAAATAAACAACAAACATACCTGAAAATTTTTAGCAAAAGAAAAAAAACAATACTACACTATCTCAAAGAAGATATGAATATTTTAGAGTACTTCATCTCTTATGTTGCAAAATCTTTAACATTACACACACACACACACACACACACACACACACACACACACACACATATATATATATATATATATAAACATAATCACAAGATTTGTGAGTGCAGGTGTATATAAAATTATATATAATTTATGGGTGGTTAGGATTTTTTAAATGATTTGAGGAGTAGGAAGAAAATAATTGTTTTTCTTTACTTTTTAAGGTTTAAATAGTCATTTTATATAAATTATTTAACAATAAATATTAAGTGGGGTGTATTTATTCAACAATTAGTGGGGTGCTAATAAAAAAACCCTTTTAGAAATGTGCAAAAGATTAAAATGAATAAGTTTTTGCATGAGTAATCCACTTTATATCTCTAATTGGAGAAAAAAATTGTCTACAACTAAGGTCATCTCCAACGGATGGCTGGCTAAATGGCTCGTTTTAGCCCTCTGGCCCTCCAAGATTCTCCAAGATATTAATATTTTAATGAACAGTACAGGGCCATATTTGCCTCCGTCTCCAACCGAAGGTCAGATGGCTCGTTTTAGCCCTTTCACAAAAAATCGTCTCCAACCAAGGGCCAAAGGGCCATAGGGCCAAACATAATTTAATTTAATGTTGTATAATGGCTTAGGAAGTTATAGGAAAAAAATAGAATTTAAAAAAAAATATGAAACAAATTTTGTGAAATAGAAGTTATAGGAAAAAAATGGAATTTAAAAAAAATATGAAACAAATTTTGTGAAATAGAAGTTATAGGAAAAAATGGAATTTAAAAAAAAATATGAAACAAATTTTGTGAAATAGAAGTTATAGGAAAAAAATGGAATTTAAAAAAAATATGAAATAAATTTTGTGAAATAGAAGTTATAGGAACAAATAGAAGTTATATGAAAAATTTTGTAAATAAAAAATAATAATAAAACTGTTTAAAAAAAAACAAATGCAATGGCTACTAGCCGTTGAGCCGTTGCATTTGAAATCATGTTGGTTATAATCGACAGAAATAACAAAACATAAAAAAATAAAAAAAAGCCAGCCAGCCCTCCAGCCCTCTCCAATTCTGCGGGGCTCTCCCAGATTCCAGAGCCCTCTGGCCTAACCCTCAGTTGGAGACTGTTTTTGGGCTATTTTCGGCTCTCTGGCTCTCTGGACCCTTCAGTTGGAGATGGCCTAACATACCTTGAAAGTAGTGATTATAACGTAATCCAATTATCTAAAAAGAGTCTCCATTAAATTATTTTTAGGTTGGATTCAGTTCTAATGACGCGTTTAGTTACGTCATGAATTGATAACATCTAATCAATTTCTAATTTGCGATTTCACATGTTTTCTCATGTGATATAAAAAATAAGAAGTTAAAAATAGAAATAATCACACATTTTAAGATTTATGTTCCTCTTAGTATAACTTCTTCTTTTTTATATTAATAAAATTATCTCGCACCACAAAAGTAATCCAAAAAAGAAGAAGTAAATATATCATAACATGATATCATAGTATTTGACATGGTAATAGAATGTACCATCAGATGTCATGACTCTCATGCGCTTCATTTGACCTAATAAAAGTTGTCCAAATATTTATTTCTTCATATGAATCACATGCGAAGTGTTACAAATCATGATCATGATGTGAATTAGTGACGATTAGCAATTTAGAATTGTGTGAACATAGTAAACATATATTCATCCCCCCTTTATGCCAACTTGAAAGACTTTGGAAAAAATGATGACCGGGTGATAGTAACTCAATCAAATTATCACCAATAACTTAAATTAGCCGTCACCACTCACTTCAAACCATATGCGATTGTCTCTTACTTCAGCAGCAACTTGTCTGTATTATAAAGATTTACCTCCTTCATACGAAGCTCCTTCTGTCTTTTGGTCTACCTTCCATTATTTTATTAATTTTATATTCCTTCATGCATGCAATCATTGATTTATTGGGGCTAATCTGAATTTGTTAATTTATACCTTCTTGAAAGTGACTTTATCTGATTACTATCAATGTATACATGTGGTTAATTGTACGAAATAGCTCGGCCTAGATGGGTATATGCCCCTGAATAGTAAGCAAAACAAAAAAATATTAGTTTTTACATGTAGCTCAAGTAGTGAAGGAGTATGAAGAACCATTCGAACATCATAGGGGAGGAGTATCAATCAATAAATTATGGATAATGCTTGGGTGCTTCATTGGGAGACTTACTTGTCCCCCCCATTTAGATTAACGAATCTTTACCGTCCGAACAATATAATCGATATCGATATCGTTCATTCTCATTATCATCATCTTAAAATCATATTTGCAAAAAAATATTCAATTTGAAGGATGCTACTAGTTATAAAAAATACGTTGATTGATTTAACGTGTATGGATGACAAAACAATCTCTGAATTGAATGATCATTTGTAAATATGACCTTTAGATGATGGTAAAAGAGAACGAATAGTTTCAATTATAATATTTGAACGGTAAAGATTCGTTAATCATAAGTAAGGGGACACAAGCATGAATAATTACTATTTTAAGTAAAGAGATTGGAGAAATGTTTGAACCTAAAACACAGTTGGTTGACGCCATTTACTTTACTTCTGTTAAATATTATCGTTTGTGTACATACTGTTATATGTTTTTATATACATATGTATAAGTATTTAGGGTTTTTTTCATCACAGATGGTTTCTAAAATTGGATCTTCCAATAAAAAAAGTTCTTAAAATAGAAAATCAATCAATTTGGTCCTTGAAATAGGTACTACAAATCAATTGGACGAAAGATAACGAAATAACCAAATTGATTCGCAAAACCCTATTTTTAGATGCCAAATTGAATAATTTTATTTTTGAAGGACCAATCGTGATAAAAATCTTAATATTAGTATACTGTATACACCTTATCAAGATTATGATTTCTTAAAACTATATGTTTGCACGTAATCCTCTAAAGAAAAATAACTATTCACAAGACAAGAATGATTGGAGGGGAACTAGCTCCGATTGATTTAAGCTTTCAATTGCGCACGTATTAATAATAAGTCAAGAGGGCATGATGCAACGCCGGTTTTTAACTTCCAACCACTTAATTAAATATTAAACTCATCTTAGTCAATAGCCCAAGGTTGCTTGGGCAAACAAAGACTTTTTCTGGGATTTCAGTTAATTTAATACTAATTTTACCCTTAAGGCACATCATGCATGTATTCTGAATACAATTAGAATCTCCAAGCATGCACGCACTCGTTGACATTTGGTAAATTGGTTCTGCAAATTCGAATTCTTCATTCTTTCATCGATATTTTTTCACCACTTGCTCAAGATACATACATCGGTCCCATGTATTTTCAAGACGAACCACAAACAAACAAGCAATGCAATTTGGTTCTCTGAAATGGAATTCATATTCATATCTTACACTGATATTGTGTTAAAATATGAACATTAAACGCTTAAAACCAGGGGCGGAGGGAAGAAGCACATTTTTTTGCAAGCCTTCCCCTATAAACATCCTTCATTCTTCTTCTTTACTACCCTTCTCCTATTAGTCAATAATACAAAACACATTATAAAGTATTTCCTATTTAAAACTCCAACTCCCATATTTGATTCCATCCCAACACTAATTTAATATTTATTTATTGGATATAAAATCAATAACCTTTAACATTTTGATAAAAAAAATAAATAAAAAATAAAATAAAATCTCTTAACATTAAGCCTGTTCACTTTTAATTAAAACAAAAATTTTCTCTAGTCTTTCTTTCACAATGCAACCCAGGAGCAAGAGTCCAAGACTAAAAAGCTATTTTTCTTCTCATTTCTTGAAATTTCATATCTATTTTCATATAAAATTCAAATTAATTCAACAAAAACAATACTATTGTTGCAGTCCTATTAGATTAGAAATGTGATTTTGTAAATCCTAGTACATCTTGAAATATCTCTTATATTCCTATTAGGAGTAGATTACCTATTAAATGTTGTAATCCTAAGGGGTAAGGAATTAACCTTCCCTACTACTATAAATAAAGGCACAATAGGGTAGAATAGAACACACCCACAATTACACATTTCTCTTTCCCTCTACTATTGCCGCACCTTCCCTCTCTCTCTGGCCTCCATAATTGTTCAGTAAATTATGCCTACAACACGTTATCAACACGTTCTTAACGCTGCGCTAAAGAGAGTTTATTCTTCAATCAGGGGAGTATTACGTTTTAATCATTCTTTTTATGATTAATTTATTATTTTATTGAATTGATCTACATGATATTGAGTCAATTTAATTTTTTTTATGTTGAACGTGATACAACGCATTGAAGATGCAATTCCGGCTTTCCGAGATATATCTTCTACAAATTCAAAGGCTTTTGTTGTTTTCTGCCAATTAGGTACGCTTAAAATAAAGTAAGATATTTGAAACGACCTTGAAGCATGAAAACATTCCTCATGATGCATGAACCCCCTATGTTTATATTTTCCTTCCAATATATATATATATATATATTTGTTTGCAATTATATACATTGACAAATATATGAACATATACAATATATATATATATATATATATATATATATATATTTGTTTCATGCACTAAGCAATTATATTTGCTATGTGGAATTTGTGAGTCAAATTATATAAAATAAATTAGAAGAAATTTAGGGTTTTCAAACCCTAATATTGTCAAAAAAATATGGGTACTTGCGGCACCACCATCGCGAACACCTTGGACCCCTCACGGCAATAGCCCTAGGGCTTTGTTACGTTAATCCAGACCACTAGGCCTTTCGGCCTATCTCTGTTTATATGACCTACAGTCCCTAAGTGCAAAACCAATAGAGTTTAGCCCATTATCCCATGTCCCTTTGCCTGTGAACTCACTGGGCTTCGCCCCAGTCTCAACCTGCTTGCCAGCAGCTTTGGCTGCTGGGCTTAAGTTGCCTTGAACCCAACCTGCAGGCCAGCATTTCGCTGGGCCTGATCCGTGCCCCTCATTTAGCCCAAAGAGCTAGCAGCTGCTGCTGCTGGGCTCCATGCTCTCGGCCCATGGCCTTAAGACGATTCTATGGGCTGCTTTTACAGCCATATCCAACACGAGCCCCTCATTTAGCTCACGGCACCCAGCCCTATCTTTTGGGCTATGGTATTTTAGACCTAACGCTATTATTTAGCATTTTAAATAATTTTAACCCGAATGTTATTATTATTTTTGCTTCTATGATCGACCCCGAATGGTCCCGATATATTGAATTAATTAAAAGTGACTTGCAATCCATTAATCTGATAATGAATCCAAAATTATTGACCTGAAGATCACTTTTGGACATTAACGATTCAACAATTTATTTTTATACTTTGAACCGTTGACATACTTTCATAGTCCCAAAGCACTCACACTTGAATTCCTAAAGCAACCCATATCCATTACAGTTAGTTGTATATTGCATTCTGTGTTCTTGCAGGAACCTCTCTTTTATGAACTAAACGTTCATAAACTAAATTGAACCTGTGGTTTCAAATTTAATGCCTTTGAAACTCGAAGATTTCATAAAACAATACGCCCATGAAAACCCGACATTTTTCATGAAAACCATGTCTTAGAACTCGATTGTTCTAACTTTGATGCTTATGGATGATTCATTCTCATAACACCAATCACAATCTTGTTCCCTCTAATTCAGTGGATTGTCAAACCGTCACAAGTTTGATTTTCCTGATTTGGACGTTTCTAATAGA
The DNA here is from genome assembly GCF_916048215.2 of Malus sylvestris. Classification (NCBI taxonomy): domain Eukaryota; kingdom Viridiplantae; phylum Streptophyta; class Magnoliopsida; order Rosales; family Rosaceae; genus Malus; species Malus sylvestris. The sequence continues at coordinate 22,537,308 of NC_062273.1, read as the reverse complement.
AACCACTTTATGTGGGGTACAAGATGTGAAATCTCCACTTGGCTATCAAGAAGCTGAGAAACCATTGAATCCAACAATGGCAAGGAAGAGCTGAATAAGCCTCTGCCATGATCTTCATTTGACGACTTATGCCCAAAGCATTACAAATGGAAATACCTCCCGAACCAGGATTCCATGGCTCTTTGACTTGCTTCTATGAAGCATTTAATCATGAAAAACATTGCCTATAGCACATCATGATTACGTCTATAAATGAGTACAATTCTGAAGTTTATAAATCCGATCGAATTTTGACTGGAGAATACTTTTCTCATCCTTTCTTGTTTCTAACTTGCCCCTAAAGCAGCAGTGTAGATAGCGGAAGTTTACCAAATTCTCGAATCTGATTACTACCATAAACGTAAGAGCAAGGTATGGACCCAGTTCGGCTGGAGTCTACCGAATAGCTCGACCCAGTTCGATCAAAGCCTACTAAATTGTGGTGCACTACTTTGGTAGGGATACACCGAATGGCATATTTTCATACAATCCAATTTCGAGTTTGTTTTTACAATATATGGTAGTATCAGGGCCTGCCAAGGTGTGGCATCATGCCTAAAACATGATCCTTAGTACCTAAGACCTAAAACTTCAAGCATAAGGGAAAGTATTCCCGAACCTTAACCCTACATAATCTATTTCCGTCTCGATGGAATAGACCATTGGTTATGCACCTGTTCGTGGCTTTACCAATGTTGTTAAGGAGTACCATTCTAGTAGTCAATACGTGAGACTAATTTTGCTCCACCAAACACCATTAGAAGAGCAGAATTTTGACATGTATGGGCTTGTTGGCCGAATCCCCTCAGTAAACCATTTACTTTGTGAACATTTTTCCATGTTCTTGGATTAAAGTTTGGTGTATGTTTTACTTATGGATAATCTTATTGATATTGTCCTCGAATATGAGTTAATTGAATCATGTTTCTTAATACATGTGACCAATTCAATTAAACATGTGGTTAGGTAGGAATGTGGGACAGTTAATTGTCTGGATGAATGCGTACTACGCACACTAACTTTACACCTAAATCACATCTCTAACAATGACTTCAGGTCTAACCAACCTGATTAAGAGCATTGGCACACTCCTCGTTTTACGAATGGTACTGAATCACCATTTAAGATACCTTAAATTCTCCCTGACGTTGAATTTTTAAGGATATTCGAGATGACAATGATCATAAATGAACCACTAAAGAAAATAGAGTGGAATATCTTTGCACCACCTCCAAAAAATGAGCTTGAAGCTTTGATTTGGGGCCAATAGGTTGCCTCCAAACTGGGATCACACCACATATGGCCAGCCTAGAGCTGGGTGATTGAGCAGTTTACTTGTTTTTGCACGACCTTTTGGGACACTTAGGTCTAACAATGATGCTACGACGCGTCTCCTTACCCGAAGTAAGGATCTTGTGCCTACAAGCACACTTTGCCAAAACCCGCTCGTTTTGGAAAATTTGATTTATAAATCATCCATAGCAAAGATACAAAACGACTCTCTTTTCACAGTGGATTCAATGGAATATATGTGGACTAATCCAACCAAAATGCAAACCATATAAATACTTATGGTTTTGGTTGATGAATCGACAAACTAGTCACATGTTTGTCCACAAACATTACTACTAAACCTCATGGCCGATTAAGGGTTCACCACCCTACTTATCCCTTAAGGTCCGGGAGACTGGATAATGTCGAAGAGTTTATATCGACGGTTTTTTATAAAGTATTGCAGTATTTGGGGTTTATAATTGAACATTGAATTCTCATGTTCACCCCAAAGAGTCTCGCCTAGTGATCATAAAATGCAACTTAAATTATCATCCGAATTTTGGTAAACGTACCAAGTTTTTGGTTTATGCCTAGGGCTATGCAATCCTTGTACGCAGTTATGTTGGTCCGCCTTGAGACCCATTACCACCCATCCTAAATGACGTTACAGTTGGTTACTGGGTATGAACCTGACGATTTTCATATTTACAAATTTGGGTGTGCATTCCATGTGCCAAGTTGCGCCGTCGCAACATACCACCATGGGTCCTCAAAAAAGGATGTGTATCTTTTGTCGACAATGATTCTCCTTCACACTAGCTCTCTTAGAGCCCTTGCACGCGATCTATTTACCGTTCATTTGCGGGTTGTCATTTTAATGAGACAGTCTTCATGTTGTTCGGGGGAGATAAGAACGTCAACATTCCTGGAGAACGGCGTGAATTTACGTGGACGTTGCCCACTACGTCTCATCAGCAAGAGTTCCTATTAGTCCAATATATTCGGCAAGGTATGTCTTAAATATGGATGCCTGCTGTGGATTTACAACATAAAGTTTTGTTTTTATTGTTTTATTACCAACGTTATAGTTAAACTAAAGAAAAGAGGTTTAATTTCAAGATGCAATAAGTTGAAAAGAAAACTTATGCGCCTGAGCAATTCACTACTTACACAACACAAATAATCTAAAAAACATAAGTGGAAAAGTTACGTCAACATAGATTCTCTGAGAGATGAGATAGTTGGTCTTTGACCCTTAGTAGATGAAACTTGACCCTTGGTAGATGAAACCATCTAGACAAAATAAAAATGTAGAAAAATGGTTAAAAGTACAAATAACTACCCAACCTTTTAGGGTATTTTTAAATTTGTCTCAATTTTTTGAAATATTTCAAATAATTACTTAACGTTTTGAAAATTAGACATCTATTAAGTCACCAGAGTTAAGTGAGCCGTTACCAACGTTAAGTGATGCAGTTACCAACATTAAGTGATGATGTTACCGACAAATTCTAAAGATGATTCTCCTAAATTGGTGTTTATTATATGTAAAGTGAGCTATAAAATTATTATTAATAGACTAAAACCTATAATAGAGGACTGTATCTCAAAAAATTAGGGTGCTTTTGCACCTGGAAGATTCATCCATGATAATATTCTCTCTGCTCATGAGTTATTTACAACTTTTACAAATAAAAAAGGTAAAGCTGGAGCAATGACTGTTGAATTAGATCTTGTGAAAGCCTATAATTAATTGAATTGGGATTGTATCAAAGCAGTATTAACTACATTTTGTTTTTATGATCATTAGATAAAACTCATAATGGAGTATATTACTTCAACTTCTTTCTCGGTGCTCATTATTGGCAAAACTCATGGATATTTCTACCCAATAAGAGGCATTAGACAAGGGGATCCTCTTTCCCCGAATATTTTCATTTTGTGTATGGAACTTCTAATTAGACAACTTAATAATGTTGTTGTGACCCTAAAAACTCATGTGGGTTTACTTACTTCTCCTCGTGGTTTTAAAATTTCGAATTAGGTGTCTGCAGATGATTGTCCTATCTTTGCAAAAGCTACAAGTAATGCAGCTAGAAACATTCTTAAAATTTTAAATGGCTTTGCTGCAGCTTCAAGACTGAAGGTATATTTTTTTAAATCCTCCTATATCTTTTAAATAATACAAAAATCAACTGAGAAATGATGCGTTTAATATTTTGCAAACTCAACATAAGACTACTATTGAAAAAATACCTAGGGATTCATGCTCAGAATTAAAATTTAGCTTGCTGGCTGGAAAGCATATACTTTGTTCAGACCAAGAAGATTAACTCTAATGCCTGGAGGTCTTAATAGAACCCTTAACAAAGAGTGCATGATGTTTCTTTGGGGTAAGAACAATAAGTTGAGTCCAATTGTTTGGGACAAGGGGGTTGGGCATTAGGAAAAGTGATCACATCGATAATGCTTGTCTAATTAAATTTGGTTGGAAAGTTTTACCAGTTGACTCTAGTTGGTGGGTGCAGATATTTGAGTAAAAGTATTTGAAGGCATGATAGTTTTATGGATGTAAAAGTTAAACATTATCATTCCATTGCCTGGAAGGGAGTCCTAAATGTAGGACATGTAAGGAAATGAGAAATTTTTTATTGTGACAGAAACATGAGTGGTACACTATGTGTTTTTATATAAGTGGTAAGAAATTTTATTTTTTAAGTTATTAATTTTTTAACACACACATCCTACCATTTGTATAGTGACATGTGGTGTACTAGCATGTTCCAGTCACATTAAAAAATCTCTCCAAAGAAAGTTATTGAAAAGGGTATGTGACATGAATGGTGAGAAATGGTAGAAATATCTCGTTCTAGACTCATAATTTGGTTTTTCCTTTCATGTTATTCCATCTTGTATCTGAAACTCACTTGGCTAATTTAAACTGGAATTTGAAAGTTAGTCACTTTAATTCTAACAATAGCCGGAATAAACAACTCCTACTTCATTACGTGGAAGATCATGAGGTTGTTAATAAAATTTGCAGTATTCCTTAAATATTAAATGAAATAGATGACTCCTTTTGTTTGGGTTTTAATGCCAATGGTAGTTTTTCAGTCAAATAGCACAAGACGTAAGAGAAATGTTAAGAAGACTTTCTCAAAAGTGAGATTTTTCATGAATTCTCTGTCATTTTATGTTTTTAGCATAATATTTTTTTAATGTTGGTATGAGAATTATGTTAAACTGTGGGATGGTAAAACTAAAAATTCCTTATAAAGTTAAGTTGTTTATTTGGCTTTTGATTCGTAATAGATTACAAACTCGAGAGATATACATAAACACATTAGTGAAATTTGCTCTAATTCCCTCTTTATAATCTGAACAATGAGAGTCAGGACCATTTACTTACGAGTTGCAATTTGCGAGGCAGGTTTGGAAAACCCTCCTGATTTAACCCCAGTTAATGATAACGCCATATTAGTCCAATAGATTGGTTAAGCATGCTTGATAGAAACATTATCACAACCATATAGCTAATTTGCTTGCAAATTTGGAAGAATAGAAACCATATGTTAGCTTCAATTGTGGGTAAAGAGTATTTTAAAGCCAATAATGCGAATAATTCAAACACTAAAATAAAATGGAGAATTAAAAGGGGATCTCAACAAAGAGGGCTCCTGAAAATTAATTTTGATGGTTCAGTCATCAACTCTAAAGCAGAAATGAAGATGGAACGCCGATTGTTGCTAGAGCTCGCAGCTTGGGAGAAAACACAATTTTTTTGTAGCAGAAGGACTTTAGCTTTAAGGGATGCACTTTGGATGGCAAAGGAAGAGGTTTTAAGAATGTTTGTGTGGAGAGCCATTCAAAACTCGTGATTGATGCAATCAAAGGATCATGCGCTATACTTTGGCGATTGAGGAATATCATTGAAGATATCAAGTGGCTGACTTTCTCTTTTGCTTTGATTTTTTGGATTCATAGTTATAGAGGAGCAAATTTCTTAGTGAATGCTATTACTAGCACAAGGTTTCATTTTAATAGTTTTCATGTTTGGGATAGGTCATAGCCTTTGTGGCCAAAAATACCTTCTTTTTTTATTGTATCAGAATTGGTTATGATCGCGGTCACTTTCTTTGACATTTTGTTTTTTTATATAAAAAAAATTAAAAAGCATTCCATTTTACACTTTTCAATTTTTTTTATTAACCAAAGTTTTTTTTTTTTTTTGAATTTCACATTAATTAAGATTAATTTTTCAAATACGTTGGTTTTCCAAGGGAACTTTAACGAAAAGCACCCGGTACTGTTCACTTTAACGAAAAACCACATTTTTACACTAAAAAGTCAATCATGGTACTATTCACTTTACCCTTTATTTTGTCCTTATCATTAAAACTCAAAGTTTTCAAGCCCTTTTCATTAGTTTTCCTATAAATTTTTTAAAGTGTACTAAAAAAGTTATCTTAATTTCTTTGAAAACGTGAAATTCTTGAAAATGGTGCTTTGAAAAAAATATTAGTCTTTTTACGATGTGAAACGAAAGACCATTACATCATAAAATAAAATAAACAAACTCATGATTTGATGCGATGATTATGTCATTATAGTTAACTAAATCACTTTGAGAAAGTTATATTGAACAATGTGAAATTCGAAAAATGAGGATTTGCAAAAGTTATATTGGATAATGTGAACTTCAACAAATAATGCCTTGAAAAGATTTATTGAATAGTGCGAAATGGAGTTGGTTCGATTATTACTAACATGAAAGTCCTAAGTGAGTTTGTACTCCGCGGTAACATTTCACGATAACAAAGGATTTGTTTAGGAGCGGTCACTTCTAACAATAAACATCTTATGTACGTTTATATGTAGAAAAGCACCTAATTGTTACCGATGTTAAACCTACCAATTGATAAAAATCAAGGTCTTTCGTAAGCATTATTTCAATAATTCAATTCACGTGTACACTATTATTTCTTATCCTAGAAAAAAAATGTGTTAAGAGTAAAAAAGAAAAAAAAGAAAAAAAAAGGAATCAAACTTAATTTTATACTAGCATTGATTTGAAATGCTCCCAAGTCCCAATTTTTCTTTTAATGTATTTTTCTCAAGTGTTTTTTGTTTACAAATTATTTCTTTCAACAACTTCACATTGAGGAGAAGATATATTGTACAACTCATGTACAGTGGCGGCCGCCACTCCCCTCGCCGGGAAACACTACTGCAGAGCTGGGTTCGCCACTCCCCTCCTCTTCGGAAAACCCACTGGTTCATCCTCTGTTTGTGTTGTTAGGTGATCTGTTCTGCTGCGCACAACAGCAGCAAATATGCAATTTTCTTTTAGGAGTAGGTTGCGATGGGATCGATGAAGGGCTTCGACTTCGAGTTTGCATATTTGCCATGGCAGGGGTAATGGTAGAAACGAGGTGTTTGGTTATCAACATAGTAGTACTGACTACGGCTCCGGGGCTGCTGTCCCGAAAATGGTGTCTCCTTCATGTCTCCTTCTTTATTTGTTTGACGGAAATGGGGCAGGATGTGGGCGCACCTGGGTTCGAAGAAAAAACATTGAAAACGTCATCTGCTTACAGGCGGGTTTGCCATTGACGGACAAGAAGAATCCATATGTGATAGATTTTGTCACTGGCCATGGAAATGGTGGCTCGAAGCTTTGTGAAGAAAGACCCGAACTAACGTTGAAATCAAGCAGAGACACCACCTCACCCACCGCTGACAAGCGGCGATGCTTTTCTTTTCGGCTTCTTCTACTTCCTGGAAAGAGAATTTTCAGTTTGTTTCTAGGGAAAATTGGGATGGAAATTTGGAATTTGATCTTTCATTATGATTTGGGGTCAATTGTTTTGTGTTTTGCAAGAACCGAGGGGATTCTACCCCTGGTTTTAATTTACTTTTTATTATTTATTTGTTAACTTATTAAAAGTTAACAAAGTTATGTTTAACTCTCACATTATTTATTTAAGACCCATAGCGTATTTATCTTAAACTTTCATATTATCTATAAATATTGTACTAATTTTTAAAAAATAATGTAAATATTGTTTAATACTTATTTTACGATATAAAAAATATATTTAAATCCATCTAGGCTCCTACTTAAATCTTGTCTAGGCGCCTAGCTGCTAGATCTCAGTCCATAGCGCCTAATGTTTTTTTAGAATCTAATCCTAACCAATTTAAGCTTCTTACATGGCTTTGATATTACCGCTTACAACCGTTGTGGTGAAGAGACTGTTTTCTGTTATGAATATTGACTTAAAACTTTGCACTGTCCAATATAAAAGCAACCGCTTCGATTGAAACCTTGCATTCTTTTGAATTTCGCCCCTTCCCTCGACAAATTCTGGCTTCACCACTGCTCATGTAGGACCCACTCTTTTGACAAAAAGTGAACTAAATAGTTAAGTACAGAGTAGATATACGCTATAGTATGTGGTTTTACAACAACTTACAAAACATTTTCTATTTTATTTAGAAGGATGAGGGAGTAAACTAAATTAAGAAATCATATTATTAAGTTTTTCACATAATTTATCGGATATTAGATGAAGCCCACGCATTGCGTGAGTAAATATAAAAGAATTAATATATATATATATATATATGTATATATAAGAGAAAGAAGTTTGAGAGAAATGTGAAAGAGAGAGGGAGAGAAAGAGGAAGTGGAAGATGTTTAAATTTTAAATTTTAAAATTTAAAATCAAACATATTTTATGATGATATGTGGGTGATGAAAGAAAAGAAAAGCAAAATTTAATTTGTACAAAATTACATTATTTCCCATGATTTTATTTTGTGATGATGATGCTTTGAAAAAATTAATCTTTTATGATGTGAAATGAAACACGACTAAATCATAAAAAACAAATTCATGACTTGATGCGATAATTATATCATTATGATCAACTAAGTCACCTTGAGAAAGTTATATTAAACAATGTGAAGGCTTTGCAAAAGTCATATTGGATAACGTAAATTTCAATAAATAATGCCTTGAAAAATATTTATTGAATAGTGCAAAATGGAATTGGTTCAATTATTACTAACATGAAAGTTTTTATTGAGTTTGTATTACGTGATAACGTTTTTACAATAAAAAGGATATGTTTAAGAGCGGTGACTTCTAACAAGAAATATATTTCATACGTTTTTTCCATAGAAAATACCTAATTATTATCATAGTTGTCATATTAGACTTACGAATAGTAAAAGTCAAAAACTTTTGTAAGCATCACTTGAATAATTCAATTCATGTGTCTCATATTATTTCTTAAAGTAAATTGTAGAAATTGTCTCTCAACTTTAAACAAATTTGAGCAATGGTCTCTCAACTAAAAATTCATTACCATTTGTCCCTCAACTTATCAAAATGTGTAGTTATAATCATTTTCATCAAACATTATATGAGTTGAACTTGGGACTTAGAAGAAAACTATAACACATTAGAGCATTTCCTGAGGGCCAATGTGTTGGCACCCAGTCAAAAAACCAAGCTGGGGGTCTGTCAATCCACTCTAGCCCGTGAAACAGACTGGCACCCAGCCCATGCCAATCTCCAGGCCAGACTAAAATTGACTGACCCAGGGACCGGCCCATTTTCTTTTTTGCGCCTGACGCGTGGCACTCACGCTCGAGTGGGCGCGAGTAGCAGACAGCAATTCAGCGGCAGGGCCAGCTGACAGGCGCACTCAATTGTCACCCGGGCTTGCGATGTGGCCCACTATATGCCGTTGGATTTCCAACGGCTAGTTTCTCTAGACCGTTGGATTTCCAACGCTAAAAAAATTGAATTATAATTTTGATCTGGACCGTTCGATCACAAATCAACTGTCCACGTTTTTCAACCCAAAAAAAAAGACCCCAACAGTCAAAATTATGACCATTGGCCACGTGGCACTGTTGGATTTGAATATTTTTCAAATCCAACAGTCTAGATTAATTAACTACATTAAAATTTATTAAAAATTATAAAAATACAGAAAAACTATAAATACCTAACCCTCATCTTTCACCTTACACCACATTTCAATATTTTCTACACTTTCTACACTATCTACATTTCAATATTTTCTACACATTGAGAGAAAAAAATGTTTTCGTGGAAGAACATTGAAGATGTTACGTTGTGTGAATGTTGGGTTCACACTACTCATGACCCGATTACGGGTAATGAGATGGATAAGCGAGAAATGTGAAGTAAAATTACGAAAGCATTTTGCGATGTACATGGAAAAGACACCATAACTAGTCAAGGTCTTCAAGGTCGTTGGAAAAAACTCAACGCATCCTTTACTTGTTGGAAAAAACGCCATCTCTCATGCTTCCGATAATCTGCGTAATGGGACAAGTTTAGCGGATCAGGTGACAATATTTTTTATTTATTTATATGCATTCCACCCGCATCAATATTTTTATTTATTTAATTTCTTATATAATTTTTATGTAATTTCTTATGTAATTTATATGCATTCCACCTGCATTTTTTAATACTATCTCATCCCACATTTTTATAGACACTACAAGCACAAGCATTCTACAATGCAAAGAACCAAAACAAATCATTCAACAAATGGGAATGTTGGCAAATTGTCAAAGATTGCCCTAGATACAAAATTGTGGCAACCGGTTTAGAAGTTGTCATGCACAGCATGGGTCTATACAGTTCGCCAGAAGCAGACACACTCGAACAAGAAGCCAACACATTTGAAGACATGGAAGGGAGGCCTGAACAAGTGCCGGAGACCCAGCCGACTTGTCAGTCCCTTAGGCCTCAAGGCAAAAAGGCATTAAAGAAAAAAGGTAGTTCTTCCAAAAATGACTACACTAAATATATGGAAGAACTTGCTCGCCAAGGTGAACTGAACATAGCACGGGAAAAGGCTAGAGATGAGGAAAAAACTACTGCTATAGCATAAATAATAGCAGCTACTGAGGCCCGTGATGCGGCGGCTGAGAGACAAAGAGAAATAGTTAATCGAGAAAATGAGATGATTAGAGAAGCACTTCATCGTGAAAATGAGATGCTTAGAGAAGAAAGGATGGCTCAAGCAGATCGTGACATTATGAACAAGATTCTAGTAGGACTGTCTCTGAATTCAAAAATATTTTTGGACATTGGAAAAAAAAAGAGGTCGTACGAAGGAGGCGTGCAAGAGATGCCGAAACAAGTCGAGGGGGTTCTACCTACAGAAATCCTAGCAACGAAGATCCTAGCACCACATATCCTAGCTCCACAGACTTTGTATAATTTCGTATTTCTTTGTAGTACTTTATTTAATTTCTTATTTATTTTTAGAACTTTATTTAATTTCTTATGTAATTTTTAATGTAATTTCTTATTTATTTTTACAACTTTATGCAATTTCAAATTTATTTTTTGTACTTTATTTAAACACATCAAATAAGATTACATAAACTCACCAAATAAGATTACATTAAACTCACCAAATAAACTTAAAAAAAAACACCAAATAAAATTATATAACCTCACAATATAAACTTAAAAAAAAACACACCAAATAAGATTACTTGAAAAAATACACTTTATTCTTCAACCATAAGCCTCATTTTAATTATCTTCACCTTCATGCAATCCTCACTTTATAAAAAAATTTAAAACATTTTAAATGGGCTGGGTGCCAGCGCATTTTGTAGGGGTAGAGATCGTTTGTGCCAGCACATTTTTAGATTGGGTGTCAGCGCATTTTTTTAGGGGTGGAGATGCTTTGGTCTATTACTATTCACTAGGGTCTATTACTGTTCACTTGAGTGGATAAATGCGCTAGATGCTTGCGCAAAGTCTTAGGGGTGGAATTGCTCTTATGCTAATAACGAACATGAGTGCTATTAGGCTCTTCAATCACCTCATATGATTTAGGGTTAACTACATTTCACACTCATTAGGTTTGGGGTGCTTTTCAAATTGGGTTACGAGGTTTTCGCTTTTTCACATAACAAGTTGAGGTTTTAAAACTGTATCTGTTGATGCACAAAACCGGAGGTCTTGGAACAACGTAAATCTGATCGTGAATCTGCAAGAAAGTAAAGAATACAAGATGTATCGTGGTTCAACCCAATGTTTGGGCTACGTCCACACTGATATTGTATTTCTCTATTTGTGAGAGGATTGTGAGGGTCAGAGCTCCCTCGATTGTGAAAGTGAGGAGGCCATTTTATAGACTAAGGGCTCCTTTTCTTTTTACATATTTGCCCCTTCATTTATTACATAATTACATTTGAGTCCCCCAAGTATTTATACGAGGTCTAAATACGAAGGCCCTAAGTATGGTACAAACAGTAGTCTCCCAAGTCTTCAGTCAAGAGAATCTTTTGGTTGGAGACTTGAAATTCAGTCCATGTGTGGGCCGAAGTAACTTGATGTCATCTATAATTGATACTCGATATGAAATGGTGCTTAATCTGAAACAATGCTCAACTAGAAGTAGCATATGTTGCGAGGCTGCTCAGCTTGTGTCTTATGTTGCCTTGGTTAGCTCGGCTTGTGGCTTTGAAGGTGAGAGAGTCCCTTTTATAGAATAAGGACTCGCTCCTCAGTACATAAATGATGGGCTAGAGTTGATGCTCGCGGCGAGGCGGTTGCTCAGCAAGCCGTGATACTTTCTCATGATGGTGAGGGAGTCATTTTTATAGAATAAAGGCTCGCTCCTCAATACATAAATATGGGCTAGAGTGATGCTCGTGGCGAGGCGGTTGCTCAGCAAGCGGCGATGCTTTCTAATGATGGTGAGGGAGTCCCTTTTATAGAATAAGGGTTTACTCCTCAATACATAAATAATGGGTGCTCTCTAATGAAAGTGAGGGAATCCCTTTTATAGAATAAGGGTTTGCTCCTCAGTACATAAATAATGGGCTAAGTCCCCCAAGTATCTTTCATGAGGCCCAATATATGGTACATAGTGTAGTCCCCCAAGTCTTCAATCAATAAAGGTTGTTGGCTGGAGACTTCAAATTCAATCCATGTATGGGCCGAAGTGGCGGTTGTTCGGATGCGGTCTTTGTATACCATGCACTGAAGCTTTGTAGGTGAAGCTTTTAAAGTGAAGCTTTGAAGCTGGAGCTTTGTAAATGAAGCTTTTGAAGCTGATTGACATGAGTGGTGCTCATGAATGTTTATGTTGATTGACATGAGTGATGCTCATGGATGTTGACATGAGTGATGCTCATGAATGTTGACATGAATGATGGTCATGAATGTTTATGTATGATTGACATGAGTGATGCTCATGAATGTTTATGTATGATTGACATGAGTGATGCTCATGTATATTTTTGGAGTACGGGACGTACTTTTGATCACCTAATGGGTGATAATAGTTGCAGGCTGCCGAATAATTTTAGAGTACTGGACATACTTTTGATCACCTGGTTGGTGATAATAGCGGCATGCTGCCAAATAATTATGAAGTACTGGGTGTAATTTTGATCACTTTGTTGGTGATAATAGTGGCAGGCTGCTGAATAATTTTTGTAGTACTGAACGTACTTTTGATCACCTGGTTGGTGATAATAGAGGGCCTGGCTCTTTTGGGCATATAGGCCTTCGCCCTCCACATAACATTCCAGCCCATTATTTTGGGCTTGCCTTTTTTTTAATTACCCTCTGATGGGGTTATATAGATATCTTCGAAAGATAAGAAAAGTAAATTACATCATTCAAAAAAGAAATCTGACCCTCTACTCAATGGGTCACGCCCATAATGCCATCGCCATCGTAATTATGTCTGCTTCTTTTTATCTTCTTTAGCTTTCTGCTTGTGCTTTTATTTCCCTTTTTCTGCTGCATGGTCCACGAGTCCACCTCCAAGGCTCCATAATATTCTCCCACACTACAATTTGTGCTTTCTTTAATAGCCTTAAATTGTTGGTGGACTTGGTGCTGAGAAAATAATCCATTTTTTGGCACCACTATTTGAATTAATAGTTTGGCAGCCTTCGTAGTCTCTGATGAGCATCACAGCTATCATCGTCTTCCTTTATTGCTATCACTTCGGCCCTACTCTTTCTTCTTTTTGACGAAATAAAGGTAATTCATTTCTCTTCTATCTTATCAAAAGCTGAAAGAGCACTACTTGTATTGACGTTTCCTACCATCTCACTCACTTTAGTTGCAGTCTTCGCAGACTGAGCACGTGCTTTGAGGGTATCTTTTTCAACCTTGCCTCCTGTATCTTGCCTGGTTATGATTTCTCTTTATCCTCATCCTTTTTCTTTTTCTTACTTTTGCTTTTCTCTTTTCTTTAGCCTGACATTCCTTCACTTCACGTAAGAAAACTCGAATAGCTCTATTCCCAAAAGGGTTTGTCTCCGAGGATCATCCATGCTCCTCGTAGGCAGCATTGTTTGATGCTTCAAATGAAGTCGTTGTTTTTTATTTTAGGCAGAGGAAGTGTCCTCTTCAAAAACTTGATGTTCTTGCTGCTGCTAGTTGCAGTGGTGGCAGTTGTGGTGCCGAAGATTGCATTTGATGAGTTAGTAATCTTTCTCCACTTCTTGAGAATCTGTCGGAGCCTGACAATGTCTCTGATTCTATTAGATTTCTTTGAATCCATGGTGGTGTTCATTATTACTGAACCAAACTGTCAATGTAGATAGCTAGCTTTTTGTCAATGTAGCTAGCTTTTTGTGACGAAGAAACCACATAACAGTTTCTGCACCATAAATCTTGCCGAGAGTGTGAATGATAGCGGCGTCAGAGACGCCCACCCCAACGATTGCAGGTCTTGACCTCAGTCCCATCATCCTCAACCTCCTTCTGCATCACCCAAAACTCGTCGGGCCTCGCCACGACGGCCGCCTCGTTGACAGCTGAGTTCGCATACAGCACTGACTCGCCCTCCACACTGCTCATGTTCTCACCTCCGTTTATGATAATGTCATTGGATCTTTCCTTGATTTCCAAATAGCCATCGGGATTCATTACATCCACGTCACCGGTATAAAACCAGCCGTCTTTCATACAATTGGCATTTCGCCGCCTCATCGCTGAAGTTCTCCAACGGGGGCAGGCCCAGCTCGTCATCTGAAGCTTATAGAAGGTACCCAAGGTCAAGTTTAGAGAATGCAGCGTTGAGGACTGTGGTGGCTACGAGACCGATTACCACTCTTACTGATGGGTGAGATCCTCCCAGAATGTCGTGCATGAAAAAAGACACGTGTAGGCCGATTGGTGTTGTGGTGACGAGACCTACCATAGGTGTGGCGACTGGAATGGCTGGTGCTGCTACGGGGGCCACATCAGCAATGAGTGTTGGCACTACGGAAGGTTCGTCATCCGTATCTGGTAATGGTGAGTTAGCTTGTGAGACCGCTGTGACAGGAGGGACTACGGGAAAGATTCGACCACTTGGCAGAGGGTTCGCGGCGGGAACAGTTGTCGGAAGTGGATTGAACTCATTGGGTTGCACCTCGTCAATGATCCTAGCTGAGTTGGCAAATCCGAGGGTGATGGCTACAAGCAAGATGTAGAGTGTGGCCTTCAGTGGTCTGATGGTCTTTGCCATTTTTAGGTTGTGAGCTTGTGAAGAAATGAAGGGTTTTGTATTGAATCTTCGTCTCTTGAGAAAATGCATTGGATTTGAGTGCGTGTTGTGTTTTGTTTGAAGAGGTAAGAGAGATCAGAAGCAAGAGAGAGACAGAGAGAGTTTTGGTTGTCTCTTGGGTTTTGCAGATCTATGATGGACAGTGGTGAAAAAAAATGAAAGAGAACCGACATAGCTTTTCGTGTCGTTTCCCACAGACGGCACAAAATGTTGATGCACAAAACCGAAGGTCTTGGAACAACGTAAATTCGACCATGAATCTGCAAAAAAGTAAAGAACACAATATGTATCGTGGTTCACCCCAATGTTTGGGCTACGTCCATACTAATATTGTATTTCTCTGTTTGTGAGAGGATTGTGAAGGTCAGAGCTCCCTCGATTGTGAGGGTGAGGAGGCCCTTTTATAGACTAAGGGCTCCTCCCCTTTTTACCTATTTGCCCCGTTATTTATTACATAATTACATTTGAGTCCCCAGAGTATTTATACGAGGTCTAAATACGGAGACCCTAAGTATGGTACAAACAGTATCAATTTATCCTTTTGGGTAATGAATTATTTCAAGTTTCATTAAATTGATGACATGATGAGCGTGAAACCCATAATTAAGTTGACATGTAAGCAACATTTGTACCAAATTGTTTAAAAACTCATAAATTTAATGGAGAATTAGAAATTCAAATAGATAAAATGTGATATCAATGCAAATTTCCACCATCTCTAGCTTTGACGAAAATGCACCTGCAAAACAATCAACACCTTTGATCAAGGACCTAAGCCTTACAAGCCCACAAGGTTGGGGGAATGGTTAGGCCAATAGATCTCCGATACCTAAGTTAGTTTATCTGTAAAGAGTAAAGTGTTTAGGGCTTTTTTTAGGGTATCCAAAGCTTCTGAAATTTGGTAGAATATGGGGTATATATAGGAGGAGAGGGCCAGCCATAGTGTTAGAGTTTTACCCTACACATGGCGGCGGCATCCTATTGGCCAAGGTTTATGGAGAAATATTCTCAAGATATTAAATAGGAAATAATAATTTGAGATAATGGAGTAATTATCTCTAATTGATTTAAATTGGGATTACTTACTTGAATGAAGTCAATTTTCAATTGGGAATGTATTAAAGATAGGATTTGGGTAATTAATCCTTATTTTTAATGCTTTGACTTTTCCTTGCCAATAGCATGTGAGTTGTGGGAAGTCGTATTCAGCTGCTAGTGACCTTCAGGGTGTGAGGTGTGTGTGAGAATATCTGAGGAGCCTACCCATTTAATGAGGGCAATCTTGTCTTTCTTAGGCAAAAGTCCACATGTCGTCTCTAGAATTTCTAAGATTATTTTAAGCTTCACACATGCAAACTGATACAATTACAAAACCTTAGAGTGCAACGTTGAAAAACTGAAACATAAAGACCAATTTGAAAAATAAATTTAAACCTTAGGATTTATCATGAACATTTTACACTAAAAAAAAGAGTGACAAAATAAGACCGGCATGTGTAAACCCAACACTTACGAAAGTTTTATGTCTTAGGGGCGACTTAGGATTGATATGCTTTAAAAAAATTATTAAAAAAAAAAAGCTTCTATTGTGCTTTAAGAATAATCAGCTGTAAAATAAATTAGTTGAGTGTTTGATAAACTATATTCCAAAAGTGTTGTAAGTATGAAAATCTTTGTAAAAACATGTAGTAAATTAGTGCAAAAATGATATAATTGTATGTAATTACAAAAAAAATGGTCATAGTAGTGGGGCTATTGGCAATGACAATGGTGAGTAGTGGCAGTGATGGTAGTGGCAATGGTGAGTGGTGGCAATGATGGCAATGGCAATGGTAAAGGTGTGGTAGTTGTGGTGTAGAGGTATAAGTGGTGGCATTATGAGTGCTTACGATTGCAACATTGCTGGCGGTGACAGAGGCAATGATGGTGGTGGTGCTGGCGATAATGGTGTAAGGTTGGTGGTTGTAATCGTCGATGATGGCAACAACGGTAGTAGTGAAGACGATGGAATTAGCAGTTGGGGGGTGGGGGGACTATGGTGATGGTGATGACATCAACGATACCAAAGTTATGGTGGTGGTGCCAACAGTGGAGAGTGGTGGTTGGGGTACAAAAGTTACAATGATGGTAGAAGTAGTATTGCTCTAAAGGGGTCAAATTGATGCGAATTTACTTAACACGCAAATTAAACCCTCTTGTATCAATTGTAGTAAAGAATGTAAGTAGGGATCGTTCTAGACCGGGGATTAGGAGGACTTGCTAATAACCTCTAAACTGACTTAAAAACATAAAAACAAAGTTAAAAACACTAAACTAAACTCAAAAGACTCAAAACAAGCTAAAAACGCCAAAATCTGTCTAAAAACACAAACTGGGCAGATTTGGACTTTAAACACACTTTTGGACGAATTTTGGTTTTAACTTGGTTCGAAACACTTAAAAACACAAACTAAATCAGTTTCTAACTAATATGACTCAACAAGGTAAAGGGGGGTTTGGTTTTGACGAAATTGAAAACAAAACAAGTAAATTAAAGAACTAATGAAATCTGCACGAATTTGGGTAAAACTATGAATGATAGGTTAGCTAGGAGGTTCTTCTCCACACATGACACACTTGCAAACAAAACGATGTCCAGTTGCTTTTCAATCAACCATGATTTCTCAACGCCCCAGATTAACTGTGAATTGCACTAATTAACCCTTAGATTTTCCTAATTTCATTGAATTGGATGATTGCATACAACAACCCAAAGCATTCCCCACAAGTTCCCTACATGAATTGCATAAAAGACATACAAGCAAGAATCATTAAGTTCTATGAAAATCATAAGCATTGATGAAACACTTGTAATGAAACTTATGCCAAGAATTTACTTAACACGGTTGTGAAGAGCAACATTCACTACTTGTGAATATAAGTTCATAACGATTAGGTGAAACTCCCTTATATCCTAGCATCAGATTTATGCATGAAAATTAAGCATGCACCCTCAACCAACACACACAAATCAGTTTTAATTCAAATGGATAAGTAAATTGAATTCACAACTTATGAATCACAACTGAAAGTAATCAAATCATATTGCAAGCATGAACATGGTTTCGAATTCCCCTCTAGCTAAGGGGGGTTTAGTTCTTCATACTCACAAAGCAAAGATAAACAAATTTAGACATTGAAAACAAAAGAATGAAAACACCTAAAAACGCTCCAACAATCCAACTTGAATGGCAAGCATGTCCAAGAGTTCTCCTTCTTCTCTATGTTGCGGCACAAGGTGTGGTTTGATGGATGCGTATGGATATATGGAAGGGAATGGCTGAATGTGTTTAGGTTGGATGGAGGTTACGGCAAGGAAAGGGAAATGAAGGTGCATGGAATTGTGTTTTTGTTGTGGGAATGTGTAGAATGGTTAAGAAGAAAAGACTCTGCCTTGCGGCAGAATGTGTCTTCCTCCCTTCTCCCTAAACTGTCCATGTGAATGTGTCTTTGGATGGATTTTTCTCCTCCTTTATTATGGTGAAGGGTGGATGTATTTATAGGTTAGGGAGAGGACCACCATCTAATTAAGGTGGTAGTGGTGTATGTTGTGGTAATGAGTGGATGTAATAGGTGTAGTGGGTGAATGTTTGGTAATTAGTGGATGTAATGGGTGTAGTGGATGGATATTTGGTAATGTGTGGATGTAATGGGTGTAGTGGGTGAGTGTTTGGTAATGAGTGGATGTAAGAGGTGTAGTGAATGGATGTTTGGTAATGAGTGGATGTAATTGGTGTAGTGGGTGAGTGTTGTGGTAATAAGTGGATGTAATGGGTGTAGTGGGTGAATGTTTGGTAATGAGTGAATGTAATGGGTGTAGTGGATGGATGTTTGGTAATGAGTGGATATAGTGGGTGTAGTGGATGAATGTTTTGTAATGAGTGGATGTAATGGGTGTAGTGGGTGAGTGTTGTGGTAATGAGTGGATGTAATGGGTGTAGTGGATGGATGTTTGGTAATGAGTGGATGTAGTGGGTGTAGTGGATGGATGTTTGGTAATGAGTGGATCTAATGGGTGTAGTGGATGGATGTTTTGTAATGAGTGGATGTAATGGGTGTAGTGGATGGATGTTTGTAGTTGTAGCTCAACACACTTGCACACACACATGTTGATTTCTAGCCTTCAAATCTTCAAAAACGTCCATCCTCATGTCTCCATGCTTGCATTATCCAATCTTGACCCAAAAATGCTCCAAATAGCACTTTGTTGCTAACTTTGTTATTTGAAGCTACAAATACACAAAAATAGCTTAAAGTATTAAAATAACTAGAATTAAACTAAGTAAATGCCAAGAAAGAAGTTAACTAAGTTGCATAAATATGCTCCTATCAAATTCCCCCACACTTAGCTTTTGCTAGTCCTCGAGCAAAACAAAAGAAACAAAACGAAACGAAACAAAACAAACAAAACACAACCTAACCTTCCAACATTTGCCTTAGGGATTTCCAATGCACATGACATGTTAAAAATCATCATTCCCACAGCTTTTGGTTATCTTCACACTTGAGCACAAACTTAATCACAGTCACTACTTACTAGTTCACAATTAACCAATTAAAACAATGTTTTGAATGTAGTAACATGCCTTAGAGAATTTGCTCAATTCCTTACAAGATACTCTCTATTTTCATACATATTTTCTAACTACACACCCTACACTAGAGATTGGGACTCACATATGTTATAACAAAGGAAGCAATTTTCTGGAGTTATTAAGCATGTTTAGATATGATCTCATGAATGGTATGCTACTACTTAGATGCGAGAACTAGTGACACCATATGCTCATACCAATTTCGAACTCAACAAATTGAAACGCACAACACTCAAGATTGAAGTCAAGGGTTGTAACAGGACTTGGGGGTAATGGCTAACAAAGAAAGGATAGGAATAACAAACATTCTTAAAGCGATAGCAAGCAAAGCAATGAAATAGACACTTGGAATTCACTTTAGAATGCAGAATCAACTTTTACATACAAAGGGAAGATTCATGCAACACTTAGGGCTGAATTCAATGTTTTGGACCCTTTTTTAACAAACAACACTTTAGAGCTCTTTTTCATACTTTTTTTTTTCTTGTCTCTACCCGTGCCTTATTAAGGACTCTGGTACACACACACACAAGAATCACTTCCCCCACACTTGCTTTCTGCAATACATTGATAAAAAAGGAGTTCATTTTAGGTCAGGCTTTACTATGCTTTAAGAACAAGGGTATGGATGATCCTAAAACTAGGCTAGGTAAGGATAGTGTGGGTTAACAAAGAACATAGGCTTAACAAGGCTCAACGGGGTTAAACTTAAACACATAATGAAATAGGGGCACGGAAATTTGGCTTTGGTGGTCACTACACAACTTCATCTTGAATATGTGTTATGCAAATCAATAGCATGCTTTGAATGAAATAGGCATGAGTTCTAGCATTTGGAACTAAATGATGAAACGCCTTCTAAGTAGCAACCAAGCAAAGAATAATGAGATCATGCAACGACTTTAGAAAACAATGATGCACAGATTATTAACTCTCCAAATAAACATTTAGGCTCAAGTCTTACAAGATTGTAGCATTCATTTGAGTTCCTTCCTTCAAGCATGTTACAAAAACTGATTTTTTTTCTTTATGATTGCATGTCAATTCATAAATTATAACCACAACCAAGCATACACCAAAGAGTAAATCAAATTTTTATCCATGTTTATAACTCTTTTTAACAGTCATGTAATTAAAAATCAAATCCTCATCATTGTGTTGGAAGGTACCCTAAGACACTAAACACACAAAAACAACTCTTTTTGGGTTTTTCAAAACAATTTTTCAAATTTTTATGAGATTTTCGGATTTTTTTGTCAAAACACTCCAAAACAGCTTAAAAACACTTAAAAACAGCAAGGAACAACACTAGAAGTAATGGGTGATAAACTTCTACGAATTTCATGCAAAACAACGATAAACTCCTACGAATTTCATGCAAAACAACTTGGTTACCCCCCCCCACTTAAATCAAACATTATCCTTAATGTTTCAAGCATAAACTCACACAAAAACAAGCAAACAAACAACCAACGAATAAACATGACAAGTATGGTAAAGTAAAAACCAGACAGAGTAGAGTTTAAGAACGCAAATCTGGTTTTGGAGATAGATGATCTTGGCGACTTTCCACAACTTTGATCTCGAACTGGTTTGGAATTCTGAGCGAGGAATATCAGAGTTCCTTGGTTTCAAATCAGACTCCTTCTGCTGGGTTGATTTGATTGTGCAGTCTGCATTCTTCTCTACTTGTTTCTTCTGCACGGTAGGCAGGCACGAGGTAGACGTGATGGTCTGTTTCTTTCTTCAATCTTTCCAAGTGCCCACCATTTGCTTTCTTTCTCCTTGTCCCTAACTGAGGATGAATTAGCACATTGTCTCAACATGCTTCGAGGTATCATTTTCACTTCCCTTATCTGTTCCCCAGGCAGATGTGGTAGATGAAGAAGAAGCATAAGATGTTGAAGATGAGTACTCGAGAGCAAGGCTAGGTAAGCAATCAGAAAGGGGTTCCAGGCAGTCGATTTCAGATCAGAAGATTGATACCAAGTGCTGGCTGATTGCTCTCTTTCTCCTTGTCCCGCAGATAAAAACAACGACACGGAGAAGGACATGGAGAAAGCATGATATGAGATACTCTTGCTTTCAACCTTCATGATATGAAATACTTTTGCTTTGGATGAGTTGTTTGCAGAGGTACCCCAAGGAATAAGGAACACTGAGTGACTCGAGAGGCTTTATTGGGAAGGCATTCTCGGAGATGAAGAATGGTTATGTATGTCTTCCTTGCAATGGAAAGTGAAGGTTGACATTTATAGGAACTAATAACCGGTACTATTCTTTCACTCTTGTCGGCAACCGTTGGATGATTTAATAGTAAACTTCACGTGTTTTTTACTTCACAAGAAATCTTCGACAGATTGCCCGTGATTTCCGCAAGGCTGAGTGTGCATGTGATAGGCGCTGACACGTCTGGAAAAGCAAGTACCTCTTCGATATCTGGAATCGGTGCTTCGACAAACTGCCTGTGATTTTCGCAAAGCTGAGTGTGCATGTGACAGATGCTGACATGTCTGGAAAAGCAGATGCCTCTCCGATTTCTGAGCTTACCTCTTCGAATTCTGAGCTCGCCTCTTCGAGTCCTGAGCTCCGTCGAGTGCAGAGGTTGCATATGACAAGTGCGGATAAACCTGGAAAAGAAGATTGGCCCGTGGTTTCTGAGCAAGCCTAGCTTTTGAGAAAGCTAACGCCTCTTCGATTTTTGAATTGGTCTCTTCGATTTCTGAGCTCGCCTTTTTTATCTCTGAAATCCCGTCGAGTGTTGATTTTTATAGAGGCATGCAGTACGTTTCAAAGCACACTTGAATTTCTGCCTGTAGAAACTCCCTTCTTGCACTTCTACGATCTTGACTTGTCCGACCTCTTCTTTCTTCAACACCTTTGAAAATGTCTGGCCCTTCCGACCGTCATTTTGACTTGAACCTTGGTGAAGAGGCATCCATACCTTCTCCAGACAACATATGGCGCCCATCCTTCATATCCCATACTGGTCTTCTTACCGTTGGGGATTCGATGATGAAGAATGATATGACCGCTGCAGTGGTGGCCCGGAACCTTGTCACTCCCAAAGATAACAGACTATTTTCCAAACGATCTGATGAGTTGGCTGTTAAGGATTCTCTGGCTCTTAGTGTGCAGTGTGCAGGTTCTGTGTCTAATATGGCCCAACGCCTATTTGCTCGAACCCGTCAAGTTGAATCGTTGGCGGCTGAAGTGATGAGTCTCAAACAGGAGATTAGAGGGCTCAAGCATGAGAATAAACAGTTGCACAAGCTCGCACATAACTATGCTACAAACATGAAGATGAAGATTGACCAGATGCAGGAATCTGATGGTCAGATTTTACTTGATCATCAGAGGTTTGTGGGTTTGTTCCAACAACATTTGCCTTCGTCTTCTAGGGCTGTACCGCGTAGTAAAGCTCCAAATGATCAACCTCTGATGCCTCCTCCTTCTAGGGCTCCGCCGACTACTGAGACTTCTCCTAAGCAGCCTTTGTGAAGGCTTCCTCTTGTATTTTATGCTTAATGTTCCTTTTTTTTCATGAAAATGAATGTAAAAATACCTTGCATATCTGTCAATGTTTCAAAAATACACCCACACCAAAAACAATTAAACAAGCAACAAATAAAAATGACAATCATGGCAAAATAAAATGCAAAAAATGGAAGGTTTTTAGAAACGCAAAACTGATTGTGGAGTGATTCAAAAATCTTCTTCATTTGAATACATGGGTTGCCTCCCAAGAAGCCCTTGCTTTAACGTCTTCCAGCCGGACCAAACTTCCTTCTAAACTTGGATAGGGCCCATAGCATGGAATTGATCCTTGAATGGAAGGTGATACTTGACGTGATCCGGCAATGATTTAAATTCTAGTGTAGGTGCCTGAATCATCAAAATCAGCAAGTTAGTATATAATAAAATCGAAGTTGGAGAAGATGGCTTACTTGCTTGCTCCAACACAAACTCAATTACAAAAACCACATCTTTGAAGGTTGCAGGGATATGGGACTTGGCCAGATTTGGTGTTTTGAGAGTTATGACTTTTCCCGTGTCATAAAATCCAACTTCTTTGGGAATTTTCGTCTCAAGTGTATCTTCTTTGATGAATTCTAGACATTCTCCATCCACTTCTTGCTCTTGATTCTTTGGAAAGGTTTCAAAGATGCCTTTCTCACCCTCTTCTTCCTTGGATTGCATGATCGTGCAAGGAATAAGGACATTTGGTGAAACGGGGTCAGGACAAATTGAATTTAGGCTTACCTTGGTTGTAATGGACGGCATAAAGGGCATATGGGGCTGCGGCAATGGTGGTTCTTCCCTTGTCGTGGCCTTGTTATTCTCATCTTCTTCAAGCAGCAGTTGTTCATCCATGTTTTGGCTTGGTTTGGATGTCTTGGGTTCACCTCCAACCTCCATAGCACTTCCCAAAGTGATAGCATCATGGATTTCAAAATCTTCCTTCAAATTTTCAATAGTTGAGTTGGATAGTTCACTTTACTCTTGAATTTGTACCATGAACTCCATAATCTGCCCAATTTGCTTCTCCAATTCACCCGTCTTCTTGGCTTGATTTTGCATCTCTTTGTTTTGATTTTCTACTTCCTGGTTCAAAGAGATGAGTAACTTATTAAACATATCATTATCCAAAAACGTACCTGAATTGAATTGGGTAGATTGTTGTGGTGGCTGTGATGGTTCATATGGCCAGTGATAGAACTCATCTGATGGCGGCAAATATTCTTCTTGTTGTGAGCCTGCGTCAAAGAGGTTAGTACATCAAGAATTTCATCATAACTCATAAGCATACTTGAATTTGATTGGAATTGTTGTGGAGGAGGTTGCGGTGGCTGCATAGGTCTTGAATAGAACTTCTCATGCTTGAGCCTGTCACGCGGGTGACCCGGGTTCGATCCCCGGCAACGGCGCCAAAAATTTGATGCGAATTTACTTAACACACAAATTAAACCTTCTTGTATCAATTGTAGTAAAGAATGTAAGTAGGGATCGTTCTGGACCGGGGATTAGGAGGACTTGCTAATAACCTCTAAATTGACTTAAAAACATAAAACAAAGTTAAAAACACTAAACTAAACTCAAAAGACTCAAAACAAGCTAAAAACGCCAAAATCTATCTTAAAACACAAACTAGGCAAATTTGGACTCTAAACACACTTTTGGACGAATTTTGGCTTTAACTTGGTTCGAAACACTTAAAAACATAAACTAAATCAGTTTCTAACTAATATGACTCAACAAGGTAAAGGGGGGTTTGGTTTTGACGAAATTGAAAACAAAACAAGTAAATTAAAGAACTAATGAAATCTGCACGAATTTGGGTAAAACTATGGATGATAGGTTAGCTAGGAGGTTCTTCTCCACACATGACACACTTGCAAACAAAACGATGTCCAGTTTCTTTTTAATCAACCATGAATTCTCAACGCCCCAGATTAACTGTGAATTGCACTAATTAACCCTCGGATTTTCCTAATTTCATTGAATTGGATGATTGCATACAACAACCCAAAGCATTCCCCACAAGTTCCCTACATGAATTGCATAATAGAGATACAAGCAAGAATCATTAAGTTCTATGAAAATCATAAGCATTGACGAAACACTTGTAACTATGAATTGCATGAAACTTATGCCAAGAATTTACTTAACACGGTTGTGACAAGCAACATTCACTACTTGTGAATATAAGTTCATAACGATTAGGTGAAACTTCCTTATATCCTAGCATCAGATTTATGCATGAAAATTAAGCGTGCACCCTCAACTAACACACACAAATCAGTTTTAATTCAAATTGATAAGTAAATTGAATTCACAACTTATGAATCACAACTGAAAGTAATCAAATCATATTGCAAGCATGAACATGGTTTCGAATTCCCCCTAGTTAAGGGGGGTTTAGTTCCTCATACTTACAAAGCAAAGATAAACAAATTTAGACATTGAAAACAAAAGAATGAAAACACCTAAAAACGCTCCAACAATCCAACTTGAATGGCAAACACGTCTAATGATCCTCCTTTTTCTCTTTGTTGCGGCACAAGGTGTGGTTTGACTGATGCATATGGATATATGGAAAGGAATGGCTGAATGTGTTTAGGTTGGATGGAGGTCACGGCAAGGAAAAGGAAATGAAGGTGCGTGGAATTGTGTTTTTGTTGTGGGAATGTGTAGAATGGTTAAGAAGAAAAGACTATGCCTTGCAGCAGAATGTGTCTTCCTTCCTTCTCCCTAAACTGTCCGTGTGAATGTGTCTTTGGATGGATTTTTCTCCTCCTTTATTATGGTGAAGGGTGGATGTATTTATAGGCTAGATAGAGGACCACCATCTAATTAAGGTGGTACTGGTGTATGTTGTGGTAATGAGTGGATGTAATGGGTGTAGTGGGTGAATATTTGGTAATGAGTGGATGTAATGGGTGTAGTGGATGAATGTTTGGTAATGAGTGGATGTAATGGTGTAGTGGGTGAGTGTTTGGTAATGAGTGGATGTAATGGGTGTAGTGGGTGAGTGTTGTGGTAATGAGTGGATCTAATGGGTGTAGTGGGTGAATGTTTGGTAATGAGTGGATGTAATGGGTGTAGTGGATGGATGTTTAGTAATGAGTGGATGTAGTGGGTGTAGTGGATGGATGTTTGATAGTAATGAGTAGATGTAGTAGGTGTAGTGGATGGATGTTTGGTAATGAGTGGATGTAACGGGTGTAGTGAATGGATGTTTGGTAATGAGTGGATGTAAAAGGTGTAGTGGATGAATGTTTGTAGTTGTAGCTCAACACACTTGCACACACACATGCTGATTTCTAGCCTTCAAATCTTCAAAAACATCCATCCTCATGTCTCCATACTTGCACTATCCAATCTTGGCCCAAAAATGCTCCAAATAGCACTTTGTTGCTAACTTTGCTATTTGAACCTACAAACACACGAAAATAGCTTAAAGTACTAAAATAACTAGAATTAAACTAAGTAAATGCCAAGAAACAAGCTAACTAAGTTGCATAAATATGCTCATATCACAAATCACCGCAAAAAAGAAAGAAAAAAGCTCAACCACTGATCGGATCATATTTATATATATTTTTACTTCAAATTCACTCGTCTTTTCTTAGTTAGTTCTTTATATTTTGAGCTATTTACGTTATTTTTGTGTTTATAGGATTTGTTATGCAAAGAAAATAAAAATGGCAAAAATGAGTTTTAAATAATAAACAGAATAGTTACTTCGAACATTATGATTTTTTTTAGATCAATTAATTTAGTTTATTCATTGCGATTATAATTGAACTAAATCTCTGTCCTTAAATCTATGCAGAATGTATATATGCATCACGGTATTGATTTTTCCAATATCTGTTTACCAAGCATGGCTTTTCAATTAGACAACAAAAGAATCCACAGCCAAAGGAGGAGAAGATGCGGGGAGTGTGAAGCATGGAAGAGATATAATAAAATAAGAGAGCAGCTGCTTTGGCAGCTGGCAAAGCATGAAGAGAAAGGGCAGGACGTGAGAGGTTAGCAGCGAAAAAGGCTGAATCCAAGGACAGGAGGAAAAATAGGATATACGGGATTGGCAAAAGGAGAGAGGGCTGCCTTTGGGCAGCTTGAAAGCAGCATGGGAGAGAGACAGCTAGACAAACGAAGGGAGCTGCATGTGGGCAGCGTGTGAAAAGGGATAGAGAGAAGGCAGAAACGAGCAGAAGTGTGAAAAAAAAGAAAATAAAATAAAACTGATTGGAAGAAGCACAAAAGCAGGAGAAACCGAGTGGGAGAGACACTAAGAATAAAGAAAGAAAGAAGGTGGTGCAGGCTGGCGCAGAAACAGAAAGAAATAATAGAATAGAAGGGGCTGACGCAGGGCGCATGAGGGCGCTAGGAATAAAGAGAAAGGGAGCCTCGGGAGGTTGAGGGGGGAGCTGCCTTTGGGCAGCTCGCAGAGACGCAAGGATTGGGGGTCTGGGAGGACCGAGAGAGGGCGCTGCCCTTTGGGCAGCGTGAAGCTGCGGGGCGAAAAAACGATAAGGTGCTGTCAAGAGAGGATCAGGTATGTAGAGAAGAGAGGGACAGAGTCCACGAGGAGGTGGTGACGCGGGGAAGAACAGGAGCTGCCCTTTGGCAGCAACTGACGCAGTCCAGGGAATTGTCAGCGAGAGGAAGACAGGCAGATGCAGCAGATCACCTTCTTTCGGTTTACTCTCTCTAAACTTTTATTTTATTTCTGTTTTAATAATGTGTAACTAATTTTATTTTGGCTAGAGGTTAATTCAAAGCCATGATTTATATTTGTAATATGAATTGATTACATCCAGTTGTGATTTATAAGTTGTGAATTCAATTTACTTATCCGTTCGTATAAAAACTGATTTGTGTATGTTGGTTGAGAGTGCACGCTTAATTTTCATGCATGAATTTGACGCTAGAATATAAGGGAATTTCACCTAATCGTTATGAACTTATATTCATAAGTAGTGAAGGTTGCTAGTCACAATCACGTTAAGTAAATTCTTGGCATAAGTTTCATGCAAATCATAGTAACGAGTGTCTCGTCAATGCTTATGTTTTTCATAGAACTTATTGATTCTTGCTTGTATCTCTATTATGCAACTCATGTAGGGAACTTGTATGGAATGTTTTGGGTTGTCGTATGCAATCATCCAACCCAATAACTTGTGGAAAAACTGAGGGTTAATTTAAGCGTACCTAATTAACTTGGGGCATTGAGAATTAATAGCTTATCGAAAAGCAACTGGAAATCATTTTGTATGCAAGTATAACATGTGTGGAGAAGAACCCTCTAGCTAGTCCGTCATTTATCTTTTCATTTTAATTTCATGTTTTTGTAAATTCTGTAATTTAATTAAGTTTAATTTACTTTTCATCAAAACCAAACACCCATCCATTGTTAAATTATATTATTTAGTTAGTTTTCTTTATTGTTAGTCTTTTAATTTAATTTCCGTCCATTTCAGTTCCTAGTGTGTAATTTGATTGTTTTCATTATTTTGAGTCATTCTAAGTGTGTTTCGAGTTATTAGAGTTTTTAGCCTAGTTTTGTGTCCTTGAGTCTTGTTTAATATTTTTAATAGATTAGCAATCCCTCCTAATCCCCGGCCTAGAACGATACCCTACTTACATCTATACTACAACTGTCAAAAAGAGGGTTTAATTTGTGTGTCAAGTAATTTTTCGCATCAAATTTTGGCGCCGTTGCCGGGGATTAGCAACTTTGCTAATCCTTTTATTTTTGTTTTTGTTTATGTTTATATTGGTGTTTGTGTATTTTACTTTTGATATTTGATTTATTTTTCTTTCTTTGATTTTAGGTTCAAATGGAGCCGAGGGAAATTTAAAGGAAAGATGCGTCCGGCTAAAGACGTTAAATCAAGCGCTTCTTGGGAGGCAACCCAATCATTCAACGAAGGGAGACTTTGGAATCACTAACCCAATCAGCTTTGCATTCTTCCACCCTTATCTTTACTGCTTTCATTTTGTTTTGTTTAGTTAGTTGTGTTATTTGGTTGATTTCTGTGAGTTTGTATTATTTAGTTTAAGTGTGGGGGAAGATTAACCAAAGTCTCTTTACATTATTTTACATATATATAAAAATAAAAAATAAAAAAATAAAAAAAGATAAAATTTAAAATTAATGAAAAAAAAAATACATAAAAAAAAATAAAAAATAAAAAAAACAAAAAACAAAAAAGTACAAATATTTTACAATGATGTAAACTAATAGTTTTCATTGGTCGGGTGGTGCTTCAGTAGTAGGCGGGGCTTCAGCAGTCGGCGGGGCCACAGAAGGAGGAGGCGGCAGAGGTTGATCAGTTGGAGCTTCACTACGCGGTGCCGCTCCAGAAGACGAAGGCAGATGTTGTTGGAACAAACCCACAAACCTCCGATGATCAAGTAAAATTTGACCATCGGTGTCCTGCATCTGGTCAATCTTCCTCTTCATACTGGTGGCATAGCTGTGTGCGAGCTTGTGCAATTCCTTATTCTCATGCTTGAGCCCTTTAATCTCTTGCTTGAGACTCTGTATTTCAGCCACCAAGGATTCAACGTGACGGGTTCGGGCATATAGGCGTTGGGCCATGTTGGATACGGAACCCGCACACTGCACACTGAGAGCCAGAGACTCCTTAACCGCCAATTCATCAGACCGTCTAGCGAGCAGTCTATTATCTTTAGGAGTGACAATGTTCCGGGCGCTCCACCGCTGCTGTCATATCGTTCTTCATCACCGAAGCCCCAACGGTAAGGGGACCAGTGGGGGATATGAAAGAAGGGCGCCATATGTTGTCTGGTGAAGGAGGAGCTGCCTCTTCACGAATGTTCAAGTCAAAACGTCGATCAGAAGGGCCTGCCATTTTCTGAAGATGTTGAGAAAGAAGAGTCGGACTGATCAAGATTAAACAAGTGCAAGAAGGGAGTGTTTACAGGAGGGAGCTCAAGTGTGTTGTGGAACAAAATTAGCGCCTCTATAAAAAGAAGAAATCAAAGAGGCGCTCCTCAGAGAAGCGTCCTCTCGCAAATCGAAGAGTCGGGGCTCCTTTCTCAAACGCCTGATTCTTTTCTCAAAAGAGGACGCTCCTTTCTCAAAAGCCGGATTCTTTTCTGAAAAGAGGACGCTCCTTTCTTAAAAGCCGGATTCTTTTCTCAAAAGAGGCGTTTCATTTCTCAAAAAAATGGGCTTGCTCAGCAACCATGAGCCGAATCCCGGATTTCGAAAGATCACTTTGTCCAGACGTGTCGTCACTCGTCACATGCAACCGGTAGCTTTGCGGAAATTACGGGCAGCTTTGTCAGAAAGCGCGTAATTTGTACTATTCATCCATCCACCGGCTACCGACAATGAGTGAGAGAACAGTTCCGGTTGTGAAGACAAGTCCTATAAGTTTCTACCTTCGCCTTCCACAACAAAAGCACACTCTCTCAGCACACCCTCTCAACACTTCTTCATCTCCGAAAATGCATTCCCAAAGAATCCTCTCGAGTCACTCTGTGTTCCTCATTCCTTGGGATACTCCTGCGAACAACCCATTCAAAGCAAAAGTATTTCATATCATAAAGGTTGAAAGCAAGAGTATCTCATATCATGCATTCTCCATGTCCTTTTCCTTGTCTTTGTTCTAACCTGCAGGACATGGAGAAATTGCTCTCGAGTACTCGTCTTCCACTGCTGATGTACTCCAAAGAAGCTGCCACATCTATCCGAAGAACAGATAAGGCAAGCGAAAATGATACCAGCAGCATGTGGAGACAACGTGCAGAAGAAACAAGCAGAGAAGAATGCAGCTTGCACAATCATCCCAGCGGAAGGAGTCTGAGATGAAGAACTAGAGAAGCTGCCACATCTGCTTGGAGAACAAATAAGGAATTGAGCCTGCACAATCAACTCGAGAGCAGAAGGAATCTGAGTTGAAGAACTCAAGAAACTTCAACAACATCGCCAAAGAGCAAAGCTCCGCCGTACAATATCATCAAATCATCACTTGCAAGTAAAAAGCTAAGTGTCACCCCGTTCAAGAGGAAAGCTGTGGAAAGACAACAAGCACGACCAATGATTACTTATTAGTTTTATTCATTATCTTTTATCGTAATTTTCAATTTTTCGTTTGCAATTTTTTTTTTTTTTTTTTAATTAATTTTCTTGCATACTTAACTGAATTATTTCTTTTCTTTGCAGGAACTTTTGGTTATTTCCACCCTTGAAGTTGATTGCAGAATTTTAGCTTGGGGGTCATCGCTTGATTTTACTGCAAATTAGGGAAGTTTTCAGTCCAATTGCGTTATTTTGTTTCTTATTATTTATTTATTTTATTTTATTTTGCATTATAGTGTTTTCTGACATTGGGGACAATGTCAAGTTTAAGTGTGGGGGTAGACATCTCTAGAATTTCATTTGTTTCTGTATTGTTGCTTTTTGTTTTCTTTAAAAAAAAAAAAAAAAAAAAAAAATCGGAAAATTTAAAAATCCAAAAAAATATTGTCTTGTTTCCCTTATTGTTTTGAATTAGTTTTTTTTGTTAGTTTCCCGACCCAATGATATAATTGGATCAAATTTGAATCATGATTATCAAGAACTTAGTTAACATGTGTTTTGTGAAATTCCTAATTCTCTTGTTAGTTTTGTACATGTTTGATCATCTTTGAAAAACCAAATGCACATAGCCTTGTTGATGTGAAACTAAAGTATGACTTAAAGCTTCATATGTGAATTTAGTGACCATATACATCCTATGTAAGTTTTTGAGCCGATTGAAAGTGTGTGCATTTTTCATACACTCCTATTCTTTCATGTGTGATGAACTTATGTGAGATACATCTCTAGAACTTGCTTAACGATCTTTCGAAATGTTTGTCATTGATTGCATGAACTTGGAAATGATAGAGGCATTAGGTTTACCACCATGGCCCAAATAACCATGTTTCCCAAATAAAAATGATATCATTAGATTGCCAATTTGAGCTGTGTATGTTGAGCCTTTTATTTCTTATCACCAGATATGTCTACCCTTATACCTGAAACATTTTTTCCTTACCCTTTCCAAGTGAGCAATGTGAGATTGTCTTATGAGAAATGTTTGTGAAGTACTTTGAAGGTGTTTGGCAAAAGAATAAGTGTGGGGGTATTTCATGTTTGTATTAAAAAAAAAAAAAAAAAAAAAAAAAAAAGAAAAAGAAAGATTGTATACAAAGAAAATAAAAAGTTTTTCAAGTTTCAGTTAAGGGTGTGGTTGGAGGTGTTAGAAGAATCGCTGTAAAGATTGAGTTCTTATAAATCTAAACAAAAGAATTGCTTGCAATATAGCTTGGAACTTGTGTTTACCTAATCTTTCATTTCAATAACCCTCTCCCTAAATCTCATTACATCCAATAAAAGTCCTCTTGATTTAAGTTTTGCAATTATGACTGTGGAGAAGTGATCTTTATGTAAGCTTATGGTAGAACTTTCACATTTGATTCTTTGAGCGAAACACATTAAAACTAAACACATGTGTGATTGAGTGCATATCCCGTGAGAAGGTCACTAGTTTGCATATGATGATTTTAAAAATAAAAACTTGAAATTGCATTAGCATGGCTATCTCACACACTAC
Source organism: Malus sylvestris (assembly GCF_916048215.2). Lineage (NCBI taxonomy): Eukaryota > Viridiplantae > Streptophyta > Magnoliopsida > Rosales > Rosaceae > Malus > Malus sylvestris. The sequence continues at coordinate 22,504,653 of NC_062273.1, read as the reverse complement.
ACTTCAAGGATGATTTGAAGACTACTGCTAATATTTGAATAAGGAAGATGAACTTGGATTAGTTCCTTGATGCTAGCTATGGTTCTTGATGATTTGTTTTCTTGAATGAAATTCTATGAGGGTCACATAGACGGAAGCTAATGTTTTTCTTGTTATTACTTTTTCATGTTTTCTTGGTTTTGCTCGAGGACTAGCAAAAACTAAGTATGGGGGTATTTGATCGGATCATATTTATATATATTTTTACTTCAAATTCACTCGTCTTTTCTTAGTTAGTTCTTTATATTTTGAGCTATTTACGTTATTTTTGTGTTTATAGGATTTGTTATGCAAAGAAAATAAAAATGGCAAAAATGAGTTTTAAATAATAAACAGAATAGTTACTTCGAACATTATGATTTTTTTTAGATCAATTAATTTAGTTTATTCATTGCGATTATAATTGAACTAAATCTCTGTCCTTAAATCTATGCAGAATGTATATATGCATCACGGTATTGATTTTTCCAATATCTGTTTACCAAGCATGGCTTTTCAATTAGACAACAAAAGAATCCACAGCCAAAGGAGGAGAAGATGCGGGGAGTGTGAAGCATGGAAGAGATATAATAAAATAAGAGAGCAGCTACTTTGGCAGCTGGCAAAGCATGAAGAGAAAGGGCAGGACGTGAGAGGTTAGCAGCGAAAAAGGCTGAATCCAAGGACAGGAGGAAAAATAGGATATACGGGATTGGCAAAAGGAGAGAGGGCTGCCTTTGGGCAGCTTGAAAGCAGCATGGGAGAGAGACAGCTAGACAAACGAAGGGAGCTGCATGTGGGCAGCGTGTGAAAAGGGATAGAGAGAAGGCAGAAACGAGCAGAAGTGTGAAAAAAAAGAAAATAAAATAAAACTGATTGGAAGAAGCACAAAAGCAGGAGAAACCGAGTGGGAGAGACACTAAGAATAAAGAAAGAAAGAAGGTGGTGCAGGCTGGCGCAGAAACAGAAAGAAATAATAGAATAGAAGGGGCTGACGCAGGGCGCATGAGGGCGCTAGGAATAAAGAGAAAGGGAGCCTCGGGAGGTTGAGGGGGGAGCTGCCTTTGGGCAGCTCGCAGAGACGCAAGGATTGGGGGTCTGGGAGGACCGAGAGAGGGCGCTGCCCTTTGGGCAGCGTGAAGCTGCGGGGCGAAAAAACGATAAGGTGCTGTCAAGAGAGGATCAGGTATGTAGAGAAGAGAGGGACAGAGTCCACGAGGAGGTGGTGACGCGGGGAAGAACAGGAGCTGCCCTTTGGCAGCAACTGACGCAGTCCAGGGAATTGTCAGCGAGAGGAAGACAGGCAGATGCAGCAGATCACCTTCTTTCGGATTACTCTCTCTAAACTTTTATTTTATTTCTGTTTTAATAATGTGTAACTAATTTTATTTTGGCTAGAGGTTAATTCAAAGCCATGATTTATATTTGTAATATGAATTGATTACATCCAGTTGTGATTTATAAGTTGTGAATTCAATTTACTTATCCGTTCGTATAAAAACTGATTTGTGTATGTTGGTTGAGAGTGCACGCTTAATTTTCATGCATGAATTTGACGCTAGAATATAAGGGAATTTCACCTAATCGTTATGAACTTATATTCATAAGTAGTGAAGGTTGCTAGTCACAATCACGTTAAGTAAATTCTTGGCATAAGTTTCATGCAAATCATAGTAACGAGTGTCTCGTCAATGCTTATGTTTTTCATAGAACTTATTGATTCTTGCTTGTATCTCTATTATGCAACTCATGTAGGGAACTTGTATGGAATGTTTTGGGTTGTCGTATGCAATCATCCAACCCAATAACTTGTGGAAAAACTGAGGGTTAATTTAAGCGTACCTAATTAACTTGGGGCATTGAGAATTAATAGCTTATCGAAAAGCAACTGGAAATCATTTTGTATGCAAGTATAACATGTGTGGAGAAGAACCCTCTAGCTAGTCCGTCATTTATCTTTTCATTTTAATTTCATGTTTTTGTAAATTCTGTAATTTAATTAAGTTTAATTTACTTTTCATCAAAACCAAACACCCATCCATTGTTAAATTATATTATTTAGTTAGTTTTCTTTATTGTTAGTCTTTTAATTTAATTTCCGTCCATTTCAGTTCCTAGTGTGTAATTTGATTGTTTTCATTATTTTGAGTCATTCTAAGTGTGTTTCGAGTTATTAGAGTTTTTAGCCTAGTTTTGTGTCCTTGAGTCTTGTTTAATATTTTTAATAGATTAGCAATCCCTCCTAATCCCCGGCCTAGAACGATACCCTACTTACATCTATACTACAACTGTCAAAAAGAGGGTTTAATTTGTGTGTCAAGTAATTTTTCGCATCAACCACTTAATATATGTTTTTTTTCCCCTCTTTTTAACCCCTTTCTTATATGGTCAAAAAGTTATGTTAGCTCAAGTTTTCGATAGTTAGGAGATCGTGACAACAAATTTTCCAAAGTACTTGATCTTTGAGATAGGCAGTGGTGGTAGTGGTGCGGTTGTGGTTGTAGTAACCTATATGCTGTTTTTAAAGGGAAGAGATCCCTTTCGGATCTCTCCCACCAAAGTCCACCATCAGTTTTAATTCAAATGGATAAGTAAATTGAATTCACAACTTATGAATCACAACTGAAAGTAATCAAATCATATTGCAAGCATGAACATGGTTTCGAATTCCCCCTAGCTAAGGGGGGGTTTAGTTCCTCATACTCACAAAGCAAAGATAAACAAATTTAGACATTGAAAACAAAAGAATGAAAGCACCTAAAAACGCTCCAACAATCCAACTTGAATGGCAAGCACGTCCAAGGGTTCTCCTTCTTCTCTTTGTTGCGGCATAAGGTGTGGTTTGATGGATGTGTATGGATATATGGAAGGGAATGGCTGAATGTGTTTAGGTTGGATGGAGGTCACGGCAAGGAAAGGGAAATGAAGGTGCATGGAATTGTGTTTTTGTTGTGGAAATGTGTAAAATGGTTAAGAAGAAAAGACTTTGGCTTGCGGCAGAATGTGTCTTCCTCCCTTCTCCCTAAACTGTCCATGTGAATGTGTCTTTGGATGGATTTTTCTCCTCTTTTGTTATAGTGAAGGGTGGATGTATTTATAGGCTAAGGAGAGGACAACCATCTAATTAAGGTGGTAGTGGTGTATGTTGTGGTAATGAGTGGATGTAATAGGTGTAGTGGGTGAATGTTTGGTAATGAGTGGATGTAATGGGTGAAGTGGATTGATGTTTGGTAATGAGTGGATGTAATGGGTGTAGTGGGTGAGTGTTTAGTAATGAGTGGATGTAATGGGTGTAGTGGATGAATGTTTGGTAATGAGTGGATGTAATGGGTGTAGTGGATGGATGTTTGGTAATTAGTGGATGTAGTGGGTGTAGTGGATGGATGTTTGGTAGTAATGAGTAGATGTAGTGGGTGTAGTGGATGGATGTTTGGTAATGAGTGGATGTAACGGGTGTAGTGGATGAATGTTTGGTAATGAGTGGATGTAATGGGTGTAGTGGATGAATGTTTGGTAATGAGTGGATGTAGTGGGTGTAGTGGATGGATGTTTGGTAATGAGTGGATGTTGTTTGGTAATGAGTGGATGTAATGGGTGTAGTGGATGAATGTTTTGTAATGAGTGGATGTAATGGGTGTAGTGGATGAATGTTTGGTAATGAGTGGATGTTGTGGGTGTAGTGGATGGATGTTTTGTAATGAGTGGATGTAATGGGTGTAGTGGATGGATGTTTGTAGTTGTAGATGTAGTAGGTGTAGTGGATGGATGTTTGGTAATGAGTAGATGTAGTGGGTGTAGTGGATGGATGTTTTGTAATGAGTGGATGTAATGGGTGTAGTGGATGGATGTAATGGGTGTAGTGGATGGATGTTTGGTAATGAGTAGATGTAGTGGGCGTAGTGGATGGATGTTTGGTAATGAGTGGATGTAATGGGTGTAGTGGATGGATGTTTGTAGTTGTAGGTCAACACACTTGCACACACACATGCTGATTTCTAGCCTTCAAATCTTAAAAAACATCCATCCTCATCTCCATGCTTGCATTATCCAATCTTGGCCCAAAAATGCTCCAAAATGCTCCAAATAGCACTTTGTTGCTAACTTTGTTATTTGAACCTGCAAACACACGAAAATAGCGTAAAGTACTAAAATAACTAGAATTAAACTGAGTAAATGCCAAGAAACAAGCTAACTAAGTTGCATAAATATGCTCCTATCACAAATCACCGCAAAAAAGAAAGAAAAAAGCTCAACCACTTAACAAATGTTTTTTTTTCCGCTCTTTTTAACCCCTTTCTTATATGGTCAAAAAGTTATGTTAGCTCGAGTTTTCGATAGTTAGGAGATCGTGACAACAAATTTTCCAAAGTACTTGATCTTTGAGATAGGCAGTGGTGGTAGTGGTGCGGTTGTGGTTGTAGTAACCTATACGCTGTTTTTAAAGGGAGAGATCCCTTTCGGATCTCTCCCACCAAAGTCCACCATCAATTAATTTGGATTCTTGAAATTTGATCCAATGACTAAAATTATTATAACTTTTAAAGGGCCCTTGTTTGTATCCGTTAGATCAAATTTCAAATGTCCGAATTAATTGATTAGTGGACTTTGGTAAGAAAGATCCGGATGAGATCTCTTCAGTTTTTAAAAGGCCATTACTGTAAAATAATTTTATTTTTTAATATTAATTAAATATTTTTTTATTACTTAACTTTAGAGTGAAACCTTTTTTAAAAAATAAAAATAAAGTAAAATACCAACGAGCCCTTAATTAAGTAAAAAAAATTCGGATGTATCTATACATTTATTTTTATTCTTCACACATCTTTCAATTTTCGACAATGACAGAGGGATAAAATAAATTGTAAAAAACTAAAGGAAGAAGGAAGCGTGCAACACCGCCCATAATTATTGAAATGTGTTTGCAGTTGGATTTGCGTGGAGTGGGCCCCCCGGCGGTTTGATCGTCTTCATCTTCGTCACGGTTTAAACCAGAAAAAGAAAGTGGAACTTAATAAAATAAGTCGTCTCGGCCTTTTGAGTCTCTCGTTTTCAAAGCTATGAACGCGAGGGTGAAGCAGGAGCTTCTCGAAGCTTCGTTTATTCCAACGCCGAAGCGAACCGGCATCGGTTGTAAGTTGCCCCCGGATTCGGTAATTTGCCTAAGCACGAGTAGCGACAGCAGCAGCAGCAGCGACTCCGACTCCGACGATTCAGCGGATGGAGGCGGCGGCGCTTCGGGGGGTTTGGCGAAGAAGAGGAAGTTGGATGGGATGGGAGTTGGATTTCCGGTTGGGTTTTTGAACCCTCTGCCTCCGGAGGAAGTGGGGCGGCTGCTTCCCGCGCCGGAGGCGGCGGTTGCGCGGAGGAAAGAGGGCAGGGTTGTCAGTCGGTCGAACTGTAAGCAGTTTTGGAAGGCTGGGGATTATGAAGGAGCACCTTGTGCCAATTGGGATTCTTCTGCCGGTAATCTTAAACTCTCTCGTTGCTCTTCAAAATCTGCTACATTGTATTCTTTGCGTTTGTTTTTACTAAGATCTGTTTGGTTGCCGAGAAAGTTTTCGATCTTTTCAAGTTATGGAGGCACTATGGTAGAAGTGTACTGCTTCACTCATTGGAAAGTTTCCCTCTTTACATGCAAGAGTGGATTCTGTTCAGAAATGGGGTCTGTTGCCTAATTTCGAGAGTCTAACATGATCAGCCAGGACTGCCAATGATGTTTAACAAATTTACTGTTGAATATGCAGGTGGGATAGACCATGTCCGGGTTCACCCGAAGTTTCTGCATTCGAATGCTACGAGCCATAAGTGGGCTCTTGGAGGTATATTTGATTGATGTTCTGTGTAGTGCCTGATTTTTTGTTTCTTTGCTTAATGCTTGACCAGGACCTTGTGATGTTTTGCAGCTTTCGCGGAGCTCTTGGACAATGCATTGGACGAGGTAGTTTTTCGTTATGTTTCTACAAGCGTTTTCTGTTTACTCTCTGATTGGAGTTATTTCTTCACTTTAATGGCAGGTGTGCAGTGGTGCTACATATGTTAATGTAGATATGCTAGAAAATAAGAAAGACAGAAGCAGAATGTTGCTAATTGAAGGTATTTTAACTTTCTTAGTTCTCCAGTAACTTTACCTCATTGTTGGATGTCGTTTGAAGAACGCTAAGAGTTTTACTTTTGTTCTCAAATTGTCATATTTTTTATTTTTTGGCACTTCATTTGACGTACATTGCAGATAATGGGGGTGGGATGGATCCAGATAAGATGCGACATTGCATGTCATTGGGGTATTCTGCGAAAAGCAAAGTTGCAAACACTATTGGACAATGTATGACACCAGTATTTAGCTATAGTGTTTTTGGTCTTCTATAATCTCCAAAGAATCATTTTAGTTGCTTTTTTACACAGATGGAAATGGCTTTAAGACAAGTACCATGAGGCTTGGAGCAGATGTAATTGTGTTCTCTCGTTCTAGTGGAAAAGATGGAAAAAGGTGTCTTTCTGGTCATAATTGTTTATTGTTGTTTCTTTTACAATGCCTTTCATGTTATGTTGGTAATGGTTATTTTCTTCAGCTCATGGAAACAACAACGCTAGAGTTTAGAGTTGTGTGTTGCTTTTGAGGTTCAGAAACCATCATTGCGTGCAGGAATTTCTATTTTCATATCGTGTATCCACTTTGGCATGGAGAATTCATACAAACTCACCCGCACTTTTTCATAAAGAGTGACTTTATAAATGAGAGCAACTAATTATCTAGAACTATTAAGCAATTGTATATCACTTGTTGCTCAAATTTGGATAGTTGAATTATATTCCATGCTTTTTGTTCATGATTTAAGTAGTATCAGTTAAATGAGTACTCTCACCAATATGTGTGTGTGCATGTGTGTGTTTGATCATATTTCACCACTTCTATTGGTGTACCCCATCGCCTTTTCTCGTTATCTATTATGAAACGAAAAAAATATAAAAATGGATATTTTTTTCTTCTGAGATTTATTTTTTCTATTATTTAAACTAATTGAGACATTCACACTTCTTTTAGTGCTACACAGAGCATTGGATTGCTGTCTTACACATTTTTGACAAGCACGGGAAAGGAAGATATTGTAGTTCCCATGGTATGGCATTTAAATTGTCTCTCTACCTAATGGACTTTATACATATTCACTTCAAGTCTTTCTGTTTATTCAATGTGACTATAGATAGTTGTCACATCGGTGAGGTAGGTTGGGCTTTTATGTGTATTGGAACTAAAAAAATTATGTTAGAATAAAAGAGGGTAAGCATTAGGTGTCAGCCTAGACGGTTTACATCACTTTCGTGAAATCAGTTTTAACTGTCTTAGGAAGAGAAATTTGCAATAAAAGGTGCTGTGTTGAGTACCTTAGCTGAGATTTTTGTTTGTTTGTATTCTTATTTGATCCACTAGGTTTTTATTTGGCGTGTTTGGAGAGAAGAAAGGAGTGGGATGTTGACAGGGTGGATTATTTGGATTTAGGGGTGGAGGTTCGAGGACACCCTTTTTTTATGAATAACTTCTTTTTCTAGTTAATGTTGGATTTTACTATGCCATTGTTTTTTCTATTACATGTATGCTCTTCCTAAAAGAAGAACCACTTGTATGCTTGTATTCTTATTTTTCAGTAAACTTATCCAAATCCCTCAAAAAAGAATTAAAACCCAAGTCACAAGTTGGTCCTTTAGCTGTGGAGCAACCACAGTTTATTGTACATTTAGTTGCATTTAGTTCATTATTTCTGTATTGTGCTATATAGCTAATGAGTTTCTTGTTGTTACTGAGTTAGTGTAGGACCTCTGACTAAAAGGATTTGTTTTGTTGTGTGCATGAATGAAAAGCTTGATTATGAGAGAGGACAAGGGACTTGGAACAAGATGTTAAGATCCTCTTCAAGTGATTGGGATAAGAATTTGGAAACAATAGTTGAATGGGCACCATTTTTTGACGAAGAAGACCTGCATCATCAGGTAATTCATTACTGTTTTAGGGCTTTTACCAAATTGGTAAATTTAATACATGTTTTGTTATTAATTTTGTTATTTTTATTTATTGTTTAGTTCTATATGATGAAAAACCATGGAACCCGAATAATCATCTACAACCTTTGGGAGGATGATGAAGGACAGCTGGAGCTTGATTTCGAAGCTGATCCACATGTATGTTGATTGACGAGATATTAATTTTGCTTTTTTTTTTTTTGTTCAGTGGCTTTGTGATTCTAGCAGAATTAGATATGGTGCCTGATTTTGCAGGATATTCAAATTAGAGGTGTTAATCGAGACGAGAAGAGTATACAAATGGCAAAAGACTACCCCAATTCTCGTTTTTTCTTGACCTACCAGCACTCATTGAGGGTAAAACTAAATTTCATTTTATTTGCTCTCTTATCAGTTTTCCAGTAGCCTTGCTTGGGATGTGTCTGAGGGGAATTCATGTATTTGATCTCCTTCTAGTCACTATCTTTCTGTGCATTGCTTAATTTGGATATTTCCACTAGTTGGCAGTTGTCGGAGTACAATACATTGGTTTTAATGCATGTGGTAAAATGATAAAGAACTAGGAGAGATTAGTATATGAAATGAACTGAAGTGACAGATGAAGATGATTTTGTATCGTAGTTCCTGGTTCAACTTGAAGACAGAATCAGTCTTTCTGTTCATCTTTTTTTTTTTTTTAATTAATATGTTTCTTCATTTTGACTCCAGAGCTATGTATCAATTCTCTATTTGCGGCTTCCTCATAACTTCCGAATTATTCTTCGTGGGAAGGATGTTGAGCACCACAACATAGTCAATGATATGATGTTGTCTCAGCAAGTCACATATCGGCCACAGCCTGGTCTTGATGGGGTTCCAAAGGAATTAAATGTAATATTTCATGATGAACTTTTACTTTAATAATTTTGCATAATTTTGTTGTCTTTCTAATGACATGCAACTCGTCATCAGATGGTTGCTGTTGTCACCATTGGTTTTGTGAAGGATGCAAAACATCATATTGATGTTCAAGGGTTTAATGTATATCACAAGAATCGACTGATTAAGGTATTTAAGTTTTAACCTATGCATTTCTTGAGTTTGTTTCCTTTTTTATAAGATGTTCTCTCTTGAATATGTTGTTTGAGCAATGAATTTTCATCAGTCATTAAGCACAATTTGATAAATCTTTAAGAAATTCTTATGAAGTTCTTTTTTATCTCCAGCCATTTTGGAGGCTTTGGAATGCTGCTGGAAGTGATGGCCGTGGTGTTATAGGTGTCGTTTCTGCATTCAACTTTCCTTGACTTTAACAAATTAGCTGAAAGTGAGTTTGTTTCTGAGGCATTTTGTTCTTGTAGGTCTTTTAGAAGCTAATTTTGTTGAACCAGCTCATGATAAGCAGGGGTTTGAGCGTACAACAGTTCTTCAAAGACTCGAGGGAAAATTAATAGCTATGCAAAAGACTTACTGGTTTGTGGTTTGTGTTCTTTGGGCTAATTGCTTACAATGCGTTCAGACTTTTGTGAGTTGCTTTGTTTTTTTTAATCTTTGATACTCACAAATTGGCATTCGCCACTGCATATGCAGGAGAAACAATTGTCATAGAATCGGCTATGCTCCACGTAATAAGAATGCCTCAGCAGATAAAGGTATGCTGTGTACCGTACATTCTTTTTGGTTACCAGGAACAAGAATTTATGTTTCTTTTGCTGTGGGCGGTACAGTTATTTACATGACTTATGTAGTGATTGAAAACCCTTGTCAACCTTATAAACTCATAAATATTCATCTTATGATTTGTAGAGGGTTCTCCCTATGAAACAAATGGTAAAACATCAGGCAGCAAGAAACCAGTTAAAGGTTCCGGCAAGCTCCATTCCAGAACTTCAAAAGATATTCCTACTTATCATGGGCATGTGAATGTACACATGTCTGATAAAGCCACAAATAGAGTGCAATCCCCCTCAAAATCAGGGGAAGGATCGTCAAGTTCTTCTGAACCATCATCACCTTCGGCAGTCAATGTTACTGATAAACAAGTGAATGGCAGTAGTAGTAAGGCATTTTCTGCTAAGAAAGACTCTGGAAAAGGTGGCCCAGTGACTCGGTTATCTTCACGTGTGGACAGTACTCAGCAAGATTATTCACCGCATGCAGGAACCAGTTTACCCACCCAAAGTTCCAAGTCAAGGGTTACTTCTACTAACTTTGCTTCTAGTCACTTTTTTGCATTAGAGGGTAATTATATTTGTAAAGTTAGGGTTTTGTTCAATTACCAGGGGAATGATGTCAATGGTGATTTAGGCGTTTTGGAGCAATTGAGAAAAGAGAATCATGAACTGAAAGAAAGGTACTTATTCTGTCCTTTTCACCACTATAGAAATACTTGTATGCGACTTAATGTTTGCTTCAGTACTTTTATCACCATGCTGCATGCTAGTCATCCTCGTTCTATACAGGTTGGAGGCGATAAAGGACAGAGGAGCTTCTGCTGATTGGGAGCAGGCATTGCAGCGTGAAAAGGATAGGTCCAAATCACTTGAAACCCAGGTATATGCCTAATATCTAATTCTCGCCGAGCTGGTTGGAAAAGCGGGAAGTAGACCTGAGTAACTGATTGTTCTCTTGGAATATTTAATAAGATTTTACTGCCTGGTCTTGTGATCACCAGCTCCAAACGGCACAAGAAAAAATTGTGGAAATGAACAAAGAACAAGACACTCTAATTGGCATATTCTCCGAGGAAAGGGAGCGACGAGACAATGAAGAGGCCACTTTGAGAAAGAAGCTGGAGGTCAGCGCAATTTCGAATTATATGTCGTTCCTATCTTTTCCCTTTTAAGATCCACTTCCCTCTTATTTTGCTTGTTTTTGCAGGATGCATCCAGTACCATTCAGTTATTGCTTGACAAGGTAAGGAAACTGGAAGCAACGAAGTCCGGGAACCTCAAATCCAATAGATAGCGCTCTTGCCATTGTATCCAGTAGTGATCTTTAGGAGTTGGCGGAACGTAGCTGACCTGAATTTCAGAAGTAGTCTAACGTAGATCGGGAGTCATTCATCGGATGGTTGGGGAACGCGCCCGCCGCCTTTCTCGCTAGTTATGCGATGTAAATTGATGTAATGTGAAAAGGAGAGAAAACAGAGTGATGATATGAAGTATGAGCTTCAGTGTGTGTTGGGTTTCAAAGTTATTCTAGCTATTCCTCTAATCCATGGGTCTTTGCATCCTCTGATTAGGTCAAGTTGCTTGAATAACGAAGTATTTTACTCTCTCTCTCTCTCCCTCTCCCTCTCCCCAAACCAAACAAAAGCGATCGGACTGAACCAAAATTGAACTGAATCGGTTACAAGTAAGTTTTGGTTTTGAAATAAGCGAACCGAACCAAATCGTGCCTATTCTTCACCGTAAGTCATAGTGTTTTCGTGATGTAGGATTTCAACTGAGTTCACCCGTCGCTTCAATCCCATTGTTATTTGCTCTGAGTAATGTTTGGTAGACTGAACAATTTTTTATTGATTTTTTTATTAGGTTCTAATGTTTATTAGGAATCCGGATCCTCTTTGTGAGGATATCAGGGATTCATGAATTATATATGTTCATCGTACATTGTGTGGTCAGAAATCATTTTATATATTTTTATTTAAAATTAAATATAAACAGTACTTAACAAAAACTGATCACACAATGTACGATGAATAAACACGTTTACAGATCCCTAGGATCCTCAGAAAAAGGATCAAGAAAGGATTTTGTTGGGTTTATTAGGTCCCGAAATTATTTTTTTATTGATTTTTAAAATTGAAAAATAGAAAAAAATAATATAAACTAGTAGTGAGGCCCTCCAAAGAGATTTGCAGTGTCAAAAATCTTGGGAATATCATTAGTTAATTTTATTAAACGTGTGGTGCAACTAGAATGACTCAAAATTTGGGTTATATTGAATCTTGTAAAAATCCTCAAAATTCGTTGCAAAACGTGGGTAACTCACAGTTGTTGTGAAAAAAAATTGAAATTTTTAGTTTAAGGAAACATTTTGTATATGAGTCAATGAAAATGGTGCAAGACCTTAGGATGTGATCATACCGTTTATTAGGTCTCAGAACTTTTTTTTTTTATTAATTTTTAAAGTTGAAAAAATAGAAAAATAATATAAACTAATAGCGAGGCTCCCAAAGAGATTTGTAGGGGTCAAAAATCTTTGGAATGTCCTGAATTATGTGGTGTGACTAGAATGACTCAAATTTTTTGGTTATAATGAAAACTTGTAAAAGTTTTCAAAATCGATTGAAAACGTGGGTTATAACTCAGTTTTTGTGAAAAAATTGAAATTCTAGGAAATATTTTGCACGGGAATTAATGAAACTATTGCAACACCTTTGGATGTGACTTTATCCTTTATTAGGTCATGAAACTATTTTTCATTGATTTTTAAAGTTGAAAAATAGAAAAAATAATGAAAACTAAGAGCAATTCCACCGGGAAGAAGAGAGCCCAGCACCCAGTCAAAAAACCAGGCTGGCACCCTGTCAATTCACTCCAGCCTGTGAAATCGACTGGCACCCAGCCCAAGCCAGTCCACAGGCCGGCCTAAAATCGACAGACCTTGGGACCGGCCTATCTGACGTCAGTGTGACGTCGGAGGGCATATGACGTCAGAGAGGGAGTTGTTGTGGAGGCTGAGGAGCGGAGCTGGTCGAGGCGGGAGAGGATGTCGCGAGGGAAGGAACCACGGAGGGAGAACGACGGGAGGACGAAGCGACGGCGTCGGAGGTGTGGAGATGCAGGAGGACGGCGTCGACGGCGTCGGAGATGCAGGGGTGGACGGCGTCGGAGATGCAGGGGGATGGCGTCGGAGATGCAAGGGTGGATGGCGTGCAGAAATGGAAGGTTTTGAAGAGGAAGGAGAAGGTGAGCTCACGGGAGTGAGCTGGAAAAGAGAGAGAGAGGGAGGGAGAGAGAGAGAGAGAGAGAAAGAAAGGATCGGAGAGGGAAAGGAAGAAAGAAGAAAAAATAAAAAATAAAATAAATGATAAAATATTAATTGATATGAATAAAATAATATAATATTAGATAGACTGGGTGCCAGCGTATTTTTAGAGGTGGAGATGCTTTGGCCTATTACTGTTTACTGGGGTCTATTACTGTTTAATTGAGTGGATAAATGCGCTGGGTGCTGGCACAAAGTCCTTAGGGGTGGACTTGCTCTAATAGCGCCCCCCCCCCCCCAAGGAGATTTGTATGTGTCCGAAATCTTGAGATGTCCTAAATTAATTTTTGGAAGCATGTGTTGTAAGTAGAATGACTCTAACCTTGGCTTATAACAAATGTTGTAAAAGGACTCAAAATCGATTGGAAAACTATGGGTTATATAACTCACAATTTTTGTAAAAAAAAATTGAAATTTTTAGCTTTAGGAAATATTTTACGTCGAAGTTAAGGAAAATATTGCAAAACGAGGCCTTAGACACGATCCTACCATTTATAAGGTCATGAAGCTTTTTTTTTTTTTATTGATTTTTAAAGTTGAAAAATAGAAAAATATATTTAAATTTAGGTTTTAAATCATTGATTTCAAGTGTTTAAATATGAATTATAATGGATTTTGCATGGAAATATATATTTTGAAGAACATGAATATGAAAGATTGTTGTTATGGTAAGAGAAATAAAAGAAAATTTAACCCCCAAAAAAATGAAAAGGGGGGATGGGTATGAAGCTAGCAACTTTTCTTGAGTGCAGTAGCTAGTTTTCAAGCGACGTCCTTCAAGGAGGATCGGTGAAAATTTTTGTATTGAATTTTTTTTCTTCCTAGGTTACTTTATATAGATTTAAATACCTTTAGATTTAGATTTATATCCTTATTTTCGATTTTTTTTTACATGGATTATAAGAAAATTTTCACCAAAAATACATTTTGTAGAACATGAAAATGATAGTATGGTGTTGGGTATGGGAAAAACGAAAATTTAAGAAAAATAAATAAAATTAAGGGTTTAGACGCAGGGAACTGCATCCTAAACTCATGCCCTTACGCAGGCCCAAGGCGCAACAGAAGCAGTGGAGGCCTATGAGGTTTAGGGATTGGGGACTTCGCCACTACAATCCAACCTTCCACAGGCCGAGATGACTCACAAAGGCATTTCAACGTCTATTTGGCTACCATTGTGTGAAGGCCTGTGAGGTTTAGAGTTTGGGGGCTTCGCCGCAACAGTCCAACTTTCTAGGGGCCGAGAAAACTCATAAAGGTATTTCAGCATCTTTCTGGCCACCATCGTGCAATTCACCAGCGCCAGGAATCAAACCCAAGACATTCCATGTGGAATACGGGCCTGAAATTCATTCCCAACCATTGGGTCACCCCATGTTGGTTACGTGCTTATTTTCAATTAAATGTTGATTAATGTACTTATTTTCTATTGGCGACATATCATTTGATTTGCAAATATAGTTTAAAAGTTTGGTTTATCTAGCATTACTCTTTTCACAATTGTATCCAGTAGAAGAAAGGTTTTACCTACTCCACTGACTCATCGATGATAATTAAATCAGAATAATTTGGTTTTGTGATGATGCCCTAATTTCTAAGCTAACACAATTATGGGTACTAAATACTCAGATTTAGTAAAATAATCTTTGATTATGTGACAATGTAATCACATTGACCACGAAATCCTTTTTTAAAGAAAACATTTATTACATTAAGGAGAAGAAGAAAGTTTGAAAACGTGGAGACTAAACAAAAAGGACCTGGATTATCTACCCTCCTCATCTCATACCCTTCTCATATCCTCCTATTTCTGTGGTCACAGTTAAGCTACGTCAACATTTTATATTCTCATTACTTTTTGTCTTATTTTATATTCTCATTGCTGTTTGTCTTATTATTTTATAAAAAAATCAATATAACATATCGATCAAGCAATCCACCATTTTCGACCAGTAAACATAGTGTGTAGGGAAAATATAAAATAAAGCTTGTTCATTCATCCGTCACCACTCACGCCATTTGGGCGACTCTCTAACCCCAATGAAAAAAGAGTAATTTATTGGAACGAGTTCACCGACACATGGCATCTCGATTCAATAATACATTGTCATATAGAGAAAAATTTGCACATATCAATGCATTATTGGACAAAGAACACCACATATGAAGATAACTCCATTGTATGTAAGTAATTATCCTAATTGGGGTGAAGTGCTTGCTTCGGTTTGACCCATGTTTGTTTGAGCGTTGCTCTTAAAATAAACTCGTGAAACAACATTAAACAAATAGTCTATAACATATAGGAATAATGTTATTTAGACATATAAAATTAACTATACTATTGATTTATTGTTGTGTATCACATTTAATATAATTTTTTTCCATTAGAGTGTCAACAATGTCATCTATTTTGTGTCATTGTGTGATTTTGCTGAACTATCCTCCCCATAGTATAAAAATATCGATGTACTCAAAGAAAAAAAAAAACATTAGCAGTTGGCTCAACTAGAGTACCAATTGAACCAGTCCTAGCTATCATCCTTCTTGTTTCAAGGATGTGTTCCATAAACAACAGTCTCTCAAAGAAAAGTAAAAAATTTCTATTCACCAAAAATAATAAGGAGCCGTTTACTAATTATTTTGTTTTTGCTTTTTTAAAATAAAAATTTAAAAACTGAAATTTTGTTGGTAACTACTTTTATTTTTCAAAACACTGAAATTGAAAGGAAAAATTATACATAGAGTATACTTTTAATACTTAATTGTATATTGTGTCAACACTTTTTAAACATTACAAGAAGAGACAAAAGTTAATACATGTGAAATATGACATCATTACCTTTTTTTTCTTCGGAGTGTAAGTTACAAAATTTCTCTTTATAGTAGAAATTTTTTTCACACTTTTATCTCTTCATCTATTGCTTTGTGCCAAGTGGTGTTCCCTACCAATAGAAATTTTGACATCTAAATCTTCATTTATCTCTTTTTAATCAAATAAATTTTTAAAAGCTAGAAGTCTAATAGTCAAACAAAAACAAAAGGATGTGAACTTCCCCATCAAGCACTTCTACAACTTGCTTTCGAATTCCATCATATTTCCTATTCGTCTTCGAATTCAATCTTGTTTGTCCATCACTCACCCTTCACTTTTGAATAAAAAACCGCAATCTAAAAAGAGAGGAAAAAACTAAGGGAGTTGAACTTCTAAATCCCAAAGCATGCTGGGCCCAAACCCAATTATCCCTCTCTCTCACGTTTTAAATTTCTGGTGGTAAATTTTGTGAGGATTTCTGAATCAGTGAAAAGATTTACAAAATGAGTAATTGGTAATGACGGTAAGAGTTGACGGTGGAAGTACAACTCCGTTAAATTAATTTGTTTTCCGTGCATGATTTAGCATCTCAATTATCAAGAATTAAAGATATAAAAGAATATTTAGATGTCAAATTTCAATTGGTGGGTACACCACCTGGCTTTTGTGTTGGGAACCCAAAAAAATTTCTCCACAGTGAGCTCGCATTTGTGTCTTCGGATGAATTGATATTGATATTATCGATAAATGGTTTTGGTTTGGGGTACTATTCAGGCAATAAGCATTGCTAAGAAATCCAATAAATGGTGTGGGTTTATAGTCACAATTTTAAAGAAATTTTGGTTGAACTAATTCTGCAAAAATGGTCGAAAACGAGTTGAAATAATTTTGCAAAAATGGTCAATGATGGGTTGAAATGATTCTGCAAAAAATGGTCGAGGACGAGTTGAACTAATTCTACAATAATTGTCAAATATGGGTTGAACTAATTCTGCAAAAATGTTCAATGACGAGTTGAACTGATTCTACAAAATGGTGGGTTTAATTGATTATGCAAAAATGATAGATGATTTATTGAACTGATTCTGCAAAAATAATTGATGACTGATTAAACTAATTTTGCAAAAAACAGTCGAGAACGGGTTGAATTGATTATGCAAAAATGGTTGAAGACAGGTTGAACTGATTATGCAAAAATGGTGGTGGACGGATTGAATTGATTATGCGGAAAAGGTGGGTTGAATTGATTATGCAAAAATGATCAATGACTGATTGAACTAATTCTGCAAAAAAAGGTCGAGGACAAGTTGAACTGATTATGTAAAAATGGTTAAAGACGGGTTGAACTAATTCTGTGAAAATGGTCAAAGATTGATTGAACTGATTTTGTATAAATAGTTGAGGATTGGTTGAGCTTATGGTACATATTAATTTTGTTGGAGTTGGGAGGGTTGGGTTCTATAACAACCTTAAAGCCTTGGAGGTATGACTGATATTTTAAAACATTGTTTCCATGTTTTTGGGCTGGGATTTAGTTGTTTTTATGTTTTTGTCTTTCATTAACATGTTTAAAAACTAGTGGAGTTCTTTGAAATATAGTGATTTTTTTTGTCTCTATATATAAAGCTCCCAAATTGAAAACTAATTTCTTTATTTTCAAAATTTGGCCTTGAGTTGCTACTTAATACTACGGTCTAGTGATACTCCTCTTTACTAGTAAGTGATAAGTTTTAGATTTGATTCTCGTCAAAGACAAATTTAAACCACATTATTGCTAACCCATTGTGAAACTTACTACCCCACCCTTTTAATGAAGATAATATCGTTTGGGAGAACCTTGTGGTGGGGTGCTTTAGGCCCTAATTTCTTATTGGCCAAATTAGATTATTAGTCCCCATGGTGACAGGGTAGTTCGAAGATAGCCCTTGTGGTAATATAAAAAAAATAAAAAAATAAAAAAAACTAGGATTTAAGCCTCTGTGGTGAAGTTTGTTATGATTTATTCCCAAAATTGAAAATACCGTCAACTTTATGTTAATTATTAGCACCTAATCCACCATATTAGGTTAAAACGGAACTCTCTATTAATTGTTAGTACATGGAGTTGGCTCACGTGCCAATAATTAACTAAAAGTTTACAGAATTTTTAATTTTGGGCATCAATCATAACAAACTTCATTACATGAGGTTAAATCCTAATTTTTTTACCACATGATTATCTTCCAGCTATCTTATCATCACGAGAATTATTAATCCAATTAAGCCTTTCTTAGTAACGGCGGAAGATACCAATGTTTCTATTTGAATTTAATAAATCAAATCCTATCTTTTGAAAAAAAAACTTCAAAGGAAATGACAATATCATCCATGTCCATGTTAAGCAATACTTCTACAAAAGGGGTGTGATATCCACACACTCCATTTTACTTCTCACATACATTTCTAATTTTCGACCGTCAGATCGGATGAATTGAAGAAGATCAACGAATAAAAATTAACAAAAAATATGTGAGAAGTAATTTAAAGTGTATAGATAGCACACCCCTACAAAAATACGCTTGCCCATGTCCATAAACAGCAAAAACAAAATAAACAGATAATGATTAAAAAAAATCTTAACAGGCAGCCCGCACGTGCAATCGCAGAATTCCCAAACGTCCTCCGTGTGGTCCCCGGTCCCCACCACCACATTCTCAACATTCCTCCTCCCGTTCCTCCTCTAAACCGGATAAATTACCTAATCATTCATTTTTCCCGTTAGTTACAGTTAACTCCCCCACGTGCGCCTTAATCCCTCATTAATTAATTAAACACTCAATTAATTAATCTCGATTAACAATCACTATATAATCACTCAGCTCCGAAACCAAACACCCAGAGGATCACACGCACGACCTCCCACATTCCCCTCCTCTTCGTCTTCTTCCTCTTGCCCCCTCCTCGAAACCCTAATCCAGGTACGACGTCGTCTAGTTCCAGTAATCTCTACATACAGTCTCTGTATTTTTATATATGTAAAGGTTTCGAGACTAGCAGAAAAAACAAATAAATGCGATCGGATTTATTTGCGATTTCGCTCTGCCATTTCTGTCGCGTTTGGAGCTGTTCTCTCCGTAGAGCCAACAATGTCTGCCATTTTTGTGCGCTCTGTGTCCTTGTACCTCTCTGTACCACTGTTTACAGCCTGTTTGTTTTCTCTCTCTCTCTTTCTCTCTCTTGCTCCAGTAATTTCGCTCCACAAAACTTTCCCGGAAATACCACATTTTCCCACACACGCAATTGTATCTCGCTCGCTGCAGCGATTCGGCACCGAGACGCAGCGTTTTCCTCGACAGTTCGGAGAGGAAAAGTCTCGGTTTCCTCTTTTGTGAAAACACCTAGCTCTCTGGCCGCTCTGGCGCTCCAAACATCAAATCGCCGTCGTTTTGCCTGTTTTGAGCCTACACGAAAAGCCTACCGTGTAGCCTCTCTAGCTCGGTCGTCCTCCCCGTGAGTCCTTCGCACTTTGTGCAAGTCAAATCTCAGCCCTCACAATCTTTCTCTCTCTCTCTCTCTCTCTCTCTCTCTCTCTAAATCGACGGCTATTGTTATTTTTTACTGATTTATCTGATTGATTTTTGATGTGATATAATTTCATCGATTCCTTCAACCTCTCACGTGTATTTTCTTCACTGCAGACCTTCTAAGCTTGCTCGGTAACTCGTTCGTCGACTCAGTACTCTCGCTCTCGCAACCGAGTTCGTTTTCAACTCGACTCACTCACACGATGACGAAACGGCCAGTCGTTGCGGTCGTGGCGTCGCTGCTTCTCTTCGGAGTCGTGGCTGCAGTCGTGCTGGTGCTCGCGCTTGGATTTGACGGAGGTACGTGTACGGACGACGACTTGTCGTTTGGATCCTACCGCCGAAGATTCACGCAACGCACATCATTATTTGTTTTTATGCGTAGATTCCATATTCCTATGGAAATTATTGCTTTTGATCTTTATATTTTAATCTGCTTTTTTTTCGTTTTTGCTTTTTGTTTGTTCTTGGCATCTCTTTCGCAAACACAAGGGGTCCATGTGTTTGTCATCTCTTGAATTTTAAATTTTAATTAATTAATTTCTTGCCCAATTCTGTGTTATTTTCGCACTTTCCGCCTTATATATATACGTAATTTTTTTTTTTAATTGATGATTTTTTGTTTTTGAATTTTGTTTGCAGCTGGAAATTTGAAGTCTGAATTGTCTGAAGCTGGGAACTCCACACTCACCGCAATCCATCGCAAGCTGCTTATTCGTGGTAAGCGATCAATTTTTAATTAATTCGTGATAATTAATTTAATTTCTTCAATTAGTTTTTTTTATATAATATATTTCCATCATTTCTTGATCATTCAATTTTCCATGAAATTGTTTATTTATTGGGGAATTTAAATGCATGGAGGTCTGTGGATAAATGTTTTTGATTGATTTCAATTTGAATTTTTCGTAATTTTGTTTTTTCTAAAATGGTGATGCTGAGACAAACCAGAATTCGTTACCCATTTGTTCGCAAGTGAATATATGGTCACTGTTTGTTCAGATGGAGTGGGAAATAGGTGTCAGAAGAGCACGCCCTTAAGGGGTATATGCTAACGTGCACCGTTAGTCCTTGACCCCTCTTTGGCAATACTTGCTGCTTTCCCATGTGGGGTATCTTTTATATGGGATCTCAATTCTTCCAATATTTTTCATTCCCTCTTTTGTGTCACCCATTTGAATCAAAAGTCTTTGCATAAAAATACACACTGTTGAAGAACATTATATGTACATTCGTTGTTTTGATTACCTAGTCATCAGTGATACATCGTTATTTATCGTTGAATTTGATAATGAGCGGTCATATATTTAGTGATCATTACTCATTAGAGAACATTTCTGTGCAAATCATAGTTTACGAGTCTCTTTTTTATTTTGCTAAATGGAATTGATTTTCACAATCTATTCTCGTTTCTCACATTTTCTTGGTTGCTTTTGTTTCTTAAATTATTTATGTTAAATTCTGAGGTGGTAAAAAGTTTATGAAGTTAATATTAAAGACTCTTTCAAAAGTGAAATTCGTCAAGAATTTTATACTTCCTCAAAGTGTAACATTAATTCTCGTGTTAATATTACAAAATATTGTGATAAAAATACGAGTTGTCAAAAAATTCATAAATAATCATTTTTAAAAAAAGTCACGCATTCTCAATTATTTATTCAATTATGCTACTAGAAACAAGAGGAGGAGGGAATAGAAATTTGGAAATGATTTCGCGTACATATAAAGCCCTACTTCACTTTCATAGCTGTCTGTCAATTGCTGCATATAATGAATGCGAATTGCGTTTTGTCTTTTTCTATTTCCTGCAAAGTAAATGTCGACACATGGAAAATGCCCTTATGTGAAGTGAAAGAGCGTCTTGACGAATTGTCTTTGCTTTTTTCTGAAAGAGTAATGCAGGCAAACAAAATATGTAAGCTAAATTTTAAAAGCTAAATGATAAGATAGTTGATGATTGAAGTACTACTTAAATTTTGATTAACGTTTTGATTGATGACACATTATTTTATTTGTAAATTTAATCTATAAATTTAATCTTTCTATAACATGTTTTTGTAAATATAATCTACAAATTATGAGTAATAATATTCATATCATGTTTTTGTACCATATTTTCATACTACCTTAGATAGCATTTGATGTGAACAACTACATCATTTGAATTAATAAGATTTTTAAATTTAGTTCATTATTTAATAAACTAATAATTAAGAAAAACTAGTTAATTAAAAGAAGCATTTTTGCTTACCACCATTTAGTGTGGTGTATCATCACCATCCCAGTTATCACCGTTAGATGAGTTTGAATTTCGAGATTGGTGTAGTGGATAAGCACAAATCTCAATATTCAAACTCATATAACGGTGATAAATATGGTGGTGAGCATATACTACACTAAATGGTGATGAGCAAAAATGCCTCTTAATTAAATGATGATTGTGGTATACGAGGAATGTTTTTCCTTTCTTTCCTTGAGTTTTGCAAAAATTTTAAATGATTTAATTGTCCACATCAGATATCACCTAAGATAATATAAAAATATAATATGAATAACATTACTCTTTTATCATTATTTTTTTCGGAATGCTAAATTGCCAAACACAAAAAAGCTAAAGACATCGCTGAAAAGCAAAACATGAATAGGTGATACATTGAAAGCAGAAGCTTTGATAGGTCCCATCTCCATTAGCTATTTTGGGTTTGATCTGTCTGTGTTATAACTTTTCGTGTATAATCCCTGTGACTCATCTAGAAAAAGTGTGTTTTGTCTACAAATGCTTTCCCCAACCCTTTTTGTTAAGAGAGATTCTTGGCCAGCGGCAGTGACTCGTCACTTCTTCACTCAGTATACATATTAAACGAACTCTCTTGTATTCGTGTTCACCAAAATGAGTGTAAGACTCGAATACAGAGATCATTTAGCAATGCGGACTTCGTTGCATTAAGGTCACCAAGGTAACTACGTTTAGAAATCGAATACAAAGTTGCAGTTGTACTCAAGAATTTCTCCAAATAGACGGTTGGTTGGTTGGTTTGTGCGACCATTTTAGTGTTGTAACCTTTCACTATCTGAACCTTATTATGATTAAAGACCCTAATCATATATTTTTGTTTTATTTTCCTTTTCTATATTAAAGTGTGTATGTTTATGTCATCTGCTTTCCTGTTTTACAGCGACAGCAATGGAGGAACCAAACAGGATTCGGGGAGACAAGTGCAGCAGGGCAGACGTAGTGATAAACCAGGGCCCCACATCCCCGCTGCCAAGTGGCATCCCCACATACACCGTCGAGATCATGAACACGTGCGCCACCGGCTGCGACATCTCCCACATCCACGTCGCCTGCGGCTGGTTCAGCTCCGCCCGCCTCGTCAACCCCAAGATCTTCAAGCGCCTCCGCTACAACGACTGCCTGGTCAACGACGGCAAGCCCCTTGTCAGCGGCGGTACGGTGTCGTTTCAGTACGCCAACACTTTCAGCTACAAGCTCTCGGTCTCCTCGGTCACGTGCCGTTAAATATGGTAGTAATAAAACAATCAGTCGCCTAATTACAATAGTTAACACAAGAAAAAGACAGAAATATATTAAAGCACCCAAGGCAGGATTAAGTATCTGGTATCTAAATACCCAATTTGCCCTTTCTCTGCTTTTGCTTTATATCGTGGATTAGAGCGGCAAAAGCTGAGATTTCTGAAGATGGATATGGGTAAAAATGTCACGGCGGTGTCACGGACGGAAGGAGAATATTTGGGGTTTATTTTGTATATAGTAAGAATAGTAGTATAGTGGCAGAAATATGTGATGGGAAAATTGAAAGTTGTGTGTTGATATTGGAGGAGGAATGTTTCTGAAGAATATATTGTTTGGCAAACGAGATTTTATTGCTGATGCTTTTGAATCTTTGCTTTCTGATTGGTTTGTCTCGGTATTTTACTTGAGAAATGCCAAGAAGATTCTCTCAAGGTGTGGCTTTTTATGTATCTTCTAATAGGGGTGGGCATCTTTGAAGCATGGATACGGATACGGCAATACGATACAACATGACACGATGATACGAAAAATTTCTAAAAATTAAGATACAATACGTTATGGATACAACAAATAAAAATGTATATAGCAACAAAAATATACATTTTAAAACATAATTCATCATTCAAATTCAAGTACATTTGAGTTGTTAGAGAAGAAAACTTCGAAATCTAATTCTCTTTATACAGTAGAAGAAGTGTGAAAGTCGTATTCATGATTTTAATTAGAGGGAAGCTCTTTGTATTCAACAACTTTTAATTATAGATGTCTCCTATTAATTTTCTCCTCCTCATTACCTTTTTTCAAAGTGTAAATGTATCCTAAATGTTGGATTTTAAGTGTATCCTAAATGTTGGATACGCGTATCCATCATGTCAAATTCTTGTCCATCAACCAGGATACGTGTCGGACAAGTATTCGATAGTATCAGGCAAGTATTGTATCCGATCAAGTATTGGATACGAGATACGGGACCAAACAGAAGTATCCATGCATCATAGGTGGGCATAAAAACCGCAAAACCGCATCGAACCGTATGAAAAAAACCGAAAAAAGCGTGTTGACCGGAAAAGTCAACTTTGAGTGAAAAATCGAACTGGACCATTCAAATCGGTTCTGGTTCTAATTTCAAATGATTAAGAACCGGTCGAAATTGAACCATTTTATTAATAATAAATAAATAAATTATATATATACACACATGTCATGGTATAATAGGTTGTACCAAATTGCCCAAATTGCAAAGCAAAGGATCCCATCCCAATTAGGATTCACTTTCACTAACTCACATGGCTGCACACACACCCGATTCATGATTCCCCCATTTCACATAGCCGATCGACGATCCCCACTCACGACCTCTCATCCTCAACTGCGACAGCCCTCATCATCCCTCATTCGTGACAGCTCACGACACTTCATCCTTCGTCCTCATTCCTTGGTATTTTCTCTATCTATATCTAACCGTACATGCTTAAAATACTTGGTGAAATTGCAAAGATGTGTGCTTCTGGGTCATCTGTGCGTTTCTGGGTCATCTGTGCATATGCTGGTTTATGGTTAATCGAGTTTGCGATTTGCAGCCCAATATAGAGATTTTTTCTCTTACATGCCCACATGTGAATGTGTAACCTATGCTACTGAATGCTGATGTCGTATCCTATGAGCTAATGTTTGTTGACGATGTTAGGGCATTTGGAAATGAGTGTTGTGATGCCATTCGTGTTACTGCTATTTAAGATGTGGATTCTTTGTCTATAGTAATGGTAGCTTCTTTTGCTAGCTTTCTATGTGACTATTTAGGCCAAGATTCTACATTTTTGGTATTCTGGTTGTGAACTGTTGATGCTCTCTGCTTGTAATGTGTAATCTTTTTTCATCAAATGAATTGGAATATGACGCTTTTGTAGAGTGGTAATTGCTCCTCGTTAATGCTTCTCTCCTTGTATCTTCCCCTCTGTCTCAAATATGTTAGCTATTGTTCCCTTAGTTGATGTCTTCTATGTTGAAAATTAGTAATATCTTGACAAGCCAGAAAAGAATTTGATGCATTTGACGAACATGAACCAACTAACCAAGTGGGATAATGTTAGACCTACTTCTACTTGAGCTTGCTGACAGATAATTGACTTTGTAAGTGCAACTTATCAATGGCATGGGCTCGTATTTTCTTTCGAATTGCTTTCTTGACGTCTCTGCCGCTAAATAGGAGGTTTTGTGATGTTGCCATGTTATCACTGACTTCCTCTTGTTTTTCCTTGTTTTCCTTTTTTTTTTTTTTTTTAGCTCTGTCAAATTCCAGCGGCTACAAAGGTAATAGATTTGAAGATAGGTGGTCATCTAAGGGAGAACAATAAGGTTACTGCAACCGGTATTATCATTGGAGGAACTGAAGGTCTAGCAGAGTACAAGGCAAGGTAGCATTTCGATTTTTGGATAATTATTAAAGACAAGATAACATATCGATTTTTCAGTTGCTTAGGCTTTCTTGTTTTCCATGGATTCCACTTCAAGCACATCCAAATCCCTTTTTTTTTTCTTTTTTTTTTCCAAATTGTCCATCCAAATAGAGCCTTATAGTTCCCTGCCACCTTTTTTTATTGCATTGCATGAACATTCAAACTGCTTAGGCATGTATGTTTTTGCTTAGACATGTATGTTTTCGTTGATTTGAAATAAGTTGTTTGATTCTGCTTGCTCTCTAGAATAAGTTGTTTGATTTGATTAATTTTCTCTTTTTGTTGACTTGGTGCAACTACCAAAGACATTTACATTAAAAAATGTGTTGTATGCAACTTTATATAATCAATTTTAGAAGATGTATTTGAATGCATGATGATTTGGTGTTCAAATAATTTAGTATTCGGAACCGTAAACTGGGAGTCGGAACAGGTGTAGACCGAACTGTAAGGTTCTAGTAATAAATTTAAGTGGAACCGCATCGAACCGAACCGTTGATATTTTTCGGTTTTGCTTTAGGGGTGAAACCACACCGAACTGCACCGTGCCCATCTCTATCTTCTGTTACCTCACATTTTAATGTTAATTCCCACACTAATATTATAAAATAGTGTGCCTGTTGTGAATAATATGTGGATGGCCCACATGAATAGATTGTTACTAGCACAGTATTTTCACTATTCATTTGTGGAAAATTGTAAAGTGAATAGTGCTTTCTTTTGTTTATATAAAGGAAGAAGAGAAGATGAAGTGATGTGGTTCACGGGAGAGAAAGGAAGGAAAAGAAAGAAAGAAAAGATAGGAAGGAAAAGGAAGAGAGAAAAGAGAGGAAGAGGAGAAGAGATAATAGAGAGAGTTATCTTTGTACTCTTAGTATTTCAGATTATAATGAAAGCACCACTGCTGCCCCGAGAACGTACTCCAGTCACAATGACTGTAGAGGAACCTCGTAAATTTTGTGTTTTGTTTCATTTATTCCACTGCACCCACCGTCGATTTTACAACACGTTATCAGCACGAGAAGCTCTCATGTCAGTGGAAAGCACAACGCCACAAATCTTGTTCACCTCCTTCAGTTGGAATCTCACAGATAAGAAAAAAATTTCATTTCATCTTCAAATCTCAATACAATTGATTTTCTTGAAGCAACTATATATATTGTTGTATGACTGTATATCATCCTTTGCAAAAGCAAAAGAGTACAGACTCAAAATTCATAGAGAATTTGACAGCCATGTAAACAGCCTTGGAACTCCAACTTGCAGACCTCTGATTGAAATACTTTCTTTTTGAAAGTTGTTCGTCTGCTCAGTATCTACAACATATCAAAATTTCAGAAAACTTTAACGGTGTGATCGTCCCAGATGCCTGAAATACCAAACCAGTTACCAATTTCCGCAGAAAACTGGACAGCCACCTTATGAGTACCAAAACTCCATTTTGGTAGCTCAGATCGAAATTGTTTCTTCACGAAAGTTGTTTGGTATCCTCTTATCCATATCATACTAAAATATGAACTAAATCTAACGGTTTGATTTTCTCATAAGTTACAAACACTCTTGACTCCAAAACTTATGGGAACCGTTTCGACTTTTTCGAAACTCACCGGAGGAGGAACACCAATTGGAACTTAGTGTTACTATTATTTCCTGGATAACTAAAATGACTTTGAACTGTGAAATAAAAATAAAAATAAAAGGAATCAAACAAAAGAAGTGGCAGACCAAGAAAAAGAAAGAGCAAAAGATGAGGACTTAATCATTGCATTTTCTGTTTTGGCATATTTATGTGCATGGTGTTGGTTTAAAGTCCATGTCACAAGTTCTATTTATTTAAATCAATTTATTTACAGTGGGTAGAATTATTACCATTTGCTTTAAAGCTTTGATATTTATGTGAATGGTGCTGAATTAAAGCCATTGTCACAAGCTTTATTTACTTTAAAGCAATTTATTTACCATGGACGGTTTTACCACCTATTGCTTTAAGTTTTGATGGTGCTGAATTAAAGCCCTTGTCACAAGCTTTATTTACTAAATGCAATTTATTCATTATGGCTGGAATTACCGCCCTATTGCTTTAATTTATTTATTGTACTTATCTTTTGTTACAATGAGTATATATAGGACCTAAAGTTCATTGATCAGATCAGAACCTGCAGTTTCTTGATCCTCATCATATAAAATGATTGGACCTGAAGTTCCATCACGCAAAAGGATCAGGTATGAAGTCCATTGATCCTGAAGATTAGGACATGAAGTTCCTAGATGAGTACCGTAAGTTGAAGTGCCATAATGCCTCAACTTAATCGTAATAAAGGACATAAGAGTCTCAGTTCACAAACTATTAAATAAGGACCGGAAGTTCCTCATGTCCATACTCAAAATGGTTTAGCAGAAGCATTCATTAAATGGGTGAAATTGATTACCAACGCTCTGCTCATGAAAACGAAATTGTCAGTTTTCTACATGGGGACATGTAAACTTTACATGATGCATTATTAATTCGGTTGAGACATGTTACCAACCATCAATACTTCTCAGTACAACTCGTGTTTGGGAACCAGTCAAGCAATATACTTTTACGAGTTTTTGGTTGTGTTGTCTATGTGCTTGTAAGACTGCCACAACGTACTGAAATGAGGCATCATCGCAGATTAGGCATTGATGTTGAACACCATCTATCATTCGATATTTGGAATCCTTGACTGGGTATATGTTTACCGCGTGGTTTGCGGACTATCATTTTGATAAGACAATTTTTCCGCCATTAGAGGGAGAAAATAACATCATTCCAGAAGAATAATGAGAAAATATCATTCCAGAAGAATGATAAGAAAATACCGTTCCAGAAGAACGAAGAGAATTTGTCTTATTTTGATTCACGAAGCAAATAATGAGAAAATGAAATAGGAATAATTGAATGATGCAACGAAAGTGATGAAATCATATATACTTGCTGCAAATGTGCTTATAAGAATTGATGTCCCTGTTGGACAAAATAATGGGACAGTAAATGATTTATCTGTTGCACGCCTGAAGAGTGGCAGACTTTTAGACTCAAAAGGTTTAGTTATTTGAAAGAAGAAGAATATGGCACTACTGAACTATTGCATTCCCGAAGCATAACTATTGCATGCCAGAAACATGATAGTTACCGCATGGATACACGTCCTAGAAAGGACAATCCGCGGACATGGGAATATTGATGTCTCATGCATGAAGCATGAGTGACGTATAGGTTCTAAATGACTCAACTCCTGGAAGTGGAGATTAAAATCCAAGCTCTATAACACTCAAGAAGAGGTTATGATCCGCATTATTTAAATTATGACTATCCTGGAAGAGATAGTGTAATGCCCTTGAACAGACAATGGATATCCAAAAGAAATGAAAAGTTTTTATGCATGCGCATGCATATGAGAATATGGGATCACGGATTGATGATAACCAATGGTAATTTTGGTTTTTATAAGTAGCTACTAGATTCATCAATGAGCTGTGTTGATATTGAGTCTCGTTCTTTTTCGTCAACAAAATTATTGGCCAAAAATGGAGAAAGGCAATTCCATTACAATTTTGTAAGAACGTGAAAAAATAGACCTATATATTTGAATATAATACAAATAGCCAAAAGATGTTGAACCAAGGAGGTTACATTGGGCATTTATAATACAGTGAAATACACTCACATGATATGACACAAGGTATTGAAACCTGAAATTATACTCTTGTAAATAAATTCATATGAGTGGAGAATTATATACGAAGGAATGTAAGTCGCCCACATTATATCTCCATAAGTAAATCCCTCAAGGATACATGGGAGCAAATTGCTCTGTATAAATTTCAAAGGAAAATGTGTCATGAAGTGTAGAAAATCCTTGAAGGATTCAAATTGCTTAAAGTAAGCCCCCAAAGGGTAAAGCATAAATTATGTACTCAATACCAATGGATGGTATAAATTGCCTTAGTGAGTACTATCATTATGATATTGTTGCAACATACTAAAATCTTTTGCAAGAGTCAATGACTTTAAATTAGAACTCCTGAAGAGTTGATGATATTAAATTGGGACTCCTGAAGAGTCAAGAAAGATTATAAAGTGTTGAGAGAAATATTGTCTCGAGCTGCAGATCGAACAATCTACCAACACGAATCTTATCCATGATGTTAAAGAACCATATGGATTGAAAATTATGAGTTGAATACTCAAATGATGTAGACACTAAGAAAGATCATTTATCTTCGTGAGGGTAAAGATAAATGGATATTTGGTCCAGAAGTACCACATCTTAGTGAAGTATATGTTTTATTGTATTTAGCACGATACATTGAATGAAATAAAGCTTATCTATTAATATCTTCGAGAAATTACAGATATGTACATACACATGAGTTAAAACAAACAAACAGGATGGAGCTTTTACAAAGGTTGCTCATGTGAAGCTTCAGTATTCGGAAGTACCCCAGAAGGGAGAGGCACTGGAGATTGATCATGTGGTACCCCAGTACTTGGCAAAACACCAAAAGGGGAAGGCATCAGTTGCTTTCGGAATCTAGCAACAAACCTCTGGTGATCACTTTGAATCCGACTTTCAGATTCTTGCAGCTGGTCGAGCTTTCTTTTCTTGCTCGTAGAGTAATTATTTGCAAGCACGTGTAACACTCTATTCTCGTGCTTGAGCCATCTGATCTTTTGTTTAAGACTTGCCACCTCAGCCATCAATGATTCAACTTGGCGAGTTTGAGCAAGTAGGCGTTGGCCCATATTGGATACAGGGCCCGCACACTGAACATTGAGAGCCAAGGAGTCTTGAACGACCAACTCATCCGACCGTTTTGAAAGGATTCTGTTATCCTTTGGAGTGAAAAGATTCCTAGCTACCACAGTAGCGGTTATGTTATTCTTCATCACAGAGTCCCTAATCGTAAGAGGACCATTAGAAGATAAGAAGGACAGGCGCCATATGTTCGTCTGTATCACTCCTAAGACTCAAATTTAAGCAAATGTTAGATGGACAAGTCATTTTCAGAAATGATGAAGGAAAAATGAGGTCAAGTAAAATTTATGAAGTGCAAGTAGGGGAAAATTTCTACAGGTAGCAACTTTCTTTAGATACTCTTGAACACAATTGATGTCTCTATAAAAGCAGAGGCAACAGAGCCACTCGTTCAGAGATCGAAGAGGCATCGCTCTCCAAATTTCAAAATCCAGATTTTCCTGAATAAAGTTCGTTGGCATTTTTCAGACACAATCTCAGCTTTTTGGATATCACGTGCAACTTTGTCAAAGATCTCTGACAAAGTTGAAAACGCGTAAATCTTACTGTTCTAATTACACCACAGTTGCTGACAAGAGTAAAGGCACAACACCACTACTTGCTATTGAGAAATCTATATATATTTCGACCTCCGTTCTTCATAACAAGGCAGACCTGCAAAAATATCTAACTCTTCTTCATCTCCGAGAATGCATCTTCAACAAAGCATCTTGAAATACTCAGTTTTCTTCCTCTTCGAGAATACCTCTTCAAACAAGTCACACCAGAGCAAGATTATCTTATATCTTCAGGGACGAGAGCAAAAGTATCTCATGTCATGCAATCTCTCTGTCTTTTCCTTTGTCCTTGTTCTTACCTGCAAAGATAAGGATAAAGAAAGCAATATGTTGGAACCTCCACTCAAACTAACCGACTGCTTGGAACCTTTCCTGATTGCTTACCTAGCTCTCGAGTAGTCATCTTCAACTGTTGTTAGAGCTAGGTTTCCAGTCACCAAGAAGTGATGAACCATCCAAATGCAAGGGTTGCATTCCACTCCTGCATCAGAGGGCAAATACTGCAGGAGAATATGCCATACATGCATGGGGGAAAAACCAAGGAAAATACTACTTAAGCAAGGAGAGCAAGTAAGGTAAGTGAAAATGATACATTGAAGCATGTGGAGATAAGCGTAACAAACATGTGCTGATTCATCCCAAACAAAGTCGAAGATCTCTTGTCACGTAAAGCTCTTCATGGTCCAATTTCATTCAAGATCAAGCCTCGAAGTCCTTGAAGAAATCACAAGTCCGATTCAAGATCAAGTGTCCACCACCCTTGAATCAAATTCCGCTCCAGATAAAAGGAGTAAATTCAAACTTTTGAAGCAAGTCTAGCAGAAAGCCCTCCAGCCCAGTTCAAGAACAAACCTATGGAAAGTTAACAACAAGTAAAGCACCTCTTTCGGCAACTCTTCTTACTAAGAGACTGATCAACGATCATCCTAAATGATTTGAAATCAGGGGGAGATACTCATCAGGGGGAGCATTCAAAACAAATCAAGATTTTAAAGAGTTAATCAAAGACTTGTGGCCATCCAAGATGGAGTGTTGTGAATAATATGTGGATGGCCCACATGAATAGTTTGTTACTAGCACAGTATTTTCACTATTCATTTGTGGAAAATTTGTAAAGTGAATAGTTCTTTCTTTTGTTTATATAAAGGAAGAAGAGGAGATGAAGTGATGTGGTTCACGGGAGAGAAAGGAAGGAAAAGAAAGAAAGAAAAGATAGGAAGGAAGAGGAAGAGAGAAAAGAGAGGAAGAGGAGATGAAATAATAAAGAAAGTTATCTTTGTACTCTTATTATTTCAGATTATAATGAAAGCACCACTGCTGACCCCGAGGACGTACTCCAGTCACACTGACTGTAGAGGAACCTCGTAAATTTTGTGTTTTATTTCATTTATTCCACTGCACCCACCGTTGATTTTACAAAAGTGCCAACCATTTTTGGGCTTTGCTTTAAAATCAACTTCGACGCAACAAGACCTGTACAATCCAAATTTTGGCGAACTTACTATACGAGATGCTTTTATTCAAAGACCGAGGGTTAGTTTGGTATTTAATGTGTTTTTTTTTAAAATAACTGTTTTTGTTATGATCTAAGATTAATCAACTGTGAAATAAAGTAATAAAATATTTGATAAAGTGTAATTTTAAAGGCGTTGTAAGTGTGAAAATCATAAATAATCTAATATCTATATCTATCTATCTGTACTATTATTTAAGAAACGACACTGCATGACTCCCTTGTAACCTTTGATTTTCTCTAAACTGCTCAATACATGTGTAGCTTATGGGCACTGATATTTTACACTAAGGGAGTTGGGGGTATGTCATTCAATGGGCTAGCAGCCAGCCATAATAACGTAATATTGAACTCTCCATCCCACAAAATTTAAATCTAAAACCTCTAACTTATAAGTGGAACAGAATACCGCTTTACCGTGCTGGCTGTTTCAATTTTAATTTTGAAGCAACTCATTTTATTTCTGATTAACTTTTTGGACTTAAGACTTTCCATTTCACTGACCTCCAATTCTCACCAAACCCAATAAAAAGGTAGTAGTTGGGTTTCGGGCCACGTCAGCCGGCTCGGAATGAGCCCAAGTAAAGTTGACCTTGAACAAACCGAAAAACCAACCCGACCCGCATGGCTTTCATCTCCTATGTAATCCGTAGTCTAAGGTCCTGGTCTTACTTTCTTCTTACGCTTTATCTTCTTCATCGAAACAGCTCGACGAAGAGCGGGCTTCCGAGCAATCATGGCGAACACAATCCCCGGGGCAGCCGTCGGGCTTTACTGCTCGACTCCAAAGCTTTCTCAGAGACCCACGTCGCGGTTTTCGCAATCGTCCCGGCGGTTCTGCACCGTCAAGATGGCCGTCTCCCTCGACGAGAAGAAGAAGAGTTTCACTCTCGAAAAGTCCGAGCAGGCTTTCAATGCCGCCAAGGTAGAATTACCATTTTACCCAATCTGTGCGTACTTTTTGTAATAGTTGTTGTGGGTTTTGAGTGAGTGGGTTGTGGAGTTTGTAGTGAACCGTTGGGCGTGAGAAAGCTTGGTAGAGAATCTGGGAACTTTGAAATGGTGGATTTTAGATGATTTGGAGATGTGGGATTTTGTTAGAAATATGGGAATAAATAGGATTTGAGATTACACAGGAATGTACTGAAAGCTTTAATCTTGATCATGTTTTAAAATGGATGATTATATTTGTTTTTGGCACCCTTGATCTGGAAATGTACTTGGAGTCGCGTATTCAATCTCCGCTTATTGTTGTTTGTATGTGTTGTTTGAACTTTTTCTTCCGCATCTGAAGTCGAACAATGAATGTTTCAGTACCTGCTATTGCTTGCTGATGCGAATTTTGTTTGGTTTTGTAGGAGTTAATGCCTGGAGGTGTGAACTCCCCTGTTCGGGCTTTTAAATCTGTTGGTGGACAGCCTATTGTGATTGATTCTGTTAAGGGCTCTCACATGTGGGACATAGATGGAAATGAGTACATTGACTATGTGGGTTCGTGGGGACCTGCGATAATCGGGCACGCAGATGATGAGGTTTTATTTTTCTTCTTGCAGTTTTATTTGCTTCTGTTGATGTTCTTAGTTCTGTGGTCGGTTCACGTTGTTCTTGTTCCGGAGTATAGTTTAGCTGAACCTTCATCGTTATCTGTTTGACTAGGCTGCCTCTCTGGTAGCAGCAGAGACGGTTGTAATATATGCTCAACTATATTGGATTGACACTTACCTTCAGGTACTTGCAGCTCTGGCTGAAACGATGAAGAAAGGAACGAGCTTTGGTGCACCTTGTCTTCTAGAGAATGTTCTGGCGGAAACTGTGATCGCTGCAGTTCCAAGCATAGAAATGGTTCGATTTGTGAACTCGGGTACAGAAGCATGCATGGGTGTGCTCCGCTTGGCCCGTGCATACACTGGCCGACAGAAGATCATTAAGTTTGAGGGCTGTTACCATGGCCATGCCGATCCATTCCTTGTCAAGGCTGGTAGTGGAGTGGCCACGTTAGGACTTCCAGACTCGCCTGGTGTTCCGAAGGCAGCCACTTTTGATACTCTAACCGCCCCGTACAATGACTTGCCGGCTGTGGAAGCGCTCTTTGAGAGTCACAAAGGAGAAATTGCTGGAGTCATCCTCGAACCGGTTGTTGGCAACTCTGGCTTCATTACTCCCAAATCTGATTTCCTTAATGGTATACGCAAGCTCACCAAAGAACATGACGCTCTCCTCATATTTGACGAAGTGATGACTGGATTCCGTTTATCTTACGGTGGAGCACAGGAGCATTTTGGCATTACTCCCGATTTAACAACGCTCGGGAAAATCATTGGTGGTGGACTGCCGGTTGGTGCATACGGTGGAAGGAGGGAGATTATGGAAATGGTGGCACCAGCAGGACCGATGTACCAAGCCGGGACCCTGAGTGGAAATCCATTAGCAATGACTGCTGGGATTCATACCCTTAAGAGGTTGAGGGAGCCAGGAAGTTACGAATACCTGGATAAGATCACAGGAGAACTCGTTCAAGGTATCATAGATGCCGGGAAGAGAGCCGGGCATGGAATGTGCGGTGGATATATAAGCGGCATGTTCGGGTTTTTCTTCACTGAAGGGCCTGTCTACAACTTCCAGGACGCGAAAAAGAGCGACACCGCAAAGTTTGCAAAGTTTCATAGGGGACTGCTGGAGGAAGGTGTGTACCTTGCTCCGTCCCAGTTCGAGGCCGGGTTTACAAGCTTGGCACATACGCCGGAAGACATCCAGAACACGATCGCGGCTGCAGATAGAGTTTTTAGGCAGATTTAGAAACCAAGTCGTTTCTCTGTACTATTATTTTTCTCTTTTCACGTTTTGTTTTGGTTATTTTTCCGCTGTTTCATTTTGTTTTTGTTTCTCTGTACCCTTTCTCCTTGTACTTGTTCTGTATTGCCTCATAATCCGCCTCCTGATTTGGGGCCGAATGCTTAAATTCTTGGTGTCTAAACACAAACACCTTGTCGATCATCTGCTCCGGCTTCAGATTCCAGTATTCACAGCCTCTTGGAGAGCCAAATCAAACACCTCTTGGAAAAAAGAACGGCGCCTACGTTCATCCTGCTCACAAACTCGCAGTTGTACCTAAGATCATCCCCGCCTTGTATGGATTGTAGCTCGGGCAAACGACAGAAGTTGATCACCTTTCCTTTCCAGGGTTCTTCACTCAGTTCAGACACTAGGAGTCCCAAAGCAATCGACACCTCGACGGAGGCCTTGCCTTGTCCACGAATTTGGAGTTGACATCGCATACGGCCAAGCTGTTTCTGAACTTGCCTTGCTTTGACAGCACATACTCCACCATTGTCTTCCACTGAAGCTCAGCCGCTTTGCCAAAATTCCAGTGCTGCGCATAGCCTGTGATCTCATTGGGAAGCAAATTAGCATCCGCGCCAGTCTTGAACTTATTCCCACTGGATTTCAGTTTCAGCTCTTCCAAAATATGTCTCAACCGTATTCGCCTCACTATTCTGAGAAAGGTAGGCCGTCCTCAAGGGCGCCAATACTTCATCCGTGGGGCGGTTGATGAGTGATCTGTCCTCCCGCTCCTTAACACAACCTTGGTGCTCTTCCTGCGAGAAAAACTTTTTCGCAATGCAAGCACACCAAAGTGTGGAGATAACAAGCTCGGGGAGGTGGGAAGTCTACTAACTGTTCTGTTTCTCTCTATGTCCTTGTCTAATAAGTAACCGAATAAAAGAACATCCAAAATAAGCAAAGCATTTCTACCTGTAGTTTAAATGTTGTCTTTTGCATTAACAAGGTATATACAGATTTTCATTACTGCTACAATCATTCAAGCAACTTACATACAGACAGGCAGAGGAACAAGGCAAGAACCAAAGTGGAAACAAGAAAAGCGAGCAACCCGTGTGGTAGAACACGAACCTTGAAACTACTGAAATCACCAACAACATGGTTTTCTGTACACACATCACAACATGGACACGTCAATGAACAAATGTATGACCTGAGATGGTTTCTGTAGCCAAAGGATTGATACCCAGGTCACCAGATCCCAACCTCTAAACAGTTTTTTCACAATATGGAACATGAACAGACAACTTTCCGGGGCCGATCATCAATCTTCTTTTCTGTTCAGAAAATGGCGATGATATTTTTATTAGAAACCTCATGCTTAGAAAATCATTATACGAATGCAACAGAACTTAATTAATCCCAACATGATGTTCCTGATTAGTTATTCTTTATACTCAGGATTAGTAAAAATGAAGAAGAATGAACACGGTGATAGCAGTAACCAGTATGGATGCTATACTATATGCATCTCTTTATTCTTGGGACATTAATTGTTCTTCCGGAAGAAATAAGGCCATAATCAAAATGGCTATCTTCCATCGACTGTTGTCTACATTAATTTGCTTTAAACTCAAACTGCTGTAATACCATAGCAGTAACCAGTAAGGATGCTATACTATCCTCACGTCACTAACAACACTGAAGATATATCTTCTTACGGAGTAGAAGAAAGAAAGTAAAACCTTCGCATAGGTTCACACCGAATGCTAATGACCAAATCCGCATTAACTTTTTGTCCCAATTTTAACTTAAATATTTTCCTAGTTGATTGTTCAACAATGGTTGAAAAGTTTCAAGAGGAAATTACAATTAACTTCTCTAGGTATAAAGGCTGCATTTATCAATCCAGTACCCAATCTACCCAAACTAGAATTCACTTTTCGTCTATAAACGGAACTTCCACCTAAACATAGGTTATCAAAATGACCAGAAGCATATAATTTTCCAACATAGAGTTCTTTATTGAAATCAAATTGATGGAGTTTTCACAAGCCACGAGTAATGTAATTTTCCGAGATTAAGTTCATAACGGAAACATTACCTGTTTTAGCTTTTTCAATAGCTTGCTGTACAACAACAAGCATTATGATAATTCCCCCACCAATATCAGCCAAAGGTAATTTACACTGACCCACTGTCTTGTTGTTCTCCAAAATCTTGCCAAAACTCATCAGTTTCACTTCATTCGCCGTCTTCGGCGTCATAGTCTTGCCTACCAAACAATCAAAAGGGCATTCCAAGAAAATCAAAACAAAGCTGGAAAACAGTGAAAATCATATGAAAAAAGGAGCCAATTACAAATTTGTGACTGAATCCACAACTTCTACCAAAATTCTGATTTCTCAAATTAAAATTGTTGAGATTTCATCTAATTATTAAGAAATCTAGCTCAAGATTCAATTGGACAGATTCTATCAAAATCTGCTAAAATTCAGATTGCCAAGAACTGAAATTTCAAACCCAGATTGAGATAAACGGAATTCCAAACCCAAATCCACACAGAAATTCCAAATTTTATGAACCCAATTAAATCGAAGAAACTTCATAGCGAACAAAATAACATGGAAATTAAGATGTAAGAAACAAGTGGCAAAGAGAAAACCTCTGGGCCAATCGGAGACGACCCTCTGCTTGAGCATATCGACGGTGGAGGCTGATGAGTAGCTGAACGGCCCGATATCGGTGCCGTCGTACAGCCGGAACTTTATGTCCACCAAATCCTCCTCCGGCATCTCTCTCAGTCAAGCCTTTGACTTTTGACTTCTCACACCTATGCACCGACCGATTTCTTCCACGTGTCCCCTTGCGCAGCACCCGATCGGGCCGAACAATTCAAACGTACTTTCCCTTCTCTTTCTCTATGGAGGTTGGAGGTTGGAGGTTGGTAGCACTGGTTCGCGAGCTGAATGAGAAGAAGTGGAGCCAAAGGTAAATTGGCCCGTTTACGACGTCGTTTCAGTTCAGCAGATTGAGACAACGTGAGATTTATTTATTTATTTTTTTAAATTTGATAGAAAAAGGAATGTATTAAAGATAAGAACCCTTTACACAACTAGTGCCATTACAATTGAAAAGAAAAGCCATATTAACTTCCATTGGGAGACAAGCATCCCAAATACAAACCTCATTTCTCTTAAGCCCGACAGACACTATTGCATCCGTAACAAAATTTACTTTCCTAAAGATATGCCTCCACTTGATATCATGGAAATTTGTATCGCACCACCTAATGTCTTCAATGATGGATCTTAAGTTCCAAGGAACATCACAAGCACCACAGACTACATCAATGACAAGCTTTGAGTC
Organism: Malus sylvestris; assembly: GCF_916048215.2. Taxonomy (NCBI): domain Eukaryota; kingdom Viridiplantae; phylum Streptophyta; class Magnoliopsida; order Rosales; family Rosaceae; genus Malus; species Malus sylvestris. The sequence continues at coordinate 22,466,275 of NC_062273.1, read as the reverse complement.
ACCCTCCACAACCACGTAATTCAAGTTCCTCGTCCTAGCCCAGATCAACGTTTCCCGTAAAGATAGAGCCTTAGCAACATTGATGGTCATAGAACCCAAGTACATTGCCCCCGCAAGAATAAGTTTGCTCTCCCAGTTTCTAACAACGAATCCTCATGCTGCCACATAGTTTGAAACCGAGCCATCAAAGTTAACTTTAACGTAAGGGGACATTGGGCATTGCCACTTAATCAAATTTCTTTCAGCAACTACTTCTGCTTCGTCAACGTGACCTGAATTCTCCTTGAAGTAATCATTAACCATATTCATGGCGTGAGGAAAAGATATGTAATGAAGGGGCTTGTCATTCGTGAAAATGCTGGCATTTCTGTCATTCCAAATTTGCTAGCAAATTACTAAAGCTTTACTTAAACTACTCATTATATTCTTATCGTTGTGTGGTAAGTCACCCAACCATTCACTCACCTTGAGGTTATTGTCAATATTTGATAATAAAGCATCATTTGAGCAGCTCCATACCTGTTTCGCATACGAGCAATGCAGAAAAAGGTGATCCTAACCCTCCTCATGGCTATTACACAACATACATTGGCTATCTAAGTTTGTTATAAGCTTGCTAAGTCTCTTTCTAGTTTGTAATTTATCCTTAATGAGACTCCAGGTGAATAGCTTAATCTTTGGATGTACTACTTGCTTCTAGATCTTATTCAGAAGTTTTTGCACTGAAGAGGAACCCAAGTCCTCCATTTGGAGCCAAGTTGCAGATTTAACCGAGAACTTGTCATTGTTACTTGGGCCCCAAACAACAATGTCCCTTGGGCTAGCGAGAGGGATAGGGATGTCACAGATTCTGCTAACAATGTCACTATCCATTATCTGACTTAAGTTTGTTCATATCCCACTGTCATTCAACGACAAACTCAGCCACCTTTGTATCCTATTGAATATGTTGAGATTGGTTTGCTGGTATGAGGTGAAATAAGGGGGTAAGGAAAAACCCAGTTATGAGTCCAGAACAAGATGTCCCTGCCATCATCGACTACCCACCTCATACCTTTGGAGATTATATCCCTGGAACCTAGAATGCCTTTCTAAGCAGTTGAATGGTTTTGCTTAGCTTTAGTTTCCATAAAGGAATCAATTATGAGATATTTCCTTCTAATTATATTTGCCCACCAACTATCCTTATCAAACAGAACTTTCCATCCCAACTTAACAAGACAAGCCCTGTTGAAATGTTCAATGTTCTTGATGCCTAAATCTTCAGCCTGTTTAGGTCTACAAACATTCTTCCAACTCACTGATTACATTTATTGGCATCACCACAAAAATACTGTCTACAGTCTTTATTCAATTGACTAGTTAGTTTATGGGGACACTTAAAGTAAGACATAATGTGATTTGGCATACCTATTTGCTTAGATCAGAGTGAGTCTTCCAGCTTTGGACAAAGTATTTGCTTTCCAACTTGCCAATTTTTTCTTAACCCTCCTAATCAGCTCATTACCATTCATAATGTCATTCCATAACACAATATTATGAATGCCGAGATATTTTCCAATAGTAGTTTATGCTGGATTTTGAGAATAGTAACTATATCATTTTTAGCCTTGTTATTTGTATTTGAAGAGAAATAAAGGGAAGATTTATTAAAATTTATTTGTTGCCCTGAAGCATTTGCAAACGTATTTAACACCTCCAAAATTTTCCTAGCACTCTTCGTAGTTGCTTTTGCAAAAATAAGACAGTCATCTACAAAGATTAAATTTAAGACTCTATAATAAGGGTGGGCAAATGGGTATAGGAACCTCGGGTCGGGGCGGGTAATGCGGGTACGGGCCGGTTCCTAATTTTTAGAAAGAGAAACAGGGTGAGCCGGGCCAGGCCTTTGAAACTTTAGGTTCGGGTCAGGCTAGGCCTTTGAAACTTTAGGTTCGTGCCGGTTCCATAAGTGTAGAAAACGGGTACCCAGAGCGACCCGTTTCTAATTATAATGAACGGCCCAGATTGGGTGATAAGTTATCATCCAATCTCAACCGTTAGTTTCAAGATTAACCCTAGCCAATTCCTCCAGGTTCCAGAATCACTCAATCGCCTCTCTTTCGACTCCATCGCCCTTCGCTGGACTTCCTGGACAACCTTGCCTCTCCCCGGACTCCCTCCACTCCATCGCCTATCCCTCGACTCGCTCCACTCCAACTCTCAATCGTCTTGCCCTCACCTCACAGTGCTCACTCCAGCCTCACTATCTGGGTTTTAATTTCCCAGCTCCAAGGTGTGGGGGTTACAGGTTTGATGGAGGTGGGTTCTGTATTTCCAATCTGAGCTCACAGAGCGACAGGTGTGCAGAGAAATAGGGGCCAAAAGTTGAAAGGGTTTGAGAGAGAGCTGCGACCTTAGGGTTTCGAAGGTAGAAATGGAAAGATGGACGACGGCTGTGCAATCTATGCGATGTAAGATCGAAAGTTGCAGAGGAAGCTCTGTTTCTCTTCCAGTATTTTATTTTCTGTTTGGTTTAATTTGTGCATAACCTGAGCTCAATTCCAACTGTAGTTTTTGTTTGGTAATTGCAGAAGTGAAAATTCTATGCTACTGTGAAAATTCCAACTGTAGTTTCTGTTTGGTAACCTGAGCTCCACTTTTTACAAACTAACACAGGTGCACCTTCATTCTATGCTACTGTGAAAATTCTATATTTCCTAAAGGAGTTTCTATGATCTTCAAGAGGAAGAACACTGATGTTAAGAATTAGGTACCTGCAGTTGCAGCAGGCTCTGTTGATGAAGCATTTCCCTTTGTTGTCTGAATCAGAAAAATGCTTGAGGGCTGCTGCTGATGGTTATGATGGATCAGGGCTAGGCTCTCTACGCCATTGTAGATTGGAGCTCATAAAACATGGTCTTTTGGGGATAGCGTGGTCGTTTCAACTCTGATGGACGATGTGGCCTTGGCGGAGGGAGGCGGAGACGTCGAGGAAGGTGAAGGTTTCGGGAAAAAAAAAACAAACAAAGAACCCATGGACCCGGCCCGAATCGGCCTGTTTCAACCGGGTCGGGTAAGGTTCTGTTCCTATATAAGAATTTGTTATCACAGGCTCGGCCCGACCCGTTTCCTTTGCATCCAGGTTCGGTTAGATCCCTCCAAAAATGGGCCCAGCCCGGCCCGTGCCCACCCCTACTCTATAGCCAAAAAGGGAGATGAGCAAACCAATATGGGACTTTGGGGTAATTGCTAACTCATTTAAGCTTCTAATTAAAGGTTCCATGCAAATAATGAAAATATAGGGAGATAGAGGGTCACCTTGTCTAATACCCTACTTGCATTGAAATATCCATGGGATTCACCATTAATATTAACTAAGAACAATGTAGAAGTAATACATTCCATAACTAAAATGATCCACTTTTGACATAAACCAAACCTTTCCAAAACACACTTGATATACTCCCAATTAAGCATATCATAAGGCTTTTCCAAATCAAGTTTAATAGCTAAATCTCTCGTCCTGCCCTTCTTCCTGTTAAAACTTGTAAACAATTCATGAGCAATGAGAATATTATCCTGTATACATCTCCCTGGCGCAAAAGCCCCTGGTTTTGTGAGATACATAATGAAGAAGGGACTTCAACCTGGAAATCATAAATTTTGTGATAATTTTGTAACTAGCATTATAAAGACTTATTGGGTGATAATTATTAACCATCTATGGGTTCTCCACTTTCGGGATTAAAGCAATGTTTGTATGGTTGATAAGCTTAAGACTAGTATTATTTATAAATAAATTTTTTAGCATGTTGCATACTCAGGGTTCTACTAGCTCCCAACACTCATGATAAAAGCTAGCATGAATACCATTTGGCCTCGGGGCTTTGAGAAACACAGATCAATAACTTGAGAAACCAAGCTAAGCTGGTCAGTGGTAAGATTGTGACCTCTAGTGAACATCATCTTAAATTCATGCACAAAGATTTGTTCCATGCCCTCTCCTCTAGTCCACCAAAGGCCATTACCATCCCTAATCCTATTTATTTCATTACGCTTCTTCCTTATCGTGGCACTCAGTTGAAAGAATCTTATATTTTTATCTCCATACTTAAGCCAGTTGACTTTAGCTTTTTGAGCACACATTACCTCTTCCTCCTTATGGACTTGAGTGAATTGCTCATTATATGAGCCTCTAAATTGATTTTATCAATGAGAGTATTTGTAACATTTGCAGTGCCATTCAAGGACATAATTTCCCGTTGAACTCGGTTAAGCTCATTTAAAATCTTTTTGTTTCTTTCTTTGACCAAACCAAAAACCACACAATTCCAATTTTTAGTAAGGAAGGAGAACTTACCTAAACAGCCCCTGAAGTGATCATTGGGAGACATCCCCTCACTGCAACTCCATGCACCCTTAACAAAACTTTTGAATTTCGGAAGTAAGTTCCACATGGCCTTAAATTTGAAAGTCCTCATCCGTTGTCTACACCTAGAACCAATAGTGTCTAATAAAAAAGGATTATAATCTGAACCTAGGATAGAATGATTATGGAGGGAGTAGTTAGGGTGCATTTCAAGCCAGTAGGAATTAACAACCACTCTATCCAATCTCACAAAAATAAGAGTATTATCCTTGTGTTTATTTGTCCAAGTGAAAGGAACACCGGAAGCTTGTAAAGAGATAAGGCCAACATCGTTTAAGAAATTGACAAAATTTGTCATATAGATATTTCCACTCTGATTTCCTCCCTATTTTTCCTGAGTACTGGTAATACAATTAAAATCACCAAGCACCATCCAGGGTTTATTAACGGGATTAAGTAATAACTCATCCTACATATTCTTTTGTAGAGATTTCTAGGGATGGACATAAACAAAGGTAACAAAGAATCAAATAGACATCCTTAACTAAAGCATGAACAAATCTAGAAGAAACAGAAAGCACAGTAACATTCATCATACTAGAGTTCCAACAAAGATAGATTCCCCCGGATCTCCCTTCGGGGTTACATAAAAAAAACTGATCAAAACACCTCCTAAAGCAACTAACAGGGGCCTTTTTCTCATCAGATTTAGTTTCAACAAAACAAAAGAAGTCTAATTTAGCCAAACTACAAAGATAATTAAAATTACTCTTAAACTTTGGTTTTCTCATTCCCAATCCCCTTCACCAGTTTATCTCGTCAAGGTACGCAAATGGTCAAACCTCATCGGCCTTCTCCTCTTGGACTCATTTCCTCAGACTCAACATTCCCACAGTTGGCCTAGCAATTGCAAATGTTGCTTCCGCTGCCAGCTTCACAGCAACAAAACTCTCATAGTTCTCCCTAACCTCAATATCATCACTTCTCACATTTGACATCACGACATCCTGATTTTGTTTCAAAAAACACATGGCATAAAAGAAATTTACTCTGCCTAAACTAAGATCACTAGCATAGTAAGATTCAAACCAAGGACTTAAATCAGACAGATCATCAAACATAGCACAATCAGGCAATACCCAATTATTAATAACTTTAACCACTAGATGAGACTTGAAACTATCAATGCCCCGATAGTCTAAAATCCCCACACTTACTTGCTGAACACTCTCCTTCCCAGGTCTCTTCTAGTCCTGCACCAAGTTCGCCTTTGCCATCCATTTTAGCTTCGGGCTAGCCACCACTTCCTTATACGATCTATCTTCCTTAGAACTTTCACCCGACTTTTTCTTTCCCCCTTTCGCCTTCACCTTGGAGTCATCGTAGTCCATCCCTCCTCATCCGAGCCCCCATCCTCCATTCGCTGTCCCAATTCTTCATTTTCAGTAAACTCCTCATTAACAGTTGTAGTATTTGGAAAACAAAGCATCACATCCTTTTGTAAGCAGGCTTTAACATCCTCATTCATAATCACATCCTCCAGGTAGACATAAGGCTTATCCTAAAAAACTTTATCAATCATAAAATAGCCGTCGTCCGCTTCCATTTCCGGACACACATGTCCTTCAACTCTTTTTCATTCGCAATAGAAACAAACCTCAAAGATTTTTTCATAGCTAATTAGGATTGGATAATCCTCTTCATGGTTGACAATGAGCACTCGTTTGAGGGAAAACGCAAATCCACCTCTAATAAAACCTTTATAAATAGGCCATTTAACCCCAACGTCATTTCATCCACTCTAATCACTCTTCTGATGGGTTGAGTAATATCTTTGATAATCTTTTCCTCCTTATATTGCATCAGGACCCGAGGTAAACGTGCCCAGACAATTAACTTGGTAATGACATCAGTATCCTTAAAGCTTGTTGTCCACTTTTCACAATGGAAGATTTGGCCATGCACGTACCACGACTTATTCTTGATGACAAGTTTTAGATCATCTTCTTCAATAAACTTGAGAGCAAACCATTTTCTGCCGAAGTGATCAAGGTAAAAGGTATTTTTCACCTCATTCTTCCATAAGAGTCTTAGCTTCCACTTGATCAAGTGAACATCAAGAGTTTTCCCTATAAGTACCCTAGAAAGCATGTGCTCAACATTAATGGATGAGCAAAGGTGGGTATTAACCCTAGTCACACCACGTTCCATAATGAAAGTGTTCATAGCCTTTTCGACAACCACCGGGTCATGCCCAGGCTTAAGAACAGGAAAAGGGTTTTCCCAACTCAGGATATAAGCCTTCGAGCAAATTCTAGGCTTACGGGCGCTGTTGGAAGAGGAAGCAACAAGCTGAGGGTTTGTCATTGTGAGAGCACTAGGAAACGAAATGACTAGAACCAGAAAGTTTGGTGGAGATAACAAGCGCCCCAAGGGTTAATATAAATAACACCACTTAAGGGGAAACTAACCATTAAACCCTACTAGCACAATGAAACTACGCAAGCAAACTGAAACTAAAAGACCAATATCATATGCCATAATTACTAAAAATCACCAAAACCTGGGAAAACGTCACCGTGCATGACTCCAGGGCCTAGAAACTCTAGACTAAACAGTCTAACTTCAATCAAAATAAAAGAGCCAGGGCTTGAAAAGATCAACCGTCTCCAGGGAGAGCAAACCCTAAGGGAAGTTAAACCATCCCAACACCCCAAGCAAAGCCAGTAATGATTTTGACTACAAACATAAACTTTCAACGTGAGGAAATAAGTTATCCAGGGCACATAATACAGAGAGTTGCCAAAAATCTTAAGCCAAAAAAGCAAATGCCACACCAACAGCCAATCACACAAACTAATTAAGAAATAGAAAACACAGCAAGCAAAACTTAACCAAGTCGAGAAGCCTAAAAACCCTAACAAATCATACCACTTCGCCAGACACCACTTACCCCATCTAACACTTGGGAAAAGAGGATAAATCAGTTCAAAGGTCTCATTGGGGTTCCTTCCCCACTCCACTAGCAGCTAATTACCAATCCATCTTACCCTATTCAAGTTCATGATTACCTTTTTCCCAATTATCAAGTATCCAATTAGGTTTTCTAGGAACTTACCCAACACATAATCATAAAAAACCATTTTACCCCACAACCACTCAACTTCCTTCCACTTGATCTCGACTGACGAAGTGTCTTAGAGATCAGTGCGATAACACCCGCGACGCCTCACACCCAGAAACCCTAGAGCCTTAGATGTTATTTATTGTTGTAAAAAATTGAATTTAAAACTTCTCATTTGAGAAGAGAATATCAATAAATCGTAATACAATTTGGCACATATAACAAGCGTGACTCATTTGTAAATTGCGTAGAAACCACACTTAATTATTAAAACCAAGTTGTGTAGTAGTCACACTTAATTAATGAGGTTTTATATTTTACACTCGAAATGACTAGAACCAAACTGAAACCAAATGGTATGGTAGGATTCGGTTCTATAACTGAAAAAGCCTACTATTGAACTGTATCAAAATTAGTGTAAATTTTCAATTTCAGCACCAATCTTATTTTTATTTATTTTTTAGTGGATTAAATAATAAATTATTACGAAGAAAAAAATCGATGGAGATTAAACATATATTAAATGTAGGGAATTGTTATTAGCACTAAAAAAATCTCATTCTACCCTCCAAGCTTTCTATATTAGGAAAGAAAAATACACTTGTAAGGAGTGTAGAATGAGATTTTTGGATTGTCAATAATACTTCCCTAAATGTATAAACATGATTACCTTTTACCATTGTGATAAAACGCCATCTGCAACACCGTTATATGACCTTGAAACCGAGCCATCCTAAAGCATGCCCACTCAAAATAGGCAATATTCAAAGGAGGAAATTATAGCAATAGTCCCTCAATTTTAATCTAATTAGAGTAATGGTCCCTTAACTAAAAATTTATGACTATTGGTCCCTTAACTCTTTAAAACATGTAGCTATGGTCATTTTCTTCAATTCCGTTATAACTTCCATCAAAATGAGTTACGTACCACGCATATGAGGTTGAATCAAAGGGTAAATATGAAAACCAAATGAGAAAAATTGTAGCAATGGTCCCTCAACTATAACCCAACTGGAGAAATGATCCCTCAACTTATCCCTATTGTAGCAATAGTCTCTCAACTTTAACATAATTGTAGCAAGGATCATTCTAACATAACTCATTTTGACGGAATTCTGTTAGAGTTAATGAAAATGACCATAGCTGCATATTTTGACGAGTTAAGGGACCAATGATCATGAATTTTTAGTTGAGAGATCATTACTTTCAATTTTGATCTTCTAAAATCTAAACTGGCTTCTATACGCCGTCGTTTCTGTCAGCGATTTAATCACCGGACGACGTCGTCCCACGAAGTTTGGTCTAGGGCTGTGATTTCGCTTCCAAATGCCGAAAATTTGATCCGAAAATCCGAAAAAAACCCGATAAATGAAGAGGACGAGGGAAGACAAGGCCATGGAGATCGTGTGGCAGAGTCCGGCGATTCGGCCGCAACCGCAAGATTACATCTTTCGCGACGGTAAGTTCTCCGCCGTTGAAAATTGCCTTTATCTTCGAAAAGTAATAACAAATTAAATGAATAAATAAGTAAAAATGTCTTTGGCGGGAATGTTGCAGGGCGGCGCCATGTCAGACCCTACTACTTCGAGTTCATCTGCCATGTAAGCTTACTTGATTAATTTGGTAATATTATTAGTTTAATGTAATTAGTTTACTTGTGATTAAACCCTAATTCTGTGGTTCCGGGTTTTTAGGTGAAGAATCGGTGGGCGGGGAAGACCATCGTTGATTTGTTCACTCATGAGTTCAAAGGCCGGCCTTATGATTACTATGTAAGAGTTTTTGTTTTTGTGTTCTTGTTTTAGTTGCTTTGCATTTTACTTGAACGATTTCGTGTTGATGAGTTGAGGTTTTGGATGTGATTTGTTGTGCATTTGTAGGTTAGTGCAGTGAAATCTGGAAGGATACAGGTTGATGGAGAGATGGTGCCGGTTTCCCACATTGTTAAAACGTCGCAAAAGATAAGCCACTTCGTCCACAGGTTTGTGTTGTAGTCGATGGCTCTCGCTCTTCTTGTTTCCTTATGCGCTTTTGCTAATTGTGTGATTGGTTCAATTTCGTATTTCAAAGTATCGAGCTACCAATTGATGTAAAAATGGTTGTAGGCATGAACCGCCAGTCATGACTTGGGATATATCGATTCTTCAAGAGAAACCGGATGTGGTTGTTGTTTGTAAACCTGCATCTGTTCCGGTGAGTAGAATTTATGGCCTAGTGTGCCAAGCAGGGGATGAAACATTATCCTGATCTCTTATAATCCTATTACGGAGTCTTATTGCTGTTAGTATCTGCTGTTTTTCAGGTGCATCCGTGTGGTCAATATCGTAAGAACACCGTTGTTGGCATCCTTGAGGCGGAGCATGGCTTGGCACCTCTATTTCGTATCCTAAGTTTCAAGCATATTACTTCTGACAGCACGTGGTTTAAAGTTACATAATGATATTTTGCAATGGAGTCTTTAGCTTTTTATTATACTTTCCTTGACACGATGATACCAGCAATTCATCGACTAGATCGCCTTGTATCAGGACTCCTTATCTTGGCCAGAAGTGCTTCAAAAGCTGACTATTTTAGGCAACAGGTAAGCTTTATCTTTAAAGTTGACTATATGGTACTTAGCAAACACTATTAATTAAATATTCATGAAACTTTAAGTCATCATCATGGCCATAGGACATTATAATCAATGCCTGCATTATGGTAGCAGAAATTTATAATGTGTTGGTTTCTGTCACGATACAATTCGATATAGTCCTGGAGTTACATGCATTATGGCCTTATCCTGCATGTAATCAGGGGTACACCAATCTAATTCGGTATGTACTACATGTCAGATATAATGTATACTGTCTCTTTAGGTGTATCGTCTATATTCACATAGAGTGAATCGTGTACCTTTTATACCAGCATATATGACTACTTTTATAGAAGAGAAAGAAGCTTGGGGTCTTCCCAATTATTTGGCCGGTAATGTTCAGGTTATCTAACGAATGGTATTGGTTGCATGCACATGTCAATACCGTTGGGAAATCATTTTATCTTGTTCCACTGTGTTTTGAGAGATTCTGTTGTGATGACTAGATGGTGTGCTTTTAATGCTTTTATCGATAAGAATTTTTTTTTTATCTAGATTTTCTGAATGTCAAATGCAATCGTTGCAGATTGAAGGAGGGATGGTCCAGAAACAGTACATTGCAAGAGTTGCTGGGGAATTTCCTGAGCAAGAGGTTTGCTTTTGTTAAAGCTGGATGTTAAAATTACTGGTCTTAATGTTAGGATTGACAGATTGTTTTTTTGTCTCTTCCTCCAGCAAGTTGTAGATGCTAATGTTAATCATGATGCTCGAGAATGTAGGAGCACAACAGAGGTGGGTTATAATGTGCATGATGCTAGTAGCTTCTGTTTAAACCATATGATTTTTTAGTAGTTTCAATAAACTTTTGTTATGTTGTTAAAGTTGATTGTCTGAAACTTCCTGCCATGGGTAAACCCATTGTTAACTGGTCTTCTCCAATTGATATTTTGAATTATATACCGAAACGTACGAAGTGCCCATACTGGATGATAACCATCTCTCGTTTATGCAGATTAGTCAGTCAGGTGATGATACTCCCATCAAGGGGAAGACTGCCTGTACAAAGTTTACTAGACTCAGTACCAATGGAATCCATAGTCTTGTCTTGTGCGAGCCAGTCACTGGCCGAACTCATCAAGTAAGTCAATGCACTGATTATATGGGCAATGTAACAACAGATTTTGAACAGTTTGCTCTTGAAAACGAAAATTATCTCCCTTTTCAAATCCCGACAGTAAGTTTGCAATATGCATTCTATGCTTTTATTTTTGGTTCCCTTTGGTAATTTTTCATTCGCAGTTCATTTCAGTGAACTTTTGCTATGCTTCTGTTCTTACGACTCTGCCTTCCATTTTGTTTTTTCGAATTTTGATATCTTTTAAACTCTAAAGACATAGCTCCACATTTTTATTCCAATTGGTCTGAATTCTGAAGCAGTGATTTGGATTGACTAAAAGATCAATGATCTCCGCTTTTCTGTGATGTAGATACGTGTCCATTTGCAACATTTAGGCTATCCGATTGCCAATGACGTGCTTTACCTGTCCAAACATGTTAATGGTCGTTCAAGTGAAGGAATGGGTGCTGATAGAGCTGCTGCAAATTCCAGCCCCTCTCCGCCATCTGGCTTTCGCGAAAATTTATCCACTGAACCTGTAGATTCCGATGAAGATTTCAGCATTGATCCCATGTGTACAAATTGTCCGAATTTGGTTCCAAAAGGGTACAACTTATCTTTTCGTCACACGTAGTCTACATGAAAAAAATTCTTTGATGCATTTTCTTTCTAACCATATAAATTTTATTTTCGACTATTTTCCACAAAAATTCTATTTGTTGCAGGTACGATGTTTATGAAGAGGCTTTGTGGCTACACTGTGTTCGGTATTCCGCACCGGGATGGACTTATGAATGCCCATATCCTGATTGGGCATCACTTACCTAACTATTCGTGTAATCCATAACTCCTAAGCCTTTTGTTTTCTTCATCGTAATAGCTCCTTTTAACAAGAATTTAAGGCCCAGTACCACAAATTTTGTGAAGAATTGTATACAGGTGCATTTTGTATCCTAATAAATTTATTTTCCGTTGCAATTCCGAACTCTATTTACTTGTTTTTGGTGGAAGAGGTCTCACGTTCAAATTTTACGGACGAAATGAATAAAAAAAAGTTCAAGTGATTGCCCTATGGGATTGTGGGATAATCATGACACCACCTGGTCTAAAAACCCTATGTAATTTAAGCACCGTTAACAAGTTGACCAGAAAGAAAGAATAAGAATCTTCAACAAAATGGGGGGAAAAGGACAAACAAAACCAGAAACATAACATGATGACAGTAAACTTTTTATCATTGGAAAAGGATCCTCGTCGGATCCTTTTTCTGAGAATTTTGTGATCGTGATCGTGACCATTCATCGTACATCGTGAGGTTAGAAATCATTTCAAAAATTAAAATTTAAAATTAAATATGAATAGTACTTAACGAAAACCAACCACACGATTTTTTCCTTTATCATTGATCCGAAGCTTCAGGCTTTCAGATGATCAAAGTATTAGTACTGTAGTAGTTGGTTACTTCATCACCCTCATGATCTCATGCATTGCAAGCAGCACACAAGGTAGGGTCAAGCATGGTTACCTACCTAAACTTAGGCATGCTTCTTCTGAAAATGACCTTTGGTCACCGCCGTTCATTCCACACACCTTCCGAGAAACAATGTCGACAAAGAGCGAAACCACGTAATGCTAGCGTGATTATGTTTTCCAACCATTTGCTTATCATATTATGTGACAATTGATGTGTATTTATTAGGTCAATTATTATGATCAGTAGATAATGTTTTATCTGTGGAGGAGCTAGGTCAAGTATATATTGTAATCAATTGATAATGTTCTATTACGAGAGGAGCCGGATTCATACTTGAAACCTACCATGGATTAAGTAGCTCTAGACTTAGAGTTGGTACCGATACTTAACATATCAACTGTTACATGATCTAGCCAACTTGCGCGATAAAAATGAGTCATGTTAACTTGCGCCAAGCTAGCTATTTCTCTTTAGTCTTATAGAGAGAGAGACCTAATTTTTTGGCATTCAGAAATAAAGATTTGCAATGAGAAAACGTGCAAATATAATCAAGAGTACGCATATTTCATCGGTGGGTTTTTAATTACTGAACACTGCTGGATATCTACACACAAACTTTTGCGTGTAATTTGAATCACAAGTTCTTCAAAACCCGAATCCCCCCAACTTGTTAAAAAGGAGGGTCATCTATCACATCAGGGAAAGGAACTACCAAATGTTGGGGAAGCAAGTACAGTGAAATCTACCAGATTATTTAACATGAAAAGTTGGTCATGGTGGTCATACTTGAAGCAATCCTTAAATTTGTGGTGGAATGTGGCCTAAAGTTTTTTTTTATATGGATGAAGAATCTTGATCAGGCTGAATCAGTTTCATTGGCAGTGACTAGTGCCCCAGAATAAAAAGTCGTACCCAGTGCACAAGTCTCCCGCTTTACGCAAGGTCTGGGAGAGGTGAATGTCGGCTAGCCTTACCCCCATTTATGGAGAGGCTGCTCTCAAGTCTCGAACCCGAGACCTACCGCTCATGGGCGAATGCACTTGCCATCGCACCAAGTGCCCCAGAATAATTACTAAAATTAAACCCCTAGTATATTTCTCCGAATTCTTCCCCATCAAGAACCAGAAAAGTAGTTATGTATAAAATAGTGTGAATTTTGAATATGTTCCCACATGAGGAATCACTATAAACATTAGGCATCAATGTATAGTATCTTGAGCCCTTTAATTGGTTTTGGCTGGTTGAATACCATATTTCTAAGATAGTATGAAACTATTGGTGGTGGATTGCCCTGATTATGGTATTTTTCTTTAGTTTATTGCATTATAGGTTCAAAGTTCAAACCCTTTCTTCTCCATTTATTAGTCTAGTTTAGAGTAAACATATTGCTTGTATTAAAAAAAGAGAGTATCAATTCAAGCTAATTCACGTGTTAGGCTTAACATACACACGTTGATCACAAATACACTAGATGCGAGGGAAAATGTTGTTGGATTATTTTCCTACTAATGTTAACGTTGCACTTGTCAGGAGCAATTTTATGGGGTTTAATGTCCCTAGTCACTTTTGGCATGTTTACCAATTGGGAGTGGAATGGAGAGAAACGAAATTGAATTCCTCCCCAAGCATTCTGCCGTTTACTAGCAATTGGGGAATCAGATTTTATGTGGGGTCCAACCAATTTCAGGAGTTCAATTCCGGATTTCCTTGGATTTGGATTCCCTCTGTAGAGGTGGTAATTGAATTCCGGGTAGAGAGCTCCATCATGAATCAAAGTTTTCTACCCAAAATACCCATGTATATTCCTAAAACAACTCCTACCTTCATCAATCACTCCCCTTTGTATTTGTTTCTTTCACATCACATACCACCCCACCTTCGCAATCTGAAATGATGCAGTAGCACTGAATGACGAACGCTTGTGATTTGGAACAACGATTGACCGAGATTTAAAATGATGGCACAACGATGAACATGATCTGAAACAATGAACGCCCAAATCCTCAAGGAAATTGCGATTTGCAGACCCAAACAGAAGAGAATGAAAGAACTTTGATCACTTTCACCCTAAAAATTGGATTTTTTTTGTTGTTGATGGGGTAGGTCGTGGCTTCGTGGTTCCTCTTGAGATTGGATGGTGGGGTGTGGATACTGCGTACTAGGGAAAGAAAGGGGAAAGAAGGACCTGGCTTCTCTGCCTTCCCACTTTCCATACACTCCTTTCCCCACCTATTTGTGTGGTCACGGTTAAGTCACGTCAACATTTTATATTACTATTACTTTTTGTCTTATTATTTCTATAAAAAAAAATCAATATAAAATGTTGACGTGGCTCAACCGTGACTGCACAAAATAGGAGGGGATGAGAGTGTATGAGAAGTGGGAGGGCAGAGAAGCCGGGTTCGGGAAAGAAAGGGGTTGTAGACAAAGAATGGGGAAAGAAAGGGGGAAGAGAGAGAAGGAAGTAAAATTTTATTTTAGTTTACTTTATGTAGGTATTTCTATTAGGGTTTAGGGTGATTAAGAGTTAGAAGCAAATAAAAAATGATTCTTTCATATCAAATTTGAAGTAATCTATCCGATTAGGAAAATTTAAAAGTTTTATAAAAGATAAAAAATTATTCTCCCTAGTAAAAAATAAAATAAAATAAAAGAATAAAAGTTTTACTAAAAATAATTAGCATATAAAATAAATTAGTTAAAGTAGGGGTACTTTAGTAATCACATTAGTTATCATTCCGATTCATGTGAATTAGTAAACAGTTTATATACATCAATGTCATTCTTATTCCGATTCCAGACAATTTTGGTAAACAATTTCAACAGGAATCTAGTTCTGATTCCATCTCATTCCAATTCCTCCTCAATTCAATTCCTCTCAATCTGATTACGGATTAGTAAACGCGCCATTTATGTATTGATAGCAAGTCTTACTAGATTTGAAATATATTAATTTATTTCCCTTGAATATGAGTGATGTTATTACTATAATTTAAATTTGGGAGAGGGGCCACTTAGTACTACAGTCTAATGGTATTCCTCTTCACTTGTAAGTAAGAGGTATTAGGTTCGATTATCGCCAATGGCGAATTTGAACAACATTATTACTAGCCCATTGTGAGGCTAAGCCTACCCCCTCCCTCTTAGTGTAAATAATATCGTTTGTTCTAAAAAAAAGGTTTGGGAGAGGGGGGGGGGGAAGAATTTGAAAATTTGAACCCGGATGTAAGGTCTAAAATATCGATGATATCGAAAATATCGGTAGTTTAAAAACATGGAAATTTCGATGGAAATATCGGGATATTATCAATATCGATAAAAATTGAATAAAAACCACGGAAATTGTAAGAAAAACTTGGAAATTTTAATTGAAACTTTGCAGGATGTTTATTTAGTCAATTATTTATTAATTTATCACAAAAAATTGGAAGGAAATGCATTGCATGATGGATTTAACTGATTTAAGTTGATTATATAGCGAGCTGGCAAACATTGTGAATATAGAAAATATGTAGTAATTAATGAAAGAAGTTTAAACACACCATAATCATTTATATATAATGAATTAGTACAATATTTTACAATTTATACATTGCATGGTAAGATACATGAGTGACTTAGTACCACATAGAGTTCCTATCAAGGTTTAAAATATCGATGATATCGGAAATATCGGTAGTCCAAAAACACGGAAATTTCAATGAAAATATCGGGATAATATCGATATTTTAGACCATAAGAATACCCTAATTGACTAAACATATCATGTTCCGACTATGGTAAACTGAGTTTGAGTAATATATTGGCAAATAGGATTTCAAATTCTATTATGAACTTAAGGGAATTGTAAGCGTAACTCATTTGGGTTATGTAAGTAAGGATTAATAATTCTTGTTTTTACGTTACACACGTGTAACACTTCTTATTTAGTAGTGTAATTTAAACAAGAATAAAATATTCTCTGACTCTGTCAATTCAGGCTAGTATCTTAGCTTATTTTAATTATATGAACACCTTTAAATCAACACGTGATGTATATCTCACGTGGAAAATGTAAAGCCTTTGCCCTATAATTAATTATAGTGAGTTACCTTTCACTTGGGAAGAATACTCTGATCTATGCAGATTCCAAACTCATGTATAGGGGTGATTTTGTTCCACTAGCTAGATATGTTTAGGTGGGCCCATTCAGATCGGCCTGGTGTGTAATCTTTCGAGTCATTCAACACTAGCTACATGCAATACCATGGAGAGAGAGAGAGAGAAATTGTGTTGTTTCGTTTTGGTTGCTAGGGTTTGTCCCGTCTCCCCCACTGAAATTTCCTAAAAAAGCTAACTTAATATCGGCAAAATTTTAACTTCAAGTGGAAAGGCTTGAAAGAAAAAAATAAAAATAAAATTCTTTGCCTACTTTTAGTTTATGTTACGGTGAAACATTTTCTGTGTTGGTGACTCTTTTTTTTTTTATAATTATTTTTATCCATGATAGTAAATTAGTTTGACATAATTGGAATAATTATAAAAGTAAGTGAGAAAATTATAGTCTATGATGCATTCTTTTTCGCCAAGTTTATCAATCTAAGTGTCATTTTCGTTTGTGAAAAAAAAAAAAAAAAAATCAGATTAAGACATATTCCAGCCACAACCATATTAAATTGAGTTATATCGTACTTGATAAGTTTTTTCTATTTGTTTTGGTTTTTCTGGAATTTGATTATACCATAGCTAGCTTTTTACCTTGAACATCCCAAAAGATGAGCATTTTAGAAAGTTCATTAGAAAATACCTTAGTTTGTGTAGTCTGTCTAAGAATGGTTAATGTTAGTGAATAACAGTTCAAGAATTAAACTATAGAAAAGATCTAACCTATCTACCAATTGTTAATGTTGACGAGTGCGATAATAATTGGGTTCGTCAGTTTTGCTTTTGCTTAGAAGTTGGAGTTTTGAGGAATTATTTGTGAAGAGCCCTCAAAAGAAAAGGAAAAAAAATCTAGCAAATGTAGTTAACTAGTAATAATATCTCCTTAATACATTAATTGAAATAAGCTTAATTAGTTTAAAGCTAATACAAAGCTAGCTACATCAGATAGCTACAGAGCTTTAAGGGAACAGAGATACTGAAAGACTGGGAGATTAGAGGGAGATACATAACACAGATACGCCCATGGCACCTACGCCTTAGAGCACAGTTAATTAAACCAACACACAAATTAAACTTCAATTAGGGCAAACTTAAAACAGAAGGAACTATGCTTATCTTGAAGACTTAAAAAACTTTATAACGTGTGCACGTCCCTTCAATTTTGGGTTCAAACTTTGGTGGAGAAATCATCATCAATGGCAGCTTCCTTGGTTTTTTCTGTCTTTTCAGCCATGACAATTATATTTTGAACCACTTCAATCATGTCATTTGTAATGTCCACAGTTGGATTCAGAATCACTGCAGGACTCAGTTCTGGACACACCAAAGTACTGATCTTCATCACATCAATAATGTGCTCAGATAATTCTTGAACTTTTGGCTGATCTTCCAGGAATTTCTTTGCATTCTTGTAGACTACGTAAACCGCCATTTGAACAACCCCAAAGAAGAAGCCCAGAATGTTTGGAAACTATTTGTCCGATAAACCAAGAGGAACACAAAAGATTAATATAATAATATATAGAGAAAGTTTCAAACTAAAGGGATAAAATTAATATAATTCTTCACGCCTGCATGTTACATGCATGTAACTTGTACATGTAAGCTTATATATGTAATCTACCAAGGTTCACTTACAGCTATGTAGTAGTCCTTGATCAGAAAACCATAGAAGAACCATGCGACTGCACCTAATGTTAGGAAAAATGATAGCGGAAATGGCATGAACTCAACACTCTTGGTCCGTATTACTTGTCTCTGCACAAATTTACCAATGTTATCTTAAGACATTAATTTAACCCTGGAAGAAACTAAAACCTTCTTTGGAAGTACTACCTCTTCCAAAACGATATTACAGCACGGTTAGTTGAGATGTTACAAATAGGTAAGATTTGTTTAAGGTCGAAGTTGCTAATTACCAGGACACCAAGAGGTGCGACAAATACGCTTAGGCTGAACACAAGACAAATCCATCCCACAATCTTAAAACGTGTTTCACCTGTGGCTAGAAAGCGAGTCAATACAACCATCATGCCGTAACTGAAAAGGTTCAGCAAGAACAGAAGCGTCGCGGTTGAGATCTGCAAGTGCCAAATAAAACCCATATGTAAGCTTCAAACTAGAATAATTAAAAAAATTTGAAGGCTGTTAGTGTTATAGACAACCAATACATACCCTGGCCTTCTTAGGGGCATAGAAAAGGAAGAGGGAAATGTAAATAGTCTCTATGACGCAGCCAACCGAGTTGATTGTGATGACAAGAGTGGCATCCTCTTTCAGCTCTTCCTTAAGGAGGGCATAGTATACGTACATCATTGAACTCAAGAGCCCAATTACGTATGGAAGTGCTTGAAACCCTTCAGTTGTTTTTTTCTTGTAAACTGTATAAAAAGTTGGCCTGCAATTACAACCATCGTTGTTCTCATTAGCAAGGACGTACGCATATAACAATTTGAAAATTTTCCATGGAGTAGTTAATACATTGACCACTTACACTGGAGCAAGGAAGACCAAAAGGGAGATGATATTGCCTACGATAAAAGAATTGAAAAAGGGACAAGATAGAAAATATATTAGTCTTAGCAAATTATAATTTACCAAACATAAAAATTGGTTTGTAATTAAACTTGAAATCTTAAAGAGAACTTATTTAACACATACTACAAGCAATATTATGTAGCGTGCATTAATCAGTTGTGACCATTGATCAGTTGGTGAAAAAGAAAAGGAGGCAGAAGGGACACATGAGCTACAATACCTAAGAGGCCAAAGGCCAAACTCAAAGTGTGGTGAAGTGCCATATCTTTGGATTACAACCGAAAGATTGGAAGGCTCTCTTTGTTTCACTCACTCTATGATCCCTTGCTCACGCAGTGACAACAAGAGAGTTTTACTACACAACTGCAATCTTATACTTCTCAATACAAGACATGCTTAGAAGCAAAGGATGTAATCTATTTATACAAGGAGGAGCCTGGGATATCTAAGGGTCACGAATTTGAGGGATATCAAGTTGCATGCAAAAAAGTGCGAAGCAATATCATTGTAACACTCTAGGGTTAACTTTCCAGTTGTTCACTTGAGCTTTGACGTTTACATAATCCAAACAGCTTTTTTAGCTAGCCCCTATTGCCCTATATTTTCCCTACTTAGTCTTTTCTCTTCTCAACGAGAACGGCCTCACACCAGTTAAACCCTAGTGCAACTACTATTCCTGGTACGTACAAAAAAATCCCTGGGGTCCCACCAAAGTTTCTTTCTGATGTGTCACCCACCAAGTGGTTTAATGGTTACAACTCATAGTTCATTTCTAGGGACTTCCTTTCTCTTTCTTAGTTGGCTCCTTTACTTCTTCAACACAAATTGTTTGTTCGGATTTCTTACCCAACAAATCAAAATTAATCGCATACATTAGTCAATATATAGTTAAGTGATCTCTTAGTTGTCTATTTGAGTCTATTCTGAATATTATAAAATTCTTTTGCAAAATAATATACACTGTGCCGAGGGACCAAGCTGGGCATAGCTAGTGGCATAGGAGCCGACTCGGCGTCAGCAGCTTCATGCCGCACTGGAGTGATCCAACATGTACTCTGCACGTTCCATCGCTCCTCCGTTCATTTCCAATACTGATCGTGAAACACCAGATATTGAGGTCTAGAGTTCGAAGTGGAATATTTTATTTGCCCGTTCCTAGTCGTCATGGGAAAGAAAGCAGAGATAAAAACTATTGTTGATTTTACTGATTAGCAATGTATTAAAAGCGTGAGGCGTGAGTGAGGCGTTTGAGGGACAGCGCGTACACATATATTATATTAAAAAAAAGATTATTAATCAATAATCACCTTGAGCACACACATATATTATATATATATACACACACATATATATACATATTATATATATATATATATATAATAGAGGATGAAAAACACAATGAGCACACATATAACAATGCACGCAAACAGCACACACACATTCATTATATAAAAAAATAAAAATAAAAAAAAAGGCAGAGAGACGATAGTGCAAGGAAAAGGTATGAGGCAATTAAAACCCTACCCAAAATTTGGGTTTGGGAGTTTGAAAAAATAAAATAAAAGACACTGAGGTGTGCCTAGGCAGCTCCGTGAAGCCTTCCACCCACTCCCTCAAAACAGAAGCGACAATCCTCACGCCCAACCTTAGAGGACGCCTATACAAGCCTTTTAAAACATTGCTGATTAGACCCGGTAATAATGGCTGGTATAGATTTTCCCTGCCGTCTTTTTACTATAAAAATGAACTATATATACTGTACTGCAACGCACTAGATTGAAGTTACATATCAAGACCACTTGCTCAGTCCTTTGTAGGAATATAGAGGGTTTGAAATTATTTCATTCACCCAGAATCGCACTAAGGAGCTTTTTGATGTGTAATCGCACTTGGTATGTACGTAGGGCTATCCAGAGATATCATGGCTCATTTGGCATAAAGAAGCAATCCGACGGTAAAGAATCAAGCTCAGAATCAGGACGGATCCCATGCTTTCTTACGCATACAGGATTCAACTTTTCCTGTTGACCCTGTATAGCCGCCATACTCAATTCGTAAAACCCTATTCCTCTATAATATCCTGTGTACTCCATGTTTTAGCAATATTACCAGGTCACGTGCCAGTCATGTGCACCGATTTAATCTTCTTTTGCAAAGTTGAGTAGTTAAATAAGGAAAGTTCACATTGCCAAGAAACCCTATTGCTCATCCAAAACACTAATTTTGTTTATCTTGACAAAGTTTCCAAAAGAGTAATGCTAGAGAGTTTAAATTTGTAGACTAAATTAACAAATCATATGAGATGTCACCAATAAAAAATGAGCATTTTTATCAACGATTAAGTAATAATTCAATCATCAACTTCCATATCATTTAGTTTACAAAATTTAGTCTACAAAGTTAAGTCTTCTTAGCATTACTCTTTTCAAAAAGAAGAAGAATGTTGGTGAGATTATTCTTCAGGTGGGTTTGAAAATCCAAAAATGTCATCCAATCACCAACTTCTATGTCATTTAGTTTACAAAATTTAATCTACAAATTTAGTCTCCTTAGCATCACTCTTTTCAAAAAGAAGAAAAATGTTGGTGAGATTATTCTTCCGGTGGGTTTGAAAATCCAAAAACGTCATCCAATCACCAACTTCTATGTCATTTAGTTTACAAAATTTAATCTACAAATTTAGTCTCTCTAGCATTACTCTTTTCAAAAAGAAGAAAAATGTTGGTGAGATTATTCTTCAGGTGGGTTTGAAAATCCAAAAGCGCCATTAGGATGAGATCGACTATCACGATCAAACCCAAATAATCTCCACGCCAGCCAAAATCATGAGCAAACCAGTCGAGTTTCAAATGACTTTTTGATAACCGTTAGGGTTCAATATTGCCATCAACAATACCATCAATATTGTTCTTAACTTAACCACTTATTGCTAGGTGTTAAGTTTTATCAGAAAAAGTCTTGGTAATATTAGGGCTAGAAACTCTCATTTATTAATTGTATGTTATTTTGTCATATACACAATGTGGCATCCTATTCTTGAACACGCCCCTTCACACGTGACCTTAATTATATGGGGTCACAAGAGAAACCAATTCCTACATTGGGAACATATCAAGTCATTAGAGCAAGTCCACCCCACACAATTTGGCCTAGCACCCAGTCCACAAAGCAGCCCAGCACCCTGTCAATTTGCTCCAGCCCGCAAAATAGCCTGGCACCTAGCCCAAGCCAGGCAACAGACCAGCCCATTTCGGACAGACCCAGAGGCCGACCTATTTGGCTGGCGCATGCAACACACTCACGACTAGGTGCGAGTAGGAGACAAGGGTGCAGGGCTACGTGGCCCTCCTTAGTGCCGTTGGATTTCCAACGGTAAAAAAAAATTAAATTTGACTTTTAAAATGGACCGTCCGATCACAGATCAATGGTCTACATTTTTTCACAAAAAATAAAAATAAAAATAATAAAAAAAGATCCAACGGTCAGAAATATGACCGTTGGCCACGTGGCAATGCCTTGGCTCTTGGATTTGAATATTTTTCAAATCCAAAGGTCCATATTAATTAACTATATTAAAATTTATTAAAAATTAAAAAAATACAGAAAAATTATTAAAAAATACAGAAAATTTTAAAAAGGTTATTATTTTTTTTCTATAAATGCCTAACCCTCATCTTCCACCTTACACTACATTTCAATATTTTATACACTTTCTATAATATCTACATTTCAATATTTTCTACACTTTAAGAGAAAAAATGTCTTCGTGGAAGCTCATTGAAGATATTTTTCTACACTTTAAGTGACACATGGCGCGTCGGGATTGGTTCAAAATCTTAGTGGAAATCTATTCACAAAATAGTACATTCAGATAATGACACGTGGCATGACGAGATTGGTTAAAAATTCTATCCGAAATTAAAACTATTTTATTTTTTTATTCTTTTAGAAAAAATTTAAAAATATTTTAAATGAGCTGGGTGCCAGCGCATTTTGTAGGGGTGGAGATTGTTTGTGTCAGCACATTTTTTTACTGGGTGCCAGCGCATTTTTTTAGGGGTGGAGATGCATTTGCCTATTACGGTTCATTGGAGTCTATTACTATTCACTGTAGTGGATAAATAGGCTGAGTGCTGGCACAAAGTCTTTAGGGGTGGACTTGTTCTTATACTCAACTTAGCTCAGCTTTTCAAAAGCCTAGTCAACATTCATTCACTAGAGCCAACGCAAATTTTCGAAAATATCCTTAAGTTGGAGCTACCACAACTTTTCGAGATCCCAACTCATGACGTTTCGAAAGAATAGCCTGATTTGATACCATGATAAACTTTTAGGCCCAACATGATCCACCACCAACATCACCAATATTGTCCTAACTTAACCACTTTTTGCTAGGTGTTGTGTTTTATCACAAAAGGTTATGGTGATATTAGGGATGAAAATTCTCATATATTAATTGTATATTATTTTGTCATACGCCCGATATGAGATCCTATTCTCCAACAGTTTTTAAACAAAAATGCTATACAAAACTGTCCATGGTCAAATCCTAAAACTCAAACTTGGGCGGTTTAAAAATAGGACAAGGATTGTCTGCCCTCCACTTCCGGTGCCTTCCCCGTGCCCTCCTGTTTTGTGTGGTCACGGTTAAGTCACGTCAACATTTTATATATATTTTTTATAGATATAATAAGACAAAAATAAATAGTAATATAAAATGTTAACGTGGCTTAACCATAACCAGGGAAGAAAATATTGATATTATTGGCGAAATATCGCCGATAATATCGTTATTTTTACATAGCGATATTTTCAACTTTTACACTTAATTATCGTAATAATATCGCGATAATATTGCTAATATCGATAATATCGCGATATTAGCGATATTATCGCGATATTAGCCATAATATCGCCGAGGATCCTCCGTCGTCATTGCAACTGCAACCGAAGAAGAAATGGGGGGGAGAACCGAAGAAGAAACAAGGAGAGACTGAGGGAGAAGGTGAGTTGCAGAGAAGAGATAGGGGGGAGAACCGAAGAAGAAACAAGGAGAGACTGAGGGAGAAGGATGGAGAAGGATCGATCGAGAGACTGAGGGTGGAGCGCGGCCATGTGGACGAGATGGTGATGGTGATGTTCCTCGCGCAGGGAGATAGGTGCGTGCGTGCTGCGGTGCAGAAAAGAGAGATGAGGGAGATATGAGAGAGAGAGAGCCGAGAGGGAGATAGAAGAAAACAGAAAAGAAAACAGAAAGAAGAAGAAGAAAAGAAGAAGGGAGTCACGGGGGAACAGAGAGAGAAAAGAGAAGAGTGGAGGGGGGTTGCCACGTGGCCACTTCAGAAAGAAAGGAATCCAATGTTTTGGATCCTAATTAGGTAGTCAAAGATGACCAATTTGATATATTAAAATGTTTAGGGGATAATTACACAAATATATCTTTATAAATGGGGGTGGGTGTTACATATTGCCCTAAAAAACTCCAAGTAATTACAACATCGTATTAGAATTGTAATTGATCCTTGTTAGATTTGGTTTAGAAATTCTATGTAATTTAGTGATTGTTTCATATTAGGTTTAGATTTGAATTTTTTACTCCATTCAGATTTTAAAGGATTATAATAGATTTAAAAATTTATGAATTTTGATGAAGTTTAATAATTTTTAAAACTTTTATGTAAAATTTTAAGTGAATTCCCTCAAATTTTTAGGGAGCGATTTGAGAATGTTTAAAATATTATGTGAAATATTTCTAATTTTTTCGAGTTTCCCAACTTTTTAAAAATCTCTTCGAATCAATTTCTAAATGAATACATTTGGAATGTATGAATTTCTTAAAAATCATGATCGAATACCCCTTAAACTTTAAATAATTACTTAAAATCCTGATTAAATGCCCTTAGATTTTTAAGGAGAATTAAAATGTTTATAAGCCCCAATTGGATGTACCGCTTAATTTAACTAATTGACACAACACAACAAAACCAGTTAAGATTACAAATTAACACAAAAGACGACTTGATGCGAGGTCATATCTAAAAAACTTGCCGCAATAAGCCCCAATTGGTGTGTTTAAATTTCTTTCATTAATTACTACATATTTTCTACACTCACAATGTTTGTCAGCTCGCTATATAATCAACTTGATAATGTTAAATCCATCATGCAATGCATTTCCTTCCAATTTTTTGTGATAAACTAATAGATAATTGACTAAATAAACATCCTGCAAAGTTTCAATAAAAATTTCCAAGTTTTTCTTACAATTTCCGTAGTTTCCATGTAATTTTTATCGATATCGATATTATCCCGATATTTCCATCGATATTTCCGTGTTTTCGGACTACCGATATTTCCGATATTACCGATATTTTCTTCCTTGACCATAACCACACAAACAGAAGGGCACGAGGAGGGCATTGGAAGTGAAGGGCAAACAATCCTTGTCCTTAAAAATAATCAAATTTAAGTACAGTAGGTACATATGAAATTTTTTGATGGAGCAGTGAAATGTATAAAGATAAGAAAGAACATTAACTACGAAAGCATTTTGTTAGGGCAACACTGACAACAACAATAATTGGCAGAGACGGCCCATAGGTAAGGCGAACAACGTGCCTCAGGCCTCACTTAAAATAGGCCTCTTATTATCTTTATACCCTTATTATATATTTTAAATTTTTTATCGTTCATCAGACAAAAGTGCTACTTCAACCATATTTTTCATACCACATTTATACCACCTCTTTAACAGAAATAGACATACATTTGTTGGTGGGTCATACTTCTGTTAAAGAGATAGTATGAACGTGATATAAAAAATGTGGTTGATGTTGCATTATTTTTTTATCATATTCTTGATTAAAATGAAAAAAAATCCCATATTCCCATGAATTCTATCAAAGTCTTTTATGCCAAGACCCTCACATTTGCCACGTTGTACATGTAAAACGCGAGTTGAAAGACAACATCAGTATGGTTACTAATGTGTCATTTAGCTAACAAAATAGTTAGTGATAGACTACTAGTAGGTAGGAGTAGCCAACTTCAAAATCCATGCAAAGTCCTTTTTCTTCGTATGTGACGAATTTTTAACCCTAATACGTGGACAATACTAATTGAATGACGTGAAACATCTATGGCTGTTGGGTTTCACACGTTGGCCAACCTGACTCTAATACCATAAAAAGTTAAAGAGTTCGATTAGAAGTACTTTTAAAAGGGTTGAAAGCGTTTTTAGTGAAAATATTTTTAGAAGCAATCATCAGTAAAAATACAAGTGATTCCTGAAAAACACTTGAAGTCCTTCCCATAAAAGCATTTCAAGTACTTTTAGAGCCCAAAAACATTTCTTTATAAGTGCCTTCAATTATTTTAAACACTTCAAAACGAGCCCAAGGTTCCATCATAACACCAGTTAACAACCTAACTGTCTCACCGTCATATCCTCACAAAAAATGCCTCCGATTAAGTGAACACTTAGCGTTCCAATATTACATAAAATAGGTTCGACGGCGTAAAGAAAAGTTTATTGGTTATAGATTTTGAAAATTGTCCATTATGTTCGTCGGCACTCTCCTATCACTATTAAATTAAAAAGGGTCCATGAGACGATTGCTCCGATACTGTAAGCATTTGATAGAACAAAACACAGAAAGATCCCACTACAAAAATATCCTACTCTTGATCCTATCCAAGTCGAAAATGGTTCGTTTTTTATTTTTTTTTTCTTTTTATTGAGAATGATAGAAATTTCTATTTTTTTTTAAATAGTTATTGCATGCTATCTATCTTATATAGTTTTTTTTTTTTTTTTCTTTTTCTAATAGGCCATCTTATATAATTATAGAATGCAATTCTAATTTAAACTTTTGAATATTGTATAAACTTGTTTAAATGCATGAGTGTATATGTCGTTATGCACTGGATATTTTGGAAGAAGAGAACTACATAGATGTCAAATTAGACGTAAGTTTAACAACTGAAATCACTAGAAGAGACTGCATCCACCTCAAATCACTACAAGAGCTCTGACCAATCGATGCAAGGGCATCCACTACAAAATTCACCTCTCTAAAAAATGAGAGAAGCAGATTGATTGAAACTTGCAGGCCAACCTCTGAATATTGAACAAGATCGTGCGTGTCCTCCAAGGAGCAAAAATGACTCCATTGATCAAATCAATAAGCGTCTTGGAATCTTCCTCCACTTCCAGGAAATTTAGATCTTTCTGAAAGGCTGCTCCAAGACCATCTTTCCTTCAGCAACCAGAACATTCGCAACGCCAATCTTCCTGGCGCCAGCCAGAATCGGAGATCCGGTCTGATGCCAAAGTACGAACCTACAAGCAGCTTGCGATAGTTATTGCCAATCACCAGATTACAAACCCATCCAAGATTACAGACCCATCAGTATCAACTTGAAAGCAGGATAATCCGGAGGTTTCCCACCGATGGCAGGAGGAACAGATTTAACTCCTTTAGAAGAATTACAATCGCGGTAGTTATTGACAATCACCATAGCTTTATGAAAAACCCTAGAAACAATCGAAAGTTTTTCATTAAACAGCCAATCGTTCCGATCTTTCCACAACTACCAGAAATCATAAGAGCAAGGGAAAGAGGAGACAAGCCAACATCCAAGTTAGAATTGGCATCAAGAATATCAAGCCAATGAATCAGATCATCCTTCCCAACAGGATTAACTGAAGAGGGGCAATGGTTCAAATCTGCATTGCAACAGGGTATCTTATAAATAAGTGATTAACGCACTCATCTTCCAGGTTACATATATGGCAGCAAGAGCTCTCCCAATGACGAACTTGTGAATCCTCTCTTTCGTATTGAGTCTCTTTCGAATAAGAAGCCAAGCAAATAACTTACTTTCAGAGGAATGCATGACGTCCACACTTTATTCATGAGAGTAGTGTTAAAAACGTAGTAGTAATCCGCACAATCGATATAGCTGCTGATTTCATAATGGTGAATTTATCTTTAGTTTTAGGAACCCCAAACAAAGCTCCAGAGGAATTGATATGGCTTTAATAATATCAACAATATCATGAGGCACCAAGCCATTAATAAAGCTCATATTAACAAGTTAACACAATTGTAAAACTTAAGAAAAAAAGATTTAAGTAAAACTCATTATGTGATCATTATACGTAAAGATTTTCCGTTCTATATTATTAAATTCTTTTTTTATACATGATTGTAACTATTATTTATAATTTTCTCTAACGTAATGCAAGGAACAATGTAACTCCGCCTATGTCTTACATGGCCGGTCCCAAGCCCGGTTAAAGGAGGAGGGGGAGGGCGTCAGGTAGTCGACAGCCGGCACTCCATGATCACGTCGAATCCTTATGAAAATGAATCCAGAACAAAATCGCGCTAAAGCTAGGGCATCACCCGTAAGTGGCGCGCTGTGTGGCCCGAGCACAGTGATAAGTGAGCAAGGGTCGCTGTATCTCCATCGGCACCCGGATGCAGTGTTAAATGAGCAAGGGGGCCATAGAAACTTCTTTTCGAACGACTCCACTCAAAGTTGTTTGGGAGCATATGCTCCTATCAACTTTACCCGGGACACACAAAAGAAGTACTTTGATCCTATTAGACGGGGGAGGGTGAAGAAGCTAGGACAGAAGGGTAGAGTTCAAGAGAGCAAAATGCGTTTAGGAACGTGGAATATAGGAACCTTAACGGGAAAATCTATGGAAGTAGTGGAAGTTATGGTGAGGAGAAGGATAAATATTATGTGCCTACAAGAAACTAAGTGGGTTGGTAGTAAGGCAAAGGATCTAGAAAACTCAGGGTTTAAACTTTGGTATTTGGGCACAAATAGAACGAGAAACGGTGTTGGCATCATCGTGGACAAGACCTTGGTACAAGATGTTGTAGATGTCAAGAGGGTAGGAGATAGAATCATGGCAATCAAGATTGTAATAGGACAAGAACTTAACAATGTGATTAGTGCGTACGCACCTCAAGTAGGGTTGGATACGAGTTCGAAGGAGAAATTTTGGGAAGATCTTGGAGACTTGGTGCAAGGAATTGCTCAGACGGAGAAGTTATTTATAGGAGGAGATTTAAATGGACACGTGGGCAGGGAGACAGGCACCTATGGAGGTTTTCATGGTGGCAATGGTTTTGGGGAGAGAAACGAGGATGGGGAAGCTATCTTGGATTTTGCAATGGCATATGATCTCTTCTTAGCCAACACCTTCTTTAAGAAGAGAGAAGAACATGTGATCACCTACAAGAGTGGATCGTCAAAAACACAAATAGATTTTCTTCTAATGAGAAAAGAGGATCGTATAACTTGTAAGGATTGCAAAGTTATACCAGGAGAGAGCGTGGCTAATCAACATCGCTTGTTGGTGATGGATGTACATATCAAAAGAGTAAGACAAAAGAATAAGACTTGGAAGTGCCCAAGGACTAGATGGTGGAATCTAAAAGAAGAAAAACAAGCCATTTTCAAAGAGAAGGTAATCACCAAATGTGTGTGGGATAGAGAGGGGGAAGCTAGCCAAATGTGGGATTCCATGGCTAGTTGTATCCGAAAAGTAGCAAAAGAGGTATTAGGAGAGTCCAAGGGCTTTGCCCCACACCAAAAGGAATCTTGGTGGTGGAATGAGGAGGTACAAACGAAGGTGAAGGCTAAGAAGGAATGTTGTAAAGCCTTATACAAGGAGAGGACCGATGAAAATGGTGAAAGGTATAGAAAAGCGAAGCAAGAGGCGAAGAAAGCTGTCAGAGAAGCTAAGTTAGCGGCTTACGACGATATGTATAAACGACTAGATACCAAAGAAGGAGAGTTGGATATCTATAAACTATCTAGAGCAAGGGAAAAGAAGACAAGGGACCTAAACCAAGTGAGGTGCATCAAGGTTGAGGATGGAAAGGTTCTTGCTACAGAGAACGCGGTTAAAGACAGATGGAGAGGTTATTTTCATAATCTTTTCAATGAAGGACATGAAATGAGTGCTTCTTTAGGGGAGTTGAGTAACTCAGAAGAGTGTAGAAATTACTCTTTTTATCGTCGAATCCGGAAGGAAGAAGTGGTTGTAGCTTTGAAGAAGATGAAGCATAAAAAAGCAATAGGCCCAGACGATATACCAATCGAAGTGTGGAAACTTTTGGGAGAGACAGGTATAACATGGCTCACTGACCTTTTCAATAGGATTTTGAAAACGAAGAAGATGCCAAATGAGTGGCGAACGAGCACTTTGGTGCCTATCTACAAGAATATGGGCGACGTACAAAATTGCATGAACTATAGGGGTATTAAGCTAATGAGTCATACAATGAAGCTCTGGGAGATAGTCATTGAGCATAGATTGAGGCAAGAGACACGGGTTTCGGACAACCAATTCGGGTTCATGCCAGGGCGCTCAACCATGGAGGCAATCTATCTCTTACGAAGATTGATGGAAAGATATAGAGATGGGAAAAAGGATTTACACATGGTCTTTATAGATTTGGAAAAAGCGTATGATAGGGTCCCAAGAGACATTCTTTGGAGGATTTTAGAGAAGAAAGGAGTACGAGTAGCATATATCCAAGCTATAAAGGATATGTATGAAGGAGCAAAGACTGCCGTAAGAACTCATGAAGGACAAACCGAAAGCTTTCCCATAACTGTAGGATTACATCAAGGCTCATCCTTAAGTCCTTACCTTTTTGCGTTGGTAATGGATGAGTTAACAGGACATATTCAAGATGATATTCCTTGGTGTATGCTTTTCGCAGACGATATAGTGTTGATAGATGAAACTCAGGAAGGGGTAAATGCAAAGCTTAACCTTTGGAGAGAAGTGTTGGAATCTAAAGGTCTTCGCCTAAGCCGATCAAAGACAGAATATATGGAGTGCAAGTTCAGTGCAAATGGAGGCCAAAACGGGTTAGGGGTGAGGATCGGAGATCAAGAAATACCAAAGAGTGACCGTTTTCGTTACCTAGGATCTATCTTGCAAAAGAACGGAGAATTAGATGGAGATCTCAACCATAGAATACAAGCTGGATGGATGAAGTGGAAGAGTGCATCCGGCGTGTTGTGTGACCGCCGTATGCCACTGAAGCTCAAGGGAAAATTTTATAGGACGGCAATAAGGCCGGCGATGCTGTATGGCACAGAATGTTGGGCGGTGAAACATCAACACGTACACAAAATGGGTGTAGCGGAGATGATGATGCTTCGTTGGATGTGTGGGCACACGAGAAAGGATAAGATTAGGAATGAGGATATCCGGGGTAAAGTAGGAGTAGCCGAAATTGAAGGAAAGATGAGAGAAAATCGGTTACGGTGGTTTGGACATGTGCAAAGAAGGCCTACTGACGCTCCGATTAGAAGATGCGACTATGGTACAAAGGTTCAGGGCCGAAGGGGTAGAGGAAGACCTAGGAAAACTTTGGAAGAGACTCTAAGAAAAGACTTAGAGTACTTGGATCTAACGAAGGACATGACACAGGATCGAGCACAATGGCGTTCTAAGATTCATATAGCCGATCCCACTCAGTGACTTGGATTCTCCAAGTCTCCAACCGAGAAGTTTTCCTCACTCGGGAAATTAAGGGAACACTACCCCAACCTACATGCTCTACTCAGAAAGCTTCAACATACAAGCTTTAACAAAAGAAAATTCAAAGAACTTAGTGAAGAAGGCTTTGGTGTATTTAACACAATACGTTGAAATGAAGGAAAGCTTATTTATTGATATCCCCGATAAGCTACAAATATGTACATATACATGAGTCAAAATAAACAAACAAGAGGGAGCCTTCACAAAGGTTGCTTAGGAGAAGTCTCAGCAGTCGGTAGAGCCCCAGAAAGAGAAGGCACCAGAGGGGGATCATTTGGAGCCTTAGTACTGGACAGAACCCTAGAAGGAGGAGGCATCAGAGGTTGATCATTTGGAGCTTCATTACGCGGTCCAGCCCCAGAAGACGAAGGCAATAAATGCCTTTGGAACAAACCCACAAATCTCTGATGATCAAGTAAAACCTGACCATCAGTTTCCTTCATCTGGTCAAGCTTCCTCTTCATGTTTGTAGCATAGTCATGTGCGAGCCGGTGCAACTGTTTATTCTCATGCTTGAGCCCTCTAATCTCCTGTTTGAGACTCATCACTTCAGCCGCCAATGATTCAACTTGGCGGGTTCGAGCAAATAGGCGTTGTGCCATATTAGACACAGAACCTGCACACTGAACACTGAGAGCCAGCGAATCCTTAACAGCTAACTCATCAGACCGTTTGGAAAGTAGTCTGTTATCTTTGGGAGTGAGAAGGTTCCTGGCCACCACCGCAGCGGTCATATCATTCTTCATCACGGAATCCCCAACGGTAAGAAGACCAGTAGGAGAGACGAAGGATGGGCGCCATATGTTGTCTGGAGAAGGCGGGGCTGCCTCTTCAACAAGGTTCAAGTCAAAACGACGGTCGGAGGGGCCAGACATTTTCAAAGGTGTTGAAGAGAGAAGAGGTCGGACAAATCAAGATCTTAGAAGTGCAAGAATGAAGCTTCTACTGGTGGAGATTCAAGTGTGCTTTGGAACTTAATGCCAGCCCCTATAAAAATCTGCACTCGACGGAGCTTCAGAAATCGAATAGGCGTTTGCTTTCTCAAAAGCTGGGCTGCTTAGAGATCACGAGGGTTGATCTCAGAAATCGAAGAGGCGTTTGCTTTCTCAAAAGTTAGGCTGCTCAAAGACCACGAAGGCCGATCTCAGAAATCGAAGAGGCACTCGCTTTCTCAAAAGATGGGCTCCCCAGAGACCACGAGGGCCGATCTCAGAAATCGAAGAGGCACCTACTTTTCCAGCCTTGTCAGCACCTGTCACACGCACACTCAGCTTTGCGGAAATTATGGGCATTCTGTCGAACACTTCTGGGGAAGTAGAAAACACATGAATCTTACTGTTCAATCACCCACTTCCCACACACAACAATAGCTCATGGGTACCACAGATAACTTTGCCAAAGTTCTCTGCCAAAGTTGAGCACGTGAAGCTTGCAGCTCCCACTACATCGCTCTGACCAAGAAGGGTAAAAGAATAGCAAAGAAACAGCACTAACAAAGTTTAGACCCATAAATTTTGAAGGTCTAGCTACCATATTATTACCCACAAGGGTAAAGGAACAGTACCACTGCTGGATAATTGGAAAGTCCCTGTGTGTCAACCTCTGTACTTCGTGGCAAGGTAGACTAGCAAACATGCCCAACCTTTACTCACATTCGAGAAAACACTCCCAATAAGATTGCTTGCTCCAAAATCGAAGAGGCACCGTCCTCCGAATCTCGAGAGCCAGACTCCCAACATGACTACTTTATTAAAAATCGAAGAGAGGGTAAAGGAACAGTACCATTGCTGGATAATTGGAAAGTCCGTGTGTGTCAACCTCTGTGCTTCGTGGCAAGGTAGACTAGCAAACATGCCCAACCTTTACTCACATTCGAGAAAACACTCCTAACAAGATTGCTTGCTCCAAAATCGAAGAGGCACCGCCCTCCGAATCTCGAGAGCCAGACTCCCAACATGATTACTTTCTAAAAAATCGAAGAGACACTGCTCCCCGAATCTTCGAGAGCCAGACCCCCAACATGATTGCTTTCTCAAAAATCGATGAGGCATCGTTCTCCGAATCAATCGAAGAGGCGCTCGCTTTTTCAAAAGCTGGGCTGCTCAGAGACCACGAGGGCCGATCTCAGAAATCGAAGAGGCACCTACTTTTCTAGCCTTGTCAGCACCTGTCACACGCACACTCAGCTTTGCAGAAATTATGGGCATTCTGTCGAACACTTCTGGTGAAGTAGAAAGCACATGAATCTTACTGTTCAATTACCCACTTCCCACACGCAACAATAGCTCATGGGTACCACAGATAACTTTGCCAAAGTTCTCTGCCAAAGTTTAGCACGTGAAGCTTGCAGCTCCCACTACATCGCTCTGACCAAGAAAGGTAAAAGAATAGCAAAGAAACAGCACTAACAAAGTTTAGACACATAAATTTTGAAGGTCTAGCTACCATATTATTACCCACAAGGGTAAAGGAACAGTACCACTGCTGGATAATTGGAAAGTCCCTGTGTGTCAACCTCTGTGCTTCGTGGCAAGGTAGACTAGCAAACATGCCCAACCTTTACTCACATTCGAGAAAACACTCCCAACAAGATTGCTTGCTCCAAAATCGAAGAGGCACCGTCCTCCGAATCTCGAGAGCCAGACTCCCAACATGACTACTTTCTCAAAATCGAAGAGAGGGTAAAGGAACAGTACCATTGCTGGATAATTGGAAAGTCCCTGTGTGTCAACCTTTGTGCTTCGTGGCAAGGTAGACTAGCAAACATGCCCAACCTTTACTCACATTCGAGACAACACTCCCAACAAGATTGCTTGCTCCAAAATCGAAGAGGCACCGTCCTCCGAATCTCGAGAGCCAGACTCCCAACATGATTACTTCCTCAAAAATCGAAGAGACACTGCTCTCCGAATCTCGAGAGCCAGACCCCCAGCATGATTGCTTTCTCAAAAATCGAAGAGGCATCGTTCCCCGAATCTCGAGAGCCAGATACCACAGACCACTTTTTCAAAGTGCTCTGACAGAGTTTAAACATGTGAAACTGATAGCTCCCACTACCGTGCTATGACCAAGCAGGGTAAAGGAATAGCATTACTACTTGTTGTTAGGGAGACTCCTATATATGTCGACCTCCATCCCCAACGGACAGGCAGACCTGCAAAAATGCTCAACCCTTCATCATATCTGAGAGGGCACTCCCAACGAAGCCTTTCGAAATATTCAGCTTTCTTTCCCCCCGATAATACCTCTGCAAACAAGCTATACTAGAGCAAGAATATCTCATATCATCAGGGTTAAAAGCAAGAGTATCCCATATCATGCTTTTTCCCTGTCTTTTCCTTTGGCCTTGTTTTTACCTGCAAGACAAGGAGAAAGAGAGCAATCAGTCAGCACTTGGAATCAAGCTTCCAGCCAGGAACTGACTGCCTGGAACCCCTTACCTGATTACTTACCTGGCATTGCTCTCGAGTACTCATCTTCAACATCTTATGTTTCCAGGGAAGATTCCGCATCTGCTTGAGGAACAGATAGGGCAAGTGCGAAGGATACAAGGAAGCATGTGGAGACAAGCGTAACAGCACACGTGCCGATACTTCCATTACTCTGTCAAAAGCAAAAGTATCCCATATCAGCAGGGTCGAACGTACTCTAGATTTGATGGACTTGTTTTGACCCTCAAATTCTTCAGTCGGCCTTATACTCTGGAGGAAACCAGAAAACCCTCCAGCTCAGTTCAAGAATAAGCCTGTGGAAAGTTACTTCTTCAAAAGCAAAAGTATCTCATATCATCTCTTCCCATTTTTCTTCTCTTTATCCTTCATGCTGTTGCAAGATGGGGAGAAGGTGAACAATCAGTCGGAGCTCTGATTGCTTACCTTGTCTGTCACCTCTTTCAGCAGACCCCCTAGCTCGGCGACTTGGGGGACTCCTACTACATGGTTTGTATCGCGCTTGACCAAGCCTGAAACTACAAGTAAGCTTCAAGTGAAATTGATACATTACCTTGTGCATCTCCACCAGTTAAAGATACCACCCCTGGATGGAGGAAAAGTACTTCCAGAGAAGATGCCACATCTACCTATGAGACAGATAAGGCAAGTCAAGACGACACCACACTCCGATACTTAGAAGTTTCGTGATTACGAGATCATTCTCCCACAATATTTCCTAATGTCATTTGTACTAAATCATTCACTTGTACTCACTAAAGGAGAGCTTGAACCTATGTACTTGTGTAAACCCTTCACAATTAATGAGAACTCTTCTATTCCGTGGACGTAGCCAATCTGGGTGAACCACGTACATCTTGTGTTTGCTTTCCTATCTCTATCCATTTATATACTTATCCACACTAATGACTGGAGCAATCTAGCGAAGATCACAAAAAGCGACCGTTTTCGCTACCTAGGATCTATCTTGCAAGAGAACGGAGAATTAGATGGAGATCTCAACCATAGAATACGAGCTGGATGGATGAAGTGTAAGAGTGCACCCGGCGTGTTGTGTGACCGTCGTAGGCCACTGAAGCTCAAGGGAAAATTTTATAGGACGGCAATAAGGCCAGCGATGTTGTATGGCACAGAATGTTGAGCGGTGAAGCATCAACACGTACACAAAATGGGTGTAGCGGAGATGAGGATGCTTCGTGGGATGTGTGGGCACACGAGAAAGGATAAGATTGGGAATGAGGATATCTGAGGTAAAGTAGGAGTAGCCGAAATTGTAGGAAAGATGAGAGAAAATCGGCTCCGGTGATTTGGACATGTGCAAAGAAGGCCGACTGACGCTCCGGTTCGAAGATGTGACTACGGGACAGAGGTTCAGGGCCGAAGGGGTAGAGGAAGACCTAGGAAAACTTTGGAAGAGACTCTAAGAAAAGACTTAGAGTACTTGGATCTAACGGAGGACATGACACAAAACCGAGCGCAATGGCGTTCTAGGATTCATATAGCCGACCCCACTTAGTGGGAAAAGGCTTTGTTGTTGTTGTTGTTGTAATGCAAGGAACAATGTCATATATATTGTCATACTTGTCGTCAACGGAAGAATATAGTTGAATTGGATACACCAAAAGCTTGTTACCGAAAAAAAAGAAGAAAGAATACACCAAAAGCTGGGAATGTAGCATACAAGCATACGTGGCAACAAGCACTACCAGTTGTGCTCTTAATGACAGCAATAGAACCAATACAAGCAAGTGTACCCGCGCGTTGCTGCGGGGTTTAGAAAATTGTTGAAAATGTAGAAAGTGTAGAAAATATATGTGTTAAGGAGTAGTGTTTAATATGTACATATATTACATTCGTGTGTTCTGATGTTCTTTACAAATATATAAATGAGTATAAATATTCATGATATTGCATTTAAAATAATTAATTAATTACCAAAAACAATACTACACAATGAGTGAGGATTATATCCCTCTAAAATAACTGACTCACTAACTGCATCTTGACACTATACTGAGATGGTTTAATCTTGTAACACATGCTACCATCTTCATATGGCATTGATTGAACCTCACAAATATATAGACAAATCATGTGACACTTGGAATCACCTTAACTCTATATACTCTAACAAATTGAACCCGAAAACAGAAGGCCTTGAATTTCAGTGAAGTGTCAATAAGCTGTCCACAAAGTAGGGTGATCAAAGAACATATATAAAAGCATGCTAAAAATTGATATACCTCCAAATAGTTCTTCTCGTGGAAATAATTGATTTCAAGTGCCTGGTCAATGAGGCATGCTTTCTTCCCACACATTGCTTAACAATCCATGAACCCTGAGGAGAGAAGAATCAGTTAGAAGTTAAACCTTGAATTTCATATAAATCATCCCCCTTGATAAAACTCTGTAGCAAGGGTGTATCTTCGATTGGAGAATTCATCATATAGTATAGTGCCAAACCATAAGTAGTTGAACTTGGACCTAGTTCACATAGATAATTTGGTAATTAATGGCAAGCAACAGGGAAAAACTGCAAAGAATAATAGAAAAACCCATGAAAGACAGATTTACCTGAATGTTCACAATGAAGAAGAATTATCTCCTACCATGTGCTGCATATTTCAACAAAGGATTGCAAAAATTATGTAAAATGAAAATTACGGCCATTTTTGTGCCAATTCAATGTTTTTTGGTAGCCCCATATGTAAAGTGGTTAGGAAAAATCTTAGTAATAAAGAGAAAAAAACAAATCAAATCAAATCCTCAAATAATGACCTGAACGATTCTACCTGTAAGGCCTCCAATATCATCTTCACGTGACATGCACTCCTAGATGCCAACTTGCTCATCTTCACAATGCAAAAACTTAAATTATACACAAAATTAAGGTGCTTTCAGGGACATTCATAACCTCAAGCTATACTCGGTAACATAGAACCGGTAACATATGGGCATGTTATACTAAAAGCAATTAATTGAAACCATTGAACAAAAAAGAGCGAAAGCGGATAAAAACTTAGAATTTGAAAAAGTATTTGTTATGACATGAGCCATCAATTTTCGCAAACTTTTTATATGTTTATCACGTCATAGGCATACAACAGACTGAAAGAAGGAAATTTGCATGTTATCTGTAAAAAGTATTTATAGATTTAGTGTGTAACTCAACATATAAGTAGATACCGGGGTTCTATCCGTAGTTCTACGTCAGTTCCTGTTCCAATGAAGTAAGAGATCCCCTTCACAGTTTATAATCTTCACATTATATTTGTGGGTAACATATATTTTATCTCTTTATAGAGCACCAATAGTTCAACAAATTAGCAGATATATAATGTCTACTGCCTATTATGGTTAAGCTTTGTTCGAAATCATTGTAATATTACTTTGAACAAATATATTCCAATGATATAAATAGGGAATCTAT
Source organism: Malus sylvestris (assembly GCF_916048215.2). Lineage (NCBI taxonomy): Eukaryota > Viridiplantae > Streptophyta > Magnoliopsida > Rosales > Rosaceae > Malus > Malus sylvestris. The sequence continues at coordinate 22,427,491 of NC_062273.1, read as the reverse complement.
AAACCATTATCGTACCTATTTGTAGAAAAATGCAGTAAACTTTACTTGAACTGAAATATTAGTACTAAACAGACACACTTCACTCGCACTGGTATATTAAGATTTTGTAAAAACGCTTATTTCTCATATCCCAGCCGCTTTCTCTCTCTGCACAAAGCATACACAACTTTGATTGAGACCTGCTAACGAAAATTTGTGCACAACCCAGAATTTTGAAGGAAAAAAATATGAAAAATTAAATAAAACCCATTTATATTAAATCAAATATTTGAAGCAGAATCTTTACATACAATAGATGAAGAAGGTACCTGAGGTGCTGAGGAATAGTTTGAGACCAACATCGACGCCGACCTTCGCCGGAATCATCGCATAAACGTAGGAAAACTCTGAGGAGTATTAAAAAATCCTCATCGAAACCGTAACAAATCGAGGCATGCAACGGCTGTTTCTTGTTCCTGAGATGAAAGGGAGACGATTGGTCAAACGTTGAGGTCCGATTTGCCGGCTTTCAAACGGAAATAGCCCGTCGTCGTCAGCTGAGTCACGGAGGGAAGAGATATGGAGACTTGTAATAACACAAACAAAGGGAGGAATGGAGGAGCCCTCCAGACTCGGTGGGGATCATTTTCGTTCAAATTGAAGTGAGCAGGAATGAACAAATGGAGGAGGAAACTGAGTTTCCTTGCTGTGCTGTCGAAGAGAGTGAACGACAGCTCAATAACTCAACACCGAATGGCAGACATGTAATAACACAAACTAAGCAAGGGCAAAATCGGAACTACACTGTTCTTATGAACAATGATTCAGTTGTTTTTGGGTTTTAGTATAGATTGAATTTGCATAACATGCAAAAAAATACCTAAAACCAAAGTCTAGTGCACTAGTACAAAAACATGTTTGCGCGACGGAAACTTGCGCGACATAGCAAATTTCGTCGCGCAAAGTATCTTTGCGCGACGGCACTTTGAGCGACGAAGGAATGCGTCGCGCAAAACAGCTTTGCGCGACGAAGGTGCACCTACGTCACGCAAAACATCTTTGCGCGACGTATTCCTTTGTCGCGCAAATATACTTTGCGCGACGTGGGTGGCGTCGCGCAAAGTCAACGACTTTTTTTTCTTAAATAACCACACATAGGGGCCTTTTTCTTCACACTCAACCTCTCTCCCTCACTCTCTTTCAGACTCTCTACCTCTCTCAACCATCACCATCTTCACCTTCAGGTATTGTATTTATTTGATTTATTAATTAGCTATTTATTAATTACATTTATGTTTGAATTTTTTTTATTTTTATGTATTTATGTTTTTCTTTAATTATCTTTGTCAATGCTAGCTTATTTTTAACAAGTTGAGTTTTGGTTTTGAACAATTGAATGAGTAGAATGAATGACTAGGAGTATGAAGGACTTTGATAGGTTTAGAGAAACAAAAGCTAAGAAGAGGAGAAAAAAAAAAACTTTGCGCGACGCAGGTGTACCTACGTCGCGCAAAACAGCTTTGCACGACGCAGATGTACCTAAAGTTTTTTTTTTTTTTTTTTTTCCTTTTGCTTTTTTTTGGGGGTTCTTGCATTGCCTTTTTCTATTGTGGTATCTACTTGTGTAAATGTTTTAAATTGACGATCAAATTAGTTCATTGTATTCATATAGGTTTAAAGAGTGTAGCTCTCAAAAATCATCAAAATCGGAGTTAAAACTACCGTTAAATCGTATTTTTTCCTTTATAACCGTCGAAAAGTTTTGTCCCGTTACTTTATCTTTGAATGTTATTTTTTTGTGATTTTTGGCGTACGCGATCTCAAAGCATATACAAACACGTTTGACGGTTGGATCGTTGAAACTAGTTTCGTACAATGTGTATCCCATTAAAACGATACATTCACTAACACTTTGAGTTTATTTATATTTTCATCAAGTATAACATAAAATTTTGTGATGTCCACTAGTGTAAATATTTTAAATTCAAGATCGAATTAGTTCATTGTATTCATATAGGGTCAAGGAGTGTAGCTGTAAAAAATCATCAAAATCGGAGTTAAAACTACCGTTAAATCGTGCTTTTTCTTTTATAACCGTCGAAAAGTTTTGTCCTGTTACTTGATCTCTGAATGTTTTTTTTTTGCGATTTTTGGTGTACGCGATCTCGAAGCATATACAAATAAGTTTGACGGTTGGATCGTTGAAACTAGTTTCGTACAATGCATCTCCCATCAAAACAATACATTCACTATCACTTAGAGTTTATTTATACTTTCATCAAGTATAACATAAGATTTTGTGGTATCCACTAGTGTAAATATTTTAAATTGAAGATCGAATTAGTTCATTGTATTAATATAGGGTCAAGGAGTGTAGCTTTAAAAAATCATCAAAATCGAAGTTAAAACTACCGTTAAAGCGTGCTTTTTCATTTATAACCGTCGAAAAGTTTTGTCCTGTTACTTGATCTCTGAATGTTTTTTTTTTGCGATTTTTGGTGTACGCGATCTCGAAGCATATACAAATAAGTTTGACGGTTGGATCGTTAAAACTAGTTTCGTACAATGCATCTCCCATCAAAACAATACATTCACTATCACTTAGAGTTTATTTATACTTTCATCAAGTATAACATAAGATTTTGTGGTATCCACTAGTGTAAATATTTTAAATTGAAGATCGAATTAGTTCATTGTATTAATATAGGGTCAAGGAGTGTAGCTTTAAAAAATCATCAAAATCGAAGTTAAAACTACCGTTAAATCGTGCTTTTTCATTTATAACCGTCGAAAAGTTTTGTCCTGTTACTTGATCTCTGAATGTTTTTTTTTGGATTTTTGGCGTATGTGATCTCGAAGTATACACAAACAAGTTTGACGGTTTGATCGTTGAAACTAATTTCGTACAATGCATTTCCCATCAAGTTCAATGGTATATATATTTAGTAAGTAGATTTTAATTTATTTATTTTGTACTCATAAGCAAAAGGGCAAGAGAAAAGCAAAAGGAAAAAAAATAAAAAATATAAAAAAACAACTTTGCGCGACGTAGGTTAAACTGTTCAATGTATTTTTCGAAAGAACGAGAAAGATTGCTAAGAAGATTCGATTTCTCCTGATCTTTAAATATACATGTTAAATTGTAACTTAGGTAATCATACATGTTAAACTATTACGGGCGTATTTTTGGTGGAAAAAGAGCATTGGTCTCTGGACCCTTGCATTTCAGCAGATGTTGATACATCCATCATTGTATCATTTGTGTCGAGACCTAGAATGTGGACTTACATGGCTTAGAGTGAGAGACTAGCGAATTTAGTCTATGGGGATTTACTTGGGTAAGCGATTGGCTTCGTTTGTCTGGTTAGGCTAACGTGGCATTGTTTTTGGCGATGTTATTTGTTGTTAACTTAGTAGATATGATTTGAGGAAAGTTATTAAAATAACATCTCACTGTCATATTGGTGATTGGATTAAATATATATCAGTATAGTTAGTTCATAAATTCATTATATAACACTATTTTACAAACACAACTTTTTTTGTTTTTTTGGAAAATATTTATTTGCATCCTTAATTAAATAAATTTATTTCCATGAAAATTGAGTGTTAAATTGGATTTTTGTTCTAGTATTTTTTTCTTATGTACGTACATAATTTTGAATGTATACATGGTTATATTATAGTCATATGTACACTGATATATTTATCACTATACCTATGCATATAAATTAATCTACCTGTAAAATTGTGTACATGTTCAAAATAATGTACTAGGACAAAAACCAAAATCCAATCCAAGGCTTGGTTTCAACAATGGGTAATGTTAGGGAGACTAAATTTATAAACAAAATCTTGTAAACCATATGATATAGAAGTTGATGATTTGATTATTACTTCAGCGTTAATTAACGTGTTTATTTTTATTGGTGACACATAATTTAGTTTGCATATTTAGTTTACCAAACATTACCCTTCAACAATGAATAAAGCAATCTTGTCCGATGATGAAAATCTAGGATTTCAATTAATGCGCGCATAAACCAAAATCCCTTCTTTCTCTTCAGCTTAAAGACCAATTTTTATTTCATAACGGCCAAGAAACATATGTAATTACTGTGAAGACAGTTATTCCCTCGAAAGAACAAGAGGAGGCTAGTCTATACATGAACCAGCCTCATATGCTTACACAAAAGGTCGTACCCAGTGCATAAGGCTTCCGCTTTACGCAGGGTCTGGGAGAGATGAATGTCGGCTAGCCTTACCCCCATTTATGGAGAGGCTGCTCCCAAGTCTCGAACCCGAGACCTACCGCTCATGGACGAAGGCACTTGCCATCGCACCAAGTGCGCGACCTCATATGCTTACACAAAGATAAAGGAAAATTAAACATCATGGAAAATTAAAGATGCGCCAAAAGGACATATGTTCACTATGATACATATGCATCATGACGTCTTAAACATTTATATAGAGCGATCGATCTCGATGGTTCAGGTACAAGCAGGCAAACGACAGATGATAAAATATTCAAACTTCACATGTAACCAGTTGGCCTGGCATGGATGGTTCGATGATCTTCTCGTTACGGCATGTTTGTGCATGCACATATTGGTCAGTGCCACGCTCAGAGTTTTGATGAGCATCAGTACTATTGGTATCCGAGGTTACAGGTGCTTGGACTTGTACCTCCACCTCAGGAGTAGTAGTTAAAATTTTGATTTGCTTCACAACATCAGCCTTGTGTTCTGGTAGCTTTTCCTCCACAATTGTTTTGGTGTTCCTGTACTTTGCATAGAGGGCCATCTGAACCACCCCAAAGGAAAAACCAAGTATGTTTGGGGTCTGCAAATGAAAAGATCATGTGATTAATTAATTAAAGTCAGCGGATATATTCTTATACAAACGATATTCTACGTTAAATTCATATGAGGAAATTTGAAAAACTTGCGTGCAGATGGGATGCAATATATCAAAATAAATGGCCATAAAGTAACCTTATTAAATTTTGTAGCTTCTTAAATAGTTCTTGTTGCTTTAATATATGCCACTAAATTAAACCTGGCGTAAGAGAGTGGTCCATTAAGGGACAGTGTTTGCATAACAAATGATTGATTTTTTTCCATTTCCTTATAATCAGCATATGCTTTTTAATTAAATTATTCTATTATCTAATACACTTTTAACCTTTATAAGGTAATCACGGCCTTTTTTTTGTTTGCCACGATATAAGCCAGTTAAAGCTTGATGTGATCAAGCTAGCGTTATACATGCATGGTGGCACACATTTACATATAATCACCAGATTTTTCTATTTTAAAAATCATCAAAAGCAAGTTACTCCACAATTAAGGACAGGTTAACCGACACACCTAGCTTACTAATTAAACAGGAATAGCCGTAAAAATAATAAATATTAGTTTTATTATACACAAATAAAATGACTTACTGCAACGTAGAGATCCTTGAGGAGTAAGCCATAACAGAGCCACATAACGGCACTTAGGGTGAGGAAGAAGGATAAATTAAACGGCATGAACTCCACGCTCTTGGTGCGGATAACCATTCTCTGTAACACACAAAATCAAATCATGCATATATTAATATCTTAATGCATATAGATTGAGATTATGTTAAACCTTTAAAGATTTGATAACAGTACTTGATTAATCAATTACCATGACGCTTAAAGGTGCTGCAAAGACACTGACAGAGAAAGTCACACAAACCCATCCAAGAACTTCGACGCGGGTCGGCCCTTGTGACAAGAAGTGAGACAGAAGAAGAATCAAGCAAAATCCCCCGAAGTTCACCAGTAAAAGCAGCCTCAGAGTAGACACCTGCACCCAAATTTAATTTATTAATTCTAATTAAGTCCTTTATACAAGTCATATTCTACATGGAATTCAGCTAAACTAATCGAACTGCGAAGGTGGCACTACTCACCCTCGCATGCTTAGTTGCATATGTAAGGTAAATTGCAATATAAATGGTCTCTATGACACAACCGAATGAGTTGATGGTGATGAGCAGGATCACATGAGACTTGAGGAATGCATAGTATATCCATATCATTGCACTGAATAGTGCAAACACATATGGAACTGATTGAAATCCCTCCGTCGATTTCTTTTTATACACCCTCCAAAATGTCGGCCTGCATCACCCAAAACATTAGTCGAAGTTAAATTACTACTTAAATCTCGTTAATTGCCTCATTATCCCTGAAATAAATAACAAAAAGAAACTTACAGCGGAGCTAGAAAAACGATGAATGAGACAATGTTGCCTGTTTAAATTGAACATCGTAAGAAGAAGAGAAGTTAATTTCTATTGAAGAAAAGTAGAATAAGGAAAACTAAAGAGAAACGATTTTGCACAATGCAGTTTATTTCCTCCCCTTATTCAATCTAAAGATCATAAATAAGTAGGGGTGTGCATGGGAAGAAAAGGGGTGTGCGGAATGCTAATATATTGTTATACCTAGAATGCCAAAGGCAAAAGCCAATGGATGGTGAGAAGTTGATGCAGTCATGGTAGCTAGAGTTCTCTCTTTGGAGATGTGTAGCAACTGAAACTGAAACTGAAGGAACAGGGTTTTACTATGAAGCTATATAGCTTAGCCCTGTATCCTCTTATATCTTTCTGATATTCCGTCTTTGCCACGAGATCCAGAATACAAAGGGTCCTTGGTATTTATAGAGAGAAGATGAGGCTATGTTGTTGCATGAAGGCTGAATTGTGATGATTACTTTATTAGCGTTTAGCAGTAGGTGGCTGTAGTACAGAAAAGCCAAGCACCCATGACATTAGAACAAGCATATTTGTGAATGCCAACTCACAAATGTGAGTCGGTATTTTTAATTATTGTGCAACACACTTACGTTACATATTTGGAAAGGTTAACTTCCTTGGCTCCTCTTTCACGTGACACCTCCTAAGCCACTTCCTTTTTCGGTTTATCACTTTCTATTGCTTTTAGCTGTTTCTCTAGGAGTACTCCGGCTCTTTGGCTAGCTTTGGCAGTACTTTCAAGCTCATTCAACCGCCAAAACCTCTCAATATTCCCAGAAACTTCTCAATAAATTTTCTTCTATCACGCTTGCTGATTACTTTATTGATCGCATCTCTCAATAGGAGCAATAGGGCTGTTATGATCATTATTGAACTTATTCAAGAGGTGAAATATAACCTAAGTACGTATAATCTTCTTTATCAGAGGTTGAATCGATCACTAGAAGAATTATGACAAAAAATAGGATATGTTGTTTGTAAATAAAACTTTCATGCATCAAAGAGAAGCAAATGAAAGACTTTTATGAAAACTATCGTAGAGTTGAGAATGAAATTTTATTATGTACATGTCATATCATGAAACTCCGCCGTGTAAGTTTATCTTACATTGCCGGTCCCAAGCCCGGATAAAGGAGGAGGGGGAGGGCGTCAGGTAGTCGACAGTCGGCACTCCATGATCACGTCGAATCCTTATGAAAATGAATCCAGAACGAAATCGCGCTAAAGCTAGGGCGTCACCCGTAAGTGGCGCGCTGTGTGGCCCGAGCACAGTGATAAGTGAGCAAGGGTCGCTGCATCTCCATCGGCACCCGGATGCAATGTTAAATGAGCAAGGGGGTTATAGAAACTTCTTTTCGAACGACTCCACTCAAAGTTGTTTGGGAGCATATGCTCCTATCAACTTTACACGGGACACACAAAAGAAGTACTTTGATCCTATTAGACGGGGAAGGGTGAAGAAGCTAGGACAGAAGGGTAGAGTTCAAGAGAGCAAAATGCGTTTAGGAACGTGGAATATAGGAACCTTGACGGGAAAATCTATGGAAGTAGTAGAAGTTATGGTGAGGAGAAGGATAAATATTATGTGCCTACAAGAAACTAAGTGGGTTGGTCGTAAGGCAAAGGATCTAGAAAACTCAGGGTTTAAACTATGGTATTCGGGCATAAATAGAACGAGAAACGGTGTTGGCATCATCGTGGACAAGACCTTGACACAAGATGTTGTAGATGTCAAGAGGGTAGGAGATAGAATCATGGCAATCAAGATTGTAATAGGACAAGAACTTATCAATGTGATTAGTGCGTACGCACCTCAAGTAGGGTTGGATATGAGTTTGAAGGAGAAATCTTGGGAAGACCTTGGAGACTTGGTGCAAGGAATTGCTCAGATGGAGAAGTTATTTATAGGAGGAGATTTAAATGGACACGTGGGCAGGGAGACAGGTAACTATGGAGGTTTTCATGGTGGCCATGGTTTTGGGGAGAGAAACGAGGATGGGGAAGCTATCTTGGATTTTGCAATGGCATATGATCTCTTCTTAGCCAACACATTCTTTAAGAAGAGAGAAGAACATGTGATCACCTACAAGAGTGGGTCGTCAAAAACACAAATAGATTTTCTTCTAATGAGGAAAGGGGATCGTATAACTTGTAAGGATTGCAAAGTTATACCAGGAGAGAGCGTGGCTAATCAACATCGCTTGTTGGTGATGGATGTACATTTCAAAAGAGTGAGAAAAAAGAACAAGACTTGGAAGTGCCCAAGGACTAGATGGTGGAATCTAAAAGAAGAAAAACAAGCCATTTTCAAAGAGAAAGTAATCACCCAGTGTGTGTGGGATAGAGAGGGGGAAGCTAACCAAATGTGGGATTCCATGGCTAGTTGTATCCGAAAAGTAGCAAAAGAGGTATTAGGAGAGTCCAAGGGCTTTGCCCCACACCAAAAGGAATCTTGGTGGTGGAATGAGGAGGTACAAACAAAGGTGAAGGCTAAGAAGGAATGTTGTAAAGCCTTATACAAGGATAGGACCGATGAAAATGGTGAAAGGTATAGAAAAGCGAAGCAAGAGGCGAAGAAAGATGTGAGAGAAGCTAAGTTAGCGGCTTATGACGATATGTATAAGCGACTAGATACCAAAGAAGGAGAGTTGGATATCTATAAACTAGCTAGAGCAAGGGAAAAGAAGACAAGGGACCTAAACCAAGTGAGGTGCATCAAGGATAAGGATGGAAAGGTTCTTGCTACAGAGAACGCGGTTAAAGACAGATGGAAAGGTTATTTTCATAATCTTTTCAATGAAGGACATGAAAGGAGTGCTTCTTTAGGGGAGTTGAGTAACTCAGAAGAGTGTAGAAACTACTCTTTTTATCGTAAAATCCGGAAGGAAGAAGTGGTTGTAGCTTTGAAGAAGATGAAGCATAGAAAAGCAGTAGGCCCAGACGATATACCAATCGAAGTGTGGAAAGTTTTGGGAGAGACAGGTATAACATGGCTCACTAACCTTTTCAATAGGATTTTGAAAACGAAGAAGATGCCAAATGAGTGGCGAATGAGCACTTTGGTGCCTATCTACAAGAATAAGGGCGATGTACAAAATTGCATGAACTATAGGGGTATTAAGCTAATGAGTCATACAATGAAGCTTTGGGAGAGAGTCATTGAGCATAGATTGAGGCAAGAGACACGGGTTTCGGACAACCAATTCGGGTTCATGCCAGGGCGCTCAACCATGGAGGCAATCTATCTCTTACGAAGATTGATGGAAAGATATAGAGATGGGAAAAAGGATTTACACATGGTCTTTATAGATTTGGAAAAAGCGTATGATAGGGTCCCAAGAGACATTCTTTGGAGGATTTTAGAGAAGAAAGGAGTACGAGTAGCATATATCCAAGCTATACAGGATATGTATGAAGGAGCAAAGACTGCCGTAAGAACTCATGAAGGACAAACCGAAAGCTTTCCCATAACTATAGGATTACATCAAGGCTCATCCTTAAGTCCTTACCTTTTTGCGTTGGTAATGGATGAGTTAACAGGACATATTCAAGATGATATTCCTTGGTGTATGCTTTTCGCAGACGATATAATGTTGATAGATGAAACTCAGGAAGGGGTAAATGCAAAGCTTAACCTTTGGAGAGAAGTGTTGAAATCTAAAGGTCTTCGCCTAAGCCGATCAAAGACAGAATATATGGAGTGCAAGTTCAGTGCAAATGGAGGCCAAAACGAGTTAGGGGTGAGGATCGGAGATCAAAAAATACCAAAGAGCGACCGTTTTCATTACCTAGGATCTATCTTGCAAAAGAACGGAGAATTAGATGGAGATCTCAACCATAGAATACAAGCTGGATGGATGAAGTGGAAGAGTGCATCCGGCGTGTTGTGTGACCGCCGTATGCCACTGAAGCTCAAAGGAAAATTTTATAGAACGGCAATAAGGCCGGCGATGCTGTATGGCACAGAATGTTGGGCGGTGAAGCATCAACACGTACACAAAATGGGTGTAGCGGAGATGAGGATGCTTCGTTGGATGTGTGGGCACACGAGAAAGGATAAGATTAGGAATGAGGATATCCGGGGTAAAGTAGGAGTAGCCGAAATTGAAGGAAAGATGAGAGAAAATCGGTTACGGTGGTTTGGACATGTGCAAAGAAGGCCTACTGACGCTCCGATTAAAAGATGCGACTATAGGACAGAGGTTCAGGGCCGAAGGGGTAGAGGAAGACCTAGGAAAACTTTGGAAGAGACCCTAAGAAAAGACTTAGAGTACTTGGATCTAACGGAGGACATGACACAGGACAGAACACAATGGCGTTCTAAGATTCATATAGCCGATCCCACTCAGTGACTTGGATTTTCCAAGTCTCCAACCGAGAAGTTTTCCTCACTCGGGAAATTAAGGGAACACTACCTCAACCTACATGCTCCACTCACAAAGCTTCAACATACAAGCTTCAACAAAAGAAAATTCAAAGAACTTAGCGAAGAAGGCTTTGGTGTATTTAACACAATACGTTGAAATGAAGGAAAGCTTATTTATTGATAGCCCTGATAAGTTACAAATATGTACATATACTTGAGTCAAAATAAACAAACAAGAGGGAGCCTTCACAAAGGTTGCTTAGGAGAAGTCTCAGCAGTCGGTAGAGCCCCAGAAAGAGAAGGCACCGGAGGGGGATCATTCGGAGCCTCAATACTGGACAAAACCCTAGAAGGAAGAGGCATCAGAGGTTGATCATTTGGAGCTTCATTACGCGGTACAGCCCCAGAAGACGAAGGCAATAAATGCCTTTGGAACAAACCCACAAATCTCTGATGATCAAGTAAAACCTGACCATCAGATTCCTTCATCTGGTCAAACTTCCTCTTCATGTTTGTAGCATAGTCATGTGCGAGCCGGTGCAACTGTTTATTCTCATGCTTGAGCCCTCTAATTTCCTGTTTGAGACTCATCACTTCAGCCGCCAATGATTCAACTTGGCGGGTTCGAGCAAATAGGCGTTGGGCCATATTAGACACAGAACCTGCACACTGAACACTGAGAGCCAGAGAATCCTTAACAGCCAACTCATCAGACCGTTTGAAAAGTAGTCTGTTATCTTTGGGAGTGAGAAGGTTCCTGGCTACTACCGCAGCAGTCATATCATTCTTCATCACGGAATCCCCAACGGTAAGAGGACCAGTAGGGGAGACGAAGGATGGGCGCCATATGTTGTCTGGAGAAGGCGGGGCTGCCTCTTCAACAAGGTTCAAGTCAAAACGACGGTCGGAGGGGCCATACATTTTCAAAGGTGTTGAAGAAAGAAGAGGTCGGACAAATCAAGATCCTAGAAGTGCAAGAATGGAGCTTCTACTGGTGGATATTCAAGTGTGCTTTGGAACTTAATTTCAGCCCCTATAAAAATCTGCACTCGACGAAGCTTCAGAAATCGAAGAGGCGCCTGCTCAGAAATCGAAGAGGCGTTTGCTTTCTCAAAAGCTGGGCTGCTCAGAAACCACGAGGGTCGATCTCAGAAATCGAAGAGGCGTTTGCTTTCTCAAAAGCTGGGATGCTCAAAGACCACGAAGGCCGATCTCAGAAATCGAAGAGGTTTGCTTTCTCAAAAGCTGGGCTGCTAAGAGACCACGAGGGCCGATCTCAGAAATCGAAGAGACACCTACTTTTCCAGCCTTGTCAGCACCTGTCACACGCACACTCAGCTTTGCGAAAATTATGGGCATTCTGTCGAAGATTTCTGGCGAAGTAGAAAGCACATGAATCGTACTGTTCAATCACCCACTTCCCACACGCAACAGTAACTCATGGGTACCACAGATAACTTTGCCAAAGTTCTCTGACAAAGTTGAGACACGTGAAGCTTGCAGCTCCTGCTACATCGGTCTAACCAAGAATTGTAAAAGAATTGCAAAGAAACAACACTAACAAAGTTTAGACACATAAATTTTGAAGGTCTAGCTACCATATTATTACCCACAAGGGTAAAGGAACAGTACCACTGCTGGATAATTGGAAAGTCCCGGTGTGTCAACCTCTGTGCTTCGTGGCAAGGTAGACTAGCAAACATGCCCAACCTTTACTCACATTCAAGAAAACACTCCCAACAGGATTGCTTGCTCCAAAATCGAAGAGGCACCGCCCTCCGAATCTCGAGAGCCAGACTCCCAACATGATCACTTTCTCAAAAATCGAAGAGAGGGTAAAGGAACAGTACCACTGCTGGATAATTGAAAAGTCCTTGTGTGTCAACCTTTGTGCTTCGTGGCAAGGTAGACTAGCAAACATGCCTAACCTTTACTCATATTCGAGAAAACACTCCCAACAAGATTGCTTGCTCCAAAATCGAAGAGGCACCGCCCTCCGAATCTCAAGAGCCAGACTCCCAACATGATTACTTTCTCAAAAATCGAAGAGAGGGTAAAGGAACAGTACCACTACTGGATAATTGGAAAGTCCCTGTGTGTCAAGCTCTGTGCTTCGTGGCAAGGTAGACTAGCAAACATGCCCAACCTTTACTCACATTCGAGAAAACACTCCCAACAAGATTGCTTGCTCCAAAATCGAAGAGGCACCACCCTCCGAATCTCTAGAGCCAGACTCCCAACATGATTACTTTCTCAAAAATCGAAGAGACACCGCTCTCCGAATCTCGAGAGCCAGACCCCCAACAGGATTGCTTTCTCAAAAATCGAAAAGGCATCGTTCTCCGAATCTCGAGAGCCAGATCCCCGACAGGATTGCTTGTTCGAAAATCGAAGAGGCACCACTTTCCCAACTTCAAGAGCTGGATCTCCTTGGATAAAGCTTGTCTGTAATCTTCACACGCAACATCAGCTTTTCAGATACCACAGACCACTTTTTCAAAGTGCTCTGACAGAGTTAAAACATGTGAAGCTGGCAGCTCTCACTACCGTGCTATGACCAAGCAGGGTAAAGGAATAGCATTATTACTTGATGTTAGGGAGACTCTTATATATGTCGACCTCCGTCCCTAACGGACAGGCAGACCTGCAAAAATGCTCAACCCTTTCTCTTATCTGAGAGGGCACTCCCAACGAAGCCTTTCGAAATATTCAGCTTTCCTTCCCCCCGATAATACCTCTGTAAACAAGCTATACTAGAGCAAGAATATCTCATATCATCAGGGTTAAAAGCAAGAGTATCCCATATCATGCTTTTTCCCTGTCTTTTCCTTTGGCCTTGTTCTTACCTGCAAGACAAGGAGAAAGAGAGCAATCAGTCAGCACTTGGAATCAAGCTTCCAGCCATGAACTGACTGCCTGGAACCCCTTACCTGATTACTTACCTGGCATTGCTCTCGAGTACTCATCTTCAACATCTTATGCTTCCAGGGAAGATACCGCATCTGCTTGAGGAACAGATAGGGCAAGTGAGAAGGATACAAGGAAGCATGTGGAGACAAGCGTAACAGCACACATGCCGATACATCCACTACTCTGTCAAAAGCAAAAGTATCCCATATCAGCAGGGTCGAACGTACTCTAGATTTGATGGACTTGTTTTGACCCTCAAATTTTTCAGTCGGCCTTATACTCTGGAGGAAACCAGAAAACCCTCCAGCCCGGTTCAAGAATAAGCCTGTGGAAAGTTACTTCTTCAAAAGAAAAAGTATCCCATATCATCTCTTCTCATTTTTCTTCTCTTTATCCTTCATGCTGCCTGCAAGATAGGGAGAATGTGAACAATCAGCCGGAGCTCTGATTGCTTACCTTGTCTGTCACCTCTTTCAGCAGATCCCCTAGCCCGGCGACTTGGGGGACTCCTACTACATGGTTTGTATCGCGCTTGACCAAGCCTGAAACTACAAGTAAGCTTCAAGTGAAATTGATACATTACCTTGTGCATCTCCACCAGTTACAGATACCACCCCTGGATGGAGGAAGAGTACTTCCAGAGAAGATGCCACATCTACCTATGAGACAGATAAGGCAAGTTAAGACGATACCACACTCTGGTACTTAGAAGTTACGTGGTTACGAGATCATTCTCCCACAATATTTCCTAATGTCATTTGTACTAAATCATTCACTTGTACTCACTAAATGAGAGCTTGAACCTATGTACTTATGTAAACCCTTCACAATTAATGAGAACTCCTCTATTCCGTGGACGTAGCCAATCTGGGTGAACCACGTACATCTTGCGTTTGCTTTCCTATCTCTATCCATTTATATACTTATCCACACTAATGACCGGAGCAATCTAGCGAAGATCATAAAAAGCGACCGTTTTCGCTACCTATGATCTATCTTGCAAGAGAACGGAGAATTAGATGGAGATCTCAACCATAGAATATAAGCTGGATGGATGAAGTGTAAGAGTGCATCCGGCGTGTTGTGTGACCGTCGTAAGCCACTGAAGCTTAAGGGAAAATTTTATAGGACGGCAATAAGGCCAGCGATGTTGTATGGCACAGAATGTTGGGCGGTGAAGCATCAACACGTACACAAAATGGGTGTAGCGGATATGAGGATGCTTCGTGGGATGTATGGGCACACGATAAAGGATAAGATTGGGAATGAGGATATCCGAGGTAAAGTAGGAGTAGCCAAAATTGAAGGAAATATGAGAGAAAATCGGTTCCGGTGGTTTGGACATGTGCAAAGAAGGCCTATTGACGCTCCGGTTCGAAAATGTGACTACGGGACAGAGGTTCAGGGCCGAAGGGGTAGAGGAAGACCTAGGAAAACTTTGGAAAATACCCTAAGAAAAGACTTGAGTACTTGGATCTAACGGAGGACATGACACAAAACCGAGCGCAATGGCGTTCTAGGATTCATATAGCCGACCCCACTTAGTGGGAAAAGGCTTTGTTGTTGTTGTTGTTGTTGTACATGTCATATCATGAATTAGTACTGCATACAATCTCAAAAAACAATCAATTATTTCCATATAACAGTTGGAATATTGTTTTCTATATAAGCACCTACTATTGCTCGTCTAAAAAAAAATGAGAAAGGCTTTGAACTTGCTTTTCTCAAGCAATTTTCATTTTACAGCGCTTTTTTTTTTTTTTTTTTTTTAAGTTGAGTGATAGCGTTAGTAAGTTAAATGTTAGATTAGTCACTGACGGAGTTCGAACCTACGCCGTCATGCAAGGGCACAACACATTTTCACCATTGTGGTAAAGGGTCACTTGCTTTACAGTTAGATGAGAGGTCGATGTAATCAGTAATTAAATATGATACATGTAACATTACTCATAATAATTTTGCACGTTTTTATATTAGCCTCACAATGGGTTAGCAATATTGTTTTTCAAATTCGCCTTTGGCGAGAATCAAATCTAAAACCTCTCACTTACAAGTAAAAAAAAAAAACACTAGACTATAGTACTAAGTAGTTATTCACTTACTCATACGGCTCCTTTCGATGTGCTTTTAAGATGATTGAAAATGCTTTTAGACAAAATGCTTTTAGGTTCCAAAAACACTTAAAGTGCTTTCTGCAAGAAGCACTAATTATGTGCTTCTTCTAAGAAACACTTTAAGTGTTTTTTAAGGATTTACTTGCATTTTTAGTAAAGATTGATTTTAAAAATATTTTCACTAAAAACACTTTTGATCATTTTAAAAGTATATCCAAACAAGAAATTCACTACCGCATAAATATGTCAAGCCTAAGGAGTAGTTCAAGTCATGACATCTGTGAAGCAAACCTTCTTTTTATTTTTTGGTGGGCGATTATAGCATAGAAAAAAAAATGGTATTGCGCTCTATTCTCATATAGCTTTTGACCGTCACGCGTGAACAGGGGATTCAAAGTGGCCATGTTTGGATTGCTACAAATGGCAGCATTTGATCTCATGACAAGTATATGTATCCACCTGTTTACGTAAGTATATGAGTGCATTTTTACTCATTACTATCAAGTGACAGTAATGTTTATTACCCTATTTATTATTATTAGATGAGTAAATTTTGAGATTTGTGTTTACCTATTACACATATCTCGAAATTTAAACTTATTTAACGGTTATAAATAGAGTGGTGAGCATTGTCATCATCATTTGAGAGAGATGAACAAAAATATTTCCTAATTATATTGCTAAAACACCACAATCGCCCTTTGAGTTCCTCCATGGTTAAATGTTGTTGTATAAATATGGGTTTGTGAATGGTTCCTCCATGAGGTTAGATGTTTGTGTGATTGCATTTTTTGTGGTTTTGAAATGTAAAGATGGACTGGGAAGTGGTAAGTGTGGGGTTTGATTTCTGAAGTATATCGATGATCATGGTATGGTTAATTAAGATTAGCGAGCTTGGTGTACCTCCTATTGTAGACATCGAAATTTCGGTAAATAAATGTTGACCGATAAATCAAAGTGTCAACGCTCATGTATTACATAAATTTTACACGTAGCATGTGACTCAACGAAAATTGAAATGAGTTGGAAAAGTCATCAAATAGGACACGTGTCAACACCTGGCAGAAACGACTTATTTCATCTGGGATATTATATTCAAAATTAGGCCTTGGAAAATTCTATAAATACAAGCCCATTTCATTCATTAGAAAAACGAAAATCATTAGGCAAAAACTCTTGAAGCTCTGAAGCTCTGAAACTCCGAAGCTCTCAAGCATCCAGGTTCCCGAAGAATTAAGAAAGCGTTCTTCGTTCATCGTTCTTCCAAGATCAAGCCCGACGGCCCTTGGATCAACAATCATCCACCTTCAAGCCCAAGCCTCAACGGCCCCTTGAAGAAAGCGTTCATCGTTCATCAACTGTTCATCCTCAAGGATCAAGCCCCAACGACCCCTTTGGATCGACAACATCAACAAATCCGCTCATCCGCTGTTCATCAAGCCCAGGCCCCGACGGCCCTTGAAGAAAGCGTTCATCGTTCATCACTGTTCTTCGAGATCAAGCCCAAAAGCCCTCGAAGATCCGTTCAAGCCCAAAAGCTCTCGAAGATCCGTTCGTCACTGTTCTTCGAGTTCAAGCCCAAAAGCCCTCGGAAATCCGTTCATCATTGTTCTTCAAGATCAAGCCCAAAAGCCCTTGAAGATCCGTCAATCACCATTCTTCAAGATCAAGCTCAAAAGCCCTTGAAGATCCGTTCATCCTCGTTCATCCAAGATCAAGCCTCGACGGCCCTTGGATCAATCGGACATCCCACAAATCAACACCTTACAGAGATCAAATCAGAGGATCAAAATAGAGAGAGATTGTAACCCAAAAATCATCAAATACAAATATTTGTTTGTGCACGTTGTTCTTGTCTCTTTCGTTTCAGGAATTTTCTGTGTTCACACCTATATCTGTGATTAGTAAAATAATTATTGCCCCATCGTGTTATTAGTTTTAGGAAAGTATTGGTGAAGATATATTTCTTATGACAAGCTCATCAGGTGAGTAACGTTGGTGAGCTAGGATGTGATGTGATCATCATTTTATATTATTTTAGGAATTTTTAGATATAGACCCTAGCAAATTTTATTTCTTTGATAAAAATCCACCTAATTCTAAACATCAAAATAAAATTCAAATTTGAAAAAGACTGCCAAATAGAAAAGTAATTCACCTATTATTACAAAATATTTACAACTTGTACCACAATATTCAAATAAAATCAATAAATATTATTACTTACCTTAATTGTAATGAACAAATAATTATTGCACATACCATTACCCCTAACATATATAATTATATATATACATAAATACTTCAAAAGTATATCATACTACTAAAAGTTCAATATACATATAATTTACCTATATGTATATAGTACTACTATACGTTCAAATATATATATATGTGCAGTACTAACATTTATGTTAAAAAATTATTATATTGTAATTAGTTTACCTATTTGTAAATTTATGATTAGCAAATAATATATTTTGTAGGTAAGTTAATACTATTTTGTAGGTAAATTAGTATTAAATAAAATAATATTGCTTTATTATGTAGGTAAATTATTTTGCATGTGTTTTGCATATATTGGGTTTGTTTATTATGTAGGTAAATTATTTTTCATGTATTTTACATAGATAGGGTAAATTATTTTGAGCAATCTAACATTTTAAAATTTCAATAGTAGGTGCCCTATTTGAATCAAATAACATTTTTTTTAGGTAAATTATTTTGCATGAAGTTTTACATATATTAGTCATTTTTTTTATATATGTGTGTGAAATAATTTACCTACATTAATATGTAAAATATAATTTTAGTGACTTAATTAAGCATGTCAATATATTAGACATTTTTATTGTTATTATATATTAGGGAATGAATTTATAACAAATGTTTTTTTAGTAAAATTATTAATTCTCCCTTATAATTCGCATGGCATTAATTGTGTACATCAAACATTCAAATAGGGGTGTTTTAGGTATTTAGAAAATTTTAAATGTGTTAAGTCAAACATAATTAATAATTTGCTGATGTGGAATCTAGTAAATGAGTTTTATTTGAGTAAAAAACTTATGTCGAGTTTTATGTGAAGAAAATTAAGTTTTAAAGGATAAAGTTATATTTTCAGATTATTTTATATGGGAACTTTAACGAAAAGCACCCGGTACTGTTCACTTTAACGAAAAACCACATTTTTACACTAAAAAGTCAATCCTGGTACTATTCACTTTATCCTTTATTTTGTCCTTATCATTAAAACTCAAAGTTTTCAAGTCCTTTTCATTAGTTTTCCTTATTTTATAACTATAGCAATCCTTTGATTAATTCCGAGGTAGTAGGATTGCGCTAATTGACCTGCACTTTTCCAACCAAATTTTAGTCCTTTAGAGATCCTAACGTTATACAGACACGAGGACGTACGAACAGGAGAGAGACGTGGAAAGATTCCAAGAACAGCAGTTTGTTTACCTTAATTGTTTGCACTGGACAGCCTAGGCCATTTTCAACCGAATGATCCAGATGATAAGAGGGCTGAAAATGGTTTGAAAACTGTTTCCAACCGAGGGTTAGGTCAAACGGTTTGTGGGCCTCATGGGACAAAAAAGGCCAAAAGGCTAACCAGCTGGTTCAACCCAGCCAGCAGCCCTAAGCTGGGCCACATATTTGAATGCAATGGCTAGCTGACATTAGCGTGACACCAGCTAGATGTTATATTTGTTTTTTTTTTAGAGTTTTTTCTTTATTTATTTTACAAAATTAAAAAAAATTAATTCTATTTTTTTCCCTATAACTTCCTAAGCCATTAAACAACATTAAATTTAATTTGTAGTTTTTAAATTTAAATAATAAATTATGTTTGACCTTTTGGCCCTCGGTTGGAGTTGATTTTTTGTCATAGGGCTATGTCTTTTTGCCTTCGGTTGGAGATAGTAAAGCGATATGGCCATGCACTATTTATTAAAATATTAATTTCTTTGAGGTCAGATGGCTAAAACGAATCATCTGTCCCTCCTTTAGTTGGAGATGACCTTAATTACCTAGTACATGAGCCTAAAGTTTTTGAGAGAAAAACGATAATTTTATTGAAGACACTTATTGTTCAGTGTTCAGTGGCAAGGTTATAGAAGGTACACTAAGCTAGCTACACGGTTACACCATTAGCATTCCTAAAAACATGTTACGAGCGTAGTTTTAATTGTATGTACATCATAACTAGCAAAGCATGCACTATGAATCAAACTATACATTCACGAGAAATTATTAGGTGTTACCGTATTACCACAGCACTCATGCCACCGCTGTTGGAAACCTGTCATCTATTCTTTATTTTTGAAGCTGAATTTAGAACCTATTGTAATCATTTTTAGAATATAAAATTAAAGATAAAAACGCCAGAAAAAGGAGAAAAAAAACAAAAAAAAAACGACCGCCACCCCAATAGCCCAACTCACTATAGCAGAACCCAACCCGCAGTGCCTCTTTCCGCCACCCTGCCCTCTCCCTCTCATCTCCTCATCCTTTCCTCTCTCATTTATCTTCTTTTTTCTTTTCATGTAAATTTTAAATTCAATCTGGAAAACAATTTGATGTCCTTAACTTGAAACTTTGGAAGATTGAAGAGTAGGCAGATCGATCATTCGCAAAATAAAACCTTATAAAGATTCAATTGCACATATGACCGAGAAACCATTATCAAACAGATATACGAGAAGAAGAAGAAAAAGAAAAAAAAAGGGAAGGACGAAAGCAAGAGATGGTTGTCGGGTTGGAGGCTGGGGTCGACTATGGTGAGAGATTGCCGAACTTCCCCATACGGTGGGTGGTGGTTTTTTTTCTCCATTTTCTCCTTTTTACTTTGTTTAAGTGATAAAATTGATTCAAGTCCAACTGTATAAACAATGGACAGATGACCAATTTTTAATGAAAATACCACAACTGATGGAATAATACCGTACTACTGTTGACCCTAGAAACTACAAAGCCTACGTGGCGCGTAGGCCGAGTAATTAATGAGCTAACAACGTCCTTCGGTGAATGCGGGGCGTGCCAACTCGTCGGCCGAGCTCGGCCGAGGAGTAAATTTGTTGATGTTGCGTTGGGTCGCGCTACTGACTTCTGCGTCTTGCGATTGCGGCCGAGAAAGGAACACGTCTCGGCCTCTTGGGCTCTCGAACCTGAAGACAAGGTTACTATTTTTACGAAGTTCAATATCAAATTCGGCTGTCAATGTGCCGAATGTAATAACTGTAACACCTCACTTCGCCGAGAAGGCTGATGAGATGACCTCGACCAATAAGGGTTCAGAAACCCTTCTCGACCGAGACTTGGATAGGAATCAACCGTTCTCGCCGCAGTGCTGTTGATGCCAACGGAAGATACTGCAAGACCGATCGATTCTACGGTGACAGAGCTATCTATGCCGACTTAAGATATCACCGGTTGCTTCCACAGTGCTGTTGATGCCAACGGAAGATGTGTCAGCGAAAAAGGAAAAAGAAAAATCACAAGTTGTGAGAGTTTGCGCAGGGCAATTTTGTATTGATTTGCAGGGGGTCCTTAATGCACAGCTTCCCCTATTTATAGCACTGGTCCTTGAGCCCGAGTTACAATCCTATTCGGACTAGGTTTCCCTCTCCGGATCAACATCACCTCGACCAGTCCTATCTCCACTAGGACTACAAATCTAGACCTTAACTGAGCCGGATTCGCTTTCTGGATTACTGATCCCGTCGAGAGTCCCTATTGTACTAGGACTCGACTTGCGTTCTGATTTAACCGACCTAGGCATGGAAGCCCATGAGCTGAATGATCCATGGCCCTTTCGCCGCCCGGCCTCCCCGGGCGAGAGTGATCCTACCCTTGGCCCAAACTATTATTTTGGGCCCAAACAGTATCTTTCAATAATAATTATCTCAACTATCCTGTCATCCAACGGTTGAGAGCCATGTTCATCAACGGCTTTGATCGCACGAACCGATAGTGTAAAATCGGGCCTAAACAACCACCTAATAATTTCTCATGAATTTACCGGTGAAATGGTTCAAATCATTCTTCCAATATTTCTGAGTGAATTCCAAAATTAGATCGAATTACTGGCGAAATGGTTAGGATTCACTTACAACACATATACAATTATTACTGAATATAGTATGCTAAAGTTTAAAGTTCAATTTTCAGGGTATAGCTAGGTATTGTACACATCTTATAGTAACTAGAAAACAGTATTATGTCTACGTTGTTGTCACTTGGTATATATAATTTATTTTTCTTTTTTTTTTTTGAGATGACAAATGCGATAATTCTTCATCAATGACTCACACTTCTTATCAACATAATTTTATTTAGTAAAAGAAAAGCAAATATCTCAACCCATGCATCTAGACTAAATTACGTCTATAGATCTTATAATTAACCTAACTGATTTGTTTGTAGTACATATGGTGTTTTGTTTCACCATGGATGTTGCCCGCAGTCATAGCACTCATTTTTGTTTTTGTTTCAGTATTTTCCTTGAATATAATTTACACAAAGACAGATAGTGAATGATAAAATTGAGAGATTTTTTAGTGTACCAAAACATTGCTTGGTATAATGAGTATCATAGTATAAGTGGATGAACACTTAAAGAAAAAAAAAACGTGTTTGCACTTATATTATGACACTTGATATACCAAGTTGTACTCTAGATACACTAAAAAATTAGTCAATAAAATGGGGTGACACCATTTAAACTTGGGAACTTTAACGAAAAGCACCTGGTACTGTTCACTTTAACGAAAAATCACATTTTTACACTAAAAAGTCAATCCTGGTACTATTCATTTTACCCTTTATTTTGTCCTTATCATTAAAACTCAAAATTTTCAAACCATTTTCATTAGTTTCCTTTTAAACTTAGCTAGGCCACTCCTCTCGTTTTCGTGTTCTCGAAGAACCGATACGTGGGCATCCCTCATTGTTTTCAAAGCAAAAAGTGTTTTAACTTACGTAACAGGTAGTCAAACCCTAATTACTAGCTAACTGATACAATTCGTTCTTTAATTTACCTTTTGTAAGTGGTCAAATCAGCATGCACGTCGCAGGGTCTAGGTTATATTCCACAGATTCTGGTATATTCCTAACTCTGATTTGATTGCCTTTCGCTTGATATATGTACATTGTGTGTGAATGATTAATTAGGAAAAAAAAAAGTTTTAGAGAAATTTTTATGTACTTAAAATACTCGTTATATTGTATATTTTAATATGTTATAATATGAGTATTCATATGATAAATATCTATCACATTTACTATATATCAATGAAAAAAGTAATGATTTTTATGTGTTATAATATGAGCATACAATATGATACACATAGCATATATCGATGAAAAAAGTATACATATTATAATTTAAATAAATTATAACATCACGAGATCGTGTTTTTGAAAATTAAAATTTCTCAATCGTCTTGGTCTTATCTCTGGCTAGTGGTATATATCGCCTGTTTTAAATAAAATATTTTAATTCTTCTGAATGCTATTGTGTTTGTAGGGAAACAGCTGGTTTCAAATCATGCTGTTTGCTTCCTATATGATTGATCAATTATATACAGATATATAGCAAGAGCAATCCATTCTTCATGAAATTTTGAGTTTGATACGCAAAAATAAGCCACCTGCACAAGTCAAATGTTTACACGATTAATTGATCAATTATATACAGATATATAGCAAGAGCAATCCATTCTTCATGAAATTTTGAGTTTGATACGCAAAAATAAGCCACCTGCACAAGTCAAATGTTTACACGATTAATTAATTAATCATGCTAAAATCACGACCTTTTTCATTCCAAATTATTAGTAAATAATTAGATCCGGTGAAATCTATAAAAAGTTGCTTTTACTTGCTGCATGCATGTGGATTTCAACGAGAGGTGTGTGCTCCTTTCTCTTCCATTCCTCTATCTGTATTAGTTATATCTTTGTTTTTTCACTCTTAATTCTTAATCGAGCAGTGCTATGATTTTGGCTTTTGACTCTAGCCGTCAATATGCATATAATATGTACGGTAAATACGAGACACCTGCGGCCAACAAATTATCCCAAACTTGGGGTCCCCTCCAAGAATCCCATTATAATATCATAAAGATTAACAAAATTGCTTATATTTTATTGTATAGTTAACAATAAAAAATGTTCGAATGCTTGAACAACTGATACATATCCAATTCTCATAATATCCTTGTATAATTTAACAATATAATACTATTTAATTTCCATTTGTGTGACAATATATAATGTTAAATTGTACTATCTTTTTTCTTTTAATTTTCTTTTAATTTTTTAGTATTGAAATTGAGATATTGATAGTGTATGCACTATGAGGTGTGTTCCAACTAAATGTTTGAGGGTCCAAGAGTGATTAATTAGCTTTAAGGTACACAAGGAGCCGTGAAGAATTCTTGATGATGACCAGTCTCCAAAAGAAAAACCCGGATACAAATGCTGTTTTAGAGATTTCATATGATCTAGTATGGTTCAATTTTTAAATATGTGTTTATGGGGTGCATGATGCATGCATTATCTGTTTATCTTTCTTTAGCTACATGGTTGCTTGAGAGTTATCAGAGAAGGGGTTTTGTCTCGTATTTGCAATGCACTTATGTCGTAAGATATCACACTCACTTTGTTGGGTTAATAATTGGATAAATTTTTTCAATGTACCGGAAACATAGTTCAGTATACCAGGTGTCATAATATAAATGGTTTGATATTTGAAAAAAAATAAAATTCAACCACTTGTAATATGACACTCAGTGTATTAAGCTGTGTTCCTGACATGGTGAAAAAATTCTCTAATAATTGGATTAAGGCAGATATCCATATTATATATAATGCCAACTACCAACCATGACGACCTCTTATCCTCTCAACTTTCTCTCTACCTTAGCTAGCTAGCTAGCTAGCTATGAACTTGATGACATTATCATGACGTCGATCAGTTTAATAATTGAATTAGTGCTTTTATTTTGAATACGTAGCTACAAGCCAACCTTATCTTCCATGCACTAAAAAGGGAAAACAAGATATCTACAATGGACCAATAAGTTTAATCTTAAGAGACCAAGATATGGGTAATATCTTTTATTTTATAGGTTATGATAAGTTAATTAAGCATGCAATTATAAGATTTTACTTAAGTTTGCACCTTTTTTTATTTTTGGAAGGATGATTTAATTAATCTAAACTATTGATCTAAATCAGATAACGGACTGGATTGTAGAATCAAATTGAAAAGTGTAAATTTGGTAGCAAAATCAATCATTGTAGATTTTGGCCCATTACGTGTCGTTTCGAAGAGAATGACGTCATGAGCAAAATAACATTCTCCTTCATGATCATGATTATAGTCAAATCATATTGGCAATTTTAGCCGAATTATATTGTTTACTAGCCCTGAAACAACATTCAAAATCTTTATTTTTTAGGATATTTTTGGTATTAATTTTTACTTGGTTTTTTTAAATATTAGAATTAATAGAAGGGTAATGTTAGGGAGACTATATTTGAAGATAAAATTTGTAAACTAAATGATGTGTCACCAATAGAAATGAGCACATTTATCAACGCTTAATTAATAGTTCAATCATCAAATTTTATGTCATTTAGTTTACAAAAAGGATAACGCTAGGGAGACTAAATTTGTAAGCAAAATTTTGAATACTAAAGGATATGGAAGTTGATGATTGGTTTATTACTTAAGCATTGATAAACATGATCATTCCTATTTGTGACAAATAATTTAATTTACAAATTTTGTTTCCAAATGTAGTATCCCTACTCTCTAGCATTTCCCTTCCTAGAAAGCCTAGGGTTGTAGTCGACTAGAGGTACATTCTTTGTGGTGTTAGGGTTTCATATTATTCAATAAACAACTTTGCGGTTTTCTCATATCTTCAAGTGAATTTGAATTTCTTATGCTTGAAGTACTATGGGTCATTCATAATAACGTATTTAACTCGTTATATATGAGAGTCTAAAACCTTTCATCCACAAATAAAGATTAATATACTAAATATTCTTGTTATACCAATGCCAAGGAGGCCAATTGGTCAAACATGACATTTGACTATTTTTAACCCGATAAAAAATGGTTGATATTACAAATATGATAGTATTATGCTGGAGCCTATAAGTAATTTGTTTTGACATTTATTAATATGTCGGTTCTATGGTGTAGTGGTTAGCACTCTGGACTTTGAATCCAGCGACCTGGGTTCGACTCCCGGTAGGACCTCGTTTTTATTCCTTACTCTTTTTTTTCATATATGTACCTTGCAAGGCCCCACGTGGAAAACCCTTTGGTGCGATAACTTGGTTTGTTGACTGCTTCTGCAGCTGGCGCTACTGTACGCTATCCATATGTTTATAGCACTCTGATCTACACCGTTCCGTCCACAGAAACTATTGTCGGTGCGGTCGGTGCCGGTTGTGCAGTGAAACTCTACCGGTTTGAATTGCTGTGCTTTTAAAAAAAATGCTTCTATTGTGTTATGGGAATAAGTACTGATTTGGTACTGAGGTGTTTTTATAAAAAGTGAATATAAAAAAAAGCTGATGCTAAAAAAAATGTTTGGTAAACATTTAAAAACAGTTTATTTTAACAGTTTTTTGTGAAAAAAGCTAAAAACGTGAAGCAATAAAAATGAGCTTATTCTCACAATACAATAGAAATAGTTTTTTTCAAAATACAGTTAAAATGATGTTTTCATCTTTTTTCCACCCAAAACTGTGAAAATAAGTTGTTTTTAAGTGTTTACCAAACACATTTTTAAGCTCAACTTTTTTAATACCCACTTTTTATAAAAAGCATCTCAGTACCAAACGAATACTACAACGGAGGAGAGAAATCGGATAAACATCTTCCAACACTAAGAAGAAAAGTATCGCTAGAATAGCTAGTTAAAAATGTACTTTATTGAACACAATTTGAAGGAAACATATTTCATATATATAATATCATGCTAATGCCTATACCCTATTACGTGATTTCTGTGTTAAGAAAAGGTTGTTCATATTTTCCATCTTAAACTTTAGAGGGTGATAACACATATGATGAGAAAACAGATCAATCAAATCATAAGAGGAATCAAACAAAAGTTTTTCACATTTGATAATCTTCTTTCGGTTGGAAAATTCATTGGATTTAGGACTACATTCAGACATTTTTTAATATGAAAATAGAGACGGTTTTCTTAATTTCTATAGGATTATTCATGAAAACAATTTTCATTTCACAAAGCAAACTTTTCTTACAATTCAACTGGAATTCCTAATTACCAAAGAGCTGCTACCAAAAATAGTTGCCCTAGCTTGTTGCATCAGACTGTTGGGATACTCAAAGAGTCTTCTTCAGCTGTCGTAGGAGAAAACAAGAAAGGCTTGGGTGCAATCTCCAAGGATTGAAGGGGTCCTTCCAATACTCCACCACTTAGCTCATCGATGGCCGATCGGAAGGAATGGTCTGAATGCACCACATGCTTATTACCAACATCTTTCTTGCTATTTCATTTTCATCCTCAGTGATAGCCCCAAAAACATTCTTATTGTTCTCTAAGTGTAGATCTGTATGCACGTAATGCAGAAACATTTTGCTCGTATGAGACACTCCGGAATCCAAATTCTTTCTTGCTCCAACCATTTCAAGAACCAGCATTCCGTAGCTGTACGCGTGTGAGACACTCCTCCAAAGTTCCGACTAAATAATTCTGGTCGGATGTGTATCCAGCAGTTCCTCTTGTGCCTAACATCGACACAATTCCCTCCTTCGGTTTGCATAGTTTGGCAAGGACAAAGTCCGCAATTTTAGGGCAAAAATCTTTGTATAAAAGAGTGTTCTGTGGTTTCATGTCAAAATGTAAAATCATTGTGTTACAACCACGGT
This sequence comes from Malus sylvestris, assembly GCF_916048215.2. Classification (NCBI taxonomy): domain Eukaryota; kingdom Viridiplantae; phylum Streptophyta; class Magnoliopsida; order Rosales; family Rosaceae; genus Malus; species Malus sylvestris. The sequence goes on along the minus strand of NC_062273.1, from coordinate 22,399,903 downwards.
GTAAATATCCTAGTTCTCGTGCAATGCCGACTGCAATTTCGGATAATGTCTGCAACCTAAGCGACGATTAATAAGAGTTCAAATTTATTCATTTAATTTATCAATGCAAATAACCTAATGCTTGGTAATTGTAACTGCAGTTGGATCAGCACATTTCTACAAACCCTAATATAATATACCAATCCTGGATTAATTAAATGTCTTAAAATAAAGGCATACATATAACATACCTGATTATTTAGCTGAAGTTGAATTGCATGTGGTTGCAATTGCTTGAGCAGCCAGATCTTTGCAAAAGCAACTGAATCCACCAGTACTAGTGTTAATCCCACACTTCCCTCCTGACTCCTCACAAATGTTCAACAACCCTAATTTCCAATTCAAAACCCTCGTCTATAGCATATTCGATACTCACTTCAGTAGCCTCAAAAGCTGCAGTTGTCAAAACCGGAACATTGACCTTATTTGTGCAGTTGCCATTAGCAGTATCAGCTACGGTACTTGTGACATGCGAAACAGTGATGTCACGGTTGTCTATTTGCAACGAGGATCAAATGCTGGGTAAAAGGTCACGTTTGTAGCCCAGCAGTACAATCAAACAGAGAGAAGCTGATGCCGGTGTTAACGGAAATAAGAGGACAGATAGTTGCCCAATAGTCCTGCCGAGCAACTGTAATATATATACTTGGAATACTAGAGTTGGTTTCAAATCCATCATGTTGATGATCACGGGGGCATTGTCTTGGCATTGGAGCTCGAACCCACATCCCAAAAGGGTTATGAGATGTCTTTGGTGCTCCACAGTTAATAGCATCGCTGCAGTTTGAGTATGCTTGATTATTTGCGCACAGACATAAAAAAAAATTTCAATATATATATTTGTTGCGCCAAAATTTCAGTTGTCGAGCTTTGAAATATTCAACAACTATATATGCTTGAACAATAAAAAAAAGGCGTTTATTCAAGTATGAGGCTTTCTGGTTTAAAGATGCTGAGTGTAAGGAAATTGTCAGGTCTTGCTGGGGGAAGACGTGTGAAGATGGGTGGCTGGAAAAATGGCAAAGAAAGATTAATGCATTTCGCAGTCAGTTGTTGAATTGGAGTAAAATGAAATTCCGTCAGAGGGGGTTACAAATTGAAGCTCTTCTGCATCAGCTGGACGACCTACAAATGAATTAGAAGGACAACTTTGAACAAATCAAATCTTTGTCTATTCATATTGATCAACTTTGGGAGCAGGAGGAAAGATACTGGCAGCAAAGATCTAGGGTAAAATGGCTGCGTGAAGGAGATGCCAACACTGCTTTTTTCCACCAATCCACAATTCAACGAAGAAGGCATAATAGTTTGGTAAAATAAAAGATAGTGATGGCAGATGGGCTGATAACCTGAATAGGGTAAGAACCACGATGGAGGATCACTTTATTAAGTTAATTCACTTCAGAGGGTCCGAGAGATTGGGGTTCGACAATGGAAAGCATCGACCATTTGGTCACTCGGGAGATGAATTCTAGTTTAACATGCTCGATTGAGGATCAAGAAATAAAAGAGGCGGTTTTCCAGATAGGAGGTTTAAAGGCACCAGGGCCGGATGGGTTTCAGGGTGTTTTCTACCACTCGCATTGGGATATCATCTCTGAGGAAGTAAAAGGCCTAGCCAGGGAGTTTATGCATGGTGTTGTAATCCCGAAGAAGATCAATTCAACACATATTGCGCTTGTCCCAAAAATTCAGAATCCTGAGACAGTGACTCAATTTAGGCCTATCAGCTTATGTAATTACTCATATAAGATTTTGTCTAAGGTCCTTGCAAATCACCTTAAGCCATTGCTCTCGAGCCTAATTTCTCCAATGCAGAATGCGTTTGTGGCTGGTCGACAAATACATGATAATATTGTCATTGCCCATGAGGTCCTTCACTTTCTTAAACTGAGGAAAACGAAACATAAATATGAGATAGGAATCAAGCTTGAAATGAACAAGGCCTATGATCGAGTTGAATGAGATTTTTTTAGAGGCGGTTATGACAAAAATGTGGTTTGATAGAAAGTGGATTGATCTTGTTATGAGTTGCGTGAAGACAGTGGACTTTGTAGTAATTGTTAACGGTCAGCCATGAAGGAGATTCTCCCCATCCTGCGGGTTACGTCAGGGTGATCCATTGTCACCATACCTATTTCTTCTTGTTAGTGATGTCTTATCAAATCTTATTCAAACAATGGTAGAATTGAGATTTATCAAAGCTTATTCTAAATTATTATTGTGCAGCCTCAGGGCAGCAAGTGAGTTTACAGAAGTCCAATATTTAATTTAGTGCAAATACACCTTTGATTATTGCAAGTGAGCTTTGTGAGATACTTGGTATACAGGCTGTTGATGACTCTGGAAATTATTCCGTTATACCCAATGAATATTTTCAAGTTTCTTGTGTCCATATGTAGAGAAATTGATTCTTTAATTGCTAGATTATGGTGGGGACAAAAACATGATGAATGGAAAATTCATTGGGTTAATTGGGAGACCATGGGTTTGCCAAAAACTGATGGGGTTATGGGTTTCAGGAATCTACAAGAGTTCAACGTTGCCTTACTTGTTAAACAATGTTGGAGAATTATTAATGAGCTGGATTCTTTCTGGGTTAAGGTTCTTAAAGCCAGGTACTTCCCTTCCACCTCGTTCCTTGACACTATAAGAGGATGTAGAACGGCATGGGCTTGGGCGAGTTCGTTAGACGGGAGAGAGATTCTTCTAAATGACGCTCATTGGCAGATTATGAATGGTTCCAATGTTAAGATCTGGTTCGATAGGTGGCTCACTTCTCTCCCCATTGGCCATCATTCACCGCAAGGTTCTGTTTCTGTTAGTCGAAATCAAAAAGTTGAATCTTTAATCGATTATGATACTCGACAATGGGAGCTTGAATTTATAAGACCTTTTATTACGGACCATGAATATTTAGCGATAAAGGATACACACATTGGTGATCTGCGGAGCATGGATACGCTTGTATGGTCGCTGGTAAAGAACGGGTTGTATACGGTACAATCGGGCTACCATTGGCAGCATAACATGGAGGTTTCCAGCAAATTACAATGTCCCTCTTCTTCTAGTATGCTAAGCAGTTAAGTTTGGAAATATATTTAGAATCTGAAGACACCACCAAAAATTAAAAATTTCTTATGGAAAGCTTTACACAGGGCGCTTGCAACTATGGTTGATCTATTCAAACGAAGGTCGTCATCTTCTCCAATCTGCCCAATTTGCAATGACAATGAGGAATTGGTGGAGCATTTTCTACTCTTGTGTCTATGGGTGGAGCCTATTTGGTTTTGCGGGCAACTAAACTACAAGATAAATAAAGATGAAATCACTACTTTTGGTTATTCGTTACATTCGTTAATTAGTTCTCATCTGGGTTCTAAGTTGGAGAAATCCACACTGATGTCTTAAGTGGCTTTTACTTGCTGGCACATATGGAAGGCCAGGTGTGATGTTGTCTTCAACCATAAGCCAATCTTTCCTACACATGTAACTCAAGCTATTTCTTGTGCTTTGGCGGTTTTTGAACAAGCTATGGAAAGAAATCCTGAAAGCAATCCAGCGGGGCAGCGTGATTCTTCCCAATGCATTGTTTGGTCTCCTCCTGATTTAGAGTGTGTTAAGATCAACGTGGATGCTAGTTGGAACTTCGGTACTCGAAATGGGTCTGTTGGAATTGTAATTCGAGATCAATATTCTATGTTTGTTGTTGCTAGAAAATCCCCAATCAAGGCTTCTAAGGTTGTTGTGGCTAAGGCGTTGGCGGTGATGGAGGGATGTATGTTTGTTAAGCAGTTGGGTTTAAATAAGGTAATTGTGGAGTCGGACTCAAAGGAAACAATCTTGTGCTTGAGGAAATCCATTCAAAATAGTAGTTGGGAAGCTTTCCCCACCCTTACGAAAATTGCTCAATTAGGGGAGTCTTTTCAAGTCTGTCGCTAGTCTTAGGTTCCAAGAACAGCTAATATGACGGCTGATCATTTGGTGTCTTTCACATCTCCGGAGATGAGTGTTCAATCTTGGGTCAACAGACCACCATCTTCGTTGGTTCATGTTCTCAACAAAGATATATGGTTTGCCTTGTTCAAGTTAAAGTTTTGAGTGGGGTAGGAGGGGAGGCGCTTTGCACCAGGTGCAGTGTCCTTCTTCATGTATCCCCCTTATACACTGCTTTTAGCTGTAAAATCATGTTTATTTTTCTTCTTTGTTAGTCCCGCTGTGGGTTTTCGTGTGTACTCTTTGGTTTTGCTTGATAATGCATTTCCAGTTTGATCATAAAAAATAAAAAAAGGCATATTATTATAAGACTTTCACAGTGTTGACCCGTCTTGAAATAGAAAAGTATATTATAATGTGTTGATAATTTTATATGGAAATTTGAATTATATATGTGGTGATATTATTACTCCACTTGCAAATTATTAGAATAATTTGTCAAAATCCTCTCTAAATTTGATATTTTGTTTGCTTCAAATTTTGGGGACTAAATTATGAAAATTCTCCATGTCTTCCTTGGAAAGAAGTTTCCCACATTTCATCCAATTTTGTGTTTAAAAATGTCATGTGCCCGAAAACTAAATAATGTGAAGAAATTTGACAGCATGGGGACATCGGGATTTTTATAGTATGTCCTTAAATTAAGAGGTCGTGATCATTGAGGAAGGAATAATGTGTCTTTAGTTTTTTTTTTTTTTTCTTTTCCTCTATTTTTCTCTCCAAGTGTCCAATTGCAGGACCTCTTAGAGCATCAATAATTAGGGATGTAAAATATTTTAAAATTGTTTTGTTGCCTCAGAAAGTTCTCTAATGAACAAAAAGTAAAATACTTATTTTAACCGAAAAATATATATTTACATCTTCTTTTATATTTTTCGAGGCGTGCCCTGCTAATTAAAAAATGTTATTTAGTATTGTAGTTTAGTAGTATTCAGCTTTACTAGTAAGTAATAAGTCTTAAAATTGAATTTCATAAATGGCGAGCTCGATACTAATTTATTTTATCACTTTTAATATAAATATATCGTTGTGTTAAAAAGAAATTAGGCCCATACGACTGGACTAGTAAGCATAATTTCGTATGCTTAATAGCTTTTTTTTTTTATTTGAAAGAAAACTATAGTAGATTCATTGATTGAGGAACTTCATTACATAATTTGAGATACAATAAGCCATATCAAGGTAACACACATTCTTCCAAGAGTAAATCAGAAATGAATAAAAGAGGAGAAACATCCCATTCACACTCTGGCCCAAGGAGAGACCAAAACGATGCTTAATGGTTAATCCCTACAAAATGCCCAATATCTCGCGTCCCAAAGCCCGAATCAACATTCTATTTGGCATGAGAATATCCCATGTTTTGACAGACAGAGAGAGGAGTCATGCTAACTGGCTCTGTCGGTATTGTCCCCAGCCCCATACCAATATCATAACGCTAAATTACAACATTACATGTGTATGTATGTATGTATGTATGCATGTATGTATGTACGTGTAATTGTGTATGATTCAAACTGTGTACGTAGTTGCAAGACTTGACCACTTCTCTCTCTACTCCTCCAGTAGTTGCGGGAATTAACACCTCATGCCTTAATCCAATCGAGGGGATAGAGAGAGCTTCTTCTGATTTTCTTCTAGGATTCAGTCTTACAGAGGATGCTGCTGCTGCTGATTGAAGAAAAGTCAACTCCAGCCCACCTCTAAAGCACCAACCTTTCTTTGACTTCTGTTTCTTACTTTTCCAATATTTTCATTTCTTTCACGGCCGCCCCCCAAGAGCGCTGATGAATTCGGAGCCGAATCACCACCTTCGGCACTCCCCTACCGGCGGCGCTGCCTCTGGTGGGCCGGAGCTGGTCAGGACTTACAAGACCTGGAAAGGCAGCAATGTAAGCTGAATCTCTCGCTTGGGTTTTGTTCTATATGTGAAGTTTTGTTTGCTTTTCTTGATTTTGCTCACTTTTGGGGAATCTTGGAGTTACCCAGTTGCTGAAATTGAAAGATGTTTCTTTCTTTTGGGTGTTTGATTGAAAGATGATTGCTTTTTTATTAGGAAGGTGTTGAAAGATGCAAAATTGTGATTGATTTGGGTTGTGACTGCTTTTAAGGAGTGGTAATTTGTTTGGTGATTGAATGGACACAAATTAGCTTTAATTATTGCTTGGAAAACTGGGGATTATGGCCAATTTGTGTACTTTTTATATTTTGGCAAGACGATATTATGAACTACTCTAGTTTGTTGGAGGGGGATTCAAACTTGGATGCAAGAGGACGGACACACTACCTTGTTCGGCTTTGGGTTTAAAATTTAAGTCACTGCTTTGGCATTCCCAGCATACCCTTTAGCCATACAATCCTCAAAGACTGAATCTTAAGCTCATTGATCATGTTGTAGCATAAGGGGAGGATAACCTTTCCTGTGGATTGTATCGCCCTTTTTAATATATGACAATTTGACCCTTCGGCATATAAGCTTTTCTTTTGGTTTGTCTTCCTTTTTAAGTGGCAGCATATGCATCCTTCTGTTATGCGTTTATGTTTACTCAAACACATTGTTGACTGTTTTATTCTGCAGATATTTTTCCTTGGTGGAAGGCTTATATTTGGACCCGATGTCAGTTCTCTTCCGTTAACAGTATCTCTCCTTACTGTGCCTGTTGCAGTTTTCTGCATCTTTGTAGGAAGAAAACTAATTGATCACTTGGGAATTTCAGTAATTATTGCTGTTTGTATATGGACGCTACTTGTAAGTCCTTTTCCTATTTGAATTCTGTTATCGTAGTTCGTAAGATTGTAGGTATTCATATTTGCTCAATGCACAAGTATAAAGTTTACTAATGCGTAACTCATTAGTTATAACTGATAATTTTGGTGATTGTTTTTACGCCTAGTTGTCTACTTAGTCGACACTCTTTTTTCATGAATGTCTGAACTATGAACTACCAACGAGAATTACAATGCTGGGTTTTCTTGTATTATGTAATCACATCAGATTTCTGACGTTAGATGCAACAAATTGTGTTCTGACGGATGGAAACGTGTGTATTTGTTTCCTCAGGTTTTGGTTTTTCTTCTACTAACCTCAGGAAGAGATCCTGGTATAGTACCTCGTAATCTTAACCCTCCAGAGCCAGAGGATTATGATGCGAGTATAGAGGGTGGGTCTAGTGAATCACAACAGCCACGTTTTCCACGCATGAAGGAAGTAGTTATCAATGGTATTATTGTGAAGATCAAGTTTTGCGACACCTGCATGCTTTACAGACCTCCTCGTTGTTCTCACTGTTCCATATGCAATAACTGCGTGCAGCGATTCGACCATCACTGCCCTTGGGTTGGCCAATGTATTGGATTGGTAAGGGACATACTTTGAAGACCTAAACTCTGGAGCTTTTCTATTTATATTTCCTTAATTCTGTGGAGGTGCTTAGTTTGAATGGATGATTAATTTATATTTGATTATAAGAATCACAAAAACTCAAACCAATTGCTCAAATTTATGTAAGCTGCCTTTGATTTATGTGTACAGCGGAACTACAGGTTCTTCTTCATGTTTGTCTTCTCTGCAACTCTTCTTTGCTTATATGTACAAGGGTTTTGCTGGGTCTACGTTGTGAGGATCATGCATGGCGAGGATATATCAATTTGGAAGGCGCTAATTAAGACTCCCGCCTCCATTGGGCTCATTATTTACAGTTTCATTGCCTTTTGGTTTGTCGGCGGTCTTACTATGTTCCACTCATATCTCATCAGTACAAACCAGGTTAGAAGCTCGTAAATTCAAGAAATCCTGCTGTGCTGTGTGGTGATATTTATTCGTGTAAATCCATCTGTACTTTTTAAATTCAGGTTTATTCGTCTTGTAACGTTAGAGCTCTCTTTTGTTGTGCTTTGGCAGTCTACTTATGAAAACTTTAGATACCGGTATGATGGACGAGAGAACCCATTCAACAAAGGGACAATTAAGAACTTCATGGAGGTATTCTGCACAAGAATTTCTCCATCCAAGAACAATTTAAGGGCAAAAGTTCCAAGAGATCCTGAAGTTCTTCCTATACCAGTCGGCGCCAATTTTGTTAGTCCTGTCATAGGGAAAGGCATGAGTGACATAGAGATGGGGAGGAAGCCATTATGGAATGACGCTTCAGGAGAGATGCGGGATTATGAAGGACAATTTAGCAACGATGATGGAGTAAACAAGGACCCCCAAGTGAGCGAGGCTGATAGGTCCCAAGATTTAAGCAGGAGTCTCCGAACAGAGAGCACAGAGAGACATGTTGCCTCGCAACCTAGACGGTCTAGTTGGGGGAGGCGGAGTGGAAGTTTAGATATAGCGCCCGAAGTGCTTGCTTTTGCAGCTGGAGTTGGCGATTCAAGGCGGGTCACTGATGAAAAAGGAATCAACGGCAAGTTGACAACAGAAATTGGACAATCCCGTACAAGTTTGTAAATAGTCGATAGGCGATTATACTAAAGAAAACAACATGAGGAAAGGCTGCGAGCTTTTGGAAATGTTAAGCCGTGTTATATTGTTTGTATATTAAGTGTGGAATTTGAAAGAACAGCTCTCTCAAGCAGTCAATTCTTTCCAATGTGTGGAACCAATTTTACGTGTATGTTCGAAGTCTGTTTCACCTTTCAGTTTTCCGGCACTAAAGTGTTCTTCATTCATCACAACATGAATGGAGATCTCTACATCGGGAGCTTCTCCCGGTCGTTCCCGCACGGATCCGGCAAGTACCTCTGGACCGACAGGTGCATGTACGAAAGCCAGCGGCGATGAGCGGCTAATCACGCTCCCTAACGATGTTAACCTTACTCTGTCGCCGCTCGTTTTCCAGCGCAACCTATTCCTATCAAACGCGAAGGGTATCTTCTCAGGTATTTCTTAAAAATTTCGTATGCTTCTAACAAAAGCGACAAAAGTGATTTTGCACAGCGCAATTATGAGCAGAAGTGCTTCTTGCAGAAGCATCCCAAACGGGGGCTTAGATTGCTCGTAGATATACCCGTGATTCCAAGTCAAAATTCACAGAGATTTTGCTTGCTGAAATATTCTAACTTTCGAGCATCGAGTTACAGCTGCAACATGCAATACATTCATGATTCATCACATCAATAACAATATGAAAAATTCAATAAAAATTTGATAGATAATAGTGCTGGAAGAGGTATCGACTACAATAGCTTCGAGAGAGGGAGGAGAAGTTCGTTTCCAGAAATACAGAACACATTTTCAACCGATATTTAACTGACTCCATAAGCAAAAACGGCCACATTACGGAATTGAGAATGCATGCCAAACTTCTAGACCTTCATTGCATACCCTGAAAGCGCTTCATAATAATCATACTCATATCAAGATACCGGCGGGCACAGTTTGTCAGGCAAGCGGACTCACTGGAACTGAACTTGCTCCCAGGGGTACTGGTGATGCACTTGTCCCAACATACATTTGTAAGCTTTCCCACCATCTCGTTCACCATTGCTCTTTCCTTCTCTTGCTGCACATCAAGCACACCGTTGTTTAAAAAAAATCAACCATCAATGGCTCAAGTATACTGACGGAGAAAGTAACAAACTAGCAGCAGCAACAGGAACAACGTAGTAATAATCACATTGTAACTGGTTGTGCAAGGTTCAAAAAACATTATATTGTTTCGACAATGCTACAAAGCATATCGCCAGAAGATTAGTCAATGCACAACCAATCAAGATAAAACATTTGAGTTCAGTTTTAAGGCTATAGCGGCAACATCTCAATTCGTCAATTCGTCAATAACTTCATAATCATTCTTATATTCTTCTCCTTTCACCCCCACAACAAGTAAAAAGATCAATTCGAATTAAGGGGTAAAAGGCCATCACACAATGTTAAGTATCAAAATGGAGTTCGGGGGCGAAATTTGGAACAATTTTTAGGCTTTCTACAATGTTGCATAAGGTGTTCACTCTAAAGAATTGAAGCATTGAACTAAAACACTGAAAGATCAAGATTTTCAGCCATGCACTTCTTCTTCAGAAAAAAAAAAAAACAAACAACGATAACGAATAATCGACTCCAAAACTACCAATTAATCATGAGCTCAATTAAAATCTTAATACTATTCTTAGGGAAAAGTTGTTTGCTTTCGATTTATATAAATTCGTAAAAGCAAAGAACTCAAAATTACATCTTTCAATGGGGGTAAACATGCATATATTTGTATATGTACTATTCAATATTCAATCCCAAACATATAGATATGTTTTTTAAAAAACCCAAAAACCCTAAATCCCCAAATATATTCAGAGTTTTAATCCGCTGAAATAAAAAGCAACATTCTTTTCTTCCTCATGAATTTTCTCCGGAAATAAACAGGGAGAATGATAATAGAACTTACGTTGATGAAGTTAAGCAGTTCAGGGTTGTTCATTGCTGAAGGATCCATGGCAGTTTGTGCTCGCTATTCCGCTAAAACCCTTCTAAATTCTTCAGATTTGAAAACAATCCCACCGTCTCACACTCTCCGAAAAACCCTAGAAACTTTCGAAAGCCTCAGAGGAGACCGGCAACTAATAAGGGATTCAACTTATTGGGCCAGATTTTAAAAGAAAGCTAATTCGCTTCAAGACTTGTATAAGTTTTAAATTTTGTAGGCCCAAAGAAGGGGAATGTGGGTTGAGAATTAGGGTGATTGTCGGTTGGAACTTGGATCAGATCGAAAACAAGTATTCCAATTAAAATTCAAAAAAGTTTTAGAATTAAATATTTTAGTTTTGGCTTTGAAATTTTGGGTTATCGGGATTTATCGGAAATTTTGGAATTTGTTTTATCTTAGAATTCTTGAAACATAACTTGGATCTCCTACATTTTACAAGACTTCAAAAATTTTAAACTTTTATGTATCCACTAGTTAACATTTTTTTTTTTAATTTTTGCGATATTTATATGCAATTACATTGGTGTATGACATAAAATCATATTAAACAAACTAAAATAATATGTATGATTATACTCTTCATGCTTAATATATATCAATATAATTAAATATAAAAAATAAGAAATAAAGCATATCCATATGTAACAATAAACACGAAAAAAATAAGAATATGTATGGTTTTTTTTTTTTAATTTATTTATTTTTTTAACAGTACTGAGTTTGAGAAATTCAAGATTGCAATTTGAAATTGGATATGTACATTCCAATTGTCATTCAATTTTTTTGAAAATTTTCAAAATTGAAAACGTTTGAACTCGAAACGAAAATTTCAATTTGGATTGGAACTTTCAGTCGAACTTACACACCTAGTTGAGATCAATAAGAAGGTGGAGAAATACTTATATGCAAACGCCTTGTATATAGAACACTAGACACAAGAAGTCGAAGCAAACTATTGACGGTTACTCCTCAACTTTTTCTCGCCCGTTGCGGTGATAGTCGTTCTCCTTCTTTGAAAGTTTTTCTCACCTTTTTGTGTGAGTGTTGTCCACTTTTGTAAATTTTTTGTTGTCGATGGCCCTAGTTGTGGCCAGAGTCGGTAGCAGTTCTCCCCTCTCTTTTCTCTTTCTTTCCCTTTTCCCATCCTTCTGCTTCTTCTCCTTGTCTACCATCCCATTTCTGTAAATGCTTTGAATTATTTTTATTCTTCTCAATGAGAGGTATTTATACAAGGTGTACAACCCTAGTGTAATAGGAAGAAAACTAATTACACGAGATTATAGGAGATTACACGGAATTGATATCAATTAGGAATCCTACCTAAAATACAAAGTCAACACTCCCCCTCGCATAAATGTTACTCATGCCCAACTTGTGTAAGAAACTTGAAACTTATGACTTGAAAACAGCCTCCGTGACGATATTTGCGAACTGATCTTCTGTTCTTATTGTCGGTAGTTCAATTGTTTTTTCTTCTAATTTTTCTTTGACGAAGAACCGATCAACTTCAACATGTTTTGTTCTATCATGTTGTACCGGATTATGTTCAATGTCACGGGCAGCTTTATTATCACAAAATAATTTCATGGGCTGATCATGTAGTATACCCAAATCGCGAAGCAGAAGCCTAAGCCACAGAATTTCACAAATCCCCAAAGCCATACCTCTATATTCAGCTTCTGCACTGGAACGGGCAACCACATTCTGTTTCTTACTTCTCCATGTAACCAAGTTACCCCCAACGAATGTAAAGTAACCTGATGTTGAGCGTATATCATCAATCAAACCTGCCTAATCTGCATCAGTATAACCTTCAACTCTAAGGTGATTATTCCTTTTAAACAAAATTCCTTTGCAAGGACTTCCCTTCAAATATCTCAAAATTCTCATCACTACATTCATATGTTGTTCTCCGAGATTATGCATGTATTGACTCACTACACTTAAGGCATAAGCAAGGTCCGGTCTTGTGTGTGCCAAGTACATTAAATGACCTACTAACCTTTGGTATCTCTCTTTGTCAACTGGTACTTGATTAGGATCAACACTAAGCTTCAATCATTCCTCTAATGGTGTAGCTACTAGTTGACAAGCTAACATGCCGGTTTCGTGCAACAAATCAATAATATACTTCCTCTGTGATAAGAAAATTCCCGAACTGCTTCTCGATACCTCAATCCCTAAAAAATATTTCAAAGATCCAAGGTCCTTCATCTCAAATTCTGTAGCCAAATATCTTTGCAAGGTCGCATGTTCTTTTGGGTTATTACCTGTTACCACCATATCATCTACATACACAATAAGTGCAGTAAGTTTCCTATTTCGTTTTTTTCAGGAACAGAGTATGATCAGAGTTACTTTGTTTATAGCCAAATGCTCTCATAGATTTTGTGAATCTTCTAAACCATGCCCAAGGGGACTGCTTTAAACCATACAAGGATTTCTTCAACCTGCACACTTTTCTTTTGTATTTATCTAGAGCATTACATCTAGGTGGAAGATCTATATAAATTTCTTCTGTCAAGTCTCCATGCAAGAAGGCATTCTTCACATCGAATTGTTGTAAGGGCCAATTAAGATTTGCAGCCAAGGACAACAAAACACGAACTGTGTTGATCTTGGCTATAGGTGCAAATGTATCTATGTAGTCGATTCCATATTTTTGAGTGTATCCTTTTGCTGCTAGTCTTGCCTTAAAACTATCCACCGTCCCATTTGCTTTGTATTTCACAGTATAGACCCATTTGCATCCCACAGGTTTCTTGCCAGCAGGCAAGTCTGTGATCTCCTAGGTAGCATTCTTCTTCAAAGACTTCAACTCTTCATTCATTGTTGCTTGCCATCGTGGATCAGTTAAAGCCTCCTGCACACTATTAGGAATAGATACAGTAGATAATTGATGCACAAATGACTTATTTGATTCTAACAGGTGACTGGTATACACATAATTACTTAACGGGTATAACACACTAGACTCAGGGTTGGGCTTACTCATTGGATACCTAGTTTTGCATTTAGGGTTAAATTCATAAGTAAGTTTAGGAATACCTCGATTGACGTGATCATGGAGACGACGTGGTGGTGGTGCATCCGAGATCGAAGACGATTGATTATGGTTATTGGGACTCAAGATCGACTGTGAGATAGCTAGCGACATAAGACTGTTCGGTGGTGAGAAAACTAGCAGTGAGCTATCAGGTAGTGAGTTATCTGGCGATGTCGACTCGTCCTTTTCATGGTTTTCAACATTATTTCCATGTGAATGATCACCACTTCTCTCCAATACATTACCACTTAGTTCCAATTCATTCATATCATTGTTTTAGTGTGAATGATCACCACTTATTTCCAAGATATCACCACTTAAATCCAAATCTTTCACACTATCTATATGTGGAATAGTATAATCAAGAGTTTGAACTTCTATCTGATTCTCCCCCTGAAGTGAAGACTCGGGATTGGCAAACTACATATCATTCTCATGAGATGCAACATCCACAGTGACAAACAATTTTTTCGTCGGAGGGTGATAACAACGATACCCTTTTTTATTTGAGGCATACCCCACAAACACACACCATAAAGCCCGGGGTTCAAGCTTACTTCTCTGCTATTTATGAAGATGAACGAAGGCCACACAACCAAACACGTGAGGTGGAAGATTAGGAACTGTAGGAGCATCAACATATGAAGAGAGAGTCTGGAGTGGTGTCTGGAAGTCAACCAATCGGGATGGAACACAATTCATGAGATACGCAGCTGAGGTGAAAGCTTCTCCCCAAAAAGACAACGGGAGACACGCCTCAAGCAAAGAAGCACGAACAACCTCGAGAAACTGACGATTCTTGTGTTATGCAACACCATTTTGTTGTGGAGTATATGGACATATAGTCTGATGAACAATACCATGATGATCAAGAAAGGCACAAAGTTCAGAGTTTACATATTCGCCGCCATTATCACTCCTGATAACCTGTATGTGTGACTTATATTGTACTTATACCATTTTGTAAAACCGCTGAAACAAAGAAGTGACTTCACTTTTGGACTTCATTAAACAAACCCAAGTCATACGTGTGCAGTCATCAATAAAAGTAACAAACCAATGAGCACCACCAAGTGTAGCAATTTTATATGGTCCCTAAACATCAGAATGAATTATCATAAACGGGATTGAACTTTTAGTCAAACTAGGCAGAAACGAAGCACGATGACTTTTAGCCATTCCACAAACACCACATTTAAAGTTAGAAATATCATGCTTAATAAACAGGCTAGGAAACAACCTCCGCAGGTAGGTGAACGAAGGATGTCCAAGTTGACGATGCCAAAACCAAATCTCCGAAGCTTTATTCCTATCCCCCTGATTCCCTTCCACTACAAGAGCTTGGGTCAACATTTGGGAACTGTTCGATGTCAGCTCCAAGTAGTAGAGCTTCCCCTTCCTAATACTATAACCAATCCTCTTGCGAGTCTAAATGTCTTTAAAAACATAAAAAAAAATGGCCAAAAAATCACAAGACAATGCAGGGCGACAATTATTTGAGCAACACATAATAAATTATAGTTAAGAGAATGAACAACAAGCACGGTATCAAGACTAAGGGTATATGAAAGGGAGATAGTTTCTTCCCCGATAACAGGGGCAGGATTACCGTTGGCTACACTTACGACAATTTTGGTGGATGGTTTGAGGGTTTCTACCTATATAAGTCATATGTTCAGTAGCACCAGAATCAATTATCCACGTATTATTCGTAACAGAGGCAGAAACCTTTAAAGCCTTACCATTGTTACCTATAGTAGTAGAGGCAGACATTTCCGCAACCATATTTTCAGAATCTACCTTCACATTGGCCAAAGAGGTACGCATGGTCGCATTCTCATGTCTGAGTTGGTCAGATAGATTTGGAGTACAAGTCCAGATTGCCATTCCTAAGCAATTTTAATCAATACGTTCCTCGGTGATCGGTAGAGTCCAAATTTCCATGCAAACTAAGCCCAAGAAGCTTCAATTTGCACGGGACAACAAGAAAGATAGCCCAATAACAATTAAAAAATAATAATTATCCAAAAGAAAATTTTCTTGCCGTGTGGGCCTGAAGCACAAAACCCAATTTTTCAATGTTTGTATTTTGTCCTTTTGCCCTTTGTCCAAAGTCATCTTCGTGCAAACGAAGATTTGGGGAAAAAAAACAAAACACTGCAATCTGGAGCAGCAGCAGGTCTGTGTGGGTGAAGATAAAGACAGTTGGGGTTTTAAATGGAGATGGTGATACAATTGGTAGTGTACGATGCGGGTTGTAGAGATTTGGTAACTCCTCAGACAGTAGGACAGTGTAGACAGTGTGGTGGTTTTAGATCAGAGAGCAGTTGTAATAGACTCGGGCTCAGCAACGACGGAGTCGCTCGCTGGTCGAACGAGCACGATGCACAACTGGTTGTGCGGCTAGTGGTTCTTGGGTCAACAACGATGGCGTCGCTCGCCGCACAACTGATTGCACGGCTGATGGTTATGGTCACTATATTTTTCTTTATTTCCTCTAACCTAGGCCCTGGTAGTAGAAAAAATGCTTTGAATTATTTTTATTCTTCTCAATGAGAGGTATTTATACAAGGTGTACAACCTTAGTGTAATAGGAAGAAAACTAATTACACGAGATTATAGGAGATTACACGGAATTGATATCAATTAGGAATCCTACCTAAATACAAAGTCAACACTTCTCCTTATCTACCATCCCATTTTGGTCTTGTTCTTCAACCTTAAATCCGTCTCTGATCTACATGTCTTTCATCATTAACTCTAAATTCCAGTTTCTTATTTTTTTTCAAATTTGTGTTGTCCATCCTCTTCCACAGCTTTCATCGTTCCCTCTCAATCTAAATCTCACATTTTCTCCACTCATTTTCCAGGTTGGCTCCGTCATTCATCATTCCTACCTCTTTTTCATTAAGCAATTACCTTTCTTCACCACACTTGGTTGTGGTTCTCTTGAAATGTGTGTAGAGGTTCAGCTCGGGTGTACACACCACCACCTTCCATTTGTTTTCCTTTATTGGCACTATTGTTGTTGGGTTTTCACTGGCTTCTTTCAATCTATGATTGCATTCAATGTGGTGTTCATTGCAGGATGCTGAAGTCACCATCTTCTTCTTTTTTGGCGTGTGGTATGATATCAGATTTGAGTGATTTTTGGTAGAATGACCTTTGAGGGAAGACCTAAAAGATAGATGGTTTAGATTGTTGAAATACATTACGAAATGAGCCTCACAAAAAACATTGTAAACAATTGTATAAAAATGGTGTCACAGATCTGCATTTTTTTGTACTTCAATGATCGTTGAAATAGGGACTATTTCTAGGGCCCAATCAACATCGAACTTCAATGATTTGAACCGTCTATTTTTTTAAGTTTAACTTTACAAATTATCTTTGCAAAATATTAGTCAAATTAAAAATATTTAAGGTATATAATTGAGTTTAAAGAAATGAACGATTGAACTTTGATGGATAATGGCCCCACAAATAGCCAAGTGTTTTCGTTTGTTGATTGATAAAACAAGATTAATTCATAGAAATTGGAAAGGGAATATGCAAGGTATATGAAAGCATTACCTAAGGCTTATGCATATGGTTTGACATCCATGCATGGTACGTAATTCAACCATAAAACTGTTAAAAGTAGAAATTAGGCAAATTAAAGTGCTATAAGGTACCGTTTGGGACGTGGGACGGGACGGAACAGAGTGGGACGAGGTGTTCTGTCCCACATTTGGTGTGCCTATAACGGGTGGAACATGTTGTTCCACGGGACGAATTTTGGGTGATTTTTCGTTCCACCTCATCCCCTGGAACGACTCGTTCCACATCCGTGGAACACAAAATTATAACATCTCCGTCTCCTTCTTCTTCCTCCTTGTTTCCATCCAAGGGCATCTTTGCTCCTTTTCCGTTCTGTCCCATCCTATCCTGTCCCATTCCGTTCCATCCCGTCTTCATACCAAACGATACCTAAAAGATAGCAAATTTTGAAAGACTTTCTTATGCATTAAGCATTTGTACTCCTTTTCTTCAATGTTAAACTTTTTTATACTAAACACATGCATAATATACCCTTTAAAATTAATGAAAATCATAAATGGACTTTTTCTCCACCATTATAACTTTTCTTTGGTCCAATAATCACATCTCCTTTAAACATACATGACTCAAATGAATGAATTAAAATTAACCAATTATTGGAAGAATTGCTTTAGGTTCAAAGAAAAGAGAAAGCAGCTGCATATATTGAGGACCATGTGTGAAGCCATAAGACATTAATACCATTAAAGATTACATAACAAAAGGCTAAATAGCCAAAATAGTCCTTGAGATTTGCATAACTCATCATTTTGGTCCCTAACATTTCAAATTGATAAAAGTGGTCCCTGAGATTGTCCACCATCCATCATTTTGGTCCTTCCGTTAAAAACTCCGTTAAGTGTCCCAGAGCTCTTGGTCGGAAGTTTAGACAATTTTCAAAGTTTCGTAACTCAATCTTTTCTTAACCAAATTCGACCCATAATATATCAAAATGAAGATAGGAAAGTGTAAAATAAGATTATACCTATTTGGAAGCCCAATGGCTACCGGAGATAGCTGAAAAATATCCCCAAAGTTGACTGGTCTGAAGAAAAACTGGAAAACTCGTAGGAAACTGGGTAAATTTTAAACGTTCATAACTTCTTCAATACTCAACAAAATCAAGTGATTCAAAAATGAAAATAATACTTCTTGACGAGACAAAGAGAATGGTACCTTTTTGATGGCTAACTCACCATGGTTTGACTGAAAAACGGCTCGAAAGTGGCTGTCTTGGTCTCAAGTTAGCCACTTTCAAGCCATTTTTTGGCCAAACCACGAAAATTTAGCCATCTAAAAAGGTACCATTCTCTTCGTCTCATCGATAAGTATGATTTTCGTTTTTGAATCACTTGATTTCGTTGAGTATTGAAGAAGTTATGAACGTTTAAAGTTTACCCAATTTCCGGCATGTTTTCCAGTTTTCCCTCGGACCAGTCAACTTTGAGGCTATTTTCCAGCCATCTCCGGCAGCCATTTGGCTTCCAAATAGGTATAATCTTATTCTACACTTTCCAATTTTCATTTTGATATATTATGGGTCGAATTTGATTAAGAAACGATTGAGTTATGAAACTTTGAAAATTGCCCAAACTTCCGGCCAAGAGCTCCGGGACACTTAACGGAGTTTTTAACGGAATGACCAAAATGATGGATGGTGGACAATCTCAGGGACCACTTTTATCGATTTGAAATGTTAAGGACCAAAGTGATGAGTTATGCAAATCTCAAGGACCATTTTGGCTATTTAGCCCACAACAAAATAAGCATGTTAACTTTTGTTGCTATGCTTTCAAAATAAGCACTTGGCCAGAGACATTGTTTTAACGAAATAGGGTGCTTTTTTATGAAGCAGAAGATCTTTAAATCAGCCCTGCATGCATGGAAAGAGAGGATTAAAGCTACATCTTCGTGATGAAGAAAAGCACCAATCTGAGTTGACGATTGGTTTTCAGCTAAGGTTTTCCCTAGATAGCTTTCGATAAAAGCAGGTTCTTTTTTTGTGGCTCCTTTCATTCAAATTAACAATTGTTCAAATAAAAAAAGAACAAAACTCCTAGATCTTTTATGTGCGGCTATGAACCTTTATGTGTCAGCCATCCATAATTCAAAAGAAAGCAAGTAGCTCGTAGTTAAACTAATTAATCCAAAACCACTAAATAAAAGAAAATTTTAATATTGGAAGAACAACCATGAGCAAATGAAATCGATTAGGCATCTGATGAAGAATCAAGAAGTTGCCTACTGTGAATGTTTTTGGAGTAACCGTATCTTAACGAACGTAGCTCGGTTATTAGCATGCATGATGCAGTTTTTACTGTTGCATTATTTTATGTGGTCCTTGGAATTTTGCTTTTAGAGATAGTTACTCAACATTACCAAACTTTTATATAGGGATAATTTTAATTTACCAAGTTATCATAAACTTTAGGTTTTACTTCACTTATTTTCTTTTTCAAACGCTGCATGTACTTGAGACAATATCCTATAAAACGAGTATGTATATATTGATATTTCAAACATCAAATACTCTGTCAAAAAGACCTGCATGACCAACGCGCAACTTTTTGTATGAAATTAGGCTATGTATTTTCTATATTATATATACTTTTTTTAACTATTATTTTTTAAACCTTACTTTATATTAATTTTTTGAACAATTATATTATATTATTATAAATTACAATTGTGTATTTTCTCTTAATTTGTAATTTGTTTTCTTTAAGTTACTACTAAGACTGCAAGTGGCCCCTACTACAGTTGTGAAGAGGAGTGTTGCCCTTACACCACAACATGGGTTCAATCCTATTGACTCCCTAATCTAACATCTAATCTAACAAATCTATCGTTTGACCAAAAATCAAAATATTTCCTTTTAAAAGCGCTTTTAGTCATTTTAAAAGTACTTCCAAACAAAACCTAAGACAATACAAACCTATTACCATCACTTGCTACATCATGTAGTATATCTATATATATGTAGTACAAAAATATAATTTCCTCAATTCCCTAATAATTTTTGTGTGTTTTTCCATATGTTCCTTTCACATAGTTTTACTTATTAATTCTTTGCCGTAGTTTACTTAATTAGGTAAACAGTTTATGTGTTTTTACATCTAATGAGCTAAGCATGACATCGGACGACTTCATATGAATGAGAAATACATCACCAATCCATTACGATTAAATATATAATGAGTAATATGTGGCCGGCCTTACCTTGAAAATTTTCACCAAGACCTCAGCAACTCCAATATAATATAACGGATTAGCTCAATGCTCTTTGATTGCTTGTTAACATCTCTTTCACATGAGATGCTCGTTATAACAAGGACATGGAGATGTAAGAATTTGCTTTGCATCACAAATTACAGACATGAAAAAACAAGAAAATCATATGTAAGCAAATCAAACTTCTTTTAAGGGTTACTATATAGATATATAGCTTCCAAAAAACTTCATTTTCCAGATAAAAACACTTGAAGTCTCGTTTTGAAGCAAAAACTCATAAACTCAAATGTTATTCTACCAACTTTTATTATACTATACTATTATTGCACAATGGGTTTAGAGATTTTATTTTGGTTTTGATTTTATATGATGTGTTTGGACGAGAAGCTTTAAAATTTCATAAAACCTTTAATAAATTATAAATGTATTAACAATGCACCTCCAAAATTGGATGGAGCAACTTGGAAATGACTGAATACAGAATTTTGAAATGACATAGTTCAAGATGTCAATTTGAAAAGTCTTTTGCTTAGCATCTTTGGATACGTACATTTGTAATGTTTTAGTAGTAACTTTCTACTGCATTTTTAACAATTAAGTCTAATTAAAATTTCATAAAACTTTAAGGGTGCGTTTGTTTAGCTTCACTACCTTTCACTAGACGAGATTAGTTTCTAATGCAATCCCGTGTTTGTCTACAGTAAGAACTAAGTTTAATGGTATTAAGTGGGACTCGCGTCGACTAATTCCTTTGTTAGAAGGTCTTAGCAAGCCCCCAAAATACGAGAGGACTACCCAAGACCGTCATCCTCTTCGTGCTCGCTATCCTCATCCTGCTCGCTCGCCATGTCCTACTTAACTACTTCGATTTCCCCTTCTACTCGTCCTAATCACACATTTCCCCTTCAATCTCCCTTTCGATTTCCCCTTCAATTTCCTAGGTTGTTATGAAATCTGGGTGCATTTTATGCTGTGAAATTTTCCTGTTCTTCAATAATTTCTCCTTCTGGGTATTTTATGATGTTGTTGTATGGATTTGATTTCCTCTTCTGGGTATTTTGTGATTTCCCCTAGTTCAGCTTTCCATGCTCAAAGTCATCTACGGCGAAGCCCCAATTTCAGAAATTGGTGAGGTTGTGAAGAAGAAATCAAAACCTGCTGCCTCCAAATTTGTGGGGTGATGAGGTTTGAATTTTTAACAATTTTGGGACATTTGAGTTGCTGATTAAATTTAAACAGTCAGGTCGCTGCTTTCAATTTAAATTCTCCAATTCAACAATGGAAATAAACTGAGACAAAAGATTAACAGAAAAAGGGAAAAAAAGATAGAGGCATTCATGGAGCTCGTGGTGTGGAGTATAAGGTGAATAAATAAACCCATAAAAAGTATGAGATAATAACCTTTTCTGTTTCTCAGAATTTTCATTTGGATTTTTTTCCAATTTCCCCAAAAAAAAGCCTTCAATTTTCTTCCCCAAGTTATTTCTTAGCATTGCAGAATCTGGGTTTTGTTCTTTATACTCTGTTTTGGTGAATTATGAAAAAAAATTCAAGATGGGTATTTGGCTGTAATTTTATCATTTGATTTAATTGTGGGTATTGTGCACTTGAGTTTGATGCTTCAATTGTTAATTTGCAATTTCACTAATTTTTATTATCTTGTTTCTTAGTCTGACACTGCATCAAACGTTTCACTAAGTTAGTCCAACTTAATCTATTATAATTAAGTCAGTCCAACTTAGTCTTTGAAGCTAGTCCAGTCTGAAATAATCTGGTGCAACAAACGCACCCTAAAGTTCTTCATTCAAACATAGCACGACACAACTCACTAGCAGCATCAGTTGTTTGAGAACAAACCAGTTAACTTTTTATTTTTAACTGTCAACATCAAAAGTATTCATCCAGTAATAGTACTGTTGTCCCGTTCTATATTCACACCCCTACGAATCATTTTTCTTTTCTTTTTCTTGTACAACCACTCAAAAAGATACTCCCTCTCCAAATTCTTCTCTTGTTCTGTCTATAAATACTCAACATGGCTGCTTCACATTTGCTCATCTCTTAACAGAGGCCAATAAGTTCCAATAAACAAAGGCCTTTTCATTTTTCAAAATAATGGACAAGTTCAACTTTCTGAGAAATGGGATGTCCAGATTGCCTCCTGGTTTCCGATTCCAGCCAACAGATGAAGAACTTGTCTTTCAGTACCTGAGATGCAAAGTCTTTTCATGCCCCCTTCCTGCTTCCATTATTCCTGAGATCAACGTTTGCCTGTATGATCCTTGGGATTTGCCAGGTTAGCATAAACTACACAGATATATTACCACTAACCACTTTGCTTAATTTTTAATTTTTTTTTTAGGAAAAATTAGTATCTGGTCCCTAATTCTTACTGTTCATTAACTAAAACCTTATTAGTTCTTAAATTTTGATTCAAGTTCCTAGCAATAATGTGATAATAAATTTACATGTTTATTATATAATTTTTTAATATAAAAATTAGTAATTAATTTAGGGTTTAATACTCACACCTCTATTAAACTTCTAATTAATTTTCAATTCAAACA
The DNA here is from genome assembly GCF_916048215.2 of Malus sylvestris. NCBI lineage: Eukaryota > Viridiplantae > Streptophyta > Magnoliopsida > Rosales > Rosaceae > Malus > Malus sylvestris. Next base: position 22,377,020 of record NC_062273.1, on the reverse strand, counting down.
TTTCCAAAATAATAAAAAATTAAATTAAATTAATTTGTACCTATTAGTTTTTTTTATATATAAAAAGATTCTCAAATTTTTAATCTTAAATGTGTTAGGAGTATTATATGAATAGCTAAGATGTTGCCAAATGTCAAGAGATTAGTATTGCAGTTATAAGGTTGTTATAAGATAGCTTAGTTAGGAAGCTGTCTAAGATAGTATAAATATCCTTTGTAATGGAACAGTTGTGTAATGAATAAGAAATATACAATACAATTCAGATATATCTTGCTCTCCAAGTATTCTTTCTATCTCATCAGATATATCTTGCTCTCCAAGTATTCTTTCTATCTCATCTCTCTCTTCCTATCAATCTTCTTCTTATCTGATATATGTGTAGATTGGTTTACAAAATGTACCCATTCATATAATTTTTCAATTTTTTAAATCTTAAATGTACCCATTCTCAAATATATCAATTTGTTATATGTAAAATGTACCCTTTTTTGAATATAAAATCCATTCAAATTTTTTTTATCCATGTTTAAACTTATATGGGTATATTCTTTTTCGTTGATTTGAGAATGTATCCATGTTTTGGTACAATAACTTTTTTTGTTAATTTTGGTTAATGTACCCATACATATATGTATACACACACAATATAATGTATAATTTATATTTTATTATTTTTAATCCCATAAATTATGGGTTTTATATAAAATCTCATTAATATAAACAATTACAAATTTCAATTTTTAATTTTTAATTAAAAAAATATAGTAACTTATATTATTACATTAATGTCAGGAACCTCAATAAAAATTTGACAATGTTTCAATCAAAGAATATTGATAACTAGGGACCGCATCCAAATTGTCCTTCTTTTTTTTTATACATTTTTCCACTTGTAAAAACTGACATTTTATGTGTGGTATGTTTCCAGGTGATTTGGAGCAAGAGAAGTATTTCTTCAGCAACAGGGAATCGAAATACCGGAATGGAAACCGAGCTAACAGGGTGACAAGTTCCGGTTACTGGAAAGCGACCGGCGTTGACAAAAAGATTGTATCTTCAAGGAAGAATAATATTGTGGGGAAGAAAAAGACTCTAGTTTTCTACAAAGGGAAGTCTCCAAATGTTTCTAAGACTGATTGGATCATGCATGAATATTGCCTTGTCAATGCAGAAACTACAGCTTCCACTCACACAACTGAGGTGAGTTTAGGATGAGGTTATGTTTTTGTTTCACAAACTCAAGATGTTCGGCATGATCGTATGGGTTTGGTCAACTGGTTATAGCACCTCTGTGCACTTAATTGTTCAAGTCTCCCTACTTGTAGACTAGAATATATATCGTCTTATTAAAAAAGAAAAAAAAAAAATCATTTGACACAAAGTAATTTTATGCAGAATGCTTTAACCCCGAAAGGAAACTGGGTTTTGTGTCGCGTGTTTTTGAAGAAAAGAAGTGGCAAGACGGATGAGGAGATTATGGTGAATTACAATGGCATCAGAGTTTGCGATAATGCAAGTCCTGTATCTTCTTCTTCATCTTGTTCGAGTTCCTGGCCAGTGGGATCACAGAAGTAACTTCTTCAAGTGAAGAAGGTGGTAAGGAAATCAGTGGCCGCCCTAAATTTTGATCATGTTAATTAAATGTAGCATCGTTCTTCGCGTGTCGTGTTCATGAAAAGGAAATGAATCTACTTCCAGAAACTTTACTGCTTTGAGAGATTGGTGGATGTAAAAAATTGGTAACTTTTAGAATATGAACCCAATTCTCAGCATCCTCCTTTGGAGAAAAACTTAATAACTAGAGCTACCCGATTAGGGCATCTGTTATATCGGGCGTCCAACATGTCAAACTATTAGAGAGACGAGCTAAAGACCAACTTCCAACAACACCGATATTATATCTAATTTGTTAATTATTCTTTGCACAATCCGTCATGTGTGGAGTTTTATTACAAAAGGTATCGGTATTAATTGGAGTGGGGTTATGATATTTAAACTCTTCTTTTTCCAAAGATATAGCCAATGTGGGATATTTCAACACTCCCCCTCATATAGGACCCAATTAGTGGGTGACGTGGGCGATCCACACATTGGCAACCATGTGGAGCCAAGGGGATCCACCCATCACGTGGCAGTACAAGCCCGCTCCCTAACTCTGATACCATGTCAAATTATCAAAAAGAAGGGCCAAAAACCCACTTCTAACAACACTGATACCTTCCCCAACTTGTTAATTATCATCTACACAATCCGTCAAGTGTAGGGTTTTATCACAAAAAGCTCGGTATTAGTTGGAGTAGAGTTAGGATATTTAAACTCTACTTTTCTCATAAATATGACCAACAACAACAACAACAACAACAACAAAGCCTTTTCCCACTAAGTGGGGTCGGCTATATGAATCCTAGAACGCCATTGCGCTCGGTTTTGTGTCATGTCCTCCGTTAGATCCAAGTACTCTAAGTCTTTTCTTAGAGTCTCTTCCAAAGTTTTCCTAGGTCTTCCTCTACCCCTTCGGCCCTGAACCTCTGTCTCGTAGTCACATCTTCGAACCGGAGCGTCAGTCGGCCTTCTTTGCACATGTCCAAATCACCGGAGCCGATTTTCTCTCATCTTTCCTACAATTTCGGCTACTCCTACTTTACCTCGGATATCCTCATTCCCAATCTTATCCTTTCTCGTGTGCCCACACATCCCACGAGGCATCCTCATCTCCGCTACACCCATTTTGTGTACGTGTTGATGCTTCACCGCCCAACATTCTGTGCCATACAACATCGCTGGCCTTATTGCCGTCCTATAAAATTTTCCCTTGAGCTTCAGTGGCCTACGACGGTCACACAACACGCCGGATGCACTCTTACACTTCATCCATCCAGCTCGTATTCTATGGTTGAGATCTCCATCTAATTCTCCGTTCTCTTGCAAGATAGATCCTAGGTAGCGAAAACGGTCGCTTTTTGTGATCTTCGCTAGATTGCTCCGGTCATTAGTGTGGATAAGTATATAAATGGATAGAGATAGGAAAGCAAACACAAGATGTACGTGGTTCACCCAGGTTGGCTACGTCCACGGAATAGAAGAGTTCTCATTAATTGTGAAGGGTTTACACAAGTACATAGGTTCAAGCTCTCCTTTAGTGAGTACAAGTGAATGATTTAGTACAAATGACATTAGGAAATATTGTGGGAGAATGATCTCGTAATCACGAAACTTCTAAGTATCGGAGTGTGGTGTCGTCTTGACTTGCCTTATCTGTCTCATAGGTAGATGTGGCATCTTCTCTGGAAGTACTCTTCCTCCATCCAGGGGTGGTATCTTTAACTGGTGGAGATGCACAAGGTAATGTATCAATTTCACTTGAAGCTTACTTGTAGTTTCAGGCTTGGTCAAGCGCGATACAAACCATGTAGTAGGAGTCCCCCAAGTCGCCGAGCTAGGGGGTCTGCTGAAAGAGGTGACAGACAAGGTAAGCAATCAGAGCTCCGACTGATTGTTCACCTTCTCCCCATCTTGCAGCAGCATGAAGGATAAAGAGAAGAAAAATGAGAAGAGATGATATGAGATACTTTTGCTTTTGAAGAAGTAACTTTCCACAGGCTTATTCTTGAACTGAGCTGGAGGGTTTTCTGGTTTCCTCCAGAGTATAAGGCCGACTGAAGAATTTGAGGGTCAAAAGAAGTCCATCAAATCTAGAGTACGTTCCACCCTGCTGATATGGGATACTTTTGCTTTTGACAGAGTAATGGATGTATCGGCACGTGTGCTGTTACGCTTGTCTCCACATGCTTCCTTGTATCCTTCGCACTTGCCCTATCTGTTCCTCAAGCAGATGCGGAATCTTCCCTGGAAACATAAGATGTTGAAGATGAGTACTCGAGAGCAATGCCAGGTAAGTAATCAGGTAAGGGGTTCCAGGCAGTCAGTTCCTGGCTGGAAGCTTGATTCCAAGTGCTGACTGATTGCTCTCTTTCTCCTTGTCTTGCAGGTAAAAACAAGGCCAAAGGAAAAGACAGGGAAAAAGCATGATATGGGATACTCTTGCTTTTAACCCTGATGATATGAGATATTCTTGCTCTAGTATAGCTTGTTTGCAGAGGTATTATCGGGGGGAAAGAAAGCTGAATATTTCGAAAGGCTTCGTTGGGAGTGCCCTCTCAGATATGATGAAGGGTTGAGCATTTTTGCAGGTCTACCTGTCCGTTGGGGATGGAGGTCGACATATATAGGAGTCTCCCTAACAACAAGTAGTAATGCTATTCCTTTACCCTGCTTGGTCATAGCACAGTAGTGGGAGCTGCCAGTTTCACATGTTTTAACTCTGTCAGAGCACTTTGAAAAAGTGGTCTGTGGTATCTGGCTCTCGAGATTCGGAGAACGATGCCTCTTCGATTTTTGAGAAAGCAATCATGCTGGGGGTCTGGCTCTCGAGATTCGGAGAGCAGTGTCTCTTCGATTTTTGAGGAAGTAATCATGTTGGGAGTCTGGCTCTCGAGATTCGGAGGGCGGTGCCTCTTCGATTTTGGAGCAAGCAATCCTGTTGGGAGTGTTGTCTCGAATGTGAGTAAAGGTTGGGCATGTTTGCTAGTCTACCTTGCCACGAAGCACAAAGGTTGACACACAGGGACTTTCCAATTATCCAGCAATGGTACTGTTCCTTTACCCTCTCTTCGCTTTTGAGAAAGTAGTCATGTTGGGAGTCTGGCTCTCGAGATTCGGAGAACGGTGCCTCTTCGATTTTGGAGCAAGCAATCTTGTTGGGAGTGTTTTCTCGAATGTGAGTAAAGGTTGGGCATGTTTGCTAGTCTACCTTGCCACGAAGCACAGAGGTTGACACACAGGGACTTTCCAATTATCCAGCAGTGGTACTGTTCCTTTACCCTTGTGGGTAATAATATGGTAGCTAGACCTTCAAAATTTATGTGTCTAAACTTTGTTAGTGCTGTTTCTTTGCTATTCTTTTACCTTTCTTGGTCAGAGCGATGTAGTGGGAGCTGCAAGCTTCACGTGCTCAACTTTGGCAGAGAACTTTGGCAAAGTTATCTGTGGTACCCATGAGCTATTGTTGCGTGTGGGAAGTGGGTGATTGAACAGTAAGATTCATGTGCTTTCTACTTCACCAGAAGTCTTCGACAGAATGCCCATAATTTCTGCAAAGCTGAGTGTGCGTGTGACAGGTGCTGACAAGGCTAGAAAAGTAGGTGCTTCTTCGATTTCTGAGATCGGCCCTCGTGGTCTCTGAGCAGCCCAGCTTTTGAGAAAGCGAGCGCCTCTTCGATTGATTCGGAGAACGATGCCTCATCGATTTTTTAGAAAGCAATCATGTTGGGGGTCTGGCTCTCGAAGATTCGGGGAGCAGTGTCCCTTCGATTTTTGAGAAAGTAATCATGTTGGGAGTCTGGCTCTCGAGATTCGGACGGCGGTGCCTCTTCGATTCTGGAGCAAGCAATCTTGTTGGGAGTGTTTTCTCGAATGTGAGTAAAGGTTGGGCATGTTTGCTAGTCTACCTTGCCACGAAGCACAGAGGTTGACACACAGGGACTTTCCAATTATCCAGCAATGGTACTGTTCCTTTACCCTCTCTTCGATTTTTAAGAAAGTAGTCATGTTGGGAGTCTGGCTCTCGAGATTCGGAGGACGGTGCCTCGTCGATTTTGGAGCAAGCAATCTTATTGGGAGTGTTTTCTCGAATGTGAGTAAAGGTTGGGCATGTTTGCTAGTCTACCTTGCCACGAAGCACAGAGGTTGACACACATGGACTTTCCAATTATCCAGCAGTGGTACTGTTCCTTTACCCTTGTGGGTAATAATATGGTAGCTAGACCTTCAAAATTTATGGGTCTAAACTTTGTTAGTGCTGTTTCTTTGCTATTCTTTTACCCTTCTTGGTCAGAGCGATGTAGTGGGAGCTGCAAGCTTCACGTGCTCAACTTTGGCAGAGAACTTTGGCAAAGTTATCTGTGGTACCCATGAGCTATTGTTGCGTGTGGGAAGTGGGTGATTGAACAGTAAGATTCATGTGTTTTCTACTTCCCCAGAAGTCTTCGACAGAATGCCCATAATTTCCGCAAAGCTGAGTGTGCGTGTGACAGGTGCTGACAAGACTGGAAAAGTAGGTGCTTCTTCGATTTCTGAGATCGGCCCTCGTGGTCTCTGGGGAGCCCAGCTTTTGAGAAAGCAAGCCTCTTCGATTTCTGAGATCGGCCTTCGTGGTCTTTGAGCAGCCCAGCTTTTGAGAAAGCAAACGCCTCTTCGATTTCTGAGATCAACCCTCGTGATCTCTAAGCAGCCCAGCTTTTGAGAAAGCAAACGCCTCTTCGATTTCTGAGCAGGCGCCTCTTCGATTTCTGAAGCTCCGTCGAGTGCAGATTTTTATAGAGGCTGGCATTAAGTTCCAAAGCACACTTGAATCTCCACCAGTAGAAGCTTCATTCTTGCACTTCTAAGATCTTGATTTGTCCGACCTCTTCTCTCTTCAACACCTTTGAAAATGTCTGGCCCCTCCGACCGTCGTTTTGACTTGAACCTTGTTGAAGAGGCAGCCCCGCCTTCTCCAGACAACATATGGCGCCCATCCTTCGTCTCCCCTACTGGTCCTCTTACCGTTGGGGATTCCGTGATGAAGAATGATATGACCGCTGCGGTGGTGGCCAGGAACCTTCTCACTCCCAAAGATAACAGACTACTTTCCAAACGGTCTGATGAGTTAGCTGTTAAGGATTCGCTGGCTCTCAGTGTTCAGTGTGCAGGTTCTGTGTCTAATATGGCCCAACGCCTATTTGCTCGAACCCGCCAAGTTGAATCATTGGCGGCTGAAGTGATGAGTCTCAAACAGGAGATTAGAAGGCTCAAGCATGAGAATAAACAGTTGCACCGGCTCGCACATGACTATGCTACAAACATGAAGAGGAAGCTTGACCAGATGAAGGAAACTGATGGTCAAGTTTTACTTGATCATCAGAGATTTATGGGTTTGTTCCAAAGGCATTTATTGCCTTCGTCTTCTGGGGCTGTACCGCGTAATGAAGCTCCGAATGATCAACCTCTGATGCATCATCCTTCTAGGGTTCTGTCCAGTACTAAGGCTCCAAATGATCCCCCTCCGGTGCCTTCTCTTTCTGGGGCTCTACCGACTGCTGAGACTTCTCCTAAGCAACCTTTGTGAAGGCTCCCTCTTGTGTGTTTATTTTGACTCATGTATATGTACATATTTGTAGCTTATCGGGGATATCAATAAATAAGTTTTCCTTCATTTCAACGTATTGTGTTAAATACACCAAAGCCTTCTTCGCTAAGTTCTTTGAATTTTCTTTTGTTGAAGCTTGTATGTTGAAGCTTTCTGAGTGGAGCATGTAGGTTGGGGTAGTGTTCCCTTAATTTCCCGAGTGAGGAAAACTTCTCGGTTGGAGACTTGGAAAATCCAAGTCATTGAGTGGGATCGGCTATATGAATCTTAGAACGCCATTGTGCTCGATCCTGTGTCATGTCCTTCGTTAGATCCAAGTACTCTAAGTCTTTTCTTAGAGTCTCTTCCAAAGTTTTCCTAGGTCTTCCTCTACCCCTTCGGCCCTGAACCTCTGTCCCATAGTCGCATCTTCTAATCGGAGCGTCAGTAGGCCTTCTTTGCACATGTCCAAACCACCGTAACCAATTTTCTCTCATCTTTCCTTCAATTTCGGCTACTCCTACTTTACCCCGGATATCCTCATTCCTAATCTTATCCTTTCTCGTGTGCCCACACATCCAACGAAGCATCCTCATCTCCGCTACACCCATTTTGTGTACGTGTTGATGTTTCACCGCCCAACATTCTGTGCCATACAGCATCGCCGGCCTTATTGCCGTCCTATAAAATTTTCCCTTGAGCTTCAGTGGCATACGGCAGTCACACAACACGCCGGATGCACTCTTCCACTTCATCCATCCAGCTTGTATTCTATGGTTGAGATCTCCAATATTTTGTGAAAGTTGGCTTGTTAATGACATGTTCCGGATTCCCCTACACAAGTTTTTTTCTCCCTTGTTTGACACTATAACATGCATGGTAATCTATATATAAATCCGGATGCCAATTTTGATGTCACGGCTTCGACAAAAAAATTAGGACAAAATTGCCCCTCAACCAAAGAAATCCAAAAGCAACCCAATATAATATATCAAATCATGCAGGGGTAATTTGGTAATTTGGTCATCATAAAATATAATATAAATACATATGGGAAGAGAGAAAAGAATAAAAAAATGGAAGGATGAGTGAAAGTTGATGGTGCTCACGTGAAGGGGAAAGAAAAATATAATAAAAAATAAGGAAGATCATGAATATTGTGTTCAAAACATCTTAAGAGACGTGTAATGCCGGTGATAAATTAGTAAAGTTTTTTTTTTAAAAAAAAAAAATTAGTACCTTACAATAGACTAGCAATAACATGATTCAATTAGTTGTTTATTAAATATTATTTTCTTTATAAAAAAAAGTCTTTCGCATGCGGATAATAATGTGATTAAATTAATTGTTAACTGATTGTTTTTTATTTTAAACAAATAATATTATCTACACTAAGGGGGAGGGGGTGGGCTTAACCTTACAATATGCTATCAATAATGTGATTCAATCAATTGTTTATTAAATATTATTTCTATATTCTTAATGTAAATTCTATAGAAACCGATTTTATTATGTGAATTCAACTGCTTTAATTGGTTTATGAGGGGTTTTTGCTTTAATTGGTTTATGAGAGGTTTCTTTTAGCATGATCTAAAATTATTCATTTACTTTAAATATTTGACTTTCCTTTTGTCAATTTATGCATATAAATACATTAAAACGTGTAAGTCGCGCGTAGCATGTCGTGATTCAAAAAAATACCTTTTGCACGCGCATGAGCGTGCATGAAGGCTAGTATATGTATGTACACACACACATACATATGTTTTGAAATTACAAAGATTAAAAGATAAAAGGGTAGGGCTTATTGCTACAGGAATCTCTAGCTTTTCATTTCAAAAGGTAATTGATTTTTCGAAGAGGTCAGAATGAGATGAGATAGGGAGAGAGGGGTATGAAAGAAGAAAGCATATATATCAACTTTGCATAAAGGAAATCCTTTCTTGGAGAGCACCAGGTCCAAATTGAAAGCTCAGCCAGAATATGGGCGCGCGCACATGGACTTTCATTTCAGCTTTTTTCCTAGTTTTAAGAGTTGAAAGGAGATAAAAGCATTTACACACAAAAAGGAAAAAAAATCATAAAATTATTACCTATGAAGACTTTGCTTAGATTCTTTGCTTAATTGATAAAAAAAAAAAATCAATTTTAGGTACACATAATAACTCTATTCATTGTCTCATGAAGAACAAAACCTATGGTCTTTATTCAGAAAAAAAAAAGAATCTAAACTTGAAATTTCTTCTTTAAATAGTTGTATTTGGATTGGAATTTGTTTAACTCATATTTGCACCATCAACTCATGAAATCTAGGCCGTTGGTAAGATTCGAGATATTCAACAGTAGTTTTCGAGATATTTGCACAACAGTAGTTTTTGAGATATTCAATCACCACGGTAAGATTCGTTCAATTGAGTATTTCCTGGGTGATTGAGAAATTAATGGTCACGACTGCACTTCCAATGTCAACAGTTCTTCTAGACAGTGCATCCTTTTCAAGGTAATACGAAGTGCAGTAGGGTAGACATGTACCCAAGGTTGATTGGAATGTCTTTCAGTACAAAGGGGTAAAAATGGAATTACAGTCAGAATAGGTATTGATCGAAACGTCAGAAGACCCAATAGGTTTCAAGATTGGGCTATTTTACTAAGAGGTGCAAAATGTTGTCCACTTGGACCAACGGAACGCAAATTGACCCGTTAAGTCAATCGATAATCACTGTACATCACAAAAATCTCCACATGTACAGGAACCTCATACTAGGAGCGTATGGGGTTATTTTCCTATCTCTACTCAGACAAAGGAAGTTATTATAACCACTTGAACGATTCTTGAACAATTGTAAGTATCGTCAAATCGTAGCTTATGAATCCCGACTAGAATGGGATAGGACAAGCTAAAGACGTTCAAGGGTAGATAAGTTTTTTGTTGTTATAGCAGTAAATACGTTTGCACAACCAGGATAATACACGATAGTGCAATTGTAGATGTTGGTTTAGTTCTTCCATTTGTCACTGTTAAAAATTTAGCTTATTCCCGGCGAAAGTGTACTCAAGAAATTGTGGGGTTGGTGAAGATTTTGAACACGTTTCTCCACAGAGAAATGTTAACCAGCTTTTGAAATAAAGATGATGACTGCTGACTTTAGGTCATGGATAAGATGTTCATTTCAAACGGTTCTAACCTTTGGAAATTAAAAGCGATACTCCGTCGTGTTATCTCTGCACAGCAGAAACATATGAAGAATACGTCATACTGGATTTTGAAATGATCAGAGTCAACAAAAGGTGTAAAACAGGAGCAAGGTGAGACAACACTTCAGTTGTCAGGAACTTTACTCATTTTCAACAACCCAAACTAATTTAACTTTCCTCGGTCGTAAGTGAGGAAAACACTATAGCCGAAAGGTTCACCAACAATTTGTCGATAAATCGACAAGATCAAAGATATCTCAGTTTCGCAATACTTTGCAAGAATTTCAACCTTCTTCCACTAAACCTTTTTTGGAAAAAGGAAAGTCATTTGCCGAGATCACGTTTCCCAAGAAAATACCAATTTAGCAATGGTTACTCAAGAAAGTCGTTGGTAAGACTACTCCGAATTTCGTTAGGCTATGAAAGAACTCTCGATTTCTAAAAGTTAATCGGAGAGAACAACAACTCGAAGTAGGATTAACGATTTTAGTCGTCAACCGACTAAGATGTTGAAGTCTAGGTACGACTCTAGGGTTTGACCTTTTGCCAAGTGGATAGGTTTGAGGTTCCCTAGATAAGGTATTTGGTTGGATAGGCGACAAGGGCCCTTCATAAAAGTTACGTGACGTCTTCTCTTAAGACGCAGTTATAGTTCGAAAAGACGCAAGGAAGAACTAGTGTAGTACATAAAATAGATCGAGGTGTACCTCACCTCACTAATTGGTGATGGCTCTATAAGGAATTGGAGAAATGACGCCAAAGGTACATGTCCTCGGATTGTACGGTACTGCTTCTTTTCTCTATGCCTTGCGCTACAAAGTCTTCGTTAGTTTCTCGAACTTATTATGTTCCTACAGCAGGAAAATTGCTTAAGCTTTGATTCCGCTGTCTTTCTGTGAAAGTGATCGGAAAAGTGACTGGTTGAAAAGGTTCCGGTTACCTAAATGGGTGGTGTGGTTAGTACGACCACGAGCTTACTGTTCTAATGTAAAGCTTACTGCTAAGCTTCCACGATTCTAGTTTCTTCGGCTCAAGTAGCCACTGTAAATCAGTCTATTAGTAGCACGGCTAATTAACGTGCTTAAGATAATTTAATATTGTTTGTTACCCTGAAACTATGAACTGGCATTTTGGCATAAAGGTATAACTCCCAAATACTAGTACCTGTGTCCAGTATCTGAAATCATACCATCGAATGTTGGTCAACGGTCTCTAGATATCGAACAACATCGTCAATTAGTAGTGTCACCGTAGGCTGATTACGGGTTAGAGCCCGTTCGGTAGTAAGCTTCGGGTAATTGGAAAATGAACTAGTCAAGTGAAGTAGTTTGTTGATTCTATGAGTATTTGGTTACTGCTTTTGGGAGTTCTGCTACTCCCAGGATATGACAACTCATACCTATAAGCCTATACTCACTCAAAAGATGAGTACAACATCAAAAAGAAAGTCTGGGAATTAGAGTTGGTTGGAAAGGCCCAAGGCTGGAAAAGATCTTGCTAAAGATCTACTTTAAGAAGAACTTTATTAGGAGTCGATCTTCCTCCTGAAGATCCAGCATGAACATCAGTACGTTTGAAGATATTAGTGCTAACAGGGACCAAAAGTGATTGTCCCTTAGATGATCTTCCGCAAAGTGCTACCACTTTAGCACCAGGTTATCGCTCAAGACATTTCTAGAATCTTGACGAAATAAACTTCATAGGAATTCTAAGAGATGGTATACTAAAAGGTTCTACCAAAGAAACAAAACCATTTCTGATTTCCTATCTCGAAGGGTTAGTAAAAACAGTGGGCAAAAGAGATAGGATTGATCGATAAATCCTTGTTGAAACTTAACTCTTGATGCATTAGCCTGGCTGTGGGGCTAGCAACTCGTTCCCCAAAACGAAACTTCCTTGGTAGGAAGAGTCGTCGTTTAAAGTCTAGGGGCGATTGCCAAAATGATTTTCCAAAATGAAGACAAGTCGTCTAAAGTACCCAAAACTTAGGGAAAAGTTAGCACGTTTTTCGTGCTCGACGAGGTGGCAAGATTCAACACTTAGGTTCAAGAACCAAGAATGCTTACATCACATGTGTGATGAATGCAATACAGCCCAAACTTATACTATGATACCAAACTGACACACCCCGACCCGGAATGTCCACTTTGACTCTGAATCGAATTGTGCTGACCAATACCTGGAAGGTGTCGAAGTCATAAATTGTAGTGTAGTGGGAAAAGAATGTGAATAAATTTAAACCTAAAAGTGCCTAATCAAAAAAGTGCGCAGGTGAGCAGGATTGAACCCATTTCACATGTGATGTCAGAGCATAAGATAGTATAGTAAATAGGATGAGGGTTATACCACTGAAGATAACCATCTCCTAAGATTTGCCAGAATCCTCATTTACACATTAGCACAACTACTAAACCTAGAAGGGCGAAAAACAAAGTTGAGTGGGTTAGCAAAACAACGTTTGTAAGAAAATCTTTATTTTCAAACATAGTAACCCCTCACTGTAAAACAAGTATAGTTTCCATAAAACATACTACGTAAGTATGTAACAAAAGTACAACAGCAATATAACCATAAATATGCCAAGTCATGATATATCAAATGCCGCAGTAATATAATCATGTGTAACTAAGTGCTCATCCATCTAAGCTGACACACGAGTTCATATATATAATTTCTGATATGAATAGGACTGTGTGTAATCAATACGCTCTAGTACTATAATCACGTGAAGGCTTGTGCCGAAGCATGGTCACATACGAGTCGAAATTGCCTAATGCAATATGTACGACAGGACTGGCACCTAACTTGGATCCAAGGTGAGCGAACGGTGCGGATATGAACATACACGTGAAGGACTGGCCCTTGCCCTAGGGCGAGTACTAACACAAGGGTGCAGCAATGATGAGCATGTACAGTTATGTATGATTGTCATGACAGTAATATCCCAACCATATAGCAGCATTTATCACATTTAATATCACAATAACGATACTTGATAATATAAGCATAAAAATGGAGTAAATACGCATTTATGAAAACTATAACTATGTATAGATATAAAAACAAACTGCCCATTCACAGATACGTAGTCAAAATGAAGCCTCTAAGCCTTACTTGACCCCATACGTCCTCAGGATACGTTTCCCCTATATATGAATTTACTAATTAACTTAGTTTAATAACACATAATTAACTTAGTTTAATAACACATAAATGGAAACTTAAATAAAACCTCTGTAGCTTGCTCAAACATAGGGTTTGAATATATGAAATCGATCTACTTGACGTCACAAATCTATACAAATTGACAGAAGGTCAATCGGAGGCCGGCCATACGCACTACCATGTGCAGGCAAGGCCTTGACGTCCGTTAGGAATATTCTGTCAGTTTGACAGAATATTCCGTTAAATAATTAACAGAGTTTGACGCCGTTAGAATATTCCATCAACTTTGACAGAATATTCTGTTGTCTTCTCCGATGGTCCTCGTTGGTTTCCGTTGTTTGAACTTGCCGGAATGTGGAAATTTTCGCCAGTTTCTAGGTAAAATTTCAAACTTTCATATCTTCTTCATTTCTCAACCATTTTTCATAAAATTTATATAGAAATGAAGCTTATGAAGTGTAGAATCAGATTATACCTTTTGGAAGTCCAAGAATGGACGGGAAAAGGCCTGAAATTGGTTCGAAAGGTTCAGCTAAAAACTCAACTTCTTGAAACCGAGATGTTTCACGTCAAAGCTTGCTCAAACATTCACTATAAAGACCTCGAGGAGTTGAGTGGAGGCCTTTAAACTTCCTAAAAATTTGTAACTCGTTTGCAACTCGTCAGGGAAAAACTAAGCCGAGTCGGACCTCCAGAGTTCAATGTCCAAAACTCAATCAAACCACGATCCAAGGGCATGGTTGTGTTCATGGTGGTGAGAAGAGTTCGATGGTGTGGTTTTTAGGTCACGTTTGTAAGGTTTGGTGTATGTTTAAGGGAGTTGCAGGATAAAAGAGGTTGCGAGTTTGAGAGAAAGAGAATGAGAATAGAGAGATCTTTACAAACTGATTGGAGGAGAAAAAGGTGAGAGTGAAATCTGATTGGTGAGCGAAAAAGAGGGAAAACAATTGATTGGGTGGTGATGAGAGATTCAATGAAAAAGCAAAAGTTTGATTGGTTGCTTGTGTGAAGGAGAGGGGACATAGATCCACCAATTAGGGAAGGGATGGATTTTGTACAATTTTAAATGTACAAAATTTGTCCTCCTGACACTGTTTTGACACTGTAAATTTGTATGCGCGTGTACAAAAATACCCGTAGTTAACGCACTTTAACGAAGCGTAACTTCTTCGTTACAAATCTGATTCAGGTCTAACTCGCGTTCACGCATTCGTAAAGACGAGTACTATTTTAGTACAAAACAAATAAAATGAAACTGAAAACCGAAAATCACGTCCACGTCATATTCCACTTTTGTCCAAAAAGGGTACAATCATCAATTCACACCAACGGAAAAGAAATTACAGTTAAAAGTAGGGATGGGTCGTCACAAAATGGTCCATTCAAAATTAGGTTAATCTGAATGAGTTAGATCTTTATTTATATAAAAGTAAAACAAAAAATAAAAATAAAAACTTAGAGAAGAAAGTGAAAAAAATAAGGAGATTTAACATGACGAACAAATTAGCTTGATATGTCAAAAAAATGAGCTTGAGTTTTTTTTTTTTTTTCTTAAGTTGAAAATATTCAATTTTCTAACATCACATTACATTTTCAATTAAAATTATTTTGGACATAAAATCCATCTCTAATTAGGGTTTAGAACTGAAATGTTTTGCCTTAATTAGGGTTTAGAACTGAAATTTTGTTGAAGCTAGCAACACACCGTTGGTAGCAATAAACAAAGCTGGCAAGGTACTGCATATGACTCTTTCAACATCCGAAATAAATGGCCCCAAAACAAAAATAAAAAAGAAAACAAAAACAAATTTACAACTACAAATTACAAATATAGTAAGTTTGCTTACAAAACCCCAACAATTTTCTATAATTTAACAGTTAGCCAAACCAAATATTTGCATTATTATATTTCTTTTTTGTTGCCTAACTGTCAAGGAACATGAAGTTTATCCTATAATTAACTAATTAACTGCCCTTGACCCATCTCTTTCATATTCTCCCTTCGACTCATTTTTTTCCAAATCCAATTATCTTCTACTTCTCTTCTTCCTACCGTTTGTGGCCATTCCCCATTGTTGTCCTCTCTAATGGGTGGCCAAAATTCAAAGCTCACACCAGAAGCCGAGGCTGTGCCTCCTCGAATCCGTTCCCTCTTGCAGAGGCGCTTCGAGGAGATGAAGAGCCGGTCCAAGGCACGAAAGCTAAAAGCCGCTAGTACTCTCTCCAAGAAACAGCTACTTAAGGACGGTGATCAGGAGGAGGTTGATAACTCTCTCCCTCATTCGCTGCGGTCATCCCCAGAGTCCGACAAAATAACACGTCCGAAGATACCACCAACATTGGAGAACAAGTCCAAGGTTGCACCAATATCGCCGGAGCGTGACAAAGGCACGAAACAGGCTGATGATGAGAACCAAAACAAGGAGCAGATCAAGACAGATGGGACGGAATGTAGCGTTGAAGATCATAAGGAACCAAAGGGTGTGAATGTGTACGTAGGAGGGGTTTTTGCAATGGAGGACACCACAGAGGGAGAGGAAGAGGACGAAGATAATGAAGGTGGTATTAGAAGAAACAGCGAATTTTTTATGTGTCCCGCGTCACCAAGTTTTAGAGTTTATTGCATGGAAGCTCTGGAAATTGAAAATGATAGCAGTAAGTTTTGGTACAGAAAAATTGGATGCAACTTTTTTGTAGCACATTTGAATATTTCATAAAAAAATATGAACATTTGTGGAATTGATGCATACAAATGCAGGCAAGTATGACAGCACTACAGATGAGGATTTCAAGCACAAGAAGTCGCCAAGTGCTGCGTCTGCAGACAGCAATGTTGATAGCGTAGCGTCAATGACTGATCACCATGATGTAAATATCTTATGAGCATTTTAAGTAATTGATTTATTAAGCAGAAAAAAGTTTGTGATTTTGTTCCGAAATGTTTCATTCATGTTTTCAGGGCCAGGTAACAAAGACAAAGAAGAAAGGAAGGAGAAGGAGAAGAGTGAAAAATGGATTCGGTGTAAAGAATCTATTGAACATTAAAGGATGCTACTACCCAGGTTGCAGTGGTGGCCACGACAGAGCCACCTATCTGGCCAAGAAATCTGCAGCCACTTGATCGCGCTAGGAATTGTACGCTTGATATACATTGTTGATCCATTCCCTAATAGCGGTTGGGGTTTAGTGGTTGTCCAACATATGATATCAGAGCTGCGGTTCCAAGAGGCCTTCAGTTCAAAATCTCCAAGTCCCCACAAGCCATTAATCACAACTGCAGGATGGGAGTTGCACCTATACTGTCGTGCAGGATGAAGCTTCGTGTAAGAGAACGTGTTGGCTTGAGTGATTGTCCATGAAGATGAGCAAGAAGAGTGATAGTATTATTTTCGTACTTTTCCTTCGGATCTCTTTCTTGTTCTTGGCCATTGAGATTTTCATTTTCCTGCAATTCTGGGCCATGACTCACTAAGGTGATGAACAAAAATATTATGCAAATTTTTTACTATTTGTACAATGATATAATCCATGCATGGAGGTTGCAGACAACTGACTAAAGGTGGTGAACAAAGTTACTTGTCTCAAAAAACTCAAATATTTCATTCAAAATTTCAACTACCACTTTTGAGGAGAGTAATTCAAACTTTAGCATAGGACAAGAGGGCGCCTAACCTTATTCTAAACTACTTTAATTCACGGAGGTGAATTTAAACTTAGGTGCAAGGGAAAAGGCACGCTACCCCATCCAACTGGCCTAATAGACACCTATTTAACAAATCTTTCTTAAACCTCAAAGAAAGAGACAGAAATCCACGAGGGTTTAGACGCCTTTTGGATAGATTTCTTAGAGATTCTTGTATCCAAGAGACTGAGATTTGGATGCAATGCTAATTTTACACACTAAAGAAGCTATCAAGTTAACAAAAGAATATATATATATATATATATATATATATATATATACTTTGAATAGATTGGGTGTCAAGTTAACAAAAGAAGCTATCAGATATCAACTGTCCAAAATCACAAGAAAATCACATTAACTAATATAGATTAAATTTCACATCATTTATATAATGACGGATTATCGGAAAATCACAGTAATTATTTACAGTGAAACCACACATTATATTAGTAAGACAGTACTTAAATTAAGGACACAAACTAAACCTTAAACAACAGCAAATAGAAAGAAGTCTGTAACAGATTTGTTGGTTGTTGTGGAACCCCGTATCAGTGGGGATAAAGCAAAAGAGATTATTCGAAATTTCGGAGATTGTGGATGCTACGGGTTTTTCTGGGGGTATTTGGCTTTAATGGAATGAGACTAAAGTAGCTTGTGAGCAAGCTCTTACTGTTCAAGTATTTTATGATTGTAAGCGTAGTTGGTATTTTTCTGCTATTATGGCAGCCCTGATATTAAAAAGAGAAAAGCCTTATGGAAATTTTCTATAATTTTAAGTCTAGATGTGATCTTCCTTGGCTTCTTGCTGGAGACTTTAATGAGTTGTTGGCCTGTGATGAAAGGAAGGGGGGCTCTGGAAGCGTTAGTTTGGGTGGTTTTAAGGATTGTTTTGATGCTAATTTTATGGTGGATTTGGGATTTTCGGGTCCATTTTTCACTTGGGATGGTGTTAATAAAAATGGTGTAAGAGTCTTTGAAAGGCTTGACAGGGCAATTTGTGATATTGGTTGGAGGGAGATGTTTCCTGAAGCCCATATCAAACACCTTGCAAAAACTATTTCTGATCATACTCCTGTGCTCATCACTTTGGAAAGCAAGCATATTCCCAATCCAGAGTTTAAACCGTTTAGATTTGAGGCTATGTGGATGAAGCATGAGAGTTTCAAGCATTATTTGGAGTCTAATTGGAAGTCCCAAGATGTTGGTATAAATCAGAAACTTGGTTTTCTTTCTGGTAAGCTGAGATGGTGGAATAAAAATATTTTTGGTCGACTTGAGTGGAAGAGAAGAAGGTTACTTGCTCGAATTGAGGGTGTTCAAAAGACTCTATGTAATAATTGTTGGCTTTTTTTTGTTGAGGTTAAATACTTCCTTATCTAAGGAATATAATAATCTTCTTGAGCAAGAGGAAATTTTTTGGAAGCAAAAATCAAGAGTTAAATGGCTTCAAGAGGGAGATAGGAATACAAGGTTCTTTCATCTTTCTACCATCATTAGAAGGAGAAGGAACAAAATTGAAGGTTTGTTGAATAATGATGGCGTGTGGGTGGAGGATAAGGAGGATCTCAAGCAGATTGCGGTGCATCACTTTTGTTCTTTATTTGCTGATTCTTTTTATGGGACTTCTAACGGTGTGATGCCTAATCTTTTCCCTTATGTCGATCAGTCTTTGCTTGGTGCTTTAAAAGAAGATGTGTCTCTTCAAGAAGTTAAAGATAGTTTGTTTTCTATTGGTGCTTTTAAGGCTCTTGGGCCAGATGGTTACCCTGCTGCATTTTTTTAGAATTTTTGGGAGTTATGTAGCTCTGACATCCTTTGTCTTATTACTGAGTGTTTTAAGAAGGACTCTATTCCAGATGGTCTTGGTAGTACCTTAATCACTCTTGTTCCTAAGGTTGATGGCCCTCAAGATATTTCCCAATTTCGTCCTATAAGTTTGTGTTCTACTTTGTATAAGGTGGTGACCAAAATTCTTGTTAACAGATTGAAACCTATTATGAAATCTGTTATCATTCCTAATCAGGTTAGTTTCATCCCTGGAAGACATATTACTGATAACATTATAATTGCTCAGGAAGTTTTGCATACTTTCTCCATCACTGAAGGGGCCAGAGGCTATATGGCTTGGAAAATTGATTTGACTAAAGCCTATGACAGACTTAGATGGGATTTTATAAGGGAAGTGCTTGTTGAAATGGGTATTGATGATTTGACTGTCAAGCTTATTATGGATTGTGTAAGTAAAGTGGATTACAAGATTGTAGTTAATGGGGAATGCTCAACCAGTTTTAGGCCGGAGAGAGGTGTTAGGCAGGGTGATCCTCTCTCTCCATATCTTTTTGTGTTATGTGTGGAGAAGTTTGGGCATCTTATCAATGAAGCTGTCTCTAATAAATGTTGGAAGCCTGTCAAAGTGGCTAAAAAGGGGTCTGCCATTTCGCATTTGTTTTTTGCAGATGATATTATTCTCTTTAGCGAGGCTTCTATTTCTCAAGCTAAAGTGGTTAAACATTGTTTGGACACTTTTTGTTGTTTGTCTAGGCAACAAATTAGCTTTGAGAAATTTCAAATTTTTTGCTCTTCTAATGTGGACAGCAGTGTTGTTGATCTAATTAGTAAAATTTGTGGCTTTCCAATTGTTCAGGACTTGGGAAAGTATCTAGGTGTGCCTTTAATTCATTTTAGAATTAATTCCAGCACCTATATGGAGGTTGTTAACAAGGTTTAGAGTAGACTCTCTACTTGGAAAGCCAACACTTTATCTCTTGTTGGAAGAACTACTCTTATTCAAGCGGTTACTTCAACTATTCCAGTTTATGTGATGCAGACAACCAAGCTCCCAATTAGCACTTGTGATTTAATTGATGGTTTGAATAGGAAATTTTTGTGGGGTTCTTCTGAAGTCAAAAGTAAAACTTGTTTAGTTAGATGGAGTTCTGTTTGTCTTCAGAAGAACAAAGGTGGTTTGGGTCTTAAGAGAATGAAGTACATGAATGCTACTCTTTTGGCCAAGTCCAGTTGGCGTTTGTTACAACGAGATGATGATCTTTGGGCTAGTACTTTCAGAGGTAAGTACTTAAGTGGGGTGAATTCCGATATTCTCAAATGGCCAACTGGTAGGGTAGCTTCTAGCTCTTGGAGGGCTGTGGTTTATGGTGGTCAATTGTTGGAAAATGGTCTTATTTGGAGGGTTGGCTCAGGTGCTAATATTAGTTTTTGGTTTGATGCCTGGCTTGATGATGGCATTCTCACTAATAAGGCCTTGATTCCTTTGGATGTTTCTGCTAAAGCTGTAAAGGTTATAGACTTTTGCTATGGTAATTGTTGGAATGTTTCTGCCTTGAGAGCTGTTCTTCCGGAGGAATATGTTTGGAAGATTTCTGCGATTCCTATTGGTCTCAACGATGGAGATAGTGATTGTATTATTTGGAAGCATTCAAATGATGGAAATTTTAGTGTTAAATCAGCTTATCTTGCAAGTATTGATGATGAAGATTTTGTCGATTGGAGTTGGAGTGATATATGGAAGCTTAAGCTACCTCCTCGAGTGCTTCATTTTTTATGGTTGACTCTGCATGGGAGATTGCTTTGCAATGAACAGAGAGCTAAGAGAGGTATAACTGATAATTCCTATTGTGACTTTTGTGATGGTTGTGTTGAATCTATTGATCATATTCTTCGACGGTGTGATCGTGCAAAGTTAGTGTGGAATCAATTGGGTATGCATTCAATTGTTTTGTCCTCGGTTGGTATTGACTTTCATGATTGAATGAGAGTGAATCTTTTTTCGAGAAGATTGCTCTGCCAGAATCTGCATTGGTGGGGTGTTTTTGCCTTTGCTTGTTGGTGGTTATGGAAATTGAGGAATTTAAGCATTTTTGCGTCTGATTTCATTTTCCCAAGTCAACCTTACATTCTCATTTTTAAAGCTGCTAAAGAGTGGTTTGAGGTGCAAAATTTTGGTGCTAAGCCTGTGAAAAGTAGGATTTTTTTAGCCTGGGATCCTCCTTCTCCTAATTATGTCAAGTTGAATGTGGATGGCAGTAGGAAAAGTGGCAAGGGGTGCTCTAGTGCTGGTGGGATTCTACGTGCTGCTGCATGTGTGTGGATTGCTGGTTTCACTATAAATATTGGTGTGAGGAGTGTGCTTAATGCTGAGTTATAGGGTCTTTTTCATGGCCTGACTCTTGCTTGAAGATTGGGTTATAGAAAAGTGCTTGTTGAATTGGACTCCGTTGTGGCTATTACCTTAATAATGGATTTTAATTCCTCTATGCACCCTCTTGCTCATCTCATTACTGCTTGCCGGGAGTTATTGCGAAGGGATTGGATTTGCTCGGTTTCACATGTTTATTGTGAGAAGAATAGAGTAGCTGATGGTATGGCAGATTTAGGCCATAAGTTTTACATTGGTCTTCATGTTTTTTATGAGCCTCCTCCTCTTGTGGATAGGTTGATCTTTGAGGATGCTGTTGGGTTTCCTCATACGCGTTTGTTAATAGTAAGTTGTTTTTCTTGGGTCTTTTGACCCCCAATTTTACCAAAAAAATAGAAAGAAGTCTATAACATATCTGAGTCAGAAGGGAAGGCAGAGTTGAGAAAAACCTCATCCTCGACTAAATTAGTACGAGAAAACCAATAGGAAGGAGATATTTCTGAACTTCAGTAACCCTCATCATCTTGACTTTGCTAAGGAATGAAGAGACTTCATTAGCTATATATTGATGCTTAATTAGTCATCTTCCACAGGAAATATTCTGAAATTTCAACCATCGTTTTGTATATATATATTTTTGTGTAATTACTCTCTTACCTGCTCAAAACTTGGACTAATATCTCGATTTATAATTGACATATTAATTCAGATGTTAGTGAAATGTGGCGTGAATGCCACACGTGTTTGCGTGAGAAAGTTAACCAAAGTGGACTTTGGTGAAAGTCATTAAGTGCATTAGATGAAAATGTCATGGGGAGGTGAAATATTTTCTTTTTGTATGTAAGGAGTTGTCGGACCAAACTCCTATAAACAGAGGCATGTTTGTAACTTCATTACAACACATCAGATCAAGAGTGAAAAACAATAATATCAATATCCCCCTCCTCTCTTTCCCTACGTCCTTTATGTGATATATTACACTCGTTCCGCTTCTATCTCTAACAAACGTTATCTCTCACACTTTTACCTATTTACAACATCAGATATCTATGGAAATATTTTCAGCCTTTTCTATCCGGTGGAATATGCAAATTCTAAAGAGTCATTGTAAATAGTAAACTCAGAAAGAATAAATAAATATTTTTTTTTTTAAATGTAGAGCGTTCACTGTGCATGTGAAACAACTACTGAAACGACGTCGTATGAAAAGGTTAAGCTTGGATAAACAGAGGTATGCACGGAGAAAAACAATTAAAGGTGTACAGAAATTATTCCCTTCCCGATATTGTTTTGGCAAATGATATTGGAATACATGTTCTAACTTATAGGAAAATAGTTTGTCCAGATTGTGATTTGATAATTAAGCTGCAGAGAGTTCGGGGTCGTTTGAAAATGCTTATCTAAATAGCACTTTTGTTCACGAGCGCTTCTATACTAAGCAATTATATATTAATCCCCCATAAATTCTGATTTGCTTCAGGAACAAGCCTTCTCCAATGCAGCATCAATGTCAAAGAAAAGCACTTGATTTGAAATACCGTACAGAAGAAGTGGGACTATCTTTTCTGGCGTTTCGGTTGTGTGGATTATACAACGAAACACTTACAAGGGTTTATATTACAACAAATGGGAACAATTAATGAAGGAAACAAATAAGATTGCAATCCGAAAAACCAAGCTAAGCTCGACAGAGACACCTAATTTCAAAGGAGGCCAAAAAAGATTGACAGAAACGATACTTTCTCTACCTTAAGCTTTCAAAAAACACCCTCAGGAATCGATTATTTACTCTTAAACAATAAATTCATCGATAGCCCTATCGAGGAAGGCTTGAACGCCTGGATGAACTTCCGAGGTGGAGCCATCAAGGGGTCTTCTCTATTTGTTTTCTTCCTCCTTGAAGGGCCCCCGCCTGCTCCCACGCTTTTAACAGATGATGAAGACTTTGTGTTCAAAATCATTGATCCAAATGAAGCATCCGTCGTGAGAAATGAGAGCGGTCCTTTATGTGATGCTTCTTGTGGGTATCCGACGGCTCCATCCTGATGTGGGGGTGGGAATTTCTCACTCTTGCTCTTGGCATTTGCTTGTGTCATCACTCTCCACCTCTGGAAATCAGCAAAGATCAGAATATAAGAGTTAGCTAAGACAAGCACTACCCAAAATTAAGGCACAACACTGCTACTGCCACTGTTCGCATACTGATTTTCCTTGTGGTGACTACTCTCTTTCCCAACCAAAGCATAGCAATATCAAAATGGGAGGAAAATTGTTAGCTGATATGTTTGTATTACGGTGATGGTGCCCAATGTAAACTGATGCAATGATCCAATACTGTCAGATCTACCCCATTACTTAATAGTTCAAGAAATTTGGCATCGTCAAAAATATCATCACCACATTCTATTAATCAAGTTGAGCTCATGCCAAACAGAGAAATGTCAAAAGTCAGGCTCAACCTAAAATTCATAAAACATAACCCTAAAACTAGGGGAAGTTTAATTCCAGGTTCATGTCTGTATACTGCACCGAAAAGGGAAAACAGAAGTCCTTGACACGCAGAATATAAGACCTGGATGCAACTAAGAAAGGGCGGAAGCCTATGCAGTTCGACTCAGTATTATGAAAAGCCCAAATGACATTCCAGAAATATTAAGGTTATTTCTATTTTGAAGGAGTGGGGTAAGATGTGTGTGTGTGTGTGTGTGTGTGTGTGTGAGAGAGAGAGAGAGAGAGAGAGAGAGAGAGAGAGAGAGAGAGAAGCTTCACGTACATCTAAGTTTCCTTGAGCCTCTGCATTAGCTTCTGGAGCTGGAATTGCCCGACCAACTCGATCACGAGCTTTAACTCTCCTGGGACCTTCAGCAGCATTTGGTTTCCCACTGAGACCTCTTTGCCTGAGGACAACAAATATCATCTGTTATCATATGCTCAAATGAGAAAGCAGCAAGCATGAAGAAAAGTAAAAGAGTAACCTTCTAGCTTCTTCATCTCGTAACTTTACATCCATTTCTTTGGCGGGCGGATATTTTGGTAGACTTGATGGCTCACAAGCAAAAGGCTCGGTAGTAAAGAACTGTACCCAGATCACCAAATATGCAATTAGACACAATAAAAATCTGGCACAGCCAGCAGGTCAGTTAATCATAAAGAACGCAGTCAGCATTAAGCACTTGCTAACTTCAAGAGGGTGATATATGTTTCTTCTGGCAAGAAACATAATTTTTAAGAAGACTTCTTCAGTAGACACTGAATGCCACAGAGTCCTTGAACTAATTAACCACTCTGATGATTATTTTCTTTTTCTTTTTCTTCTGATGCAAGATGATGTTTCTTTTCAAATTATTAAACTTAGCTTCACAATTATATTTTCCTCAGAGAAAACTGGAATTATATAGAGGGTACTTACTTCACTATTTAGAGCAGCGGTGGCAGTGCCTCGTCCATCAGCATCTAGTGACAGAAGAGATTCAACTAATGGTAGCGAAAAAGGTGGGAAATCCTTGAATGTTTCCGCTACACAACGCTTGTATGGCTGCTGTGGCTTAAAAAGTGTTGCATTTGGCAATTTATATTTTTTCCAGTATTCCTCAGATGGGGAGCCACATAACTTAAATATCTTATGCAGTTGTTCAACCTATACAGGAAAACAATTCAAAGGTGTTTGTTTCAAAGGTGTTTGTCAAACTGAAGTCATATGAATGAATAGAAAATGTCAACACATCAATCAAGAAGATTTAAGATACCAAAGTTCAAACCATTTACATGAGACAAGAATAACATCTCACAAGAACTATTGTATTTTACTTGTAGACTTACAAGTATAAGTGTACCAAACGAAGATGCAACATAGTTTCAAATAGAGTGGAGCACACATCATTACTCATTACTCAACAATCAGGAATAATTGATTAACAGGGACAGAACAGATAACCTAAAGAGAAAAACAACAGATTAAACAAAGTAAACATAATACCTCCGTCCGTCCTGGCATAATAGGCTTCCCGGAAAGTAACTCTGCCAAAATGCAGCCCGCGCTCCAAAGGTCAACTCCAACTCCGTAGAAAGTGGCACCAAGAAGAAGTTCAGGAGGGCGGTACCAGAGAGTGACAACTCGACTAGTCAAGGGTTGCCTCTTCTCAGGATCAAAAAAAGTAGCCAGTCCAAAATCAGCTATTTTTAAAATTCCTTCGTCGTCAATTAACAGATTGGAACCCTTGATATCCCGGTGCAAGACACCATGGTTGTGGCAATGCTCAAGCCCAGACAGCAGTTGTTTCATATAGCACTTGACCTGACAAGCGAATATCTTGAGAAATAAACCAGCCTCTCAATGTCATAATTCCATGCATGTGAAATGAAGAGCCAGACAAATCAGATCCAAATGGTGCAGGAAGTCAGCTACAAGCCTACCAATAAAGATGCTAGCTTACTTTCTGTAAGATACAATTTTAAGCCCATTCATCAATTTTTTTCAAGTAACTCCCCATTTTAATCCCGAATATCTTTTTAAAGCTAGAAAATAGTTTGTTATATAACTGAAACAGTTGATCTTTAGTGAACAAAAGTTTGGCATAAATACCTCTAAAAAAAGGAAAAAAGGAGTTTGAACCAATCTAATATCTATACCAAATACTTGAGCAATTTTGATCTCGGTGGACTTTCGGGTTAACTTAAGCTGCACTTAATGGAATTTAAAATTCAAATTCTTTCTTCGCGTGTACACAAAACAATAAAAAAGAACAAAAGACATCCCTTTCTTTCCCTGAGCTTCTAACCAATTCCACCTTTATATCTGCACTTAATAAAGTGATGTGAGCAACTGAATATTTGCCCGAATTCACGTACCCCAAACGATACCATAACATCGTATGACATGCCGGATGCACATAAATCATAAATCTGGAATCCCAAACTAGCAACTATGGGACCCAATCCAGCCTAGAAAGGTCTCAGGTTAACATCAAAAGCTAACAGAAAAAAGGACAACTACGGCACACGAGTTCAAGAACGAAAGTAGACAACAAAATCCAAAGACATAAAAACAACCCAGAAAAGCAGACACCAAAAGTCCAACTCAAAAGCACCCAACCCACCAACATTACAAAGAAATATACATTCTACACCCAACAACAATCCAACCCAAATCAAAATCAACAACACAAAGCATCGACTTCACGTACTAATCGAATTGAAATCCAAAATGTACCTGAGGCTCAGTGAATTTCACCCCGGAGCTGGCGGCGAGGCCCGAGAGATCGTGCTCCATGTACTCGAAAACCAAGTAGAGGCTGCAGGACATTCTTGAAGTGACTAACCCTTCAAGCTTAATCACATTGGGATGGTCAAGTTTTCTGAGCACATTGATCTCTCTGGCCATGAATTTCACACTCTCTGGCTCCAAATTATCAAACCTAACCTTCTTTAATGCCACAATTTTACCACTAATCAAGTCCCTTGCTTTATACACATTGCTATAAGTCCCTTGCCCAATCTAAACAAAAATTAATAAAAATAAATAGAATTCAGATAAATTAAATTATAAAATATATATGAATTCATAGAAATTAAATTCAAACCAGATAAAGTTGCGATTTTGAGCACCTTAGCGAGCTTCTCGAACGTGTTGGCGCGCCGAGGGGTCCAGCCCTGGATCGCATCGCCGGCCACGGCCAGCAGCCACGACGGCCAACCTTCCTGTTTCGCCGGGAAAGGCTTCCGCCGCTCGATCGCCGGGAAATCACCAGTGTGATTCGCTCTGTTCGCCCTCTGCCTCGCTACCACCTCTTTGCTATCAGACCTAACGGCCTCGACTCGCTCAGTGGCGCCGGATGGCTCCTCGATGCTCCGGCGACGGCGCCGAGCTTCACCGGAACTCCGTTGACTCCCGGCGGCCGATGCCTCCGTGCCCAAAACGCACCCCATCGTCTCAGCTCTCGGAGCTCCGGCGACTCATTTGGGGACAAAGATATCGCAGTCCGGCGTCGTTTCAACAGCTTCAAGCTCGCGTATTGTATTACTGTATAGTATTGGACTGTCACATGGATGACGACCGATACGACGTCGTGCCGGGAAACTGAAATGGAAACCGCGGCGGGAGGTGGCGGTTTTAACGACGGGAGTACGGACAAACGGGGAGAGAGAGAGAGAGAGAGATGGCGTCTGTGATCCGGTTGCGCCTCTGATGGAGTTCAGTGTCTGTCATCAGAGTGAGAGTCTTACTTGTCAGTTGGTGAGAAATATTGAGCCACGGATTTTCGGTTTAATTACGGAAATGCCACTGGTTCTGGGGTATCTAATTGGTTGATTTTTACGATTTACCGCGGGCGGAGGGGAAAAGGAGAAACAGAAAAGCTGGTGTCACATGAAGTGTAAAAATTGGGAGTTGGGACCGCAAGAGTCAAACCAGATGTAGAAAAGCGACTTTTCGACAAAGCTCTAGGGGCAGGGGAAGCACTTCCAACTTATACCATCATCTCGTGATAATGATGCAAATATATATGGGTATATTATCGTAGTTGTATATTCGTGCAATGTAAGTTTTTTTTTTAAATCAGTGATTTGAAGAAATATTTATGTAGAACAGATTTATCGTTACGTGATATTTTGATTTAATAATTTTGACAATATTGTATGTAATTTTTGTTCTACATTAACTGAATTAACACAATCGCGGTAAAATTATTCAATGAAAGTTGCTCTCCGGTACCGGGGACCAGGGTCAAGTCCAACACATTTTTAGTTCCAAGTTATATAAGAAAATAACATTGACTCCATGTGTGGGACAAGAACCACATGGCTCAGTCTTCTAGGATTCCCATTAAAATAATAAGTAGATTTCTAGTTGAAAGAAAAGTAGATGCACGACTTGATTAGACTAATCATGATTAATTTGGATAATTATTGAAGATTCACAATCCACTGGTGAAAAGAGAGCCGGATTGATATTTTGTGGACAATGGATGCAGTCTCTCATGTGCGGAGCGGAACGTTTCACACTTAAACATTAAATCAAGCAACATCAAGGTTAAGAAAAAAAAAGTGAGACAAACATGTATGCCGAGATGCACATTAATTTGAGAAGCGAAAACTAGAAAAGCCAACATAGTTTGAAAAAAAAGCAGCATGAACCGCCAATAGAAGGGAAACATGTCATACCAAAGTTGGAGAAGACAATCCCATGTTGCAAAATTGTCTGCAACAATATTTTCTTCACGATATATGTGAGAGACATAGAAAGTCATCTTCCAAATGGGGTCCAAACAAATAGATCATCACGTACGAAGAGGCCAATGAGGATCAAAATCAGTTAATTGAAGAGCAAAAATAACACTAGAAAAGTCACTTTCCAACTAAAGACAATGTCAATCCACTAATATGCAAACTCTACACCAATAATAATTGCTGATAATTCTGCACACAAAAAAAAAAGTTGCGATGACTAATCCCTTGGTAGAAACCACCAAGAAACTGACCATGGCAATCCTTGAAAACTCCTCCATAAGCAGCATGACCACGATTTCCTTTAGACAAACCATCTATGTTAAGTTTTCCAATGAAACTAAGGGAAAGACCAAAGCACATGAAGAATAGTTGGTGTCTTGCAAGGGATAGGCTGAATCCCTAGAGAAGAAAGGATATGAGCGTTAGAACTCTAAGAGCAACTAGGAATAAAATTTCCACTATGAATGATCCCATAATTGAAAGAAATGCAAAAACGATGAAAATAGATTGGGCAACCCTAAAAAAATAAACTTATTTCGAGTCTTCCAAATAGCAAAAGAAGTAGAAAGACCCGTAAAAATCCAAAGATTGTGTAACTGTTGAGAAAAGAGTTTACGAAAGTAGGCATCCCAGAAAAATAGCCAGAGAATCTGAAAAAGACAAAACAATACCAAATTGACACGCTAACCACCTCCAAAGCTGGCTAGAAATTTGACACTCGAAGAAAGGATGAACAGTAAAGTCCTTAGAATTATGACATAAACAACAAATTGATGCTAAAGAAATAACACGTCGTGTGGTACACCTTCGGTAGGAAGTTTGTAATGAACGATAGGAAGTTTGTCATGAAAAAGCCGCCAAGACAAAACAGACAGTCAAGGCAGAACAGCCAAACCAAAATAGATAGTCAAGACGAAATAAAATGTCACCAAATAACCTTAGCCCAAGCACAATCGCTATGTTTTTTTCCAAATAAGATGATAACCAGAAGAAAAGGAAAATTTCCCAATAGATGAATGCTCCTAGATCAGTTTGTCATCCTCTACATTTAAAGGCAAAGATAAACAAAGAATCTGGTGCACCACAGAAGGAAATAAATCTACAAAATAATCTTGTAAAGACAACCTTTGAGCTTGATTAGCATTTGAAACCCGAGAAAAAACTGTAAGTGAAATGAGTGAAAATTATGAAGGGCTAAGAATCGAGCCATCCAATTATTTGTCGAACCAAAAGAAAACTGACCTTCCATCACCAACAATTCAACGACTATAAATTAACTCTAATAAAAACAATGATCCACTCTAACTACAAAGATTCATTCTTTTGGTTTTGGAGGGTTGAATTATTCGATCTAGGGTAAAAAGGATGGTAATTTTGTGCAAAAGTAACGTGAGAAAGAATGAATAATAATTAATAGTTTGATAAGTCGCAGCAAATGAGATGGAAATGAATTCTAACAACCTCCACCGAACCTATTCAAAAGAGTAAGAGAAGTTGGATACTCACATTTATTACAAGAAACAAAGCTTGCATGTGAATTTAAGTAGAATTGCAATTCAAGGCACCAAATTTTTGTTACTTTGTGGCTGATTTGATCGCATATCTACCCACTAGTCCTCGTACTAGTGACTAGTAAAGTGAAGGGTGATATTCAACCCACGAAGTTAAACTCTCGTTAGCCTTCTGCTTAAGAAAAAATGATATTATTTGGGTACTCACTAGTTAATATTTATTTTTTAATTTTGTTCAATGATATTTTAATACTTATTTTAATAACAAATAAGTTAATTATTATATTTGAGTTAATACAATTATAGATTTAATATCTCTCTTTTTTTCCCCTTATTATACAAGTGATATTGAAAGGAAAAAAAATCAGATTGAGGATCTCAAATGCATGATTAAATATTTTTAATCAATTGAATTATAAACTCTTTAACACCTACCCCATATTTTTTCTATACATGAAACTTTGCAATGTTGTAGTGGTGTTATCCTTGGGCATGAAGAGGGAAGGAGGAGGACGGGAGATTTCTAGGTGCAATAGTCTTCTCTCTTACGAGCGAGCATAAGTGCTTTACATGTGACAATAGCTAAAGAGTTAATTTTTGCATATGAAATTTCTCAATTCCAGTAGTATCGTAAAAAATGTAAGTGGATACATATCTAAAAAAAACTTTAGCAAAGTAACGTAAGACTTCGTTGTGCTACTTGGAAGATAATTACTGGATTCGCCACCGCTTTTACAGTCAAAATCTTATATCTAATTATATAGTGGTAGTCACATTCAAGGTCAAGTTTATAGTGCCGGTGATTAAATAGAAAATTGACATGTCATTGACTAGATGATTCAAACTTTCACGACATAATAAAATGGCAATGGAAGGGCCAAGCATGCCAAGGTTTTTCTAGAAACATCAAACAAACATGTCATTGCATTCATTGCTCATTCGATGTAATTTTCCTTTGCTGCATGAGTCACATTTGAGTTAGGTAGAATGGCAATGTAAATATATTTGAGTTAGGTAGTGATGAGTATATTTTCACCAAACTTCTTGTTCTTTTTATCTTAATTATCTCGGAACAGAGTGTTACATCATAGATATACTAAAGCTAATACAATTTATGCATGTGAGGTTCATAGTTAATATCACCGAGATCTTTTGTGGAAAAACCTCAAACCTAAAATAAGTCGTTACATTAAAAAGCAATATCGATGAGATTGAGGGGTGTTGTGTTGGCCTAAAACGTGTATCAAAATTAACTAATAAATCACAATTTGTATATTATATTGATTATCATTTAATCTTAAGTGATTAAAATATGATTAACCATTTACCGTTATTTATATTTATTGGACATTTTTTCTAAAACAATTCTTGTTAAACTATAAATCGATCACTCAATATTTAACCCCAAGCAGTTGTATTTTCTGTACGATTGTTTCATTTTCAGAGTAGACACCTTAATGTCAAAATCATAACATTATTATTTTCTTTAATGAGAAGACAAAATGTCGAAATGGCCACGTTGTCAAGGATGTTGATACAAGCGATAATAGCGGGAAAAGGAGGACCTCGAACGCATGATTAAATACTCTTCATCAACTGAATTATAAGACAAAGGCGAAAAGTTTTTCATCAGATCAGTATGTACATGATGTTTCCGAAACTTCTAACAAGCAGTCCAATCAAAGAAGCCCAAAGCTTTGGACTTTACCTTCTGATTTTGTGAAATGGGCCTGCGGAGATTTTTTTTTTTTGGTCGAATAAAGAAGGGGATGCAAGATAAAGACTTCAGGGAAAGTTACACATCCTAGTATTACTTTCGTCCAAACTTAGTTAACTTCAGAGTTTTGATGAAATTTGATGCATGTGAGTTGGTATGATTGCATCTTTTCTGTTTGTATGCCAGACATAATAGCAAACATAATATGTGCTACAATTTTGGTGATATTTCTTTTTATATGTGTGAAATTTCAAGTTTAACTCTTATAAATTAAAGGGTAAATTACGGTTTGACCCCCTGAACTATTTAAAATCAGTCAATTTACCCCTTGCCGTTAGATTGCTAAATCAATTCGTCAAATTCAAGGGAAAATTAGTCATTTCATCATTATTTATTACTTGTTAGCTATAACCACCAATAAAATTTTGACACATGGACACAAAATAATTCAAAAATATATAGCATAATGAGAAAACATAAAAAACCAAGCGTTTACATAACGGACCATCTGACATTGTCATTACACATTATTTTGTTTTCACATGTCATAATTACATTGTTGGTTATAGTTGACAAGTAAGAATTAATTAAGGAAAGACTAATTTTTCTTTGAATTTGATGAAATAGTGGATGGAATCTACCGACAAGGGGTCAATTGGCTTATTTCAAATAGTTCAGGAAGTTAATTTACCAAAATAATAGTTCAGGAGTCAATTTCAACTAGAGTAATAGTTCAATGGGTCAAATGGCAGTTTACCCTAAATTAAACGTTTGTCATTGCACCACATGGAAGAGGTGATATTCTACTATGAACGGAGGGTGAAGCAACATAATAGATCATCTGTAACTAGGGATCAAAATCAAATGAGATATTATATGTCCTCGTTATCTATGTGAGTCGAATTTGAAACCTCTCACTTACTGATTAGGAGAAATATATACGTTCTAAACTGTAATACTAGTTGGTATGAAGAGAAAAGAGTTTACTAGAAGCATAAATAATGTTGCTGAATCCAGAGGACTACTAGCCACAAAGAAGCAGGACAAACCAAAACCACAAGAAGTAAAAGAATCACAACATTATTGAACAAAGCGTGTCCACTCTCGATTGGCTGCATTCTTTGATATGTGGTGGTCCTGGTGGATGAAGGGGCATAAAACTCATCACTTGAACCCTTCAACTGATTAACTTTGTTTCTTCGAGTTCCGAAGAAGAAAGAAAACACAGAAAGTTTGGGAAGGATTCAGAGAAATATGGGAAGCTTCATCTGCTGCTTGGATTCCGACAACATGCTGCTGGGGCTGGTGCTGGCGTTGGTGCTTGCAATGGCCTTCTTCATCGTGTGTCAACCTCCTCCTTCAAGGAGAGTGGCTGTTTACCATTGCTACTAATTACTTTTTCCGAAAATGCACTTCGTTGTTTCGCGTTGTGTATTTTTTGTAACGCTCTTTCTTTTGCTTCGTGTACTTTGTGCGATCGCAGAAGAATTGTAAAATATTCAATTTGAAGCGGTGATGGCGAAAAATGCATATGTATTGTGTGCATTTGTACTTATATATAGGATTTCTCTTCCCACGCACACGAAATAATGAGCAATCCAATACCAGTTTTTTATTAATTTTATTTGTGCATTTATTAAATATCAAAACCAAATAATGTAGGTACCAGAAATTGAGGTCTTACTTTTCTTTTCTTTGCTTAAACGTCTGAGTTTGGTATGAGTGTTGGTGTAACCAGAATTGAAAGTTCTCTTCGTTTTTTGATAAAGCAATGCTAAGAGAGAATCGAACAAAAAATAGCAATGCTAAGAGAGAATCGAACACAGAACCTCGTCTTCAATGGAGATGAGAGTCGTTAGGACAGAAGACGAGAGAGCAAATAGACACCGGTTGAGAAGTTGATCAAACCAGAGAAATTAAAAAGGATCCGAAGTTACAAAGAAGCAGGAACTAAATAGCTACCCACAATGAACCCCAAGGAGCTTGTACTCGAGTGATTAAGAACAATTAACCCTTCATCGAAAGAACAACAGTGCTGAAATAAAATTTACCCAAGTTCCACATTTTAACATACTTGGTCAATAGGAGTACAGACAAAGTCAGCAAAGCATTAGAATATAACTCTAAACTAAACAAAGAAAACCTTATATCCAGTTAATCCTTGATGTCAGTATGCTTTCCAGCATCTTAGGGTGGGTAGCATTATATACTTAAAAGATTATATCTCTGCCGGCAGCTGCCGTTTTTCTGCTAACCAGAGCAAAGTTTTTAATTCTAGCTAACCGGAGCAAAGCTTTTCAAGGGCCAAGTTCTCATCCCCACCGGCGGCTTCCAAAGTACTCCTTGCCTGAGCTTCAGGGAAGCCCATCTCAACAAGCTTCTGTACCTGTAATGTAAAATCCACTAGCTTAACAGATCTCCAGATTTCCAGATAATTTCTTCGTTGTGAGTTATTAATAAGATAATAAACTAAGAGTTTGCCAGACTTTTGAGTTTGATTTCAAAGGAGTACTCTTTTTTATTTTATGGTGAATTATGTTTCAAAATTTATCTGTTTTTTTTTTCCATCAAAGAGAAGGCAGGATCACACTGACCTTTTCAACAATCCCAAGAGATGATTTCTTGGCAAATGTTTCTGTCCAATACCGAGCGGTGCCAACAAAGGTCTGATAGTCTTTCAGATACTGCAGTATCAACATAGACATACTAATTTAGAAAGGGAGAAGAATTTCATAAATAATACACAAGAGGCATCACTAGGGCAAGATTAGCAGCAATCGAGTCCGGTACTCTAAGTACTACAACAACAACAACAACAACAACAAAGCCTTTTCCCACTAAGTGGGGTCGGCTATATGAATCCTAGAACGCCATTGCGCTCGGTTTTGTGTCATGTCCTCCGTTAGATCCAAGTACTCTAAGTCTTTTCTTAGAGTCTCTTCCAAAGTTGTCCTAGGTCTTCCTCTACCCCTTCGGCCCTGAACCTCTGTCCCGTAGTCACATCTTCTAACCGGAGCGTCAGTCGGCCTTCTTTGCACATGTTCAAAATCACCGGAGCCGATTTTCTCTCATCTTTCCTACAATTTCGGCTACTCCTACTTTACCTC